>NC_071397.1:53407106-54096606 GCF_022682495.2 Desmodus rotundus | reverse complement strand
GTTCTAATTCATTATCTCAGAATGTGACTTTATTTTGAGATACTATCTATAAAGAAGTGAAATAAGTTCATTAGGGTAGGCCCTAGTCCATTATGACTGGTATCCCTGTAAGAAAAAGGTTAGGACTCAGAGAGAAGACCATGTAAAGACATAGGGAGGAGGCATTCATCTACAAACCAAGGATAGAGGCCTCAGAATGAAACTAACCCTGCTGACATTTTGATCTTAGACTTCTAACCTCCAGAAGTATGAGGAAATAAGTTTGTTATTTGAGCTTCCCGGTCTGTGGTACTTTGTTATGGCAGGCCTAGTAAATTAATACAATGACCTTGATAGTTTTGAAGAGTACTGGTCAGGTATATTTAGGATGCCCTGCTATTGAAATTTGTCTGATATTTTTCACATAAGACTGGTGTTAGGGCTTTTGGGGAGGAAAATCACAGAGGCATCATATCAAGGACACATACTATAAGAATGACTTCCCACATTGACATTGACCTTGATCACCTGCTTGAAGTAGTGTTTGTCAAGTTTCTACACTGTAAAGTTACTCTCCCATATCCACTCCTCCCTTTCATACTGTACTCATTGGGAGGAAGTCCCTTTGTACAGTTCATGCTTAAGAAGTGGAGTTATGTTCTCCCTCCTTTAGGGTGGAGTATCTACATAATTTATTAGAATTCTGCCTGGCAGATTTGTCTCTTCCCTCCCATTTATTCATCATATATTTATATCAACATGGACTCAGACATTTATGGCATAATTTGTGTTATAATTAAGTACTATTTTATTTTTTGCTCACTTTTTTTTTAAGTTTTGGACTTTAGGAGTTCTTTCAGTTGTCTGCTATGCCGCTTTGGCATGCCCTCATTCTGTCCTTTCCTCTCCCTCTGCTCTCCCTCTTTTGTTCTTTCCCACTTTCTTTCTAGTACTACAAGATGCTCCAGGCTCATTTTGTATGCCCCAGTTCTAAGAATCAGCTCTTTCTCTATAGATCCCTGATTCCTTTTATCATAGAATGGTATGAGAACCAAGATATGTACTGGGGTGTTGTTACCTTAGACTCTTGCTTTCATTTGTTTTTCAGATATCACTTTTATTGGTATCTATAAACAAAGTATCCAATTCTCCAATTTTTAAAAAATACCTCTGTTAAGCTGCAAGTTGCAAAGTATCCCAATATATATCAAAATGCATGTTGCATAAAGTAGCAAATTTTTTTTTTTACCACATTTCAAATGATTACAAGATTAACTTTTACTGGTGCCATTTCCACCTAACCTGAGTTGAACAAATGAATTTTTTATTTTGAGGCCAGTCATCTGGTGTGTAGGACTGAAAGGACGGGGGAGAAGAGGATTATTACATTTTGTAGTTTCTAAACTTTGAATTTGATGTGAGAAATATTTGACAGTATGCATCAAAGGATAGATGTGCTTCTGTATCTCTTTGATTTTGCAGTTGAGAGGGAAAGGAGAGAAAAAGAGAGGGAGAAAGAAACATCGATCTGTTGCCTTTCGCAGGAGTCCCAACCTGGGACTGAAGGTGCACCCCAGGCATGTGCCCCAATTGCGAATCTAACCAGAGACCTTTCGCTTTGCAGTAGGATGCCCAACTAAGTGAGTCACACTGGTCAGGGCAAATTTTCATTTTCATTTATCTTGTCTCATAGTCTATAATTGTCATTTAAACAAGTATTTATTTTTAAGAATCTCAAAGCAATGTTCTAATACAGAGAGTCATCTTAAGAGATGGGTAAGATGAATGATGGTCATTTCTGATTGTATTAGTTTCTTAGAGATTCTATAACAAATTACCACTAACTAAGTGGCCTAAAACAACAGAAATTTATCCTTTCACAGTTCTCCAGGACAGAAGTCTGTAATAAAGTTTTCAGCAGGGCCCTGCTGGTGTGCTCCCCCCCCCCCCACCCCCCTCCATCTGTCTCTTCCTTCCTCTTTAAAATCAATCAATAAAGAAAAATTTAAGAAAAACCTGTAGATTTATTTCTAAAACTACGCTCATGATAAAATAATTCAAAGAATACAGAAAAATATAAAATAAAATATAAAAATTCCCTGATCTCTGTTTTCGCTATCCAGAGCTTAGCAGGGTTTTTTAAATTTTATTTTTATTTGTTTTTAGGGAGAGAAACATTAATGTGCAAGAGAAACATTGGTTGCCTCTTGCCCACTCCCAACATGGGACCTGGCCCACAACCCAAGCATACCCTGAACAGTAATCAAACTGGCAACCTTTCAGTTTGCTGGACAACACCCATTCCACTGAGCCACACGAGTCAGGGCGAGCTTAGCAGTTTTAACAGTTCTGTGTAATTTTGGAATTTTGTATATGAAATTGCATTCTTAAAAAGGAAAAAACCTCAAGTGATGTCATCATTCATGCTGTATCACCTAGGTGTTCCCCACCCCCCTCCCCCCACTTAATACAATTTGTACATCAATATATTTCAGCATATAAAATTACTGGCCCTGGCTGGTATGGCTCAGTGGGTTGAGTGCTGGCCTGCAAATGGAAAGGTCACTAGTTTGATTCCCAGTCAGGGCACATACCTAGGTGTGGGCCAGGTCCCCAGGTGGGGGTGTGCGAGAGGCAACTGATCAAATGTATCTCTGGCATATCAATGTTTCTCTCCCTTTCTTTCTCCCTCTCTTCCCTTTTCTCTAAAAATAAATAAATAAAATCTGAAGAAAAAAAAGTCTATCAGCCAAGGCTGGGTTGCTCAGTTGGTTGGAGCATCAGCCCATGCACCAAAAGATTATGGGTTCGATCCTCAGGGCACATAGCTGGGTAGTGGGTTTGATCCCTGGCTGGGCATGTAGAGGAGGCATCTATCTGATTGATATTTCTTACATCGATGTTTCTCTCTCTCCTTTCCTCTCTCTCTAAAATAAAAAATAACATATCCTTGGTTGAGGGTTTAAAAAAAAAAGTCTACCATATTTTTTTGTATGGCTGAATAGGAGTCCACTGTATGGTTCATTCTTAATCTATTGCCCTTTGGTTGAGAATATCACTAAAAAATGTTCACTGTTACAAACACACTGCAGGTTTTTGAATGACATGGTATCTTCATCCATGGTTTAAGTCCTTCAAGTGGAATTGGTGGGTCACAATTTTGATAAAATACTACGATTCTGAATTACATTTTCTTCCCAAAAGACTTAATCATTTGGTGCTTTACCAACATCCTCATTTGGCACTCATCCTCTGTAGCCAAATCAAGTCTCTCAACTGCAGATTTACTTGAAGAATTTTATTAAATAGCTCCTAACTTCTTACTTTCTTGACTCCTGTTACCTTTGCATGTTTTTATTCTGCTCTACTTCTCCGAGTTTCACCTCTCCATATTTTTCTCAGCTTAAGTGTATCAAACATTGTATTTGACTAGTAGCTTTCATAAAAACCTTTGGAGGAGAAAAGCTTTGGGAAACATAGTAAAAGTAGAAGTGGTTGGTTTTAACAGAAAAATGGCTACAAGTAATACAACTGAAACTCTTGAAAATATACAAGTAAAAATCTCTGTGTATAGGAAATTTTTAATTTTTTTTCTTTTTAAATAATAAAAACTTCAATGTGAAGAATAGGGACAGAAAGATTTTTTTCCCCCAAAGATAAAATGAAATCTGGAAAAGTCTTAGATTGCTTTCAGAGAAGAAAATGGAATTGAGTAGAAATGGGTTGGCTTGATCAGCTTTCCCCCTACTAGTTGTAAACTTGAGGAAAGCTATCAAAAATGATGCTAAGACAATCTTGGTGTTGATATTAACTGCTGCTTATTGAAGCTTCCTGTGCTGAGTTTTCATGCATTTCTCATTTAATACTCACAATTACCATGTGAGATAGACACTTACCATGTCCTCCATTTTATAGATGAGAAAACCAAGGATTAGAGAGTAGTTTATTTGCCCACATTCATACAACTAGTGAGTGGTATAGGTAGGTATCATGAATCAGAACTTGTGCTCTGAAGTCTAGGTGACATGTGAGGACCAGAAAACTTAAAAGGAGAACTGAAAAGTTTGTCCGTAAAAACCATTAAACATAAGTAAAAGAAACTTTGTTTAGAGGGATTTCTAGAAAAGTAAATCTATGTATTGGAAATGATGGTAGGGAGTCAATACACATCATTTTCACCATTCAAGTGATTATACTAAGCACATATCTACTTACAACTCCAGTAGGCACTGTATAGCGCTAGTTATAATGCCTGCATTGTATGAGTTTACAGCCTACAACAGGAAAATTATGTATTGAATTCTAGTATGCCATTAGAACTTTGGAAAATACCAAGCTGTTCTTACGCCAGATTCTTGGTTCTCATAAATGTAGATCAACAGCTTCTCTGTCATTAACCTTTAAAAGTAAACAGAAAGAAGGAGCTACAGACCATTTATTTGGTGTTTAGTGACTGCTATGTGGAGGAAGCTGACCTGTACCTTTTGAAATATAAACGGATGAATAGAATGTCTATCAGCTTTTGAAAAGCTGTTGATCTAGTGGGAAGAAAATGAATCTATGTGAGATAGGCTGTTCTTTTCTTGCTGGTGTTAATTTTTAAACTTAGAATTCCATAGAAAAATCTAAATTAATGCATTTATTACTTTGCTTGTACCAGTCAATAATACCAGGTGGGTGAGATGTTCTTTTCAAATTCTTTCTCAGCATATATGACAGTCCCTAAATTGTTTGACACTGTTTTCTGTTGTTAATGATTTTTTCAAGTAAGTAAAAAAGATATTTTGAAAGAAAAAATGTTGAAAAGTGTTGCCTTCTCATTTCTGATGTACCTGTCTCCCTTAACCTTATAATGGTAAATACTTCATCATTATAGCTAGTGGAATAAAAAGTTCCAAATTAACTTAGAGATGATCACATTTTCATGTTACATCTCTAGAACTTATTTTTATTCTAATTTTTCATAATCTAAGAGCAAACTTACACTCCCCCTTTTTTTTTTTTCCAGGACATAAGTAATCTTGGTGCTGTGCTTCTAAGCTGTCCCTAGTATGAATCAATCTAAATTTTAAACAAGGTGAACCTCTGAGGTCAGTCAATATAGCAGTTGATATTTATTCTGGGTTTGTTACTTTTTAATTAAAATTATAATTTAAGTTACTTTTCAAGGGCTGTAATGAGTCATTTACTTTTTAAAGGGTTTTAAAGGTATAGTTGGAAAAGAGGAGTGGGGAAGAAGGGGAAGAGGAACAAAAATCAATCTGAAGAGAGATTAGAAAAAGTATAATTAGCCCTGGCTGGTGTGGCTCAGTGGACAGAATGCCGGCCTGCAAACTGAAAGGTTGCTGGTTCCTTCCAAGGTCAGGGCAGATGCCTGGGTTGCAGCCCAGCCCCTGGTTAGGGATGTACAAGAGGCAACTGATTGATGTATCTCTCATACATTGATATTTCTCTCCCTCTCTTTCTCCCTCCCTTTCCCTCTCTCTACAAATAAATCTTTAAAAAAGAGAAGAAAAGAAAAAGTGTATTTAGCTTGGAATTAATACCCAGTTCAGTTGTTGACCTCTACTGTGGTGCTATTTAGTGCCTATTTTGCTGTATTTTAAAAATGCCACTATTCATGCAACTAGAAGATAAGTGCACTTGACTCATAAGTCAGGGTAAGAAAGGAATGCATCTTCTCTAATCTGCAGTGTTCTTCAATTGAGAGGTCAACATCTGTCATTGATAGAATTATAAGATATTCTGAAAATGCTGCAAAGACTGGAGTTTTAAACTCTTAAGAGCCTGAGTATAGTAGCCATTGCCCCATTGGAGTTGGTGTCTCTTTCTTGTTATCTGGCTTCTTTTTGTAATGCTGCAATACTAAGGCTTTGTCTTATTTTTAGAGGAAAGGGTCAGTCTAGAAGGATTTATTTAGTAAACATGTATTTAATGCTTACTTTATACTAAGCCCTGGGATATAAAAATGAAGAAACATAATGCTGCTTTACCAGATGTATCATTGGTTCTTGAACAAGGTTATATATCAGTGTTGGATAAAGTACAAAGATACTGGATGTATAGGGTTTAAAATTTTTACTATGAGAGTTTTCAAACTAGTTTATGGGAAGGTAAACTAGTATGAGACCCCTCCTTCCCCATACCCATTATCTAGATTTAATATGTATTAACATATGTTCTCTCCCCTAATCTTTTCCATGTTAAAGGAATCTGGTCTTGTAAACTATCCACTTGCTGGATTTATTTGTTTCTTTTGATACTGTTTATCTCATTCCTTTGTCCCCTTATAGTTCCTTCACACTAGAAGTGAGATCGAAAAGCTTGATTGGATTCAATTAAACATTTTTGGTGAAAATATTTATAGTGATTCTGGGGACATAATATTGTATCTCATGAGGAGACACCATTACAGATTGTTAAATCTGTAGGATGATATTTCGACAACCTTTGAATTATGATTTACTATTACTTCTAAGATTGTCTGAATTGTTTTATTAGTTTGGCAGTATGGAAGTTTTTAAAATATTCTACCTTAAGCATTAATTAGCTGTAATTATTTAGAAGGAATAGTTTTCCTTCATTAACTGGGGCTATTTGGTTTCCCTCTTCAAGGAGTATTGGTTGAGGGAGATTAAATCACATTTTTTTCTTACTACTTTCAAAATAATTATATTTCCAGAAATTTATAGTGGGGAGAAATTAGGTTTTTTCCCTTTTTGAGCGAAATTGATTTGATGCTTATCACCACACTGACATCAGTATTAACATGAAATTTTCTATTCTTGCTTGCCAGCCTAAAAATTCCAGTTGCCTCTGGCAACCTATTGACCAGAATTTTTGAGCTCTGATCACATAAATGTGTCATCATGTAATAATTTCCATGTGAGCTTTTAAAATTAAAGAACTCTCATCATTTTTAACTTGTGTTCATTTTGTTGAACATAGAAAATCCAATATATTTTTAAAGTCAGTATGTGGGATCAAGGAGGACAGCCTTGGCAGCAATGGCCCTTGAACCAACAACAGTGGATGCAGTCATTCCAGCACCAGCAGGATCCAAGTAAGGACACAAACTGAATTTGGAGGGTGGGTGAGGAAAAACATATGGAGATAAGTGGGGGATATTCGATCTGATTAAGGGAGATGGAGTTGGAATTGGTTTATTGGATCATGTTACAGTCAGTATTTAATCTTTAAAACTAGTTCTTTTTTTCTAAGGAAAGTGGAGTCTTTTTTTCCCCTTTTTAAAAAAGTTTATTGAATTTATTGAGATAACATTGGTTAATAGGGTTATAGGGGGTTCAGGTGTACATTCTATTACACATGATTACAAAATCTTCCTTAAATGTGTAATTTAAGTAAAGCATACTTCTGTTAATTCTGAGTCTTTCAATTCTGTGTAGATAATAGTCAGTTAATGGATGCTAAATCATTTCTCTTTATTATGCAATATTTCAACCATAGACAGATATAGAAAAACAGTATAGGGAGCCCCCATTTATTAGCTTTAAGTCATGGTTAATTTTGTTTCATTGGTATGACCCCTTCCACTGCCCTACCTTTATTGGCTTAATCTGAACCTATTTTTTAAATAACTACATAGTATTCTATTATAGCACCATACTGTAATTTAATTGACCTACTTTTGGGTAATTGATTGGTTATAGTTTTTACTTTTAAAAACAATTCTGTAATTTCATATGCATATCATTATTCATGTGTCCAATTATTTTCTTACGAAAAAATTTAAGAACTAGGTTTGTTAGATAACAGTTGCATATTTGGAAAATTTTAGATAGACATTGCCAAGTTTAACTCCATGTGGATTATGCCAATTTATGTTTCCATCAAAATGTATGAGAATATCTTTTTAATCTTTACTAAACTGAGGTGTGAAAAATTATCTTATTTTACTTTATTTCCTTTATTAATAATATTAGATCTTAAAATGTTAAGTATAGAAACTTGAGAAGGAAAGGAGGACCTTTAAATTAGTAGGGACAATGAATTTTGAGTAAAGAATGACTGATAAGTTGTTAGAAATATATTTTGACTAGAGAAGAGAGCCTTAACTAAAAAAGGGTGACTGAGGAGGAATAGGGAGTATAGATAGCTATACTCATCCAAGGTCTTCAGGGTCCAGTGTAGGCCTGAAGGAAGAATTTGTTTTTGGTTTTTTTTTTTTTAAGAGTTTTAAAAACCTCAGTAAACTAAAGTGCAAAGGATAAATTTTTTATGAGTTAATAATATTAGAAATTAATTGGTTTAGAGTGTTTTTGTGGAGTCCTTTACAGGAAGTCTCAAGTAGTTTATTTTACTTTGTACCCTGAATATAGGTTCTTTTCTTAGTATCCTTTTGGTCATAACATTCAGTAATACTTAAAATCTCTGGTAAGGAATTGCTGGGATGCTTGTTTTACTTAGAGGCACTATTCTTTTAGCTCCTGTATTTTGAATGATAAATTTTGCTGTGTTAAATTGTTAGGCCAGATTGACTGGGCTGCATTGGCTCAAGCTTGGATTGCCCAAAGAGAAGCTTCAGGGCAGCAAAGCATGGTAGAACAACCACCAGGAATGATGCCAAATGGACAAGATATGTCTGCAATGGAATCTGGTCCAAACAATCATGGGAATTTTCAAGGGGATTCAAACTTTAACAGGATGTGGCAACCAGGTTTGTTGTTTATGTTTTCCAAATTTTAGGACTGTTTTTAAAATAAAAAAAGATTAAACTTAAATTGTTTAATTTGCTTAGCCTTGTGACTTCTTGATATTAATGCTTAAAGAATAGGCAGTTTTAATTAGATTTGACCTTGAAATTTTGTGGTTAAAATTATTCTGTACTCAGTCTGCTAGCATTGTGGCACTCAGTTGATTCTTTTCTTGGTTCTTCATTCCTAGGCTGACAGGGGCTGGGAACACTGGAAACCTCACTTGGCATCTAGGGAAGAGAGCATTCTATGGTCTCTCTTGCAACCTCTGGCCTTTTCAGAAGCAGGACTGGCAGAGCAAAACATGTCTAGTCTCTAAAGAAAAATTGTGTCACTATGTGACAAATTAGTTTGTCAAATATACTCTGCCCCTACCATCTACCCATATTTACTTCCCTTTTTTTACATAATGAAGATCTTCCATAGGTTTTTATCTGTTTTGTTTGTTTGCTTGCTTGCTTTTTTACTTCACAGTATGATTTAGATTCCTTGATGCTAGTTCAGTTTTCCATCACTTGTGCTATTATTTTTAATAGTCACTTCAATTTATTTATAGAGGAATCTAACATTTAAGTGTGTTGATTGGTGAAGTCATATCTCCCTTTCCCTATTAATACTTATTTTTGTTTCTCAATGTAAGAATGGAAAACTCAGAAAGTAATTCACCAACATCATTTTTAAAAGTATGACAAACATTTTAATATTCATTATTATGGAGAGTAGTTCATTTCTAGTTTTCTTAAAGCTATGCTAAATTTTCTCAAGTTTGAAGATGTTTTAGTTCCCATGTTTAAGTTTATAAATAACTCACCCTAGCATTTCCACTTCCCTGACTTTGCTCTACGGGTTTTCTTTGTGACCTTGGCAAATGAATTATTACTTTGTGCCTCAATTTCCCCTCCTGAAATTGGCAAAAATAATACCTATTTGTCCCTACCTCACAGGGATGTTGTGAGGATAAATGTGTTCGTGGAAGAAAGAAGTTATATAAGATCCCTAAGCATTATTTTTATGGTGTTGTTACTGAACAGAAATAGAAAAGTTCAACAACAACAAAAAAAATTGCTGTGGATTTTGTTACATTTATTAAAGATAAATTTGGGCATTTGGTTTCCATTTGTTTAGGATATGAATTAAGAGGAGTTAGGTCATTTGAATTATTTCTTAGATTAATTCATTGCTTATTTTTAAGGTATACAAAAGGAGTTTGACCAAGAAGTCATAATTTGTATATTCATTTATTTACTGAGCTATCTTGAGAGTTAAAAATTTTGTGTTGATTTTGTTATAACTCCCTGTCGAATGTTTTTATGCCTAAATCCTAAATAGAATGGGGAATGCATCAGCAACCCCCACATCCCCCTCCAGATCAGCCATGGATGCCACCAACACCAGGCCCAATGGACATTGTTCCTCCTTCTGAAGACAGCAACAGTCAGGACAGTGGGGAATTTGCCCCTGACAACAGGCATATTTTTAACCAGAACAATCACAACTTTGGTGGACCACCCGATAATTTTGCAGTGGGCCCAGTGAACCAGTTTGACTATCAGGTGAAAGATATTTTATTGCTTTAATATTGTAGATGTGCACATAATCCATTCTTTGGAAGTTTGTCTCACCAAGAAAGAGTACCTGAGATATGTGTTTCACTTTTCAGTCTTATGCAGATAAGTGCATATTATGTCTCAGAAAAGTTACCAGTTTTTAAGTATTAAAATCATTTAGATTTTTTTTGTGTGATTTGCTTAGGAAAGTGGTATAGAGGATCATTAGGGAAAAATTTGGATAAAATGAAGATGTGCAAGTGCAAGAGTTATATGATGTTTTTTAATTTATAATTTCAAAATGGTATATTTAAATGTTCAATAAAGTTTAGAAAATGCACAGTAATTGAATACATTATTTATCAATAAAATTATGGTTAAGACATGAAGAACATAGATGATTTTCTAAATGCAGTGCCTTCTGCTGTGTAAAGTTACGACTTTTTCTAGTGCTGTCATTTTTTTTTTCCATTCTAATGTAACATTGGAACTGTACATAATTTCCTTTGGAGCATCTAATTCATTCCTAGGGACATAGAACTCTATGGAGAATAGTGTCATTATTTTCTCAAACCACTCTGCTAGGCTCTACCCTTAAATTATAATGCTAGGTGTCATTTTGAAATTGTAATTGTTACCTTATAAAGCTATCATAATTTAAAATTTTGAAAAATAAAACCATACATTATTTCACTGATCATATGGGTAATGAACATAAATATAAGCAGTAGTCACCTTGAGACAGTAATCATCTTATTCATACATATTCACATACTTGTTGCGTACTCATAGTTGATATACGGATATGGTAGTTTTTGTGGCAGGAAGCTTCTACCTGTACCACATTTGCTTGGTATATTCCCTTGCTAAAAAGACAAAGAACTCTGTTGGCAACTGGCTTAGAAAGGCCTCTGGAAATGTAAAATTAAAGAAAATACTTAATATAATGATTCATTGACTTTTATCTTTGTTTAAAATAGCTATTTCTTGCAAGATTATAGAAATAACCTAAATTCACAAGCACTGGAAAGTTGAAATCGATTTAAAATTTTTTTCCTCTATTATCTAGTTACAGAAAAATTGACATTTTGATTTTATGGTAGTGAAAGGATTAGTTAAATGGATACAGAATGAAAAAGTTCACATATATCTTTTTCTTTGCTTCTTAAAAATAGTGTATCCCCTGGATTTTAGATAGCTGTTGCATTTTTGTAGGCAGAAAATATTTTTCTTAAGAAAAGTTAGCCTAGGTTCTTGGGGTTACAGAAATATTGGTGGGTATTAGGACCGTGGAGTTCTTGGATTTGCTGCACACATGGATTTCTACTGTCCCAGTTCATAACACACGTGTGTCCCAGAGTATATATTGTATGACTGTGAAGAAAAATAAACTGCAATACTCTTTCAGCATGGGGCTGCTTTTGGTCCACCGCAAGGTGGATTTCATCCTCCTTATTGGCAACCAGGACCTCCAGGACCTCCGGCACCTCCCCAAAATCGAAGAGAAAGGCCATCATCATTCAGGGATCGGCAGCGCTCACCTATTACACTTCCTGTGAAGCAGGAGCCTCCACAAATTGGTAGCTATTTAAGTTTAGTGAACCACAATTGGCATTTCTTGATCACATAAAAAGGATATCTTATTAATACCTCTGATATGTTAGGAATTGATACTTTAAAACCTATTATTTTATAGTCATAAACCTTAAAATTTCAAAGGAGATTTGTTTAAAATATTAAAAGCTTAATTTTCTTTAAAATAAATCTTTACCTTTAAACATAGATTTGGTGATAAGATATAAATTTATCATGGCCATAGCATTTTAATCTATTGTTTTCACTGTTTGATTACATTATGCCAATATCTGAGCATTTCCCCCTTTAAAACCACCTACTTTTTCTCTCTGGTTTCTTTCCACTGTCAGTTCATCTGATACACTGCTGCCAGATTAATTTGCCTTTTGTTATTTCACTTTCCATAAGTATTTTGTAGAAATTTTCATTTTTTTAAAAATTATTTATTGATTTTTAGAGAGAGAAGGGAGAGAGAGAAATATCGATTTGTTGTTCCACTTAATTATGCATTCATTTATTGATTCTTGTGTGTGCTCTGACCAGGGATTGAACCCGAAACCTTGGCGTATTGTGACGACGCTCTAACCAACTGAACTATCCGGCCAGGGCGAAAATTTCATTTAAGTAACATACTAGAACTAACTAATAATAATAATTTTCAATGATAAATTATATATTTATGCTACTGTACATCTGGAAATCCAATTACAGCAATTAATGGACCAGAACATTTAGGTCTTTCCTTATCACAAAGTAGACATTTTAGGGAGATTATTGTTTCTTTTGTAACTTAAAGGAATAAATTAAAAAGTATTCCAATGGAATACTTGTTTAAGTGAATTTTCAGTGTGAAAATGGACTTGTGTTTGACTCTCTTCTGTCTTAATATTTTAGGGAGCAGTGTAGTGTAAGTTTTGCTCTGAAATACCACTACTTATTGGCTTGGTAACCTTGAGCACATCTCTTAATCTCTTTGGGTCTCAGTTTTCTTGTTTGCAAGAGATCAAGTAATGGTAGTGGTTATATATGACCTTTTTTACAGTTGAGATGATGGTTTAATGTGCTTTCTAGTGCCTTGGCATATTGTAAACATTAATACAATGTTTATACTGCTCTTAAGAGTATTGATTTGAAAGAAAAGCATGATGTTTAATGGGCTGTTTTCATTACCACTGTTTTGCTGGACAATGAGAATGATAGCATTTGTTAGAAACACTCAAGTGGCACCAGCATTCTTTTTCTAAAAAATTTATTCACAAGTTTGTAGAAATTCAGGAATAAGGGTATACATTTGATTTTTACTTAATTGACTTACACATTTTCTTTTTTCCATGTGAAACAGATGCAGTAAAACGTAGGACTCTTCCAGCCTGGATTCGGGAAGGTCTTGAAAAAATGGAACGTGAAAAGCAAAAGAAGTTGGAAAAAGAAAGAATGGAACAACAGCGTTCACAGTTGTCCAAAAAAGAAAAGAAGACTACAGAAGATACTGAAGGAGGTGATGGCCCTCGTTTACCTCAGAGAAGTAAATTTGTAAGTAGAGTCCCTGGACCTGAAACTCCATTTGATATTCATATGAAAAGGTTATTGAAATGTTTTAGTCTATAGAAAAATAATGTTCCTGAGATTACTTTTTGCAACTATATTGGGGATTTTGTTTTTATATCATGTATATGTTATTGAGGGTAGAGTAAGGACAAAGGGGTCATTGAGTTTATGAAACATTTCATTCTGGAGAGGAATTTTTCAGTGGGATTCATGATAGATTTTACCTTGACAAACATCTGTATTCTTGGTTTATCAGGACAATGCTTTAATTAGCTGAGCTACCAGGCCAGTGCAACATCTGTATTCTTTTGTTTTGGCACAGTTAACACCCTAGTGGTGGTTTCTAAAACAAAGCTAAGTTAAAATGACACTAGAGAATAAATCTGCCTTTTTGATCACTTAGGTAAATACTTACACTGTGACCTGGCTGGTGTGGCACAGTGGATTGTGCGCTGGCCTGTGAACCAAAGGGTCACTGGTTCAATTCACAGTTTAGGGCACACGCCTGGGTTGCAGTCCAGGTCCCCAGTGGGGGCGTGTGAGAGGCAACCACACATTGATGTTTCCCTCCCTTTCTTTCTCCCTCCCTTCTCCTCTGTCTAAAAAATAAATAAATAAAATCTTTAAAAATAAATAAATAAATACTTATACTAGAGGATGTAATAGACTTTATAGTTTTTGACATAAACACTGAAAGTAATACAAAGTTTTAAATATTTAAATGTTCATCAGTTGAATGGCAAGAGTGGCTTAGGAATTTTTTTTTAATATATTTATTGATTATGCTATTACAGTTGTCCCATTTCCCGCCCCCCTTACTCCAGTCCATCCTGCCCACCCCCTCCCTCCCACATTCCCCCCCTATAGTTCATGTCCATGGGTCATACTTATAAGTTCTTTGGCTTCTACATTTCCTACACTATTTTTACCCTCCCCCTGTCTATTTTCCACCTATCATCTATGCTACTTATTCTCTGTACCTTTACCCCCCTCTCCCCCTCCCACTCCCCTATTGACAAACCTCCATGTGATCTCCATCTCTATGGTTCTGTTCTTGTTCTAGTTGTTTGCCTAGTTTGCTCTTGTTTTTGTTTTAGGTGTGGTCGTTAATAACTGTGAGTTTGCTGTCATTTTTACTGTTCCTATTTTTGATCTTCTTTTTCTTAGGTAACTCCCTTTAACATTTCATATAATAATGGCTTGGTGATGATAAACTCCTTTAACTTGACCTTATCTGAGAAGCACTTTATCTTCCCTTCCATTCTAAATGATAGCTTTGCTGGATAGAGTCATCTTGGATGTAGGTCCTTGCCTTTCATGACTTGGAATACTTCTTGCCAGCCCCTTCTTGCCTGTAAGGTCTCTTTGGAGAAATCACCTGACAGTCTTATGGGAACTCCTTTATAGGTAACTCTCTCCTTTTCTCTTGCTGCTTCTAAGATTCTCTCCTTCTGTTTCATCTTGGGGAATGTAATTATGATGTGCCTTGGTGTGTTCCTCCTTGGGTCCAGCTTCTTTGGGACTCTCTGAGCTTCCTGGACTTCCTGGAAGTCTATTTCCTTTGCCAATGAGGGAAGTTCTCCTTCATTATTTGTTCAAATAAGTTTTCAATTTTTTGTTCTTCCTCTTCTCCTTCTGGCACCCCTATAATTTGGATGTTGGAACATTTCAAGACGTCCTGGAGGTTCCTAAGCCTCTCCTCATTTTTCCAAATTCTTGTTTCTTCATTCTTTTCTGGTTGGATGTTTGTTTCTTCCTTCTGGTCCACACTGTTGATTTGAGTCCCAGTTTCCTTTGCATCACCATTGGTTCCCTGTACATTTTCCTTTGTTCCTCTTAGCATAGGCCTCATTTTTTTATCTGGTTTTCGAACAGATTCAACCAATTCTGTGAGCGTCTTGATAACCAGTGTTTTGAACTGTGCATCCGATAGGTTGGCTATCTCTTCCTTGCTTACTTGTATTTTTTCTGGAGCTTTGAAGTGCTCTGTCATTTGGGCCTTTTTTTTTTTTGTCTTGGCGTCTCTGTTACTTAAAGGGGCAGAGCCTTAGGTGTTCCCAGGGCGGGGTAACGCTGGTCACTGGGCTGTGACACTGTACGTGGGGGAGGGGTCGAGAGGGAGCAATGGTGCCCGCTCCATTCTCCACGGGATTCCAGCCACTCCCTCTGCTACCCACAATCAAACTGGGCCCCTCTGGTGCTGGTTCCCGAGTGGGTGGGCTTATGCACACTCTAGGCCCCTGTGGGTCTCTCCAATGACCTCTCCCATGAGGTTGGGAGTCTCTCCTGCTGCTGCCCCAACCCCCACGGGCACTTTCAGTCAGAGGTTTGAGGCTTTATTTCCCTGCGCTGGAGCCCTGGGTTGCGTGTTCTGCTTTGCTCTCCGCCGTTGGTCTGGTTTATCTGCTTTATCTGTGCGCGAATGTGGGGCCGCGGGGTGCTACCCACCGCTCTGCCTGCCCTATTCTCCGCCACTCTGAGTCCGGCCCTCTCGGTTTATTTGTGTGCGAATGTGGGGCCGCAGGGTCTGCTAGTGGTCAGACTGCCTGCCCTGTTCGTCCCACACTCTGCCAGTCTCGGTCCCGCCACGGCCACGCGAGTCCTCTCTGCCCCCATTGCCCGTCTCCGCCCCTCCTACCGGTCTGGATGAATGTTTATTTTTTATTTCCTTGGTGTCGGACTTACTTGCTGTTCGATTCTCTGTCAGTTCTGGTTGTGCGAGGAGGCTCAGTGTGTCTACCTATGCCGCCATCTTGGTTCCAGAATTTTTTAATTTAGCAGTAGTGTGCTTCTACCTGGTAGGATAGTCACAGCACTGGCTTATACCCACTTAGGAGTTGGGTCTTCCTCCCAAGGCTGTTTTCTGCTTCAAAAATAAATCTCCAGGACAGCAAGGTAACTAGATTTAAGAAGACATTGATTTTGCTTTAATTCCATAAATGCCAAAAATTACTTTTATTTTTATAAAGGACCATGCCAAAGATGTGTTCTTTGTTCTGGGTATTACAAAATAAACTACAGACTCCCACTGTTAAAGTTTACCTTGAAAACTAAAAACAAAAATCTTTACTTGAAATAGTTGATTTCCAGAATTGGTGGTTTTTTTAAGGTAAAAAAATTGGAGATTATCCTCCTCCCAGATGCCTTTGGGCTTGTGTTACATGAATTCTTCTCCTGGTCCAAATGGTCTTGCCATAGTAGTATTTAGGTGATCACCTAACTTTTACTCAATAGGATTGCTAAATGTGACTCTGGAATACTTCTTTGCCTAAAGCAGAGTCCCCTCTTTAAGTAAGCTACACTGTTTGGATTACTGAAAACCTAACACTCACACAGAGACAGACAAAAACTGCTGGTTTTTCCTCCATCTGAAGTAGACCCCATTTCTAATCTATCTATTGATTACATAGCTATAAAGAAGCAAATTTCACAGACTTTTAGGGCCAGCTGAGATCTGGAAACTGACTACAGATTTTTCATTTTAAGTCACATGCTTTTAAGTAAATAGCTTACATTTACAGCTGTAAAAGTAACACTGAATAATATGATTGTGGTTCATTTACCCAAAATTCTCAAACCACTCATTTCAGCCATCATATATAATGGAAATTAATTAAGTCAGTCTCTGGGCATGATGTGGTTATTTATCAAATAAGCTCAAGATTGACTAAGGAAAAAATTAAATTGAAAAAATAATTAAAATAATTGAATCTCACAAGCCATCTTATAATCTTACTCTTATGTAGCACTTTACCAAATGTAATCTGTCATATCACTATCTGTTTCATAAACTTTTTATTTAACTTATGGCTTTAATGTAGGATGGGCAAAATAGTGATTTTAAAATTATAAGCATGAATTCGGGGTATACATAATACTACTTTTTTTAGGATAGTGATGAGGAAGATGAAGATGCTGAAAATGTTGAGGCTGCAAGCAGTGGAAAAGTCACCAGAAGTCCATCTCCAGTTCCTCAAGAAGAGCAAAGTGAACCAGAGATGACTGAAGAAGAGAAAGAGTATCAAATGGTAAAAATGTAAATTTCTTTTTTTAATTATTTTTTTGAGGTATAGTTGACATAAAACATTAGATTACAGGATTTATTTTGTTTACAATTTGTTAAAACTATTGGTTGGTACCTTGAACATTTAAACTGAGAGTTCATGAAACAGTTATATTCTATAGATTTGCTGGGCAATTATGTCTGCAAAATCCAGGTAACACTTATAATGTGAAATCACAGCTTATAAAGCAGTTATTAAATACATTCCCTAATACCAATGTTGTAATTAAACAATATTTTACTATATGACACCCAAGGGAACATATCTGTTATTTTCTAAAGTGTGTTTTTTGAATACTGGGAATGATTAAAAGACTTCATATAAAATAAGTTTAGGAAGCATTGGGTGGGAACATAGGTAAACATTTCTTTATTGTAAGACTTCTCAAAGCCTTATTATGTGAAATGTGTTTTTGTCATTTTTCTGAGATTGGGAATAAAAAATGCTGCGTTTCTCATATTGAAAGCCAAGTGATCTTTGGAATGTATTTAGCAGATGTTGATTCAGCGTACTCTCATTTTATTAGATGAGTACTGTGGTCTGGAGCCCAGAGAGTCTAGGGTACTAACTGTAGTAGTCCACATTTGAAACAGCTCTTGTGTAGCCAAACCAGTGCTACAGTCCAGCTCTATTTCAAGTCTGTTGTACTACTCTATATCACAGCAATCAAGAAAAAAGAGACTTTATCTGATGAAATGAAATAACTGCCTTTTCCTTATTTTTTTCCCCTCAAATTTTACTTTGAGCCGAGGGTTAATGTGAATTCCTAAGTGAGTTAAGAAACTAGTGTTGAACTGCTTACTAGTAATATTAAATGAAAGGATACTTCTTTCAACTTAAAACACCTATGGGAATTTTTATTAATAGGGACTTCTAAAATGTTTCATCTCTCAAGTTAGATTCAGTGTCTCTCTATACAAATAAACTCATTTTTCCCCTTTAATCCATATGATTTTTAAATTTTTTTAAAGTTTTGGTATTTTAGAACAATTTTCAAGATACTCTATTCCTTGGAATGGCTGATGTGGTCTCATCTCTAAAAATGTCTTATAAAATGGGTTTGCCTTTAACTTTTTTTGAAAATGTCAAACTGTATTAGTAACTATAATAATAAATTAGAAATAATGTATATTCCTTAGATGTTACTGACAAAAATGCTTCTGACTGAAATTCTACTGGATGTCACAGATGAAGAAATTTATTATGTAGCCAAGGATGCCCACCGGAAAGCAACTAAAGGTATATTGTGGGTGTTCTTGGCTTGTTTTTCTGGGGGTGTTTTGGTTTTGGTGGCTATTTTGGACTTTTTTTTTGTTGTTGTCGTCCTTGTTGAAATAACTAGCTGATACTTGAAATTCTCTTCTTGCATGTTTTACTCCTTGGGAAAGTTTAGATTTATAGGCACCATATTACAGCTACACAAGTATTTTTGTTTTATCCAGTCTATCTGAGCACAAATTACTAATGATGCTGTTGTTCTATAAAATGTATTGTGGAAGATTCTTGATGTTCAATTTATTTCACCTGATTTTTTTTTATAGATACCATGGCATTGGTGTATGACTTCTAATGCAATTTAGTTTTACTAATGAATTCAATTATGAACCTTCAGTGTTTTCGCAGTTTACCTCTTACAATTCCTGCAGAAGCTAGTGATTTTCCCACCCAGCCCCAAATTTTTAGTAACACTTAAAAAATATACTGAAAGCAAAATTTAAATGATGGGCCATACCTCAAAAATAAAAATAAAAATATGCTGTCAACATTTTTTCTAATTATAAACCAATTTCAACTCACATCAGAATTATATTTTCAAGGCCAGACATGCTACTGGTTTAAAATGAATGTTATGTTTTTAATGTTTCTTCTCTCCCCAAGAAGCAGCAATAGTAGTAGATTTAACAATACCATAGACTCTCATGACTATGAAATCGTGGCTATTTGTGTTAACATGTTGTTCCTGTTGTTGATGTGATACAAAGCTCCTGCAAAACAGCTGGCACAGTCCAGTGCACTGGCTTCCCTCACTGGACTCGGTAAGTGTTCTCCTTATTTGTGAGAGGGCCTTAGAGGGAAAAATCACACTTACCTTGTCTCTCTACATGTTCTGTTTTGAAACTGTACTGTTCCTACTTAGTTTATAAAACCTAGGTCTTAGGGTTATATCAGTTTCTAAACGTTTGCCTATTTTTTTTTTCTTTGTAGCAGTCACAATGCGATTATTATAAATGTGACATTCGTAGTTTATTGAGGCAAGTTATAATTTAGCCATGATAGTATTTAAGCTCACTTTCAGAATTATTGCATACATGCCTTAGAGAAAAGCCTATCTAGTAATGCTTTTAAGGACCTTTATTTAGATTGTGTTACAGCAAGCCAGGTTTACCATAGAGGAAAGGGTTTATCTTATATTAGAATAGTAATGATGTGTTCATAATTTGTTATTTGCATGATACATTATCAGGTATATAAAAGCTTGAATTTGCCTTTTCCATATCTTCATTTCAAATTAATCTTTGTGAGGATCAACGGAAATGGCTAGAACCAAATGCTCATGTGATTTTATTAATAGTATTTAGATCATTTCAGGGTGGGGAGTAGTTTTAGCATTGTATCATTTCTGTATAGTCAGAATTACAATATTCTAATTTTTTTAGAGAAAAAGTACGTAGCACAATAACTGGGAGATTTCTAAGCTTTGAACAACAAAAAAGTAAATTGTAAAACTGTTTTCAGGATCATCATAAAATTGAAGGTAGTTGAATTGATTGTGCTTTAGTGAGGCTTTGTTACTGCCCTATTAAATGGTTTTATGGGTTAGCATGGACATTAAAACAAAACCATTATCATGATTCCTTTATGGTGATAAATATATGAAATATTCCAGAAAGAATAAGATACCAAGTATCAAGTTTCATGGGGTCTATGAACTCCTTAAGCATTGGAATTTATACTTCTCCCCACCCCGAATAAACATAGTCTTCCAACAAAATTCAATGAAAAAGAGAAATGAGCTTTCTTCTCGAACCTTAATAAGTTTTTAGTGCACAGAATGGTTTTTCCATATGATAGACTGGGCTTTATGCACACAGGTGGACTGGGTGGTTATGGATCAGGAGACAGTGAAGATGAAAGGAGTGACAGAGGCTCTGAGTCATCTGACACTGATGATGAGGAATTACGGCACCGGATCCGGCAAAAACAGGAAGCTTTTTGGAGAAAAGAAAAGGAACAGCAGCTGTTACATGATAAACAGATGGAAGGTACATCTTTTAGATTCACTTAATTTTTGTCCAGTTTTATTTGTTTGTATTTTCATTTTTCTACCAGCCTAAAATATCAAAAGATGGAATCAAGGCTAGATTATAAATAATATGAGATATAACTGAAACTGAGGTTTTTTGCTCATTTTCAATCTTTACCAAATATAAAATCAAAATTATAGTACTCAAAATATATAATTAAGATAAGAGAAATTTGGGAGGGATTAATTTCAGGGGCTATAAATTACGTATTTCAGTGTATTTTAACTTCTTGTTAAAGTTCTTAAAATGAAAAGATGATTTTTGAAATGGAATAAATATGCTTGTAAAACTATTGAAAAGTAATTTGTAGCTAGGGTAATTAAGGATATGTAAAATACTGCAATAAGTACTATTCTTAACAGTTTACATAGGAACAGTGAAATAATATTTATTTAGAATTTCTTTTTTGAAAATTCTCATTTGGACAGTTTGAAAGGTAATTATTAAGAGTTTGCAGCCAAAAAATTCCTATAAATTATTTACTACCTGTAGGTTGCCTTATTGGATAACAGGGAAATTTTTTTCTTTCTTTTTTTAAAGTTTTTTAAATTTATTTTTAGAGGGGAAGGGAAGGAGAAAGAGAGGGAGAGAAATATCGATGTTTGGTTGTCTCTCATGCACCACCCACTATATACTTGGCCTACAACCCAGGCATGTGCCCTGACTGGGAATTGAACTGGTGACCCTTTGATTCACAGGCCAACGCTCATTCCACTGAACCACACCAGCCAGGGTGGAAATTTTTTTCTTACTTGCTTCAAATGTACCTCTCTCTGCACCTTGATATTCTGTGGCTATACTGTCCAGGAGGTTACCTAACTGCATGTAGCTCTTGAGCTTTTGAAATATAGCTAACTCAAATTGAAATGTGCTGTAGGTTTAATATATACACTAAGTTTCAAAGACTTTATGTGAAAAAAAGATATTTCAGTATTCTTTTTAATTACATGTTGAAATAATTTTTTATATGGGTTCATAAAATTAATTTTACCTGTTTTTACTTTTTTAATGTAGCTACTAGAAAATTTGGCATTGATTATGTGCCTTTCTTTATTGTTATAGTTTGGTAGTATGGGAGTTTTTCATTGTACATTTGACTTTTCTAATTATTTTTGTTTTTTTCTATTTCAGAAGAAAAACAGCAAATTGAAAGGGTTACAAAAGAGATGAATGAATTTATCCATAAAGAGCAAAATAGTTTATCATTACTAGAAGCAAGAGAAACAGACGGTGATACGGTTAATGAAAAGAAAAGAACTCCAAATGAAACTACGTCAGTTTTAGAACCAAAAAAAGATCATAAAGAAAAAGAGAAACAAGGAAGAAGTAGATCAGGAAGTTCTAGTAGTGGTAGTTCCAGTAGCAATAGCAGAAGTAGTAGTACTAGTAGTACTGTCTCTAGCTCTTCATACAGTTCTAGCTCAGGTAGTAGTCGCACATCTTCTCGATCTTCTTCTCCTAAAAGGAAAAAGAGACATAGTAGGAGTAGATCTCCAACACTTAAAGGTAGACGAAGTCGCAGTAGAAGTTACTCTCGCAGGATTAAAATAGACAGCAATAGGGCTAGAATAAAGATTAGAGATAGGAGGAGATCTAATAGAAATAGCATTGAAAGAGAAAGACGGAGAAATCGGAGTCCTTCCCGAGAGAGACGTAGAAGTAGAAGTCGCTCAAGGGATAGGCGAACCAATCGGTCCAGTCGCAGTAGGAGTCGAGATAGGCGTAAAATTGATGATCAACGTGGAAATCTTAGTGGGAGCAGTCATAAACATAAAGGTGAGGCTAAAGAACAAGAGAGGAAAAAAGAGAGGAGTCGAAGTATAGATAAAGATAGGAAAAAGAAAGACAAAGAAAGAGAGCGTGAACAGGATAAAAGAAAAGAGAAACAAAAAAGGGAAGAAAAAGATTTTAAGTTCAGTGGTCAGGATGATAGGTTAAAAAGGAAACGAGAAAGTGAAAGAACATTCTCTAGGAGTGGTTCTATCTCTGTTAAAATCATCAGACATGATTCTAGACAGGATAGTAAGAAAAGTACTACCAAAGATAGTAAAAAACATTCAGGCTCTGATTCTAGTGGAAGGAGCAGTTCTGAATCTCCAGGAAGTAGCAAAGAAAAGAAGGCTAAGAAGCCTAAACATAGTCGATCGCGATCCATGGAGAAATCTCAAAGGTCTGGTAAGAAGGCAAGCCGCAAACACAAGTCTAAGTCCCGATCAAGGTAGTATACTTTTTAAAGTATTTTGTCTGATTTTTAAAACATTTGACTGAATTTATTCAAAGTTGAAAGTGTCCTTTCTCTCTCTCTTTAATAAACTCAGTTTGGTACTTGATAAATGATCATAGCCTTAAGTAATTTTAGAAATCCTATATAATATTATTTATTTAAAAATTGCATTCTTTAGTTTAAAATACATTTTTATTTTTAAATTTTGTCTTTTCCCTGTTTTTTTTTTTTTTTTTGCAGATCAACAACCCCTCCCCGTCGTAAACGCTGAGGAATGATGTGGCAAGAATGCCATGATGTTTAAAAAATTCCATGAGTTTTAAGGGCTTGTCTCATTATAGAGGCACATTGTGGCTGTGTAGGTGAAACCAGAATTTTCTTTTTATCTGTATATAGGTATACTTTTTCCAAATGCTGCTTCAAGTTAATAGGATTTCTTTGTATTACTTTTTTTTTTTTTTCAAAAAATAGTGCACAATAAGAATATAAACATGCCATTCTCTTTCAGCTGTAATGTTCTTAAAATTATTCTCAAATGTACTGTGATGTCAATAAAGCTCTTTAGTTCATTTTTGTTAACCTCTTGCACCTTAATTTTATGATTTTATTTTAAGGAACGTACTTTTATAAAAAGGCAGCTGGAACTTTGTATAACAAGTTTTAAAGGTACTTCCTCCCATTTGCCCCAAAGAAAATGGTTTTATCTCAATAGTTTGTCAAAGCTTGTAAATTGTACCCATGGATTTTTGTCAAATTCCAACTTTAAGGGTGTGGAAGAGGGCCAGACACAGACCTTTACTTTTCATTTGGAATCACTTGACAGCTTTCTAAACTTTTGCTATTTGGGGGATTTTCAAGTAATATATTCTCTGTATAAAGTATGGTTCGCTCCTGTAAAATGAAATTGCTGGATTCAATCCAGCCAGTGTACCGATCAAAGTTACTTATAAGGAATGATTGTGTTTGACACTAATAGTCAAGTCTGGAAATATATTCTGCAGTTACCCACTTCCATTTTAGAAGCATATTTTAAACACTTTGGGGGTTATTATAGAAATAAGACTCACAGTTCAATATATTTATTTATATTTTTAAAGTATATTATGACCTCAGCTCAGTGGAGGAATGCTGTTTTATGCAGGCTTGTGTCAGTTTCATAACATTGAAATGATTTGGTTTTGTCAGTTCTTAAAATTAGGCTCAATGAGTGGTTTAGCCATATAAGGCAGTCATAATTTATGAATAAAATGAAGGCTCCACGGGCATTCTAATGCTCAACTGCTTTCAGGGTTTGTTTTTATGTGATTATTCACTTACGTCACAATAGTCAGATAAATCTCTGAAAACAAATGCTTTTAAATCTTAAAAAGAGCAGGTGCAGGTCACAGAAATGTTTTAAAGTATGCCTTTTTACCAGCAATAATTCATTTAAAATAAGCCAGATTTTTGCCAAGATCAGTGTTTCCTCAAAACAAAGGTAGAAAATAGATTTGTATAGTGTGCTCTTGTACCTCTACATAAGTTCCTGAATAATTTGGAACAGCTTATGCATTTATCTAGAGGAAATAAATCAACTGTGAATAAATGCATGTTTACCAAAATGGTTGTTTTTACAGTGCATTTAGTTCTGGTATTTATAAAGTTGACATTTCACAGAATAACTTTTAAATAGTTTAGAATTCTATATAGTTTAGACATCAGTCACATCTGGAGACAAAATAAAGTGTGCAATATTTTTTATGTAGGTGAGCTAACATGGTATATACCTAATTGTAGAATTATCCAATTAATTTGTAATAGATAAGTTGTATAACATTTTCATATCTTAAAATGTTTTTTAGATCAATCTTCAAGTGAAATAATATTTTCAAAATAAAATTCTATAGAAAAGTTCTGCTGGCTATGATATGCACATTTTTGGGCAAGATATGAACTAGAGCCAAAAATAGTATTTGACAATTTAATTTACTATGCCATACTACACAAGCTTCTTATCATTTAAATCTGTAGGTACTTTTACGAACACAGTCATGGTGTGTGTGATTATTAGTAGACACATTAGTGTTATAATTAAATATTTGGGTTTTTCAGATTTTTATGGATAATTCAGAAAATTCATTATTTCATTGACATGTAATGAAGTATGTTTACCTTGAGTGGTAAGATTTTATAAGATAAAGCTTCCATGATTTGGGATGTGAATGCTAAAACTTACACATAAATTAATTAAATGTATAATTTGGTTATGAAGTCTTTTCTAAAATAACACCACCAGAATATTAATAGATTCAATTTTTGAGACAATCATTGGTCTGGATTAATTAATAAAAACTGTCTAAGAGGTTCTTTAAAAAATATTTCTAGTGTATTAGTCATACTTGTTTTTGTGGAATGGGGGTAAACCACACCATTAAGAGAATAAAATGTAATTTGCAAGGGGTAATTACAAGATTTGTTTCAGGCCCCAAAATATAAATAAAAATTGGTGTGGAATCTTAGTGTATATGTTTTCTGCCATTGTAAAATGTCTTTTTTTAAGCATCTGTTTCTAATGGTATATACACAATAGGTGAATTTCCCAAACATAGTCAATTTTTTTAGTATTTGAATTACTCTGTTTCTTCAAAGAAGCACGTGGTGTATAATTGAGATTTTAAATTTTATGTGGGAATCTTTACATAGGAATTAAATAAGTTTCAAAGTCCCTATAATATTGTCTTATGGAAATCTTTTCATTTAAACTGTTTTTCACACACACATATATATACATATATATGCATATATATAAATCTATTTTAATTTAGTGAAGTTTCTAAAATGGTACTAAGCATGGTTTAATGGAAATAGTGATGTTTTGGATTGTCCTGGCTCTGCTACTCAATGTGTTTTGGGCAAATAATTGATCATTATGGGCCTTAATTTCTTCAACTGTATAAAGGTGGAATTAGATTATTTCCAAGATTTTGAACACTTAAAGCCCTAAGTTCTTCAATATAAAGTAGAATTTGATCGTAAAGTCTAAACCTAAATGGGAAAATGGGCTTTTTATTAGTCCTAAAATAACTCATGTGTGATGAGTTACGTTATACCATAAAGGTTTATCAGATATAGAGTTCTATAAACACACATAGGTTAAATCTGCCACATTTTGATTATGGTAAGTTAAGATAAAATTATCCTAACAATTCTAGTTACCAATTTTTGTGAAATTCTGTAAATACGAAAACTTACCACTTATACTCTGAGTGGATATAGTAGTGTATCATTTTAAAGGAATAAAACTGTTAATTCTAAGGGAGCACGTTACCCTTAAATGAAAAATGTTTATATAAAATTGAATTTCAAAATACTAAGTAGATTTTTAGTTTTATAGTGAAATGTAGACTAGTTTATAACACATTTATGGGTGAGACTTAAAGTGTTGGTCTGGGAAATCAACAGTGGCTGTATACCACGTAACAAACGCTAGTCCTTCCAACACAACTCAGGTTTAAGTGTCATTGGAAAAACTTTTTAATATTTGTAGAGAAAAATAGTATGGGCTAGTTTTGCCTGAGTCACACTAGTGGGTATTCAAGAAGCTTTTGTTTTTGTTGGTAGAGACAAATTACTGATTGTCTTTGTTGTTGAATTGAAAATGTGAGAAAGCTCTGAAGCCCAGTGAGGTGCTACGTTAAAAAACAAAAACAAAAACATTTAAATAAAGCTCTTAGAACTTTATTTAGTTATACTTGGACTTTGCTTTTTTTTTTTTTTTTTTTTGGATCTGTCAATCCAACAAATACTTACTACACATGCTAAACGATATTTTGTGGAGAGCTTTCTGCCGTCTTGAAAGGAGCTTTGAAGAGATGACCCAAGTCCCCAGCCACTCTTAGGAGGAGGTCAATATTTTACTAAGAAGCCACAAGTGAAAGACCATTACTGAGCTATGTAAATTGTACTAATTCAAAGAACACTTCACCAATTTGACTCTCCCTGTTGAAAATGTACAATGATATTTTTACCTTTAATATTGGAAATTGTTCTTACCCAAGGAAAGGCTTTTACTCATTTAGAGGTAAAATGTTACATAATCACCATTCTTGCTCTAAATGAAGTTTGCCTAACCTAAGTAATTAACAGTCTCCTGCTGTATAATGTGTGTTCTGTTCAGAATATTTTCAGGTCACTTGTGCAAAATAATTCTGGCCCTCTTGACATTTGAATACCTTCAAAATGGACACATTTCTACCTTTAGAGAAGTGCTTACATGGTTTTATGATTCTAAGAGTGTCTTACAGGAATATAAATGCCCTAGGAGACATCTTTTATATATGAAATAGCGCTACATGGGTATAAAAGAAAAACTTAGTCTCATAGCAGGAAGCAGTACCATGATGGATGGCTACTTCGGCCGTGGGGTTTGAGGAGGTCGGTCAAAGGAATAGGCAAAAATAGAAGGATCTTTTAAGTTCGTTTATGATGATAGAAACATTCTATAGTTTAAGTGCATACACAATCTGATACGTTTAGGGTGAAGAATAACTAGTCCATACATACATACATAACACCCACTACTAACGCAGCCGTGATTAGATTGACTCCTGGCTGCGCGAGAGTGGATCTCGGAACCTTTCAGTTGGGGATCTTTTGCCGGAGGGACCGGAAAGGAGGTGGATCCTTTTATCGCGATGTGGGGAACCCGCAAGCTAAGCTCCTCCGGGAATCTTTTTTTAGGAGTGTTTAAGTCGGGGTGCCGGGGTACACAGGCTGGCTGTTCTCGCTTTACCACGTCTGCGGGTAAGTATGTGTGGAGATTTCCCGCACACAGCCCACCGCGCGGACCAGCCATTGTGCGCAGGCGCGGACAGGGTGGCGGGCTGTCGCTAGGCTCCCTGCTGGATCTGCACAAGACCCTTGATTACTTTCCGTCGGACCCTCGCTGTCCCTTGAATGGCCCGTCTGGGCTGTCGCCTTTCCCTTCCCAGAGGCTGGGAAAAATAGCCGAGGACTTGTGCTGGCCGAGGAGAGCGCAGTCCGCGGGCCGCCGCCATAGATCCTGTGACTTTTGTCTCATTTTGGTTGAGTTCCTTAGGAGCTGACGACTACGCTGTGCCCCCCGGAGTCTCAAGGTCGTAAGCTTTCTTCCGCCACAGCGGGAAGGGACACCAGCTGCTGTCTCATAGTTATTAATTACGTTGTCTTTGTGTCTTGTTTGTACTTGCCTCTTTTCAGAAAGAATTTAAGGCAATTATTCTACGTTTTGATTAATAGGTTAATTCAACAGAGTGTATTGGCAAAGATTAAGAAAATAACGCATTGAACCTGATGCTTGTGGAAGACAGTTTGATTTGTTCCCAGTGTTAACTAGAAAGTTAAGTTCATCCTTTACGTGAAACTCATTTAATAAATACTGTATGTCAGACACTGGGAATTTTAAAATGAAAGATAGCTCAAGGGTCTCTTTTTAAAAAAATGTTAGGATACAACCAAGATTTATGTAAGAAGAAAGAAAGAAATGTAAAGGCAGTCCCTCCAATAGAGTTGTTAGTATTCTCATACAGTGAAAAAGTGTAGCCAATAAAAGGATGATTTAAATCAATGTGTATCCACATAGAAAAATGATTAGGGTATAGTGTTAAGAAAGCGTTACAAATCAGTGTGTATTATGAATTTAGAGATATATAGATGGAGATATAGAGGGGCTGGAGATACATAAAAGTTTTAGCAGTGATTACCTGAGGTGAAGTTGGTGATCTCTCATTTTATCATTCTTTATATACTTACAGTTTTTCTCAGTAAACATGTTTCTTATAATCAGAAATTCAGAAAAAAATACAATGTAAATATTTCCAAATAATGGGAGTGAACATAGACGGAGCACCTAATACATATTTGAGGATCCTCTTAAACAAATATTTAGGGAGCTGTCTTGAAGGAATTGGCCAATTTTAGAAGCAGGAGTGGCCAAAGGCACCAGCTTGAATATATTTGAGGAGATTTCTGGGAAACAGCAAAGTGTTCCTTGAAAAGTAGTATGGGTGGGGGCTGGAAATGAGGGCAGAAAGTGGCAAGGGATGAGACAGGAGACTTTTTAGGGCATGACAAGTCCATGAAAGGCCAGGTATACCTCCTTTGATTGACTTTGAGGACAGTAGGAAATTACAGAAGGAGCAACATAATCAGATTTGTGTTTAAGAAGTAACACTTAGCATTTGTGTACAAATCACAGAGACAAGCAACACTAGGCTCAATGAAGCCTTAGTAACCCAGTTAAGAAATGATGACTGCTGTTAGGTATTGGCAGGGTAGTGTTTTTATTTACTGATAGGAGCTGAATAAATGATTTTTGAAGTAAATGAAATCTCTCCCCATTCTTTTAAAATCTCAAATACCAGAATGATCACAGATTCAAGGTAGAGAAGGAATTGGTAGTATCTTATTTGTTAATACAAACTGAATTCGTTTCTCTCAGTTGTGGTGATGTGGTTTTTGAAGCTCTTGATTGTTCTGGCAGTACCAATGACTGAGGGACTAATTTGGCAGATATAGGGGAGGTGAGAAGAAGATAGTTGTCACCACTGAGCAGGGAGCAGAATAGTGTTAAAATCTCTAAAGCTCAGTTTTGTAATAATACTTTCTATATCCTTACCTATGTATTACATTTACATGTTTCTCTAATAATATCTCATTTACCTACCTAAAGTCATAAAGTAGGTGGTATTTGAACTGGGTCTTAAAAGGTAGTACAGCCCTGGCTGGTCTCAGTGGATTGAGTGCTGGCCTGCGAAGCAAAGGGTAATTGCCTGGGTTACAGGCCAGGTCCCAAGAGGAAACCACACATTGACGTTTCTCTCCCTCTCTTTCTCCTTCCCTTCCCCCTCTAAAAATAAATAAAGATCTTTAAAAACATAAAAATAAAAGGTAGTACAGATACTTCAGATAAAACACAAGACATGAAATATAAATACAAATAACCTTTTGTCTTAGTCCATTGGAACTGCTGTAACAAAATACCTCAGACCTGTTGGCTTATTAGCTACAGAAATGTATTTCTTACAGCCCTGAAGACTGCGAATCCCACAATTCTGGATCTGGTGAGAGTCCACTGCCTGGTTCATGGATGGAGCTTTCTTGCTCTGTTCTCTTGAGATCTCTTTTATAAGGGCACTATACCAATCCTGAGGATTCTACCCTTGTGATCTAATCACCTCATAAAGGCCCTTGTGGGTTAGAGTATGAATTTTAAAGGTTCTGGCCAAGATGAAGGTGTAGGCAGAAACACTTGACTTCCTCGTACAACCAAAAGAAAGATAACTACCAATTTAAAAACAACAACCATAACTGCCAGAAAAAACATTTGCATGGAAGTCTAACAACCAAGGAGTTAAAGAAACATTCATCCAAATGGTAGGAGGGGTGGAGATGACAGCTGGGCAGAGAGGATGCGCAGCAAGGTGGCAGCTGCTGGCAGACCAGTGTGGGCAATCCCACTTACGCACTCAGACAAGCCCAGGGGAACAGTGGGGGAGTGAGGCAGACCCTGAAACCCAGGGTGTCAGTGTGGGGAAACTAAAGACTCAAATCCCCAGGCTGTAAAAAAATCTGTGGGGATTGTGGCAGCAGAAGAAACTCCCAGCCTCCAATGAACAGGAAAACTCCAATGAACAGGGAAGTTCATTGGAGAGACCCACAGGGTCCTAAAACACACAAACCTACCCACCTGCAAATCAGCACCTGAAAGGGTACAGACTGCTTGTGGGAAAACAGGGAAATGACGGAGAGTGGGATGAGAGTGGCATTGTTCTCTCTCAGACCCCTCCCCCACAAACAGCACCACAATGCTGCAAAGAGGGTTGCCCCACCCTGGCAAATACCTAAGGCTCCACCCCCTTACCAGTAACAGAGTCCCCTAGACAAAGAAATAGAGCCCAAATGAAAGAACAGATCAAAACTCCAGAAACAACTACGTAATGAGGAGAAAGTCAATCTGTCTGATGCAGAGTTCAAAACACTGGAAATCAAGATGCTCATAGAATTGATTGAGCTCAGTTGCAAAATAAAGGAAAAAATGAGGGCTACACAACGTGAAACAAAGCAAAATAATACAAGGAACCAACAGTGAAGTGACGGAAACCAGCATTCAATGATTTGGAACAAAAGGAAGAAATAAACGTCCAACCACAATAGAATGAAGAAACAAGAATGCAAAAAAATGAGAGGCTTAGGAACCTCTGGGGCAACTTTAAGCACTCCCAACATCTGAATCATGGGAGTGCCAGAAGGAGAAGAACAAGAGCAAGATATAGAAAACTTACTTGAACAAATAATGAAGGAAAACCTCCCTAATCTGGCAAAGGAAATACGCTTCCAGGAAGTCCAGAGAGTCCCAAAGAAATTGGACTCAAGGAAGAGCACACCAAGGCACATCATAATTAAATTACCCAAGATTAAAGATAAGGAGAGAATCTTAAAAGCAAGAGAAAAGGAGACAGTTACCTACAAAGGAGTTCCCATAAGACTATCAGCTGATTTCTCAAACCATAAGGCAAGAAGGGGCTGGAAATAAGTATTCAAAGTCATTAAAGGTAAGGATCTATATCCAAGATTACTCTATCCAGCAAAGCTTTCATTTAGAATGTAAGGGCAGATAAAGTGCTTCTCAGATAAGGTCAAGTTAAAGGAGTTCATCATCACCCAGCCCTTATTATATGAAACATTAAAGGGACTTATCTGAGGAAAAGAAGATCAAAACTATGAACAGTAAAATGACAACAAACTCACAACTATCAACAACTGAACCTAAAAAACAAAAGCTAAGCAATCAATTGGAACAGGAACAGAATCACAGAAATGGAGGGTTATCAGTGGGGAAAGAGAGGGGAGAATGGGGGAAAAGGTACAGGGAATAAGAAGCAGAATAGGTAGACACAAAATAGGCAGGGGGAAGTTAATAGTATAGGAAATGTAGAAGCCAAAGGACTTATATGTACAACCCATGGACATGAACTGTGGTGGGGGAGGATGCTGGAAGGTGAGGGGGTGGCACAGGGAAGAGGGGGATAAAGGGGAGAAAAAAATGGTACAATTATAATAGCATAATCAAAATATACTTAAAAGAATTTGGGGGGATAGGGGATACAAACAGTCAAACCAATATACCATTAAACTTTTTTTTTTTAATTTCATGGGTTGATTTTATTTTTCTATTTTTTTTTTTATTGTTCAAGTACAGTTGTCCGCCTTTTCCTTCCACCTCTCCCCCCACCCCCAGCCATCCCCATCTCCCTCCCCTGATTCCGATCCCCCTTGGTTTGTCCATGTGTTTTTTATAGTTGTTCCTGAAAACCCTTCTCCCTTCCCCCCCGCCCCATTATCCTCTCCCATCTCCACTCTGGTTACTGTCCATTTGTTCTTAATTTTGACGTCTCTGATTATATTTTGCTTGCTTGTTTGTTTTGTTGATTAGGTTCCACTTAAAGGTGAGATCATATGGTATTTGTCTTTTACCGCCTGGCTTATTTCACTTAGCATAATGCTCTCCAGTTCCATCCACGCTGTTGCAAAGGGCAGGAGCTCCTTCTTTCTTTCTTCTGTGTAGTATTCCATTGTGTAAATATACCATAGTTTTTTGATCCACTCATTTACTGATGGGCACTCAGGTTGCTTCCAGTACTTGGCTATTGTAAATTGTGCTTCTATGAACATTGGGGTGTATAGATTCTTTTGGATTGGTGTTTCAGGATTCTTAGGATATAATCATAGCAGTGGAATTGCCAGGTCAAAAAGCAGTTTAGTCCATGTTTAGTTTTCTGAGGAAATTCCATACTGTTTTCCATAGTGGCTGCACCAGTCTGCATTCCCACCAACAGTGCACTAGAGTTCCCTTTTCTCCACATCCTCTCCAACACTTGTCTGTGCTTTGTTTATGATGGCTATTCTCACCAGTGTGAAGTGTCAAACCAACATAACATTAAACTTAAGACACTTAACCTCGTGGTAAATTAGAACTACACTGAGATAACATTTTCACCTATTAAGACTAGCAAAGATAAAAATACTCGATAATACATTGCGTGAGTGACTTTTAATGTGTTATCACTGCGGGGAAACCAGCACTAGAAATACTCGTATATTACCCAAGGAATTAAACATCTGTGAGTGGCAATTACAAATTTGTAAATGCACCTGCCATTTGACACAACAATTCCTGGGATTTTATCTACAGGTACTCTCAAACTATATATATATATATATATAGTATATATATATATATATATATATGTATATAATGAAATTGCATGTGTAATTCAGTCTTGTGTTTTTGAAATAGCAAAAAATTAGAAATAACCTAAATAAGTATCCATTAATGGGGGCTATTTGGTAAGTTATGAGATAGGCATGCAGCCCTATAGAAGGAAGTTCTTTATGTTTTATTATGAAAAAAACCTTTTAAGGTACATTGGTGAAAAACGTAAAGTGCAGAAGAATATATACTGTGCTACATTTTGAAGAAGATAGGAGAAAAATTGATATACAAAAGGGTCATATGTATAAAATATCTCTAGAAGCTTACATATAAATCTAGTAACACTGGTTGCCTCCAAAGAGGAAAATTGGATGACTAGAGTCAGTGGTCGGAGAGGTGCTTTGTAGTGTTACTAGCCCCTTTGTACTTTTTAATTAAAATTTTTTATTTTGACGTAATTTAAGACAAGAAGTTGCAAAAATAGTACAGAGAATTTCCATATGCCCTTCACCAATTCCTTAGTGATAACATTTTGCTTAACCATAGTACATTGTCAAAACCAGGAAATTGACAGTAGTATAATACTATTGACTAAACTACAGACCTAATTTGGATTTTACCACCTTTACATGCACATATACATGTGTGTATGTGTGCAGGTGTGTGTGACCACATGTAGAGATTTGTGTAACAACTACTACAATCACGATATGCAACTGTTCCATAATCACAGAGAAGTTCCCAGGTACTACTCCTTTACTGTCAGACCCTAACCCCAACCTTAACCCTTGACAGTCACTGACCTGTTCTTCATTGATAGAACATCGCCATTTCAACATGGAATCAATCAGGAGATAGTATGTGCCTTCTGAAATTGTTTTTGTTCCCCACTCAGCATAAATACGCTTGAAATCCACCCAAACTGTGTGTAGCAATGCTTCATTCCTTTTTATTTCTGATTTGTATTTCACAATACGGATATACCACAGTGGTTTGCTTAACCCTTCACCTATTATAGTATATTTTGGTTGTTTCCAGTTTTTGCCTATTATGAATACACTTACTATGAATATTTTTGTACAGACTTCTGTCTGGACATAAGCTTTCACTTCTCTGGGATAAGTGCCCAGTGTTGCAAATCCTGGGTTGTGTAATAAATGTACATTTAACCTTATGAGAAATTACTAAACTGATTTCCATGGTGTCTATACCATTTACATTCCCACCAGCAATAGGTAAGAGATATACTTACTTCATTACTTGGTTCATGCTTGGTAATATCAGGATGGTTAAATTTTAGCCATTTTAATAGGTATGTAGTAGCTTTCCTTTGTATTCCTCTAATGGCTATTGATATTTAACATTGCTTCATGTGCTTATTTGCATTTGTATATCCTCTTTGATGAAATGTATATTCATGTCCATTTATAATTGGATTGCTTTTTTTAAAAAAAATGGGGGTTGTGTTTTGTTTCGTACCGTTGGGTTCAAAGAATATCGTTACCTATTCCAGATATAAATCCTTTGTGGGATGTGTGTTCTGGAAATATTTCCTGCCGGTCTGTGACTTTTCTTTTTCTTAGTGGGGTCTTTTTCAGAGCAAAAATTTTTATTTTTGATTAAGTTGAACTTAATCACTTTTTATAAAAGGATTGTGCTTTTGGTGTGAGATATAAAAACCCTAGCCTAACCCTAAGTCTTGAAGATCTTCTATATTTTCAGATAAAAGTTTTCTAGGTTTACATTCAGGTCAGTTATCCATTTCAAGTTCATTTTTGTATAAGGTATGAAATTTAGGTTGAAGTTTTCTTTGTCCAATTGTTTCAACACCATTTATTTCTTGAGAAGACCGTTTCTCCTCCATTTAACTGTTTTCGCACCAATGCTGAAAAAAAACCAGTGGAGTGAATTCTCTCATTGACCTCTGGGCTCTCTGCTGCTGCATGCGATGTGTCTGTCCGCTCCAGCAGCACACTGTCTCCATTACTGTAGGCCTGTGGTAAGTCTCAAAACTGGGTATTGTGATTCCTGCGAGTTTGTGATTCTTAAATATTGTTGTAGCTATTGTATTTCTTTTGCCATTTCATATCAATTTTAGAATTAATTTGTTTATGTCTACAAAAAAAGGCCATTGGGATTTTGTTAAGTGGTTTTTGATTTCTTTTATCAGTGTTTTATGTCAATTTTCAGCATATAGACCTTGTTCATGTTTTGTTAGATTTATACAACAGTGAAAGCAAGTCATTTTTTTCTGGACTGATTTTAAATGGTATAGCATTTTCAGTTTTATTTTCCAATTGTTTATTGTTAGTACTAGATAGAAAAAATTGACTTTTTTGTGTTGATTTTATAATCTGACCTTGCTGAACTCACTTATTAGTTCCAAGAGCTTTTGTTTTGTTTTTAAATGAGGACAGTTTCATTTCTTCCTTCCTATTCTATATGCCTTTATTTCCTTTCTTTTTCCTTATTGCACTTGCTAAGATTTTTAGTCCAGTGTTGAACAGGACTCAAGAGAACAGTTATCTTGCCCTAGTGCCGATATCAGGGGTAGAGTGCCTGGTCTCTCACTGCTGTGAAAGTGCTAAGTGAGCGATAGGGTTTCTGTGGATGTTCTAAAGATTGAAGAATTTCCCTTCTATTCTTAATTTGCTGAGGATTTTCAATCATAAGTGGGTGTAGTTTTTAAAAATGTTTTGTCCACATCAGTTAATAAAATTATGTCATTTTTCTTCTTTCGATTATTAATATGTAAATTATATTGATTTCCAAATATGGAAATAGTGTTGCATAGCTGGAATAAGTCCCACTTGGTTGTGCTGCAGTATTTTTTTATATGTTTCTGGATTATAATTACTGATTGTTGAGAATTTTTGTGTCTGTTCATGAGAGAAATTGGTCTGCGGTTTTCTTTGCTGCCCCATCTTTGTCTGGTTTTTGTGTCAGAGTAATGCTGGCTTAATAAAATGGGCTGGGAGGTGTTCCTCACTCTTTTATTTCTTGGAAGAAATTGGGTAGAATTGGTTGTATTTTCTTCTTTAAGTGTTTGGTAGAAAGAATTCACCAGTGAAGCAATCAGTGAAGCAGTGGAGCCTGGACATGTATTTTTCAGGAGGTTTTAGCTATGAGTTCAATTTCTTTGCTAGTTATAGGACTATTCAGGCTACCTATTTCATCTTGTATGGGTTTTGATAGTTTGTGGTTTTCATGGAATTAGTCCATTTTGTCTAAATTGTAGAAAATTCTGTGTAGAGTTGTTAGTATTCCCTTATCATCCTTTTTATGTTCCTTGGGTTCATGGTGATATCCCCTCTTTAATACCTGACATTGGTAATATAGGTCTTCTCTTTCTGTATCAGCCTTGCTAGAAGCTTATCAAGTTTATTGATCTCTGAAAGGAATTAACTTTTGGCTTGATTTATTTTATCTATTCTGTTTTGTTTTAAATGTTATTCATCTCTACTTTTACTATTTTCTTTGATCTGATTGCTTTGGGTTTATTTCACTTTTCTTCTAGTTTGTTGAAGAAAACTTAGAAGTGAAATCAATAACTTAGATTGTTGACTTGAGACCTTTCCTCTTTTCTAATATGCATATTTAGTGCTGTAAGTTTCCCTCTACTGCTTAAACTATGTTCACAGACTTTTTATATTGTATATTTTAATTTATTTCAGTTTTGTTTCCCTGAGACTTTGTTTTGACCCATGGATTGTTTAGAATTGTGTTGTTTAATTTCTAAGTGTTTTTTCTTTTCATGTTTCTGTTATTTATTTCTAGTTTGATTCCACTATAGTTAGAGAACATAGTCTATATCAGGGGTGTCAAACTCATTTTCACCAGGGACCACATCAGCCTCGTGGTTGCCTTCAAAGGGCCGAATGTCATTTTAGGACTGTGTACATGTAACTACTCCTTAACAGTTAAGCGAGAGCTTGGTGCTGCCACCAGGTGCCAGGCCGGATAAAACAAAGCGGAGGGCCCGATTCAGCCCACCAGCCTTGTGTTTGCCACCTGTGGTCTATATGATTTCACTTACCTTATAGTTGTGAAGGTTTGTTCAATATCCCAGGGTATGGTGTATTATTATGAATGGTCCATGCATGCTCAAAAGAATGTACATTTTGTTTTTGTTTGGGTGGAATGTTTTATAAATTTCAATGAGATCTTATTGGTTGATTGTGTTATTCAGTTCTTTTGTATCCTTGTTGATTTTCTGTCTAGTGGAACTGCCCATCACTGAGAAAGGGATATTGAAGTCTCCAGCCATGGTTGTGGATTTATTTCTCCTCTCAATTCTATCTTTGCTTCATGTGTTTTGAAAGTCTGTTGTCTGGCACATACACACTTAGTATTGCTTCATCTTCTTGGTAGATTGTCTTTTTATCATAATGTAATGATCATGGTGATTTTCTTTGCTCAAAGGTTTACTTTGTCTAAATTGAACAATTGAATGTTCTGCAACAGAGTAAATAGTTCATAAAGCAGGTCCCTGTGTAAGTTTGAACATATAGACTAGATGAGTGCTATTTCAAGATTTTTATGAGGTTTTTTTGGTGTGTGAAAGGTGTTGAACATACATATAAGTCCATTTCATGTAGCTAAGTGGAAGTGACAGAATTTGAACTAGTTTTGATAAATAATCTCATAACCAATATTAGCCTAGTTTAAAAGTTAATGTAGTTTTAATTTGAATATCATTTTTAATAATTTTATGCAGCATAAAGTGGATGTAAAAATTAATGGCATGTAAACCTTTTACAGATGCATTACTTATTTTTGCTAGTTACAGTTTCAGAAATGTCTGATTAGAATTAGATGGTGGAATGCAAGACCTTTTACATTTTAGGATAAAATTCAAAATTAGGAATAAACCCTTTTATTTATCATTGCAATATAAGATTGCCATATAAAATAGTTTCTTCAAGTACATGTATATTAGGAATTCACACTGTACTTTCTCTAGACATTTAATTTTTTTTTTCAGTTTATTTACCGAATCAGCTCAGTTGGACTCTACAAATCAAACCATGGGTTTTCAGTGAATACAGAATTATGTGGTTCAAATCCTATAGAATGAATTTTGCCTGCTTGAATACAATGAAAAGTTATAGGTAAGTTTATTCTTTACTCTGGCAAATATTTACATAATTATATGAATAATAGTTTTATATTGGTTGTGTTTAATAAACCTTGTCAGTATTTAATAGCTCATGTGATTTCATTAAGGTATTTTTTTATCTAAATATTTTTATTTCTCCAGCAACTTTTGAATTTGGAATATTTCAAACCCACAGAAAAATTGTAATACTGTATGTAGTGTATACCCTTTATCCATATTCAGGGATAGCTTTTATTTTTAATATAATACTCTATGATTTGGAGAAGTACCTTTTACTTCCTCATATTATCTTTATGAGAGGACAGAAATAATATAGTGCTAAAAATTATAAATGATTTGGGTGCAATATAAATAGTATGATAAGATGGAGTATATGAGTATATGAGTATATGAGGTAGCAAGATTGAGTCAAAGTAATTTCTTTCTGTATTCTTATTATAAACCAATTTCTGACCTTGTAAAAAATATGGCACGGGGTTAAGGTATGAGTGCATGTTTTTACTTGTAAATGAGCTAGCTCTTTTAAGATTGGGTGTATGTGAAATCATAATTATAGTCAACTGAGCAACCATCTGCTGTTACCTATTGTAAGTTAGTCCTTGATTACTGAGCCTTTGCATGAAGCATGGAAAAGGAGGGTAATATTCAAAAGATAATATTAAAGAGTGACATTTAATTCTTGAAAGGATAATAAATAATCACAGTAGATTGTATTCTACGTAGCTAAAAAAACCTTGTAAAAATAGGCATTACCTATTTTAATGTAACAACCTTATTCTATTTTACCCAAGAACCTATGGAAGATTTTTCTGTCGTGTACTTTGACCTGGAACTTGATATAGTTGTCTGTCTGATCCATGTTTAGTCCCTGTTTGATCCCATCTGGTTAAAAAAAATTTTTTTAATTGAATTATATGCTTTTCTGGGCCTCCTCCTTCAGCTTAGTCAAATGACAAATGATTCCTGAGCACCAGCTGTGTTCCAGGAAATGTGCTATTCACCAGGAATAAAGTGGTGAGCAAGACAGTCCATGCCTTGCTCTCACAGTGCTTATGTAAAGTGGGAGGACAGGATCAAATAATCACACAGCCCCATGAAGATGTATGAATGTGTATGGGACTTAAAATAGGTGAATATGACCCAGTTTGGAGAATCAGGGAAGACTTCTTAGATAACTCTCCATTCAGACTAAGAGCTGAAAGATGAGAAGGAATTAGTGTGTACAGGAGGATGGGGTAATGTGAGAGTAATGTTCCAGGGAGAGGGAATAACATATTCAAAGTACCTGAGGAAGGTACAAACATGGTCAGTTCAAAGACCATGCTTGAACTGGTTGTGGAGAGCAGATTGGAGGAGGGTGAGGTAGGAAGTAGGCAGGCTAATCAGAAGGCTAGGATAATGATTCAAACCAGAGTTGATGGGAGCTTGGACTAGCGTGATAGCAGTAGACATGGACAGGACAAGATGGGGGCACCTAGGTTCAAATCCTGACTCCGCCACTTAATCTCTCTTAGCTTCCCTTTTCTTATCTATGTAATAGAGATATTAATAGTAGTACATACCTGCCTTATAAACAGTTGCCAGGAAGACTAAATGAGATGACATATGTTGAGTTCTTAAATAGTAATGGCACCTAGTAAATGCTCAATAAATGGTTCTGCTGCTGCTGCTACTACTGCTACTATTCAATGTGACTCAGAAGGCCAAGCTTTATAGTTTCATTTTCATTGTAACTTACTTTGAAAGCAAATTAATTTTGTTTCATCTGTGAATAAAGGTGTATTTATAAGTAGTGTGATTATAAGGAAACTTGGTTTTGAAGCATCAAAAATGAGCAATACATGTATTTAGAATATAATAAATTGTAAATTAGAATATCTTTCTGTGTAATATATTCATGTTACATTTGTAAAAACACCAGTTTTTGCCTGGCTTTTTATTTTGACCTCTTAGATACCCTTGGACAAGATTGTACAGTACTTCTCGAACCACTGTAGATAGCAGTGAGGTAAAAACCTTCCTGACCCTGGCTCACAAATGGTGGGATGAGCAAGGAGTATATGCACCTCTTCATTCTATGAATGACCTGAGGGTGCCATTTATTAGGTAACATTACACAAATTCTAAGTCTTTTAAAATGCAAGCCTTTTTTTTTTTTTTAATTTTTATTGTTATTCAATTACAGTTGTATGCCTTTTCTCCCCATCCCTCCACCCCACCCCAGGTGAACCCACCTCCCTCCCCCACCTCCACCTTCCCCCTTGATTTTGTCCATGTGTCCTTTATAGTAGTTCCTGTTATCCCCTCTTCCCACTGTCCCCTCCCCCTCTCCCCCCCCCCCCCGCCCTGGCTATTGTTAGATTGTTCTTAACTTCAATGTCTCTGGTTATATTTTGTTTGGTTTTTTCTTCTATTGATTATGTTCCAGTTAAAGGTGAGATCATATGGTATTTGTCCCTCACTGCCTGGCTTATTTCACTTAGCATAATGCTCTCCAGTTTCATCCATGCTGTTACAAAGGGTATAAGCTCCTTCTTTCTCTCTGCTGCATAGAATTCCATTGTGTAAATATACCATAGTTTTTGGATCCACTCGTTTGCTGATGGGCACTTAGGTTGCTTCCAGTACTTGGCTGTTGTAAATTGTGCTGCTATGAACATTGGGGTGCACAGGTTCTTTTGGATTGGTGTTTCAGTGTTCTTAGGTTATAATCCCAGCAGCGGAATTGCTGGGTCAAAGGGCAGTTCCATTTTTAGTTTTCTGAGGAAATTCCATATTGTTTTCCACAGTGGCCTTACCAGTCTGCATTCCCACCAACAGTGCACTAGGGTTCCCTTTTCTCCGCATCCTCTCCAACATTTGTTTGTGGATTTGTTTATGTTGGCCATTCTGACTGGTGTGAGATGATACCTCATTGTGGTTTTAATTTGCATCTCTCTGATGGCTAGTGATGCTGAGCATCTTTTCATATGTCTCTGGGCCCTCTGTATGTCTTCCTTGGAGAAGTGTCTCTTCAAGTCCTTTGCCCATTTTTTAATTGGGTTGTTTGTCTTCCTGGAGTGGAGTCATGTGAGTTCTTTATATATTTTGGAGATCAGGCCCTTGTCTGAGGTATCATTGGCAAATATGTTTTCCCATACTGTTGGTTCTCTTTGTAATTTGGTGCTGTTTTCTTTAGCTATGCAGAAGCTCTTTATTTTGATGAGGTCCCATTCGTTTATTCTTTCCTTTATGTCCCTTGCTTTAGGGGATGTGTCTGTGAGGATGTTGCTGCGTGGAATGTCTGAGATTTTCCTGCCAATGTTTTCCTCAAGGACTTTTATGGTGTTACGACTTATATTTAAGTCTTTTATCCATCTTGAGTTTATTTTCGTGTATGGTGTAAGTTGGTGATTGAGTTTCATTTTTTTGCACGTAGCTGTCCAGATCTTCCAACACCATCTGTTGAAGAGGCTGTTTTTGCTCCATTTTATGCTCCTGCCTCCTTTGTCAAATATTAATTGACCGTATAGACTTGAGTTTATTTCTGGGCTCTCTGTTCTGTTCCATTGGTCTATGTGCCTGTTTTTATGCCAGTACCAGGCTGTTTTGATTACCGTGGCCTTGTAATACAGATTGATATCAGGTATTGTGATCCCTCCTGCTTTGTTCTTCTTTCTCAAAATTGCTGCAGCTATTCGGGGTCATTTATGGTTCCATATGAATTTCTGAAATGTTTGTTCTATATCTGTGAAATATGTCATGGGTACTCTAATAGGGATTGCATTGAATCTATAAATTGCTTTGGGTAGTATGGCCATTTTGATGATGTTAATTCTTCCAATCCATGAACATGGTACATGCTTCCATTTGTTTGTGTCTTCCTTAATTTCTTTCTTCAGTGTTGTGTAGTTTTCTGAGTACAGGTCTTTTACCTCCTTGGTTAGGTTGATTCCTAGGTACTTTATTTTTCTTGTTGCTATATCAAATGGGATTTTTTTCCTGATTTCTGTTTTTGCAGTTTCGTTGCTGGTGTACAGGAATGCCTTTGATTTCTGGGTATTGACTTTGTATCCAGCTGTTTTGCCAAATTCATTTATTAGGTCGAGTAGATTTTTGGTGGAGTCTATAGGGTTTTCCATGTACACTATCATGTCATCTGCAAACAGTGACAGTTTCATTTCCTCCTTTCCAATTTGGATGCCTTTTATTGCTTTTTCTTGTCTGATTGCTGTGGCTAGGACTTCCAATACTATGTTGAATAGTAGTGGTGAGAGAGGGCATCCTTGTCTTGTTCCTGATCTTAGTGGGAAAGCTCTAAGTTTTTGTCCATTGAGTATGATGTTGGCTGTAGGTCTCTCATATATGGCCTTTATTATGTTGAGGGATGCTCCCTCTATTCCCACTTTGCTGAGTGTTTTTATCAGAAATGGGTGCTGTATCTTATCGAACGCTTTTTCCGCATCTATTGATATGATCATGTAATTTTTGTCTTTGCTGTTGTTGATGTGATGTATTATGTTTATTGATTTGTGAATATTGTACCATCCTTAAAATGCAAGCCTTTTTAATAATTGATTTTTTCAGTTTATTTTTCTCTTGGTTTATACCTAGGTTTGAAATGCCATGTTTAAGTTTGCTTTAGAAATTAGGGAGATTCTCTTCAATGTCCATTGTTTGAAACCATTAATTTTTAGATAACATCATCCAACTTTTAGGCTGCTTTTATAAATTATCTTGAAGCATTTTTGGTCATTATCTGGTAATTAGAATTAAATCCTTATGAAAAGGAATTAGGACCCTATGGCATCAATGTCATTTTATAGCAACTTTGATTTTTAGGCAGTCCTGATAAAGGAACTGCTACTGAGATAGCTCAATTTAACAAGTATTTATTGACAAATATTTACTGAGAACTTACCTTGTATAGAGATTGGGGCGAGACACTGTAGAAGCTACTAAGACATTCATCATTCAAAACATTAGTCATGTACTTCAGGAACTTACAGTTTACTGTCAGAGGTACAGGCAAGAAGGGTTCATTAGATTCCATTTTTCAAGAAATCGTTCATTCATTCTTATGTTTGTTCATTTATTTGATCATGAAACATTTTTAAGCAACTGACATGGGCGTGGCACTGTAATAGACACAGGATATCAAGGAACCTCCTGATTGGATTTTAGTGATTCAAAGAGAAATTAGCACCTTTTATTATCACTGAATGTGTGGATCACTGAACCACTAAGAAAAAAGTGAAATGTCAATTTTTAGATTAGATAGTGGTTCTCAAGGTGTAGGCCCTGTACTGGCAACATCAGTATCGCCTGGGAACTTGTTAGAAATGCAAAATTCTCAGGTCTCACTCTGGACCTACTGCTTTGTGGAGTTGCAGACTATGTTTTAGAAAACCTTCCAGATAATTCAAGCGTACTCTCAGCTTGAAACCCACTCTGTTCAAATTACTGGGACACCATCTCTTACAGACCACTGTGAAAAAGATCAGCCAGGCAGTGCGAGTTATGTTTGGAAGTGTAGACCTAATTCTTAGTATAATTGGAAGCCATCGAAGGGGAGTGATATGATCTAAATTGTGATATAAAGGAGTCATTTTGGCTGAAATGGGTCCTTTCTGTGTGTTACACCATTGTGAAGTTATCTACTTAACCACTATCTAGGTTATTCTTAGAAGTCAATTAATTTTAATAGCATTAAAGATATCCTAAGATATCCTTATTATGTATAACATTTATGTTAATAAGTATAATGAAAATTCATACGTAGTCCAACTTAAAAGTTTAGTTTACAATACTTTGTGTATGCGCACTTACGTTTGCCCGTGTAGCAAAGCATTGCTATGATTATCTGACAGTTAAGTTCACCTGATTTGGATGCCTGCTTACATGATCCTGATAACACCACTAACTTAGAAGGTTCAAAGAAACTCAGTTTAGAAGGGAATGCAGGCAAATTCTGAAAATAGGGATTTCCAATCTGCTCCTTCTAAGCCCTGTAAAGTACCCTATTTGTTGCAGACATGAAATGGGTATAGCAGTACTGACAATGTAGTTAATAGGTATGTACATGATATCTCAGGCAAATAAATTCGGTTAATCTAAACTAGATTACTTGAAAAGTTTTTCTTTAGATTATGACTAAAATAATAATCAGGTCATAATTATTGCTAGGTTACTTCAAGAGTTTTACTTTAAACCTCCTGCTTTGATTATTAAAAATATCTTGCCTGCTCGGGTGCTCAGCTGGTTAGAGCGGCATCCTGATACACCAAGATAGTGGGTTCGGTCCCTGGTTAGGTGGGGAAACAAATTGATGTTTCTCTTGCTCTCTCATGTTCTCTCTTGCTCTTTCTCTCTCTCTCTCAAATCAATAAATTAAAAATATCTTATAAACATAGTTATTTAATGCTGAAAATAAAAGACCTGTTTACCTCCCAAATCATTAATCCATTTAAAATGAGAGTTTAATATTTTATTGAAAGTTGTACATTTTAAGACTTAATTGATATAATTTTTATATGTTTTGAATTTTTTAAAAAGAGACAATCTTTTAAAAACAATTGCTAGTCACCAGCCAGGAAAACCTTTGTCTGGGATGAAGATTCTTGATGTTGGCTGTGGTGGTGGATTATTAACTGAAGTAAGTGATTTACAACTCTCCTGCCATTTTTAATGGGGAAAAAGTTTAAAAGGGGGGTTTATGCCTCATTTATCCTTTTAACAAATAATATTGTTTATTAAAATGCCTAATGTTTCAAAATATTTTTATGATTTAAAAAGTAATATATTTTCTTAAAAATATAAAAATTTCAGAAAATTATAGTGAGGGATTTTTTTCTACACAAAAATGAGGCACTAGTTGTTTGAATAGTGACTTTGGCAATTTTGTTGTCTCTTTACCCCAAGAGATTGGGCAGTTTCCACTGGTGTAGATGCAATGACAAGCTGCTCTTCTGCCTTTTCTTTAATATCAAAACCCGACAGAGTTTTGCCTGCTTATGGAACTTTTCCCTTCTCAGGTGCTTTACAGTACTTGGAAGAATGCCCATTCTCTCTGTGAAGATTTGCTTTAGCTTATAGTAAGTTTATGCTCTGCAGCTGTATTTTGTATTCTTCTATCAACACAATAACTTTCTATTTCAATGCTGCATCATAATCTGATCTTAGAAAGATATTCGAAGCAATGGTGTAGGATGCAAGTGTAAGTGAGGGTTCAGCGGGGTGTGGTGCTGTCGAGGCCCAAGGCAGCACGTTGAGAGTGAGCCTGCCGGAGGCGTTTGATGCATAGCTAAGTGTTCGCATGCACAGAAAGCATATTCTTTACACAGCAGTGGGCTGGTTTCTCTGATATCAATTATAACATTACAGGAAATATGAAATATGTGAAAATACATTTCTTAGAATCAAGAATAGGTGATGTATCAAATTATGAATAAGATTTTATTATATGTGTTCTACAGTCTTCTCAGTGTATTATTGCAAATCTTATGTTTCTGAAGTTAAAATAATTTGACTAAAGAGTCATAAAATAAATGCTATGTGAGTTTTGATAAATATTAAGGATGTATTTAAAAACTTGGACATTTCATGGGAAGTGGTTGAATATAAAAGTTGAAAGAAGACTTAGCTATGAAGAATCATTCCCAGTCAGTTGCTGAAAAAGCTATCAAGAAAATTTGACAATTTGAATATCACAAAATCAGCTGTTTTTATGTTACATTTATTGCCCTTTAAATATGTCAGTACTATACTATGTGCATGTTAAATGTACCTGGAGAATATAAATAATTTTTTTTCACAATTCTCAGGTAGTTCTTGATGAATTTTTTGTTGTTGTGACTATTGTTCTCACTTTTCAGGTTTTTATCATGGAAATTTTCATATGCGAACAAACTAGAGAAGATGCTTTATCAAACTTCCTTGTACCTATAAACGATCTCCAGTAATTATCCCCTCATGGTTAATCTTGTTGCCTTTTGATAAGCTTTTTATTGCTAACACGTGTTCTATTTTCTTCCTGAGCGTAACAGTTTTTTTACACCATTAGCCTCTAGGGCGGCTTGGGGCTTCAGTTATTGGAATTGATCCTGTGGATGAGAACATTAAAACAGCACAGCACCATAAATCATTTGATCCAGTTCTGGATAAGAGGGTAGAGTACAGAGTGTGTTCCTTGGAAGAGATTGTGGAAGAGACTGCAGAAACGTTCGATGCTGTCGTAGCTTCTGAAGTTGTAGAGCATGTGATTGATCTAGAAACATTTATCCAGTGTTGCTGTCAAGTGTTAAAAGTAAGACTTACTGAGTTTACTTGTTTGAGTTTTCTTTTCAGTGTATATATGTAGCCATAGGAATAAATGTTTCATAATACTTGAAACCAGGAAGCCATGAATAGGGAACAGCATCTCTGCTGGAGATTACTTCTGCCTCTCAGGTTGCCCTTAGTACTGGGGTTTTCCACATCCCGTGTCTTGATGTGCAGGGAGCTTGAAAAATGTTGGTGCTGAACATTGTAACACATCCAAAAGATTTATAGTGTTGTATTTTTCCATTGGCATAGTCTAGATTGACTATCTAATAGACATTGAATGACAATAACTAGGAAATTAGTTTGGATTAATACTTAAAAATCATTATTAGCATAAATTGACTTCGATAGCATTTGTTAAGTACTCTGTAGGTGGTATGTATAACAGTTTTCAGCTTGTAAAAGAATACTTCCTGCATATGATCTCACCTGATCTGACCTACACCCAGGTTAGGAAGGTAAGGCCGACATTATGATGACTTCCTTTGACCAGTGAAGATGGAATTTGGGAGATGTCAACGGTCACTTGGTCTTTAAGTTAATTAAAGGTCACTAGATACTGAAGTGGGGTTTAAAGCTACATCTTTTGATTCCAAATCTGTTTTTTCCCATTATTATCCTTATATATTTTGCCACATACTTACTCTTCTGAAAATGATTCCAAATTTTCTTTTAATAAATATCCCTAAAGTGTTGTTATTCTATAACTCTGTTGTTTTTATATTTAAGAGGTAACACCATAAAGTCAAGAGCTAAAAGAATGCAATGCTTAGCCCTTGCCTAAATAGAACTTTTTAAAAATGGTTTTTCTTTTGAATAATTTTAGATTTATAAAAAAGCTGCAAAAAATTATACAGAGTGTTTGCATATATGCTTCACCTAGTTTCCCCTACTTTTAACAATTTTCCCCTAGCTCTATTAAGATATACTTGACTCATAAGTGATTAAGAAGATATTTTAGAATACTGGAGTTTTATACAGAAAAGTTACAAAGTGTGATGAAATAGTGTTTGATATTTCAGGTTTTAATTTAAGTATGCCTGGCAATATTTCAGGGCCTCCTTTTTCCTATTTTTGGTTTGGGGTGGTATTTAAGATATATTCTCTCTCTTTCTCTCCTATATATGTACATATAGGATGGGGCAAAAGTAGGTTTACAGTTGTGAGTATGCAAAACACAGTTTATTCCTGTATTATTATTCACCAATTATTGTAGTATTTTCCATACAAACAACTGTAAACCTACTTTTGCTCACCATGTATGTAGTAATATGATTATTTTGCAGAGACTCTAGCGTTTTAGCCTCACTAGACTAATGAAAATGTGTAAAAGAGGGAGGAGATGCTGATGCCCTTGCTATTTGTGGGAAACACTAAATATAGTCACTAAAAAATGGCAGACTGAACAGCTGCATAAATGGTTTGTATTCATTTAAAATGATTATCTTGATCTCTTCATATTCTTTGTACCAGTGATTTTCAACCTTTTTATATCATGGCAAACATAAACTAATTACTAATATTCTGCAGCATGCCAAAAAATATAATTTTTGCCAATCTGATAAAAAATCAGAATAATTTTGATTTATTCACACCAGATGGCTATTGTTTTGTTGGCTGTTGTCATTTTATTATTTGACAATCTAAGGGAAAAGACTTGGTCAGTGCCCCTGGCTAAATAGTCAGGTATTGCACTGTTTAAAATTCTTGCGGCACACCAGTTAAAAATCCCTGCTTTATACTAATGAAATCAAAACATTTTCAAACCTTAATCATTAATGTTTTTGTCTAAGAACAGTTTCTGGTGTTGCTTGCCCGCATGTGTAGCTGTATGCTGTAGCAAAGAAGTGAGACAGATGCAGCACCCAAGAGAAAATAACATGGACACAGATTAAATCATAAATGTGGACACAAGGAAGGGCGGCCTGATTTCATTTCTATACTTTTATTATAAAGTGTTTGATATGTACAAAGCAATGTATATACTATAAATATAAGTCATAGTAATGTATGACTTTAAGAGTCGTAAGCACCATTGTGTAAACTCAGTGAGTGTATCAGTAGTGGATTGCCTTTAGTAATGAATTTCCCAAGAGAAAAAAATGCTATTTTGTTAAATTATATTTTATTCATACTTATGTATCTTAACTACACTTAAATTATTCATAAGAAAGGAGGAGGGTACGGGAAGCCAAGCGTTTACCTAACTGATGCTCCTGACATTTAAAATTTTACTTCTATACATATGTTTTTTAGCCTGGTGGTTCTTTGTTCATTACTACAATCAACAAAACACAGCTGTCCTATGCCTTGGGAATTGTTTTTTCAGAGCAAATTGCAGGTATTGTACCCAAAGGTACTCATACCTGGGAGAAGTTTGTTTCACCCGAAAATCTAGAGAGCATTCTGGAATCAAGTAAGTATTAAGAATTTTTCCAATTTTCAAGGCCTAGCTGAACTTTTAATGTACCTATAATTATTAATCACACAACATAGCACTTAATTAAAGAGGCCACAGTTCATTGGATGTTTGTTTCATCTCCTCAACTAGATCATAAACTCTTTGAACTGAGGGCTAAGTATTAGAAACCACTTCTCTCTCACCTTGGCACCTAACCCAGGGCCAAGCAAATCATAGGTGATCCATGCATACCTTTTGGCGGTCTAGTCCTCACTTGTTTAAGGATGAGATACAAATGTGTATTACTTACACATCCTGAGTTTGTCCTGTCGAGCCCTCCTTGTGTCAGCTTCTCTTACACATTATTTTTCGGATTGCCCCATACTCAGACATATTTTAAACTTCCTTGTCAAGTTTTATGCGTTGTATGCTACTTAAAGATGCTTTATACAATGGTTAATTTGGTGTCTTCAAGCCCCTTCCAGGCCTGTAAGTTTCTTGAAGTCAAACTATGTCTCTTCATTGCGATGCCTAGCTCTGCTGTACTCACTGTTAACATTGGATTTATATGGTGAATTCCTGTCAAGCAATAACATTTTTCAGTTTATTTATTTGGCATTTGGTATTCCTGTTAAGTACTTAGACTCATGCATGTCTCATGCTTTTTGTTCATAAAACAGTATATCAATAAACTTGATTTTACTTGGAATATTATGAGCCCAATGCAGTAGTAAGTTCTAAAGACTTCTGCAAGTCATCTTGTTGAAAATAGAGTTTAAAAAAAATGTTTTAAAGATGCTTCCTAGGAACAATTACTTGTTGGCAAGTATTTCCTAAACACAGCTAATATTTATTGAGTACTTACCAAATTCCAAGTGCTGTGCTACTTTATACACATATCTCATCTAATCCTAACAACTCTAGGATAAATGTTCTGTCCATGTGAGAAAACTGAAATTCAGAACGGTGAAGCGACTTGCCCAGGGTCACCTAATAGGTGCCAGAGCTGGGATTTGAACCCAAGCACGTGGCTTTAGGTTTTATGTCCTATGCTGCAGTAAAGAATGATCAGCATATGCTTACAAAGGATTTTTTGCCCATTGAGTTAGGAATCTTTTTTAACATGGAGAGTTGCATGAGACTCTTGGCATTTGGGAGGTAAATATTTATTAAATCTACTCTTTGTGATATGTTTTTCAGATGGTCTGTCAGTTCAAACTGTGGTGGGAATGATCTACAACCCCTTCTCGGGTTATTGGCATTGGAGTGAAAATACCAGCCTTAACTATGCAGCTCATGCCGTGAAACAGGAGCACCCAGTGCCTGCTGGGCTTGTTGTAAAAGGAGAAACAGAGGACTGCCAAGCTAATGACTCCACCAGCCCAGCTGTGCATGAGGAGCTGAAGAAATGAATTGTTGCAAAGGATTGAAGTGATATGGCTTGAAAGCCTGATGTTTACAAATACAAAAAATACACAGTTTAATTTTTGAGAGAGGATTATGCAGAAAATAAAGTCAATAAAAAAGGGCCAAAAACCTTGGATAAAAGTTTTGGTTGTTTCATCTAATAGCTACTTTTAGGGGATTATTCTATGGATAAAAAAATTTTGTCCAGGGATTGTGTGATTTAGGAGCTTACGTTCCTCAGCCTTTGTTATATAAATAGGGTGTGTCCTTTTCGCTTATTTTACAGATTATATACATATACTTTCCATCATATATGCCCATCCATTATGCTATATCATGTTTTTAACTTAAAGGAATCTGTGTTCTCTATCTGGTTTTGGTTAAAGGCAGTTATGCTTCTGACTGATGAAAACCAAATAGTTTTATACCATTATATTTGGGAAGATAAATATATTTTTCCTTTATTTAAGGAATTAATTTCTTTATTTTAATCCTCACCTGAAGATATGCTTATTAACTTCAGAAGGAGAAAATGGGGATAGAGAGAGATAGAGAGAGATAGATGATAGATAGAAAAGGACATCAACGTGAGAGGTAAACATTGACCGGTTGCCTCCCGTACATGCGTAGACCAGGGATTGAACTCATAACTTTTTAGTGTTTGAGATGATCCTCCAGCCAACTGAGCCACCTGGTCAAGGCTATTTTTTCCTTTACATTTTGGTTTTCTGGAAAGCAAATGGATTGTAAAATATATGCTGAATTTGGATTTAAACATTAAAATCAAGAAATTCAGATTATGCTGGACATACTTCTCTATATAGTTCCATAAGTGTTTTATGGTGTCCTTTTTTTTTTTTTTTTTTTTAAGTAGAAAGGATTTTTAAAAACTCAGTTTAAAAATTCTGTTATGGAAATTTCCTTTTTCAATTAATTTTTATATTTAGAGGGGCTGACTTGAAATATATTTTTTGCTTCGAGTTATGTAAGTCTCTGGCTCTTTCTGAAGTCCATTGCATTTGCATTAGGGCACTAAAAATTAGGAGCTCTGGCCCTCGCTGGTGTGACTAGGTAGATTGAGTGCTGGCTTGGAAACCAAAGTATCACTAGTTCAATTCCCAGTCAGGGCACATACCTGGGTTGTAGGCCAGGTAGGGGGTGCTTGAGAGGCAACCACACATTGATGTTTCTCTCCCTCTCTTTCTCCCTCCCTTCCCCTCTCTAAACATAAATAAAATCTTTAAAAAATATTAGGAGCTCCCGTTGGCCTGCATTTAAAAGTTTGATTCTGAATCTGAATTTTGATAGTTTTATTACCAAAACAAAGCTTCCTCATTATTAGGGAAAAAATTTGGTATTAAAGGTTAATCTAAGAAACATGTAATGGAACTGATTAAAAAACAGTTCCTCAAACAAAGTGCATTTATTTTAAAACGAAAGCTGCGACTTTCAGTTATTGAAAGTATGCATTAAGTGCTGAAAAGTCATTCGGTGATAGCTCCTTCTGTGTTTCACTTCACTGCCTATGGAGTGAACACACGAAAATTGTGTGCCTCTGTTTGTAATCTAATTTCATCTTTCAGACCAATTTTAATCAAATTCCAGGGGAAATAGGCTCAAAAAGACACTGCACATTTTTTAAAAAAGATTTGGTTTATTTTTAGAGAGAAGGAAAGAGAGGGAGAAGGAGGAGAGAAACATTGATGTGTGGGAGAAAGATCCACAGGTTGCATCTCGCATGCCCCCAGTGGGGGGCCTGGGCCACAACACAGGCATGTGCCCCGATGGGAATCGGGCCTTTCCTTTTGCCAGAAAACGCCCAGCCAACTGAGCCACACCACTCAGAGTGACACCGCGCATTTTTAAAAATGCATCTGTAGAGTGGGGTTGCCCAGGTGGAAAATGTTAATTTTGAGAACTACCTGCTTTCGAAAAGTAGTAAACTAACAATTAGGGCTGTGGTAGGGAGTTTAATCTGCAAACCTTCCCTCAGGAGCTCTGGGTTCGTGAGAGTCCCTTGCAAGAATTAATGATGGAAACTTTATGGCTGATAGTCCAGCAGAAGAGATTGCACACTTGTCGTACAATGGACAAGAATGAGGCTGGAGAAAGCAAGAAAGTGAATTTCCCTGGGATCTTGGTTTGGGCTGAAAGGAGCAGCAGTGGGAATCTGGGCAGGGACCTGGTCCGCCTAGTGCTGAGAGGGGAGTCGAATGCTCAGTGTAGCTATAATTACACAAACTGCTAAACCACTTAGGGTTGGCTCAGAGGACTACAAGTGTTAGGAGTGCAGAGCTCTTGGCGCTGAGAAGTAGCAGTAAATGACAGCGGGCAGGGCCACACAGCAGGCAGGTGGTGACGAGAGAAGTCAAGTGGTATAACTTTTCCCAAAACTTCCATGAGCAAAAGGACCCAGCACACAAACGCAAAACTCCCATAGAACTGGAGGAACCTTCTGGAACCAGAATTCTAGAAACTAGCCTGGTTAGGAGGCTAGAACAGAAAATAATTGTTGTTACTGAAGCTTTGATTTTTCCCTAAGTTGCTATATTCTGAGGAAAACAAGTGTTAGGCAGGTATGTAAAACATTGCTATATTTGTATCTTCTATATTTTTCCTGAAGACAAAACACCACAAAATATGATCGTTAATTCTTTATGTCCAGAAGTTTGTATGAGGTGCTAGAAACGTTGTCACGTTGTTCATCCCCTACATCATGCCTGCGTGCCCGCAAATGGAAATGACGTGGCGATGCCTAAGCAATGGTCATCTTAGGCAACTTTCTACATTCTGATGGTCATGTTTGGATTTGGAAAGCAGGTGCCATTTGGATAGTGAGGTTGAACATTTTGTTTGATTTGATTATGATTTGTTAACAGTTATTTTGTAGATAAGCTTAAGACTCCACAAAGAATCATTCTTTGAAGTTGTGTTGCCTTAGAGGTTTGTTAAGGGAGTTCCTGTTGTGGTGGTGGATTCCACAGTGGGAAGCTTATAGAACGAAGTGTCCTATCTTTCCCCTCCCCAACACAGCCAAATACATCAAAAGAGTTGTCCTTATTTTTCTCACTTTCTCACTTCTCAAGGCACTTTGGTCTGCTTTCCTCCATCATTGCTTTGTTGAAACAGTTCTTACCAAAGTCACAAATTGACTGAGTGACTATATCCAGTTTTCAGCTCTTATTTTACTCATTTGACATTGTTAATTACCCCTCTCCCCTCAACATTCTTCTTTGTTTCCATGACTTCACCCTCTGACTATCTGCTCTGGGTCAGTCAAAATCTCCTCTTCTTCTGCCCACTCTCCTGTTGGCTTTAGTTGGATGGTTCCCTATGCCCATACTCATATAGTCTCATGGGAGTAAATCTCCTCAAATTACCTTATTTTGACTGTGCCATCTGTTTCCTGTTGGGACCCTCCATGATAAACGGACCCACACCCAACCTCCTTCTTCTTAAAATCCTTTAGGGTTTCTCATCGCCCCTACCCTGAGAGGCCCAAACTCCTCAGCATGGCTGCCAAATCCTTGCAAAGTCTGCTTCTGCCTGCTTCTCAAACCTCACTGTGTGGTTTTTGACAAGTATGCTGAATTTTAATAACAGAACAGTTCTTTACAGGTATCCTTCATTATTTTTAACTTTGCTTTTCACTATAATTGTAAAATAATTTCCGACTTACAAAAAAATTTCCAAAAGTAATCCAGAGGGTCCCCATATAACCTTCACTCACCTTCCCCAAATGATAAAAATCAGAAAGTTAACTTTGATCCAGCAGGCTTATCTAATCAACAAATGTTAAATAACGTCTACTAGTCCTACTAGTGTCTTTTTTTTTTTTTTTTTGGAAACAAGATCCCACATTGCATTAAATTGTCATGTCTTCTTAGTCTCCTTTACTTTGGGACAGTTCCTCAGTCTATCTTTGTTGTTTATGACTTTGACACTTGAACCTAAGTAAATACAGCTTTTCTTGAAGTTCTGAAAAGTATTTAACTTATCTGTTTTTATTCAGCTGTTCCCTTCTTCCCCTCATCTTTTTCTAACAGTGTAGTGTGGATCCGAACCCTGGCAGTCTGATTCCCAACCCTGAGCACTTACCACTTTCATACTTGGACCTAGTGTCCATGTCTTCACACAGTCACAGGAGTAGCATAGCCACACACGACGAGATTACTATCACACACCTGAATTGTGTGTTTTCAAGGCAGCATCTCCACAAGTAAATCAAAGCTCCGTGAAGTCTGTTCGCCGCAGTGCTCTTAGAGCTTCGTGGCCCTTCCGTGTTTACAACGACTGCTTGCTACTTGTTGCAACTCAGTGCTTTAAATACCCTGAATAAAATTGTAATCTTACTTTCTATGTTATAGTTTATACTTTTGTATTAATGATAAAGTATTGAGTTAAAATATTATACATCAAGAATATTTCAGTCAAGCAAAACAGTCAGAAGTTTGGACAGTATTTGAAATGTCTTTCTGATGTGTGCTAGGGACACTCAAGGGCTTCCAAGCCACCGTTCATCTGAACACAAACCGCACTGAGAGGCATCAAGTAGAGATTTAGAGATACTGCTACAGTAACCAGGGGCAAGCCGTGCTTTGGGGAAATATTGTTTAAACCTGACTGGTGAGTTCCCTGCAATTCCATGAAATATTTGCATCATTATAGGCTTACAGAGGTAGGTCCCAAAATATACAAATCCTAAGGAAATGTCGATGTAGAAATAATGATGGAAACAAGACCAAAGAAAGTGTTAGTACAGTCACACACAATTGCTTTTATTAACTTACAATGCAACTTTATTAGAAATATTTTATTTGACTTTTTTATTACATTTATTGGGTGACACTAATTCTCATTTGATGCAAATTAGATGAAAGCCTTTTCTGTGTCAAAAAAAAAATTAACATCCTGACACCGATGGTTTGCACAGAATTCAAGCAAAAGAATTTATTGTGAGATCAATAAACTTCTTGTATCTCAGCAAGAAAAGGGTGCAATCCATATAAATGAGCCACTGTCTAGAAGCTAAAAGGCACCAGCTGGGACCAGAGAAAAGGATATGTTCTCAAGCGATGTGGGCAGAGCTGAGAATGGGGGATGGAAAGTTACAAGGTGAATATGGACACCAGATGTTTCCTCTTCCCCGGATTTGAATCCTCGTTTTTTGTGACAGGCCCAAATGGATGTAGAACTCACAACACACACGATCTCCGCTGGTCTTGCCTGACTGGAAAGCAGGCTCTGTGTCTGGTGTGCACAGAAAGGCTTCCAAGGTCCCAGGAACCTCCCCCGCACCCCAGAAGTAGGGAGCAAAATTGTGGGTATTTTTCTGCTGAGAATGCCCCATAGATTTTGTCCGTTTCAAAAGGGTTCATGACCCCCCCCAATAAAAGGTTGAAAATTACTACATTAAAATACTGCTGTAGGGAAATATAGTCTTTACTTGACAAGAGGGTGTCAGGAGAAGAAAAGCATGGTCACGCTATCTTCTGCCTATAGTTTGTGAAAGTTAGCATGAAGTCTGTCAAAATTCATGAAAGGCAAAAACTGGGACATGATTTAAATCGCTTCTTCTTGGTCGTTCTTCTGATATTGAATTGGAGAGACTTTCTGGGGTTCTGTTTTGAGACTTAGTTTTGTCAGGATGGGGTGCCGGGAGGCTGATCTGGATTAATAATCATATTTATGCAATATTTAAGGAATTTGAACTCATAAAAAATACTGGTTTTATTTTATTTTTTTCTCTGTCATAAATGATTTTGGTTTACTGTGTTATGTCACAGTATAATACACCTTAATGTGTGTTTATGTCACACCTTAAAGAGCTAAATGAGACACAGGGCATAATAGTCTAAAAAATATGAATACATTAGTAAAGATCGTTGTGTTTTTAATTTCCTATATGTAAACGTAACTTGGCAGGGTCTGCGTATGGGATTTCACTGCTTTAGATGCTGAGATAATTGAGCCTCAGTCTCAAGGTGGCTCCTTCTTTATGTCCTTAGTTATAGGACTTCTGTTCAGCTAGTTTAAACATGCTTTTCCAGATTGACTGTTCCATAATTTAGTTGTAATTTTGATGTGGTCATGAGAGGAGGCAAGCACAGTGCTTACCTACTGGAACTCCTGCTGATTTTAAATAGAGGTAAACAGATTAATGGGTGGATGGCTGGGTGAAGGGATGGAGGGATGCATGATGATGAGAAATGCTCACCAACAACATTATCAAAGAGCCTACTGGCACTGCAGGAACTGCCTTAGTGCAGTGTGATGTCTGAGCAGCTGCTCTCCCCACTTCCACCCACCCCCACCCTCACCCACACCACCAGGTGGCATCCAGACCCACCACACAATGACCAGACCTTTGTTCCCTCAGGCCTCTGCTGTCTACCTGAGCAACCACAGACCCGGCAGTTATGTACCCAGTACTTTTCCTGAGAACCAGGCAACTCTATGTTCCTGAGGTAACATCTTCCTCTGAGACCAGAAGGTTCAGGCCCTTATAACAGGCAATCCACGGACCTGCTGGGGCCAAAGGCTCATGACACTTTTGTAGCCTGATGAGGGTCCCTGCTATCCCTAGTCATTGCCCAGGAGTTAGACACCCCACACCCGTTCTTTCCTATAATCTCTTCCTGAGGCTTTTTCTTGAATTCACCTTCCCTGACTCTACCTCCCACTGTTCCTTCTCTGACATTTTCCTGCTGCAACCTCTGTAAGGCCTGTTTCATGATTTGCTAATTATTCTACTTCTCAAGTCTTCACCGAAGTTTCCTTTAGTTCCCACCTTTACTGAAACCTGGCTCTCCTCTGAGGATATAGTGTCATCTGGAGCCATTTTGAGAGGAAGTTTCACATGTTCTATGAACCTCAGAGTTGGGCGATGGGGTTTGTGTCTTCTTCACTCACTGCCATTACTCTTCCATGAAGGCTCTCCTGCCTCAAAACCTCAAGTCCCACTCTTCTGTCCTCTAATCATCCCCTATTGCCAACCCCCACTTCTGGTCACTCCCCTCAGTTGCAGGACTTTGTTCTTCTTCCCCTCCCTAAGTTCTCCCACCTTCCTGAGTAACTCCAATGTCTACGTGGATGCTTCGTGTCCGACCTCATCAGCAACAGGACATTGTCTTTAGAGGCATCTAGCCTCTAAAAGAGGCTTCACAGTCAGGCCCGCTACTCAAGGCCACCTGAGAACGTCTGCAATCATGGGTTGTTGGAACATCCCACAAAGAGGAAAAGGCTACTCTAAAGCTACGAGAGAAAAACCAAGAAACCATAGAAGAAAAAATTAAAAAATAAAAAGCTGGGGGAAATATTTGCAAACCGATTCACAAAGAGTTATTTTTCTCAATTAGGAGCTCATATAAATCTAATAAACCAATTAAAAAAGGAATAGTTCATAGAAAAGTCAATACAAATTCATCTTTCAAAAAATGTACTCAATCTTACACATAAGAGAACACAAATTTGAAACTACAATCAGATACTTCTTTCTTATCAAGTTGAGAAAGATCAAAACATTTAAGACTATGGGTGGTAAGGGGATGAATGAGGAAACAGTCACTTTGGAAACCGTTGAGAGTGTACATTGCCCTCTGTGAAGGGTGATCTGGCAACCTCTCCCACAGCTCCAATACATGGCTCCTCTGACCCAGAAATCCCACCTGTAGAAAGGTATATGTATGTATGCATATTTATGTATTTCCACTATAAGAAACAGACAGAATCAGGAAGCTTGAAAGTTCTCTGTTTAAGATATAAAAGAAAAAGTAAGGTACAGGATAGGCAGTTAGATGCAACAATTTGTGTAAAAATAATTTAAAACTATACATATACATATAGGCAGGCACGTGTGTATGTATAAATTTATTTTATAATATCTAGGAATAAACACGGAATCTGATGACTGTAGTTTTCTCTGTGGAGGGGAACTGGGGACCAGATTAAGAGGGAGACTGTGTCACTTATTGTCCCAGCAGGAAGCTGAAGGCATGCTCAAATTGGATATTTTGAGGGGGACTTAATAAAAGGACTATTTGCTAAAGTGCAGAGCCCCAGGGCTGGCGACTGCGGGATGCCATTAGCACCCCTCTTGCAGAAGAAGAAATGTGTGGACTTAATTCCCGAATCCCACAGAGGGTGGCAATGTGGAGAGAGCTGCCTGATAGGAGCTGTGGCCTAGGGTGACTACAGGAAAAGATACCAAGGGTTAGGCATTCCTTCCATACTCTCTTCCTGTCTCCCGTCTCCATCTAAGGCAAACTCTGTGAGGGAAGTCCAGTGCATACAACTGGAAGCCATAGTGCCAGAAAGCCATTGGTGTCCTTCATGCAGGCCAGACTCTGGGGAAAGGGGCAGGGCAAAGAGTCAGAGTACACCTGGAGGCAAGGGGAGAAGAGCCGGCATGGAGATTTACTTTTCATTGCCTTCTTCTTCATAGCTTTTGAATTATGTTCTGTGTTTATATATTGATATTAAAAATAAAATCAATCTCTTTTAAGACAGTGAAGAATATTTATTTTTTTTTTAAAGATTTATTTATTTATTTTTAGAGAGAGGAGAAAGGAGGGAGAAAGAGAGGGAGAGAAACACTGATTGGCTGCCTCTCCCACACCCCACAACTGGAGCCCTGCCCCACAACCCAGGCATGTGCCCTACCTGGCCAGGAATCCACTGGCAACTTTGTTTTGGTCTGCTCAGTCCACTGAGCCACACCAGCCAGGGTGAAAAGAATATGTATTTCTCTCTCTTAACTCTATCACCTTTGCTTTCCTCTTTCACAGCCAAATTTGCTGCAGGTGTTACTTGCACCTACCTCCTGCTCTTCTTCTCTCAAGCCCAGCTTCTGCCCCCTTGACGTTTGAGTGTGCCCAGCCACCAAGGTCAGCGATGTCCCTCCTGCTGGCTAAATTTATTTTACTTGACTTTAGGGGAACATATGGCACTATTGATACCACCTCACAGTTTCTTGAATCCCCTGTTACTTTGGCTTCTGCCACCCACACACCTGTCTAGCTTTCCCACCTGGCCCTTTCTCTCTCAGTTCCTTGGGTGAGCCTCCCTTTCTTTGGCCGTACCCTAAATGTGGTGTCATCAGGGTTCCGTCCTGGGCCCTTCACTCATCTCACATAGCATTCACTCTCACATTCTCATGTCTACTCCCTTGACTTCGATGACTCCTGACCATCTTAACCCCAGGCCCAGATGTCTTATCCAAACTCACACACTCAGTGGCCACTGGGCCCCTCCACCCAAGCATTGTGTGGGCTGTCTGTTATGGGCCAAACTATGTCCCCCCAAAAATGCATATTTTGAAGTCCTAACTCCCAGTTCTTCAAAATGTCACTTTACTTGGAGATAGGGCCATCAAAGAGGCAGGCAATTAAAGTAAAATGAGGTTGTTAGGATGGCCCAAAACCAATATGATTAGTGTCCTTATAAAAAGGAGAGATTAGGGCATAGATATACAGAGGAAATGCCCTGTGAAGACACAGGGCAAAAGATGGCCATCAACAAGCCAAGGAGAGAGGCCTCCGAAGACACCAACCGTGCCAACACCTTGATCTTAGATTTCTCACCTCCAGATCTGTGAGGGAATTTCTGTTGTTTAAGCCACTCAGTCTATGGTACATTGTTATAGTAGCCCTAGCAGACTAATACACTGCATTAGCTCAAAATGTCCTAACCGCTTGTCCTGACTCACCTTCTCAATTGCCCCTCACTCATCTGAGCCTCGTTATTCTTTGCATACGTTTTCTCAGCATCAAGTCAATCTCATAGGAAGTGTTACTGAGTTATAGAATGATATGCAAAATACCCAAGTCCAGTGAATCAGAAAGTAGATAGGCAAAGTCACCTTATGGATTCATAATTAGGATTCAGGATACCTCGGTAGGGACATAGTAGATCTCTTTCCCACAAGTCAAGCCAAGAAAGCAGAAGTTTTAAAATATTTTTAAAATATTGTTTATTTTTAAAATAATATTGGAATATTTAATAAAATGGCATCATAAGTTTCATTATGTGAAACCAGCAATAGTGCCAACATCACATCCACTTATCACCACAGCAGCAAGGTTCTTCAATCTCTTAAGCTACATTTTGAAACATGAAATACATTCTTGTTGAAAAAAATTTCCAGGATCAATGAAACTTATAAAGCATGTGTTTATTTATGTTCTTTGTGTCAGCACCTGAAAAAGGTGCCGTGATGTCACTAGTCCTCCAGGAGTCTGCGTCCTCTCATTCTCCTCTCTTTTGCCCCTCCCCACACCACCTCTCCCGCCCAGGGGCTTCCTCCCTCAGCTCCCATCCCTGGGGCTGGGGCCTCTCAGAAGAGGTATGCATTACTATCTGTTCTAATTGCTCTTCTTGGTCTTGGTGCATTTTCTTTCCATATCTGATTCTACTTCAGAACCAACCCTTTTACCTGTCTCTCTGGTGTGTAAAGTCATCAAGAACAATGACTTCATCATGTTGATTCAGAACCATCCATCATGTGGGGGTCCTTTGGGGTAGAGTCTGATCCTCCTCCGAAGCCAGTGGTCTAGACCATTGTCAACCAAAGTGTGGTCTGGTCTCATCTGGAAGCTTGTCAGAAAGGCAGAAACCCAGACCGCACTCCAGAACTATTGAGCCAGAATTTGCATGTTAAAAAGATCCCCATTGATTCACAAGCACAGCGAGTGACTTTTGAGAGGCACTGATCTAGTTGTCCAGTACTTGTTCATTGTGGTAGAGCCCTCCTACTCTTTAAAGTTTGGGAAGCCCTGATTTAGTTGTTTTTCTGTCATATCATCTTGGCCAGGCTGCAGAATCACGTGGTACAGGCCTAGCAATATTTGTATCGAGAACTTTCTGAATCTACCTTTCTCAAAAGCTGACAATGTAACTAGTAGGTCTTTGAGTCTTTGTAGCCATTGAATTCAGACACAGTTCATAATTAAATGGTGTCCAGAAGGAATACCATGGACAGCGCTCCAGCACCAGGTACCTGATGTGAGGACTGTCTTAGGTGGTGAAAAGCCGGAATGGCTGGTGGCGTGATACACTTGGGGTTTGAATGCTGGTTTATCATTGCGTAGCTCTGGAAAGTAAACTTGTTAATTTACCTCTCTGAGCCTCGGCTTCCTCACTTATAAAATGGAGATGGCAATGCCTATTTATTTAATACATGTTGTTTTGAAAAGTTACTGAAAAAAAAATCACTAAGACATGTAGGTGTTCAATAGATCTTACTCTCTTTTCTTGTAACACCTCAATTAAAGTTAGTAAAACAAGTCCTTGACAACTAAAAATAAAAAGATGCCTCTAGCTGGGAGCCAATGTTATGATGCCAAGGTTGTCAGAACTGCTGGTGGTGCTGGGAGGGGTGGGAGTAAAGATGCCCACTTGATTTTTTTTTTCAGTTCCTCCAGTTTTAAATTATCCATGCTCTTGCTAAAATTTGTGTGTACATCAAAAACTTCTGTGAAACACGATCCTATTCTTCATACTTACAAGCCTTAAAAAAAGGAAGTTAAAGGGAAAAAATTGAGCCCACGCACATTTTGACAGGTTTTCTGCACCGAAGAGGAAAGGGAAAACAAAAACACGGCGCATCAGCGAGTCCAGCGATGGTTTAAAAGAGGAAAGGCTTGAAGCTGGGTCTGTCAGAAGGAAGTATCTGCCCAGAGTGCATTTTTGTTACACCTTTCCACGAGCACGTGGCCAAGACCTAAGTAATTGTGTAATGTAATGAGAGTGTTTTTACAAGTTATGAAAAAAATCGCGCTTTGGTGATGGCCAGAACAATCTAATTCCCCACCTTGATCCGGGTCCTGGTAGCCAGCCCCGCTGGGTGGCGTTTCCTGCCCGCAGCCTCGCGCGGCCCCAGGTGAGTCTTGCGCGCTCCCCACGCTCGGGCTTGCGGGAGGGGCTGGAGCGTAGGCGGAGGGCGGGCCGCGGGTTGCGGGGACCGAGATCCGGGCCCTGACTGCAGCTTCCTTTCGTAGGAGCCGCTTTTGCAGCCGCATCCTCACCCTTTTCCAGGGCGTGCCCCCTGGAGGCGCGGAGCCCGCCCCGCGCGCCCCAGCCCTGCAGCTCCGGCCCCGGGCGGAGGCCGCCCGATTGCGGAGATGCAGGGCGGGGGTAGGGCGCGGGGTAGGTGACTTTATCCCGCCTCTGTTTCCCTGCCCCGGGGAGCAATGACATCACGCGGCCTTGTCCAGGCGCCGACACAAAGAGAGGCGCGGAGAGGCCGCTGCGGGGGAACCCGGCGGCCGCTCCTGCTGCCCTGGACCCTGGGGTCCCGCCGGCCAGGTCCGCTTCCTGTGGCCCAAGCGCTTTCAACTCCTCCTTTGCCACCACCGCCACGGTCGCCGCCGCCGGCGCCTCTGTCGCTCGGAGCGCGCAGCTGAGCCCGCGCCGGGCCGCGCGGGCCCCTTCTCATGCGGGCGCGGGCCCTGGGAGGGGCGCCCGCAGCCAGCCTCGAAGCATGCACTGGGGGGTTGGCTTTGCCTCGTCCAGGCCGTGCGTGGTGGATCTGAGCTGGAACCAGAGCGTCTCCTTCTTCGGCTGGTGGGCCGGGTCCGAGGAGCCCTTCTCCTTTTATGGGGACATCATCGCTTTCCCTTTGCAGGATTACGGTGGGATCATGGCAGGGCTGGGCTCCGATCCCTGGTGGAAGAAAACACTTTACTTGACCGGGGGAGCTTTGCTGGCCGCAGCTGCGTATCTGCTCCACGAACTGCTGGTCATTAGGTGAGCGGGAGAGAGGGCCCCGCGTAGGGGCGCCCGAGGGGCACTTGGCCGGGGCGCGGCTGGCGCAAGGGGGTTGGGGGGCGTGCCAGCCCCTCGGTCACGTTACCGAAATGCTCAGAGGCCTGCACTTACTTTTCCCCAGAGGCAGTCCTTGGGCACCTGGTCGTGAGGCGCACTTTAGAGCTGAAAGGAAAATTAAACTGGTATTGGGAGGGAAAAACATTTGTCTCCCAATCTTTCGGTGCTGAAAGCAAAAAGACTCTGTCCTGTGGAGCAAAATAGTCTAATATGAAATGCCCTTAGGCAGATCCTAAGTGCAATGTTTTTGCAACAATAGAATTAGGCCCTGTAGAAATAATAAGTTACACTTTTCTGAAATCCCTTATTTGTTTATAGATAATAACGCTGGAACGTTAACCACTAACCTTATCTTTCACATAAAGGTTAGTTCTCCACTATCTCTCCCCAAATGATAGCATCATCGAAAAGCTGAAATTGCACAAGGGCCAGAGACCTCTGTGTGCCCCGCTAAGGATGCATGGCTGGGGGGAGGGGGGGGTTGTGCAGTGTGCTGTTTCCATGCAGCCTTAACCTGGTTCTCTCCTAACCTGGTATTTAAAGCTAAGCACCATCTTCAGGTTGAAATGCCCTGGGTGTGTGAGCCACAGGAGATCCGAGCACAGGGCTAGCACGTGGGCCCGTCTGACAGGAACACGGGAGTCACCCAGTGGCATAGACAGTTGCATCGGCTGCCCGCCGCAGAATGTTTACAGGGTTGACTTGGAAGTACCAGAAAATGGAGGCCCTGCTGTGGATGCATCCAGCTGGACGGGAGATCTCTGTTTGAGTAGGATAACGCCCTAGACTGCTGAGACAGTCGTTTGGCTAATTGCCTTAAAATTTCTGTGCGTTTGAACCCTTTGTCACTGGGAAATGACTAGAAGCAAGCAATTTTCGGTCCCCCGTTGGCCGGTATTTTGTAAATACCGAGAAATGGGTCCACACTGCCTTTTTCCAGTGGGAGTCCTGCACGGTAGGCTGTAAACAAAGGCAGTGACGGGTGACCTTTCACAGGCCTGCAGGCGTTCCAGGAGGGCGCTGTGGCAGGCTAGCTGGGGTGTTGTGAATATATCCAGTCTCAGAGGGTGGGGAATCGTCCAGGTCTGGGAAAATGTGTTGGCTTTCATATTATTTAGTCATAACTGAGAAGTTTTATTTTTGTCTTATTATATATTATTGACTGCTCTCACTTAGTGCCTTGAATCAAGGTGAACCAAATAAAAAAATTTAAGTGAAATTATCTCTCTAGGTGATTTTATGTTTTTGCTACTGTTAAAACCATTTCAAGTTAGGTTTTAAGCTGTATGAAAAACTAAAACATTTGTGCAGTAATTTAAATGGTAACCCCATTGTTTCTCAATCATATTCTAGCCCAAAGACTTTTCAGGATCCCAAACCATGTGGCTTCTCACTTTGTGGAGGGAGTAAAGGCACTGCTTCACAGGACTGAGTCCAAACCTTGCTTAAATGACCTTGCAGAAATAGCAAGGAGCTCAGAGCTCACCCCGGGAGCAGGCCACGCCCTGGTAGGTGTGGTCGCTGGACACAGAAGAGGCCTGTGGACACAGATGTGTCCTTCCCTACTTAGGGGTCTACTTGGATGCTTAATTGAGGTGTTTTTAATCCTTGGTTTATTCATTTTTGTTTCCTGACAAATGCTTAAAATCCTGTTACAATGTAAGTAATAAAAGTCCCTGCCCATTTTCCAGCCCTTAGCAGGGGTTCTGCATAGCAATGCTTTACTTGCGTGATTACATTTATTCCTTAAAACTAGCTTTGGATGCTTGATCCCCATTTTATAGGTAAGGAAAGTGGGGCCCAGGATGGTTAAGCAACTTGCCCAGGGTCACACAGTAAGAGTCGCAGGATCCCGATTCAGGTCTGGGAATGTGCATCTGCAGAGCTTGAACTTTTCCAACACAGCCTTCTAGAGAGTATCAAGTCTGAAGAAGGGTTTGGTGTGGGGAGAGGAAGAGAAGTGTAGAGAACTGGGGCGTTGCTTGGGAAAGACAGGCCTGTGGTAAGGACCTGAGTTTCTGACAGCCTTTAGGGGCACGGAGGGAGAGGGGAAACTGAGGCTGGGGACTGAGGGTCAGAGGTTACATGATAGAAACCTCCACTTAAGGTGAAATCACCAGTTTTCCGTGTAGTTTAGGGAAAACACAAAACAATGCAAAATATGTGAAATGGACAATACACTTCGAAATGGCTACACTAAGTCCATTGACAATTGCCTAGCCTTCGTCACCCTACTTAGATTTGCTTCTCCGCGGACTTAGCCTTAATGTATGGTTATGTCTCCAGAGTGGAAAGTGAAGTCGATGGGTGAGAGTTATTTACGAAGTTTCATTAATGAGTATAACCAAAGTAGGTATTTTGGATTTTATTCATGTTTCCCCCACCACAATATTTTTAAACAAATGTAGTTCCAACCCCGTATCTTTTCTCCCCAAGTGGAGGTAGTCTAGCAACCATCTTCAATTCAATTTGGCATTTGGAAATGTATTATTTGTACGTTGAATGACTAAATTAATGACTTTTTACTGGTAGCTCATTTGCATTTAAGGCACATGGGCTCAGCCTGCCCTACAAAACTTAGGGAATCAGAGCGGGGTCATCTGATCCCCACAGCCATCTCCTCAGCCGGACACAGAGGCACGGTCACCTGTGATGTCTTTCACGACGGGAGGAGGGGCTAGTCTTGCTGCTCTACAGGTGTTCTCTTATACAACTCTCATTACAAGGTCACTTTATAAAATATAGCTGTCCCAGAAACAGGTCACCTGCTTCTCTGGTCCTGAGTTGGAGAGAGGTTCCTGATGTGTGGAGGTAGGGCTCTGGGGCCAGACTAGGTTCAAATTCACTCTGCTTTTAATCAATCATGTGACCTTGGGTTGGAAAGTAACCTTCCTGGCTGCTGGGTTTTCTTATTTGTAAAATAGGAATGGTAATAGTAGCCTTCCCCATAGAGTTGATAAAATGAGTTAACACCTGTGAAATGTTTAGCACACCATTTGACATATAGTGCGCATGCCATAACAGTTGGGGATTAGTTACTAGACTTTCATCAGAAAGTTCCAGGCTTGAGTGGTCTCAGTCCAACTGGCTGTTGTTATGAAATTAACAGAGGAATGGTCCATTTTGTAGATGGTGTGCTTAAGAACTGGGGAACTGGAGCTATTAATAATTTGATCTCAAATTGATATTCCTTGGGCAAGTTATTAACCTCTCTGAGCTTCAGTTTCCCCGGCTACTATAAAATGTAAGCATAGTATATAATTAAAAATATGCAAATTTAAACTATAACAATATGCACTCTATAGTGTTACTGAAGTCATTTGATACGCATGTATACAAAGTCATTGGCATATACGCTTATCACATAGCATCCATTCTTATGACACGGCCTAGTTAACCAATAGAATGAGATTGTTCTGGCCAGTGGCTCAGGAGATCTCATATTTATCTCCTAACCTTTCAGTTCTTAAAATTTTGCCCAGCCAATTTAAATGAAAATACTACTCTGTGACTCGAATCATTTAACTGGACAAAATCAGTTAGTTGTCAAATCTACAATTTGCTCTTTCTAGGAACAAAGTCTAAATGGCTTCTTAATGTTAATGTCTGGCCTTCCAAATATGTCATCTGAGTGAAAACCTTTGTTTCATAGCAAGTATTGCCAGAAAGCAGTAAATATTTTTATTCTTTTGACCAATATTTTCAAAATGAGCCATTCTTACCTCCTGAAGTGGAATGGCCCTTGAGCGGCAGACTTCTCCGGGAGAGTTTGTTCTGTTGAGTGGAGACGCTGTGCTAACTAAGTGAGCACCTGTGGGACGACAACATGAGGGGCTTGTCTTTGCTTGTTTAGGTAGAAGCTCTTGAGGGACTAAACTAGGAACAATGGGGGGAACCAGAGTCTCAGAGAAGGCCAAGGAGGAGGGTGGAAGGTGGTTGGCTAGAGCGCAGGAGGAAATTACAGAAGGTTCCTGTGGTATACGAGTGGAGCTGTGTGGAATGATGAGATTTTGTAGTATAAGGGAATAAGACCATATCTCTTTGAATAAAAATAAAGTCCACCCCTTACATAATGCTTGACAGCTCACCAAATGTTTACAGATATTAACTTACTTAATTTTCAGGATAATAATCAATACAGAATAGGTGCGGTTCTCACTTTCCCTGTGAGAGAAGAGAAGAGGTCGAGGGCAACATGGCCAGTAGAAAGCAGGACTTGGCCTGGACCCCAAGTGTCTAGACAGGGAATCCAGTATTCATTTTACTTCTTGATGGCTGTTGGACACCTGTACCAGGGAAGTCCTCCCCACCCAAAAAAGTAGCCAAAGAAAAGATAGGTGCGTGGCTGAGACGGAAGAAGGGGAAAAGGCAGGGGCACTCAGATAAACGCTGTGTGGTGGACGTGGGGACCCTGTGAAGGTGGAGGATGAGAGCCCAGAAGCCAGGTTCCTCGGCACCACATGTGAAAGGCCAGGTGAAGGCACGGAGAGTTTGAGAGAGGGGCCAGAGTACTCGGCGTCTCAGATCCCCTGAAGACTTTGGTCACGGCAGGTAAATCAGCACTGTTACTTCGGGGTTCTGTGGATGAACAGACTATGTCACGGTGCAGTCTAGTGGTCAAGAACATAGGCTATGGCTACGTCGTCCAGTCTAGGTTCTGCCATTCACTAGTAATGTGACTTTGGGCAAGTTAATCCTCTGTGCCTCAGTTTCCTCATCCATAAAACATGGATAACAATAGCACCTACCTCATAAGGTTATTGTGAAGGTTAAATGAGATAATACCTGTGAAGCCCTCAGGACAATGCCTGACACATAATAAGCCAAGAATATCATTTTTATCCACCCAACTTGTCCCTGGCAGGTAAACATAGCCAGTAAGGGGAAGAGGGGAACCTCTACCTGAGAGCACTCTTCCTGTCCACCGGGACCAGATGGAGGTTGATATGTAGTTACTTTTCTGAGATTTTGGGGTCATGGTAATAGCAGAGGTTCTAAGGTTCTTTTGTGTTTCAAACAAGCTCCCACTTTCTAAGTGCTTCTGGGTGAGGTAGGCCCCGTGACAAGCAGATCTGCTTGTGCATTGAGGAGCTACAGCCCAGCTCCTCAAGGTTCTGAGGAACTAAAGGAACCGACTGTATAACATGTGGATTGTTCTTTATTTCTGTGTTGTTTTTAACAGGAAACAGCAAGAGATTGACTCCAAAGATGCTATTATTTTGCATCAGTTTGCAAGACCTAACAATGGTGTCCCCAGCTTATCTCCTTTCTGTTTGAAAATGGAAACTTACTTAAGGATGGCTGACTTGCCCTATCAGGTACTTGTGCGCAAACATGTTTCCTTCTCCTGACAGCGATGCTGATTGGAGGGAGGCACCTAACCTCACCCGGCGGGAGGTGTGACAGCAGCAGTGCCCAGTCCTTGACTGCAGGGGCTTCTGAGTTCACGTGCAACTGAACGTGGGATCAGAGGGTTGTGAACTTTCGTAGGGTTCAGGGCCTTGTTATTTTTTCCTGACGTAGAGTAGAATTTGGTTAAGAGTTTGGAAGGGCTCACTGGGCAGCTTTAATCCAGGTGGGTGCACCATTGCCGGACGTGGTTTTACCCCTTAGGTTTCTATTTATTGACTGCACTGTATTTTGTCTCCCATGAACCATGGGGGCAGAGCACCCACATGCCACCAGAGAGATGTGTGCATGTTTTGTGAGAGCTTTCCCACAGTGTTCCCTGTTTGGTGTGGGTGACTTTCAGGGAACCACCAGCTCAGTTGAGCACTAGAGAGGGAACAGAGGAGGGGACAGGGCATATACACTTTTCTCTGGCTAATGCTTGAGCTGTGTCTCAAAAATTTGATGGGTTTGTGTTTTTACTGTCATTCAATTCTATGTATTTTTTAAAAAATTCCCTCATGTTTTTCTTTTTCACCTAAGTTCTAGCCAAATGCAATTTTTTTAAAGCTTTTATTTTTGTTATTTTTTAATTCTATGATCAGAGTAGGTAGTCTGTGATATTGATTCCTTGGAATTTACTGACTCTTTAGCTCAGTGTGTGGCTACATTTTATAAATGTAAAAATGATTGTGTATTCTCTGTGTGGGTGTATAACTCTCTATGTACTTGCACAAGCATATTTAGTGTATTGTTTACACCTTCTATATCTCTGCTTATTTTTTGTTTGCCCGTTCTAGCAGTTTCCAAAACGAATGGGTTAAAATATTCAAGTGTATTTGTTTATCTCTTTTTTTCTGTCATTCTGTCAGTTCTTTCTTTAAGAGTGTTTATATATTTGAAGTTACATTGTTAGGTTCATGTCATATGAAAGATGACATCTTTTACTGTTTTGTTTCTTTATCTAGTACATATCACCCATCTCTGTCCCTTATAACTTTTTTAACCTTGAATTCTATATTATCAGTTATTGAGAATGATTCTTGATCTTTCTTTTGGTTCCTATTTGCTTGGGGTATCTTTCTCCTTCCTTCCTTCCTTCCTTCCTTCCTTCCTTCCTTCCTTCCTTCCTCCCTTCCTTCCTTCCTTTTCTCTTTCATTTGTCTTTTGTATGCAATGCATTACTTATACCCAATCTGAATTGGTGAATTTAATACATTTATACTTGTTGTTTTATTAAGACTTATTTCTAACATCTTATTTAATGCTTTTCTCCTTATTATTACTTTGTTCTTAATTTTTCTCATTTCTTGCTTTTCAATGATAGCTAAAATTTTTTCTGTCATTTAAAACAAATTCTACTTTTGTTGTTATAGTGGTTGCTCTTAAGATACTAATGTGTGTTTATGTATCCCTATTTATTTCTTAAATGTATCCCATTCTGTATTTGCCCTCTAATGGTACAAGTATGTTAGCAGGTTCACGTGAACCTTGGGTCCCTTTCTTCCCAACCCTCATCCTGTTTGCATTGCTGGTGTGTAATATTTTACTTCTGGAATTTTGGAAATGCGCTCTGTCTCTCTCGATCCTCTTTCAGACAACAAGCCTTACTGAGTTATTCCACTAACCTAATTTCCCACGTCTCTGATCCTACAGGATCTGCTTATCTTCTTTATCGGAGTGCTTCCTTGATGAGTGTTTTCAGGGGGGAGTCTTAAAGTGGCAAACCATCAGTAGCTTTGCACATCTTTGCAATGGAGCTGAGAATATCTTTGCTGAGACCTTACACTTGATAATTCTGTGTTCAAAGTTCTTTCAGTGATTTAAAAATTATATTTTAATTTTAATATAAAATATAACAATACACCTCCATTGCCTTTTTGCATCCATATTGCTATTGAGAAATCTGATGTTAACCTGATTCTTTTTCTTTCTTTTTTTCCCTGGAAGCGTTTAGAATTTGCATTTAATCTTGACATTCTTAAATTTCACTATAATGTGCCTTGGTGTGGGTCTTTATGTACCTTGTGTGGTTTTTTATAAACTCCTTTAATTTGAAATTTTTAATCTTTTTAATTCTTTTTTTAAAATTTGTTTTCCCTTCTCTGTGTACTTTCTGGAGACTGAAGGCTCTGCTTTTATTTTCTGCATCTCTGAATGTATCCCTTCATTCTTTTCTTCTTCCTTCTGGCAGAGCATATCTGTCTGAGCTTCCGTGGCTCTGTTCTCTTCTTTTATCCACCATGCTATTTCTCTCATCTGTTGTGTTCAACTTCTATAGTTTTCTTCTTAATATTTCTCCTTGGTTTGTACTGCTAATCTCTTCCATTATCTCTTAGAGGATATTTATAATGCTAATTAAAATTTTTTGGTCTCTCCCAATAACTCTGCCTCATGTGGATATCCAGTCTGTTGCCCTTCTCTACAGTGATTGTACACCTCTGGTGTCCATTTGTTTTGGTTTGAGGTCTCCTTTCACCAGAAATGTCAGCTGGCCTGCCTGGGAATTTGTGCTGAGCTAGGGCTGACTCTCCAGCCACAGGTTGTGTACCTCAGAGGGAGTAAACAAAGGGAGGGAGGTGAGCCCCACGCATTCCAAAGCAGCGTGGTCTCTCCCCTTTGGTGCCTCATCTCCAAATGACTCCCACTGACCAGGGGTTCACCTTCAAGCTCTTATAAAGTAGCAGCATTGAGCGAAGGTGGTGTCCTTGGATGGAAACCAACCAGCAAGAAATTTGGAGGGGGAGAGCTTCCAAACCCAGCTAAGCCTTTGGCTGCTGTGATAACGATATCCCCCCCACCCCCCACTCCTCAACTCCTGACTCCCTGTGGCCTGTGCTTTCTGAGCCAGTTTCTCTACAGAAGAAGGCATGGGGTGAGCAGTGATCCTTCTAAGGCAACATTGGGACAAGATGAATGTAATGCTTTCAGCTTGGTAAGTGCCATTACAGAGGTCCTGTGGGAATCTGGATGTTGGGGGGTCTGGGAGGGCACAGGGTCTTTGTGACTGGGGATTCAAATGCAAGTGTGAGCGTGGACAGAAAAGCAAGGAGAAGATTATTCAGGACTTTCTCAGCCAGTGATGGAGGAGAAAAGAGCGATAAAAACAGACAAGGTTTGACTTATCTAAATGCAGTGGATCAGATTTGAAAGATCACTGTTCAGCTTGGTGTTGACAGTTGGCATCGAAGATGAGTGTCACCGAGGGGCGCAGATTGGAGGAGACTGCTATCCAGCAGTGGCCTGTCTCTTCGTCCTCACTCTAGGCCGGCTTGCTCCCTGCAGCCATAATAGCTTTGGGGCAGTTATGGTCCTACACCTGAATTTTGTGCTTCAAGTTTCTGGCTGCTTTTACCTCCATCCCCATGAAGCGATCTTGCTGTTTGTTCTGCCCTTTCCTTCCTTGCTTTCTGGCCATCGAGCACTGATTGCTGCTGGCCTGTCTTTACCAGCGGCCTAACCAACTGCCTTTGTTCGTATTTTGGAACAGCTGCTTTTTAGTTAGTATAAGTGGAGCAGCAGGGCACACGCCTCACTGTGAAGCTGCAGCTAATACAGAGAAAAGGAAATGCTTACCCCCTTCTAAAATTATTATTTCTTATTGAGTATATTTTTTTTTACAAAGGAATGGTATGGGAATGTTTTTTCTTCTGTGAGGTCTCCATGGAAAATAAATGCAGGGAGTGTTCAGTGCAGGGCAGAGATCCCAGGTAAAAGGAAAGTGGTTCTGTGGTTTAGATGGGGTGCTCTGTGCCTGCCTGAGGGCCTCGAGCCCCTCCTGCCATCAGCAAGAGGTGGGTTGACTCGAGAGGTGCCTGGGGTGTGGTGGTGGGAAGCGCTCGCTTCTCAGGTGGTCAGTGGAGAGGTTTGTTGTATTCCCAGGGTGCCCCACCCTCTGCCCCTTCTGCACTCTGTGCCTCTTAAAGAAAGATTAAAAGGCCATGTTTCTAAAAGCATAACTTTATATTTGAAACTTTTTAATTTTTTAACATAAATGAGGCTAGAATAAATATTTGATAACCATTAATAGGCACTCACAAGGCTTTTTAAAAAAGCTTGATGTATTGGTCATAGTTATAATCTTTTAAAAATCTGGATATAAATATCAGTAAGTCAATTTTTAAAGTTTTTCATTTTGTAATAATTTTAAACTTATAGGAAGTTGTAAAACATGCATAGGGAGTCCTGCAGATATAGATAATTTTTTTAAAAAAACAGTTTATTATTTAAAATTTTTTCTCATTTATTGATTTCAGGGAGAGAGGAAGGGAGGGTGGGGGCAGGAGGAGGAGGAGGAGGAGGAGAGAGAGAGAGAAACACTGATTTGTTGTTCTACTTATTTATGTGTTCATTGTCTGATTCTGGTGTGTGCCCTGACCGGGGATCGAACCCACAACCTTGGTGTATTGGGATGGCACTCTAACCAACTGAGCTACCTGGCCAAGGCTGGGTAATTTTTTAAAAAACAAGAATAGCTTTAGTATTTTTTTTCTGATTACATGTATTTGACAGATGGTTCTTATCAGGATTTCAAACAACAGAAAGAAGTGTAAGTGGAAAATGAAAATGACCTGATATCTACTAGCTAGTGATTACCGTCACTGATAGTTTTGACCATACTTCCATTCATTTCTCTAGGCAAACCTGAAGACACCCACATCATTTGCAATAAATGGTTGTATAAGAAGCATGTATTTCACACAACAGTTCTTTTCAAATAAGAGAAGGAAAAAGAAAGACAATGGCTTCTTTGGAACTCTCTACTCTGCCTCTCAGTTTTAACTTTTGATGTTCTATTTATTTGCTGATCTTACCTTTTTGCTGTGATCTCTTAAAAAAATTTCTAAGCTACAGACAAGTTGAAAGAATAGTAGAGTGAACACCCATATGCCCTTCACCTAGATTCAACAGTTGTTAACGTGTTGCTTTCTTTGCTTTATTTCTCTTTATACACACCTTTCTGGACAATTTTTTAAATGAACCAGTTGAAGGTTGATGACAGAAATCATGACACTTCATCCCTCATCATTTCAGGTTACATCTCCCAAAAATAAGGACCTGCTTCTATAAAGCTATCATACATATTATAAATTATAATATGTAATATAATAGTGGGTGCATGGGTTTTTTTCAGTGTGTTGTAACCCACAAAGTTTCTCAGAGTTTCAAATTTAGCCAGTGGGAGACTTTTCAAGATGGCTTCAGGGGTGCAGGGAATATAAGAGATATGAATTTAGCTGAAATTTGGGGGCAGCATGGCTGTGTAGTAAATCAGAATGATGAGATTTTGAGATTTCTTTTAAGGTCTCAAGTTCTGCATCTCAGAATGGTGATGGTGCTGCTAATCCTACTGATGAAGGCACTTTGTCAAACACTTCATGAGCATTTTCTCATTTGATTCTAGCAACTATTATTGTATCATCCCCAATCTATAGATGAGGAAATTGAGGCTCAGGGAGCATTAGGGAGACTCAGGGAGGTACAAGGTCACATACTGAATGAATGATGGAGACAGATGTTTATGCCCAAAGCCTGTGCTAATTAATAATACAGTGTAGGTATAGATGTAGTAATCTCACCTGGGATAGACTTGCAGGGGGAAACATAAGATGGGAAAAAATGTAGAGATTTACCTCTTCCTCTTCCCAAAATTATTTTCAGAAACTACACTTAGTGGGTTGGTCAGACTCCAGTTGCTCAAATAAAAACAGACCAGTAATTCTTTAATATATTTAAGGAAGTTAAGGACATTATTATATACATGTATATATATATATATACACATACACACAGAAGTGGGCAAAAGTAGTTTACAGTTGGTTTTATGGAAAATAATATAATAATTATAAATAATAATACAAGAATGAACTGTTTTGCACACTCACAATGGTAAACCTACCTTTGCAAGCCCATGTATAATAAAAATACATACCTGTATAAATATGTATTATTGTTTAAATGTGTATTTTTTTATTTTAAAAGTAATATAACCACACTTAGAACAATTGAAATGGATGGAAAAGCTCACCTGCATCTACCCACAGTCTTGCCAATGACTTTGGACATTTTTGTGTTTCCTTTTTAAAATGTTTTCTAGTTCATCTAATTTTCAGTTAGAGATAATGATAGTGTCTCTAAAATGTTGTCTTCTGCTTTTTTTAATTGAGTAAACAAAATAAAAAATTTTCATGCATTTTATTGATTATGCCATTACAGCTGTCTCAATTTTCCCCCCTTTGCCCCCCTCCACTCAGTACCCCCCTTCCATCCAGCAATTCCCCCCCTTAGTTCATGTCCATGAATCATGTATATAAGTTCTTTGGCCTCTCCATTTTCTATACTGTTCTTAACATCCTCCTGTCTGTTTTGTACCTACCAATTTGTACTTCTTAATCCCTGCACCTTTTCCCCCATTCTCCCTCCTCCCACTCCCAACTGATAACCCTCCAAAAGATCTCCATATCTAGGATTCCATTTCTGTTCTGCTTGTAGTCTGTTTTTTAGATTCAATTGTTGATAGTTGTGCATTTATTGCCATTTTAATGTTCATAGTTTTGATCTTATTTTCCTTAAATAAGTCCCTTTAACATTTCATATAATAATGGCTTGGTGATAATGAACTCCTTAAGCTTTACCTTGTCTGGGAAGCACTTTATCTGCCCTTCCATTCTAAACGATATCCAGCTTTGCTGGATAGAGTGATCTAGGTTGTAGGTCCTTGCTTTTCATGACTTTGAATACTTTTTGCCAGTCCCTTCTAGCCTGTAAAGTTTCTTTTGAGAAACCAGCTGACAGTCTTATTGGAATGCCTTTGTAGGTAACCACCTACTTTTCTCTTGCTGTTTTTAAGATTCTCTCTTTAACCTTTGGCCTTATAATTATGATGTGTCTTGGTATGTTCTTTTTTGGGTTTATCTTGTTTGGGACTCTTTGTGCTTCCTGGACTTATATGTCTAGTTCCCTCACCAAATTAGGGAAGTTTTCTTTCATTATTTTTTCAAGTAAGTTTTCAATTCCTTGCTCTTTCTCTTCTTTTGGCACCACTATGATTCAAATGTTGGATTTTTGAAGATGTCCCAGTGGCTCCTTAGCCTATCCTTGCTTTTTTAGATTTTTTTTCTTTTGCTGTTCTGATTAAATTTTTTTCTTCCTTATGTTCCAAATCGTTAATTTGATTCTTGGCTTTGTCCACTCCACTGTTGGTTCCCTGTAAATTTTTCTTTATTTCACTTAGTGTAACCTTCATTTCTGCCTGGGTCTTTTTCCTGCTGTTGAAGTACCCAATGGGTTCCTTGAGCATCCTAACAACCAGTGTTTTGAACTCTGCATCTGACAGATTGCTTATCTCCATTTCATTTAGTTTTTTCCCTGGCATTTTCTTCTGTTCTTTCATTTGGGCCATATTTCTTTGTCTCCTCATTTTGGCAGCCTCCCTGTGTTTGTTATGTGTATTAGGTGGAGCCGCTTTGACTCCCTGTCTTAGTAGCATGGCCTGTTGTAGAAAAGCACATTGGAAGTTTGGATTGGCTAGAGCCTTAGGTAATCACCAGGGTGGAGGCAAACCGAGTTGCTGCTCTGTGGCTCAGTCTGGGGGAGGGCTCAGAGAGGGGACAGTGCCCCTGCCTGGCCTTTGGAGTTTTGTCTGGAGGAAGCTGTCTCCTGGTACTTGCCCTGATGCCAGGCACTTCAATTTCTCCTTGTATGCTGCTGGTGCCCTTTCAGCTATTGCCCTGGTACTAAAGCCCAGAGGGAATGAGTCTGTGTAAGTCATAAGTCCATTGTGGGCCCTTTAAAGGAGACTCCTGAGAACTAGACATATAAGTCCAGGAATCACAAAGAGTCCCAAACAAGATAAACCCAAAAAAGAACATACCAAGACACATCATAATTTCTTCTGCTGCCCCAACCCCCACTGGTTTTTACAGCTAGATGTTATGGGGACTTATCTTCTTGGCACTGGATCCCTGGGCTGGGTGGTCTGGTATGGGGCTGGAATCCTCCCAGTTTTTGCCTACCAGACATGGGTGTGGGACTACCTGTTCTGGGTCTTCACATTGTTCTGCCTATCTGTGAATCTCCACATCTCCACCCCTCCTAAACATCTGGATGAAGGTGGCTTCTTTAATTTCTTGGTTGTCAGACTTCCACACAGATCAATTTTCTGATGATTCTGGGTGACATTTGTTTTGTAGTCTAGTTGTAATTTTTGCTGTGGTTGTGGAAGGAGCTGAGCCATGTTTACCTGTGTCTCCATATTGACTGGAAGTCCAAATTCCCAAAATAACATTTTTGATGAATACATACTAGAGCTTTAGTTTCCATAAGAGTTGATCATTAATTTTTATTACTACAATTTAAAAAAGTGGTCTATCAAGACCAATTTCTATCAAGAAATGCACCATGTACCCAGGGAAGGGGTGGTTTAGAGGGAAAGGCAGATATGTAAACAGAAATTCTCTAAGAGGTGGGAATGTACACTCTACAGTGGAAGCATAGAAGAAAGGCAGACAATGGTTGACCTTGGGGAAAGTGTTCACTAACAAGGTGATATTTGGTCTGAATTTTTGAGATGGACAGGACTTCACAGAGAATGGGGAAGGGATTCCTGTAAAAAGCAAAGTGTCTACAAAGTCAGAGAGGTGGCAAAGAATTTGACTTGGGTCTGTGTAGGTAGTTTGGAATTCAGGAGACCAGAGGGACAGATAGCAAGGAGGCTGGGCAGGTGGGCAGCAGCTAGGTGGTGTGGGCCTAGACTGTATGCGAAGGGAGTTAGATTAGATCCATTGAAGCCATTGGATAGTTTTGAGCAGCAAAGATCTTACAACTTATTTGCATTGCAGGCTATTCCCTCTGATGGTAGTGTGGAGGATAGATTGCATTTGTGAGTGACAGACATCCAGAAGGGGATGTGTCAGATGGATATGAGTTGTGTCGAGAACTTGGAAACTAGTGCTATGTTATATGGCAAATTTACATCTTTAGAGTACAAATTAGATGAACTAGCACCTTTTAGAGGTATGTGACATGTCTCCTGGTCAACATCAGGAGACATGTGAGGTCTAGGGCCGCTGTGTCTGGTTGGACAGATTGGTCATTGCACAACAGTGCCTGGCGGGACAGGGGCCAGGAGGTCTCGCCAAGCTGCGAATCCGGGTACAGACTGAATCCACCAGACTAGATTCTGGTCTCCTAATCACACAAAAGCAATGGCTAACAGCCCCATTAACTCCATTTTTCCAGGCTGGGCCTAGAATGAATTTCTTTAGAATACACAATGAGGTACATTATCAAGATACCAACAGACAGAGAGCAGTCACAGTTTCCAATGTGCACCGTCAAAGACAGCTGTAAGCAACATTGAGCTAGTCCTGCTCGGCTTTGAGCCTTCCAAAAAGGTGATGTTTCTCAAAGGTCTGAAAAGCCTGGGATCCTGAAGCAGAGCCCAGGCCCAGCCCTTGTGGGCACAAATGGACAACTGCCTTTAAAAGTCATGATATCTAGCCGTATCCCTGTTACTCACTGGAGGCCAATTCAGCAGTCATGCATACCATACTCAGTATGCAAGCACACTTCTTAGACCCCGAGAGACCTCACTTACAAATTTTGTAACAGTTATGTGTTTTGTCCCTTGTGGTAGGATGTACTGTCTGGTTTTTGGGAGAGGCACACACAAATCTTGGTGGGATTTAGGTGAGAACAATTAGAGTAATAGTTACCTTTGTTAATCCCAATGATTTCTCACAAAAAACCCCAAAGTGGTAATTTTTCTATTTCTTGGCAAATTTTGGTCTCTAGTCTAAAAGAAGGTTTGGCCAGGGTCTCCTGGAAGGCGGCCCTTACAGAGTTTGCCATCATCGAGCAGCGTTACGAGGAGGCATCTTCTTGTGCAGGGCTTGACGTGTATGGTTGCTTATGTATGATCTTGTTTCTCTGGGATGTAATCCAGGTAAATGGGTGCTCCCATGCTGCAGGTCTGCTGGCCCGATCAGACTTATGACCTAAGAGGGATTTTCACATTTTTAAATGGTTGAAAAAAGTCAAAAGAAGAATAATATTTTGCATTATATCACATTCTCATTTTGGTGTCCACAAACAGGTTTTTGTTGCCACTCTCATTCACTTATGTGTTGCCTGTGGCTGCTTTCAAGCTACAACTGCAGCGCGGAGTCTCTGTGGCGGAGACCACATGGCCTGCCCACAGTGTACCATCGGGCCCTTTACAGGAAAGCTTTGCTGACCCCTACTCTAGAGAAACAGTTTAAAGATGCCGAGGTCTGCTGTATTTAAAAGTCATTTAATGCCATCTTTTTAAAGTGAAAAACAGCTTTAATGAGATATAATTGACATACTATGAACTGCACATATTTAAAGTGTATAATTTGAGAAGGCAGGAGAACCAAGATGGTGGTGTAGGTAGACACACTGCGCCTCCTCGCACAACCAGAACTGACAGAAAATCGAACGGCAAGGAAGTCCCACACCAAGGAAATAAAAAATAAACATTCATCCAGACCGGTAGGAGGGGTGGAGATGGGCAGCCGGGGTGGAGAGGACCTGCGTTGCCGTGGCGGTACCGAGACTGGCAGAGTGTGGGACTAAAGGGGCAGGCAGTCAGACCACTAGCAGACCCTGCAGCCCCACATTCGCGCACAGATAAACCGAGAGGGCCGGGCTCAGAGTGGCGGAGAACGGGGCAGGCAGAGCGGCGGGTAGCACCCCGCGGCCCCACATTCGCACACAGATAAACTGGACAAGCGGCGGGGAGCGAAGCAGACCACACAACCCAGGGCTCCAGCGCGGGGAAATAAAGCCTCAAACCTCTGATTGAAAACGCCCGTGGGGGTTGGGGCGGCAGCAGGAGTGACTCCCAGCCTCACAGGAGAGGTCGTTGGAGAGACCCACAGGGGCCTAGGGCATGCACAAGTACACCCACTTGGGAACCAGCACCAGAGGGGCCCAGTTTGATTGTGGGTAGAGGAGTGAAAGATTAGAGTCCGGTGGAGAGTAGAGTGGACGCCATTGCTCCCTTTCGGCCCCTCCCCCACGTATAGCGTCACAGCCCAGCGACCAGCGTTACCCCGCCCCGGTGAACACCTAAGGCTCTGCCCCTTTAAGTAACAGATGCGCCAAGACAAAAAAAAAAAAAAAAAAAAAAAAAAAAAAAAAAAAAAAAAAAGGCCCAAATGACAGAACACTTCAAAGCTCCAGAAAAAATACAACTAAGCGAGGAAGAGATAGCCAACCTATCGGATGCACAGTTCAAAACACTGGTTATCAAGACGCTCACAGAATTGGTTGAATCTGTTTGAAAACCAGATGAAAAAATGAAGCCTATGCTAAGAGAAACAAAGGAAAATGTACAGGGAACCAATAGTGGTGTGAAGGAAACTGGGACTCAAATCAACGGTGTGGACCAGAAGGAAGAAAGAAACATCCGACCAGAAAAGAATGAAGAAACAAGAATTCGGAAAAATGAGGAAAGGCTTAGGAACCTACAGGCACGTTCCAACATCTGAATTATAGGGGTGCCAGAAGGAGAAGAGGAAGAACAAAAAATTGAAAACTTATTTGAACAAATAATGAAGGAGAACTTCCCTCATCTGGCAAAGGAAATAGACTTCCAGGAAGTCCAAGAAGCTCAGAGAGTCCCAAAGAAGCTGGACCCAAGGAGGAACACACCAGGGCACATCATCATTACATTACCCAAGATTAAAGAGGAGAGAATCTTAGAAGCAGCAAGAGAAAAGGAGACAGTTACCTACAAAGGACTTCCCATAAGACTGTCAGGTGATTTCTCCAAAGAGACCTTACAGGCAAGAAGGGGCTGGCAAGAAGTATTCCAAGTCATGAAAGGCAAGGACCTACATCCAAGATTACTGTATCCAGCAAAGCTATCATTTAGAATGGAAGGGAAGATAAAGTGCTTCTCAGATAAGGTCAAGTTAAAGAAGTTCATCAACACCAAGCCCTTATTATATGAAATGTTAAAGGGAGTTACCTAAGAAAAAGAAGATCAAAAATAGGAACAGTAAAAATGACAGCAAACTCACAGTTATTAACGACCACACCTAAAACAAAAACAAGAGCGAACTAGGCAAACAACTAGAACAGGAACAGAACCATAGAGATGGAGATCACATGGAGGGTTGTCAATAGGGGAGTGGGAGGGGGAGAGGGGGGGGAAGGTACAGAGAATAAGTAGCATAGATGATAGGTGGAAAATAGACAGGGGGAGGGTAAGAATAGTGTAGGAAATATAGAAGCCAAAGAACTTATAAGTATGACCCATGGACATGAACTATAGGGGGGGAATGTGGGAGGGAGGGGGTGGGCAGGATGGAGTGGAGTGAGAGGGGGGGAAATGGGACAACTGTAATAGCATAATCAATAAATATATTTAAAAAATAAAAAAATAAAGTGTATAATTTGATAAATTTTGGCATATGTAAATATTCATGAAACATCACCATAATCAAGATAGTGATGCACCCATAACCCACCGAATTTCTTCTTGCCGCTTTGTCATCCTGCCCTTCTGTTACTTCCGGCCCCTCACCCTCCCTAGCAAACACTGATCAGCTTTCAGTCACTATAGATCAGTTTGAATTTCCTAGAGTTTTATGTAAATGGAATCCTACAGTAAGTACTCTTATTTTGTCTGGCTTCTATCACTTAGCAATGTTATTTTGAGATTCATCCGTGTTATTGTATGTATCAGGAGTTCATTCCTTTTTATTGTAAGGTTATACCAGAATTTGCCTCATTCTTTTACCTCTTGATGAGCATTTGCCCTTTCCCCTGGTTTTTGACATTTGCAAAACAGAGCTTCTGTGAACATTTGTGTACAAGTCTTTGCTTTCTTTTCTTTTGGCTCTTTCTCAACAATAAGCCAGATTCCATGATAAAATCTGCAGGAGTAAAGTAATATCTTCATGTGAAGTAAATCTTCTTGTTTTTCTTTTCCCCAAGAGTAACCATTTCTTCTTGTTAAGAGTTTATGTACCGACTACACTTGTGTGAGCAGTACAGTCACTGTCAAGTGTACAGTTGGAATGTTTGTTTCTGTTAATCGTAGAGAGAAATTGAAATAAAGCTTGCTTTTCTCTTTTTAAACTTTACTCTGCTTAGAACTATTTTGGTGGAAAACTCTCTGCTCAAGGGAAAATGCCTTGGATTGAATATAATCATGAAAAAGTTTCTGGCACAGAATTCATAATTGACTTTCTGGAAGAGAAACTCGGAGTGAATTTAAACAAAAACCTTGGACCTCATGAGAGAGCCATCTCCAGGGCAGTGACCAAGATGGTGGAGGAGCACTTCTACTGGTGAGTCCCGGATGCTGGGCAGGGGCCCAGGGCCCGTCCCCACCCCCCCCCAGAGTAAGCCACGTTCTGTGTCACTTTGCAGATACTCCCCAAACCTTTCCTTTTGAAAAGAAATCTTTTCAAAAGTCTTCTGCACTCTGACCGACTTAGGGGTCAAAGTGACGGCTGTGAAGTTTCTAGGTATCTGGAGCCGGGCTGACATTTTCCGTAGAGGCCCAGCTAAGCACACATGGTAGGCCTTGTGCACCCCAGTCTCTGTAGTAACTACAGTGACCTTGAACAACGTGGGGGTGATGCTCTGCACAGTCGAAAATCCACGTGTAACTTTTGACTCCCTCAATACTTAACTACTAATAGCCTACTGTTGACCACAAACAAACCTTACCGACAACATGAACAGTCAGTTAACACAGAGTTTATATGTTACGTGTATTAAATACTGCATTCTTACAATAAAGTAAGCTAGAGAAAAGAAAATGTATTAAGAAAAACATTTGGGATGGAAAATGTATTTATAGTACTGTACATATTCATGGGGAAAACCCATGTGTAAGTGGCCCCTGCAGTTCAGGGGTCAAGTGTATGCGGCTCGCCCGCTGTTGCAGTGGGAAATAGATGAGATGCAAATGAATACGCATGGCTGTGTTTCAGTAAAAACACTGAAATTTAATTTTATTTAATATAAAATGTTATTTTCTTTTATTTCTTAGTTGCAACCATTTAAAAATGTAGATTTTTTAGCCTACGAGCTGTAGTTGGCTGCCCTAGACTGGAACTCACTAAGGTGAGGGGGATATTTTCATAGACTGGGCTCTTCACCAGTACAAGCTGCTGAGTGAAAATGATATCGCCTCAGATACCCAGCGGAGAAACCAGAAAACTAAGACAGGAGACAAGTCTTAGGTGAAGTAAATTACATAACTTTGTAAGATTATGGTAGTTTTCCTCAGAGGACAGGGCGTCCCTACCCCCAGGAGGAAATCACGCTGCTGCTGTCTGCACGTGTCTGCCCTGCCCGACCCCTGGCCAGCTTGTGGTCGGGGAGTCGGAAGCACCTCACACCCTGTTGAGGAGTTGGCCCGTTCCACACATGGCTTTGTGCTGGCTGTGACACCGCGGGAGTTTAATAGACAAGGTACTTCTTGCTTTATAAACTCATGGTCATCTGGGTTTTGTTTTTCTTTTCTTTCATCCATTTTTGGGAGTCACAGTACCTTTCTATATCCCAGTAGATAAGAGAAGTTTTCTCTCTGATTTCTGCAAACTTGATCTTGTTCCAAAGATTTAATTAAGAATTGTTAAGCTCACAGTTTTGGCATTCATTGTTCCTCTTGGGTCAGTAGCTCACCCAGTAGCTCTTCCCTCCCGCACTGGAAGGTGCACTCAGTGTGGAGGTGACTACGGAAGGTTCTTCCTCTTCACCTTCCTGTGTCATTCATTCTGTTCTCTAAATGGAGAACTTGCTCTGTCTTTCGGATTTTAAGTGACCCTCTATTTCTCTTTTCATCTTTCTACTTTCGATTCTTACCCACTTTATTCCAGGGCCTACCTGAAAAGCCACTCCCTCCTCTTCCCCCTCTCAGGACAGCAGTGAGGTGGGAGGGGGGCAGGCAGAGGTGCAGGTCTGTGTCGGAGGCATCAGTCTGAGTCGCAGGTCTCTTGCTTATAGTAGCACCTGTTGAGAACTGCTGGGCTTCCCTTGTCAAAGACTGCAGGATTTGGCAGTGAGGACCAGAAAGTATGACTGCCAGTGAAAGCCTGTGACACAGGGCCTGCCTCACCTGCTTGCCAGGTTCCAGTCACAGCCATTAAGGGAAATGAAGAACCAGCATGGGACCACCCTGACCCTGTGCCCCCTCATTTGATTGATGGGCCCATTCATGTGGAGAGCTTTGTCAGCTGCCTGAAAAGGAGCCGAAAGCCTTACATGGGTTGGTAGTTTTCTTATGTCTTTGATTTCTGTAGTGGTTCATAAAATTTATAGTCCAGTTAGAAAGACTTTTATCCAGAAAGATTCCCAAGTACCACCCGTCACTGCCTCTTGCTCTGGGCGTGTGGGACATTTTACATATGTCTACTTCATGGTAGAAGTTCATCTTCTGGTCTTCCCTCCCCTTCTCTCTCTAGAAGGGCCCCTGCTAATACTTGCTGGGGGCGGGGGATGGGGAGGGAAGGGCACTTGTGGGAGGGGTGGGAGGGAGAGACGGGAGCTAGTGTCTTGGTAGGGAAGTATCTTAATTCTATGGACTGCAAACCTCCAAGTGCTTGGGTCATACATAGACTCTTTTTAATTAGAAAAATACTTTTGGGGGGGTTAGCTACTCTTTCTCATTTGTGCTCTTCAAGAGTTAATTTGAGGATGAAATCGTTAAGGTGGAAGGTCAGGTCTTGATTGAGAGCCATATGTGTACAGTGAACTTAAAAAAAAAAGTCCTAATTCATCCAATTCCTTTAAGTCCCTAGTCACAGAAGGAGAAACTGACCTTCCTCAGTTTCGTAAGTTTTCCAAACCTTTAGCCAAGTTCTTGCTTTGGGGAGATGCTGAACAGGCTTTCCCGAAAGCTCTAAACCCCAAAGGGGAAAAGCCCCGTCCCCCTCGTGGTACGAGCATGTGTGGCTCGGAGAATCCGTGGACCCTCTACCCTCAGGCTCTTCTCCTCCTTCCCCTTCTCTAGTCGCAGAGGCAACACACCAAAGGTGCACCTGGGGGAACCGGGGCAGCACAAGGAACTGATCACAATATGTAGGAAAACAGTGTAAATATGAGCTTTCTTCCCATGAGAGCCTGTTAAATTCTGACAGTGCATAAGCTCCCAGGTTGTGTCTGTACTTACAGTGGTGGAAGAGGTGGGATAATTGTTTGACTCAATCGATGACATTATCTGGAGTTTTCAGATATGTTTAGTTTGGTCTGAAACTTTAGAAGTATTCCAGGTGTGATTTTTCTGAAGAACAAAGACAATGGAAAGCCCTCATTGTTATATAACATCACACAATTCTGAAGCTCTGTTCTAGGTCTGCTCGAAGAAGCACACTCAGCTATAAAGTGGTTTTTGTCTTGCACTTGAAAGCCATATAATTATGTCCCACTTGCTTTATAAAGCTATTACGGAAAATGAAGAAGGCAGGTTTTATCCTCTTTGTTCCACTGAATGCTTAAGTCAGACCCAATGCCGGGAAGTCCCTATAAGGGAAGCCTGAGAGACACAGGATCAAATTACTGGAGTGAAATTGATTTTTGGTAACAGACACCGTAGCTTCTTCTCTGTGACATACTGCCCCCTTGTGGACACCAGTGTCTTAAGAGTCTTCCCACTATGTAGGGAAATGTGTAGGAGGCACCCTCATCAAACTAGTTATAACATCATGTATAAATAGATATGTGTTAGAACAGGGAATTCAAGTTTGCTTCTAGATTGGCCATAATTTTAAAATTTTGAGTTTTTCAGTAAGTGGAGAGATGGGAAGCATTAATAAAATGACTTAACACCAAGATCTTCTGATTACAACGTGATCTGATGTTTTCTCCTTTGATATCCCCCCTCCCAGTTTTAGATGTAGTGAGGGCTCCTTTTTGGAGGAGCTAATCTCATGCCTGTGAAACTTGATGAAATACAGAAACTTATTATCATGTGCTTCTGCACCCTTGAGCGTTTGGAGAACAAGCAAATATGGCAAGGATAGCACGACGTGGAGAAAGGTGTTCTCGTGGTCGGGAAGGCCATGTGCAAGGACTCACTCATCAAACAGTGGTTTGCTACAGTTTACAGCTTTCCACCTATTGATATTTGTTTCTGTTCTGGTCCAGGTCTCATGTTAGGTTATAGTGAGACATATATTCATTTAAACATCCAGGGTCAGTTTTTCTTTCCTGTCTTCTTGACATCCTTTAAAAACGTTTGAGCACCCTGACCAGCGTGGCTCAGTAGGTTGGGTGTCGCTCTGCAAGGTGAGGGGGTCACTGGTTTGATTCCTGGTAGGCGTGCATGCCTGGTTTGTGGGTTTGGTCCCCGGTTAGGGTGCATGCGAGAGGCAACAAATTAATGTTTCTCTCACATCAATGTTTCTCTCCTTCTCTTTCTCCCTCCTTTCCCTTCTCTAAGAATAAATAAATAAAATCTTTTAAAAAATGTTTGAGCAGGGTTTATTCTTCTGTCCCAATATAATCATTCTTTTAAAAAGAACCCTCTTTGACCCCATATTGCAGCTGATCAGATCCATCAGCTGCAATACAAAACACAAGTATCAGCTTCCTGAGAGAGGCTCTCACAATGATAGATTATTGTAATTGCTCAGCCTAGTCTAGTTTCCAAATGGCTCTCATCGGCCTCTCTAGTTAAGAATTCATGACTCCCTGTCCAGGGACCTCTTCCCAGCGGAGAGTGACACAGATCTCAGAAGAGACAGTGGCAGCCTCTTCTTCATTCTCCATAGACACTACAGCTCTTTCTATTTTTTAATTTAAATATTGTCATCTCTCAGAAACCCTGCTTAGCTGTGGCTGGCTCAGAAGTGAAGCCTTTTTTCATTCAATCAATAATTCATTTCTTCAGCTTACTTAGTGAATGAATGACTACTAGAGGCCAGGCACCATGCTGGATGTGGTAGGGGTGGTGGCTGAAAGCAAGGTGATGAGATGCCACTCTGTCCTCAGGTGGCTCCCAGGCTAGAGGGAGACATGGAACCTTTGTATTCTCAGTGCTGGGGAAGAGTTTGAAGAACCAAGGAAAGGTACCTGCTGGAAGGCTGAGGGGAAGGCTTCCTATAGGAGATGGTGTCACAACAGAATCTAGGGACAGGTGGAGTGGCCGGTGAAAGGGCTGGGTGGTCGGGAAAGATTAGGATATCCGGGCAGAGGGAGCAGTGTCTGCAAAAGTTGAGAGGCTCAAAAGTGGTGTTTGGGAGCCACATATAATTCTGTGTGGTGGGGCATGGGAGGCAATACAGGGCGATGGGTCACATTGTGGGGAGGGGCCTAGTGTGCCAAGTGAAAGAGCTGTGGGCCGTTGATGAATGACTCTGAGAAGCGGCATCATTCTAACACATGATTAGATTTGTGTTTTAGGAAGCTCTTTGTGGCTGCCTTGGGGCAAAGAGACTTCTGGATGGCCTTGAGGGGGTGTTGGGAGCCTGCTAGGAGGCGACGGTCCTCAGGGTTGAGGATGCTGAAGGGCTGAACTCCACTGTTAGCTGTGTTGGAAATAAGAGTGAATTCCCAGGGTGACTGGCTGTCGGGAGTGAGGGATGGGGGGCAGTGAGGAATAACTCCAGAGCTGCTTTCTGGCTTGGGTGAGGAGAAGCATATCTGGAGGCAAGGAAGAGGATGAGTCCAGTTGTACAGGTGTTGATTTGCAGTTCCCGAGGGTCCCTCATGAGAGTCTGTTTATCTCTGGACAGAGGACTGGGCTAGGTACGGAGTTGGGAGTTACCACTTTGGAATCGTGGGTGGGAAATAGATCACTCCTGGAGTGAGACAATAGGAGGAGTAAAGATAAAAATCTTGGCAACATGAAAGAGGTGAGAGGAAAAGCAGTGGAGACATAAGCTAAGGAAGAGTTCTAAGAAAGATGCCAGTATTGTTGGATACCATATAGAATTCAAGGAAGATCCATACGGAAGGAGGTTGATTTGGATTATGCAACAAGGAGGGATTGTGGACTTGAGCAGGGTGGTTTCAGGGGAGTGTGATGGGTAGCGGCCCCACCACGTGGACAGAGTTTTCAGGAAACACAGTTGCAGGAGGAGGTGGATTCGGGGTTGTAATAATATGGAAGCATGTGTCAGTAATGTCAATTACCTGTAGTAATTGATTTAGAAACTCACGAAGCATACCTTTTCTTTGGTATTTAGAGTTTATACACACTTTGACCCTGAAAGAGCCTGCCTGGCCTTCATTATGTTCTCTTTCCTAATGCATGGGAATGAAAGAGAGGAGAGAAATCAAGAGTAGGGTGGGAAAGAGAATGGAGGAAGACCAGAGAGTTTCGGAGGTTACCCTTAACCTCAAAATTCTGAATCAACCCAGTTTTCTTCTGTGTCCTGCCTTCAACCAGCTAAGGCAGGTAGAGAACCTTACACACTCCCTTGCCTTGGTGGGGGCTCCTGCCTGCTCAGCTGTGTGGCCCAGATAGGTGTCTCTCCCACCCCCACCTGCTGCTCCACTCATTAGTCTTCAAAAACTCCCGTTGCTGCATCCTCCTCTTCTGCCTCTGCCCATGTTTCCTGCTCTACAGAGGAAACCGAAGTCATAGGAGCTCTAAACCTCTCTGCAGTTCCACACCTCTTGCAAATGGTGTCCTTACTATTTTCCATCTCAGAAAGCCATGTCCCCTACTTATCTCCAAGCTGGCCCTTGAGCCCAGCTGTCTTCTCTTCTAACTTGCCCTTGAACTGTGGTTTCCCCAGTACCACTCCTTACCCTCGAAACTTCTTAGGCAACCTCATCTCCTCTCACAGCTTTAAAACTGCCGCTGCTGCCCCCACCTACAAATTCCCTATCCTGATTTAAATCTCTCTCCTGAGTTCTCATACTGTTGGGCTCCTCACTTTGGGGGTTCCGTGGAAACTTCAGATGCAACAGGTTAACTCATCTTTCATCAACTAAGTCTATTCCACCTTGTGTATTGCCAGTATTGGTTAATAGCATTATCATCCACTAAAGCCATCAGCCTGGGAGAAAATGCCTAAGTTCTCCTTACACCTAAGCCTGAATAAGAAAAAGATCCATTGGTCTTTTTTTCATGTCCCCATTTTTTCTTATGCATTCCCTGTTCACCATCCCCTCTGCTGTTGCCTTAGTTCAGTGAATCATTTCTTGCCTCATCTTGCCGTGGTCTCCTAGCCAGCCTTCCTCTTCCAATTTCTCCACTTTTAGCTCTTCCTTCACCACAAATATGATCATGTTTCTTGTCTGCTTTAAACCTTTCAGGTGGTTAAACTTTGGTTTAAAAATAAAGTTTAGCCTCCTCTGCTTCTGATCCATACTAACTGAGCCTTGCTCACCCTTCCAACCCCAAACTCCTACGAGCTTCCTCAGGCACTCTGTACATCACCCACCTGCCTTGAAGTTCTTGGCATTCATCCACCAGCCAGCGCTCTTCTGGTATACAGCTTCTCCCTCTGCTCTGCCCAGCGAGCTTCTGCTCACCCTTCAGCATCAGTTATGCTTATGCCAAAACGATGACATTTGCTTATAAAGAATGCATTTTTCCCCTGCATCAACCAGTTAGCTTAGAGCCACCATATTCCTCATTTTTACACCTTAGATGCTTCCTGGATACTGTTATTACCTGGTCATGATTAATTTAGGGTAATTTCATTTTATTCTCAGATCACTGACTTCCAGAACAATCAAGGATGACACAGCCCATTTATTGTGTATTTAGATGTAGTTCATTGAGACAAGGTGAAAGTTGACTTGATTGACAGTGTAAAAAGAAGAGCAAATAGAAAAACATTTTGTTTGAATATTTTTAATATTTACTAGAATAAATATGAGATTTTAAAAGAATTTATTGATTTTTAGAGAGTGGAAGGGAGAGGGAGAGAGAAACATGGATTTGTCATTCCAATTATTTATGCATTCATTGGTTGATTCTTGCGTGTGCCCTGACCGGGGAGAGAAGCAACCACCTTGGCGTGTCGGGGACAGTGCTCTAGCCACCCGAGCTACCTGGCCAGGGCCGTGCGAGGTCTTCTGTATCAAAGGCTGCGCTCGCTACGCTGACTGTACATACTAACTAGTCACAATTGCGATGTACTTTTTCCTCTTTTCACCAAATTCCGTTTCTTGACTCCTCAAAAGTTTATTTTAAGGAGACTTTTTAAAAAGTTAGGTACACTAATCTTTCTAACAGGACTTGTAGGCATCCCTGTAAAAGGTAACAAAGAAGAGTGATGGTTGCAGTAGAGAGAGTATGTTAAAATTGGTTGTAGGGTCTTTCAGTAAACATGAAGAATGCTTAAAACTTTTAGAGAGATCTAGGTTTTTTTCTAATTTTTATTTTATAGAGAAGCAATCCCTAAAAAAAAGAGAACAATATAAAATGGTAAAAATTTCAGGGCCTTTTATAGCTTTTTTCCCCTTGAGTTGGAAAGTAGTTATAATTTCCTATCATCCCTTTTGTTCTCTCTGTAAAAATATTTTTTACTCTTCTAATTATTTTGAAGTGGTTATTACTACTCTATCAACCAGCACTAGGAGTAGGGATGACTGCTAATACATCTTTACTGCTCATTATGAGAAAAAAAGTAAGTATCTCATGCTCGTACACCCTCAGCTATGTTTTTCTCAGCCTTCGGTACAGAACCTTGTAATTTATATCTACCAGCACTATTAACCATGAACACACACCTGCAGTTGCACAGGTCCGGAGAACGAAACCAGCAAAGGCCTGGGTGTTGCAGCCAGCACAGCACACAAGCAGTGACTAGCTGCTCAACTGTCCCCACCTGTTACACAGGGACCCCTGGATGGAGGAGAAAGCACCCTCCAGGTGGGAGAAAGGATTCCACCGAGTTCCTTTGGTATTTGTATCCACTTTTGAGTTCTGGAGAGCAAACTGAAGCAGAGAATTGACTTTCTGGAGAGAGAGTCATTAATGTAATATTTGTAATTTATATAATTTACAATAAACATGAACAGGTATACCTACTTCCTAATCCTTTCACAAAGACAAAAGGCTTCTTTTTAAAAAAAATCCTTTGATATTATGACATATAAAATGCATACACAAAGCGTACACAACAAAAATGTTCAGCTTAATTAACAGAACATACACCTGTGTAACCATTGCTTTGATCAAGAAAGAGAGTGAAGCCAGCACGCCAGTCACTGCCACCTGCTCCCAGTGTCCCCGTAGGTATGCACGGGGCTGCCTAAACCCCTGCTAAAGTGGATTTCTGCTTGTTTTCTGTGGGGTTGCCTAAGAGAAAGCAGAGCAAGGCTGTGGGAGTGGGAGAGGGGACAGCCCGGGGGGCGGGTGCCAGGAGAGGTTTGGTGGAATTGTAGCATGGCACCATTATCTGGATTTGTTACTGTGTGTCTCACAGGCCCGAAGTCCAGGCATCCACGAGGGCCTGTTGTTGTGTCTGCCATGCAGACTGCTCTTTATAAAAATTGCAATGATTCCATTGCTCCAGAGCGTGCTCAGTTCTGAACCACCCAGTGGAAATTGACCCTGTGGAGTTGCTATGTATCTAATGCACAGTAGTAATTTGTTTCCACACGCTTCCAGGACGTTAGCTTATTGCCAGTGGGTGGACAATCTCAATGAGACCCGGAAGATGCTCTCTCTTAGTGGTGGTGGTCCCTTCAGCAACCTGCTGAGGTGGGTCGTGTGCCACATAACGAAAGGAATTGTGAAACGCGAGATGCATGGCCACGGCATTGGCCGCTTCTCAGAGGACGAGATTTACATGCTGATGGAGAAGGACATGCGCTCTTTAGCGGGGCTTTTGGGTAATGTACCACACCTTCTATTCTATATTTTCTATCCTTTTTGCATGATTAGTAAATAACTGTTAGTTTACTGATTTAAAGTAAGATTTTGATTGGTTTCTTTGCATCCATGTGTAGGTTAAAGCCCCACCATGGGTTTAATTGTGCTTGGGAAGCCCCTCCCAGGAAGCTGCCTGTGCCCCTGGGTGGGTGAGGGGTTAAGAAGAGGGTGACCTGCCCTGGCTCACTGGTTGGCTGTAGGTGGCTGGGCTGATGTGAGTCTGAACTAGGCAGAGCCTGAGTCTTAGTGGTAACGATTCATAAATACCATTTGAATTTAGGAGCTTCGAAGTGTGAAATGATGGCCTCTCCTGGGGACAACTAATGTTTAAGGAGCTGAGCTCTCTCTGCGACTAGTCATATGACCTAGTCCTTTGGGGCTGCTGCTTTTGTTTGGGGAAGATGGGTTTTCACTGCCCTCTGTTGGCATCCTCACCTCCATTCTGGAGCACATTAGGTACCTTACTTCTAGGAACCCACCTGGTGCCCTGGGAACTGGGGTCTGTGCTGGGTGCAACCTGCCCTCTGCAGGGAGACCCACTCTAACTGGCTCCTTCCTGCTCCACATTCCAGATGCTTCCTGGACCTGGGGTCCTCCCCTGAACCCCAGCTTGCAGGGGGAGATCCTGATAGCACATGCATCAGTCACATCTAGTCTTGGCCAGCTTTGTTACATGGGGGTGCATGGGGGGGGTCGTGTTGGCTGGGCTCCTACTACAAACAGACACCGAAAACCACTGCCTGGCTTGCGGAGTGACATTGTCTGGACCTTCTGGTGCTTTTGCTGCCTGAGCCCAGGTAGACCTGCCTGATGTAGATATGAGTGGAATTAGCTTCCAGTTTGTCTTGTTCCTTGGGAATGTCAGACCGGACTCCTGGCCTCACAGAGCAGGTGTGCAGAGGGTCTTTTCCTCCTTGGCAATGGCTCTGCCTTCTCCTGGTTTCCTTCCCTTCCTCACTACTCAGCTGTTGGGAGCCTCAGCAAGCCAGGCATTGAGCCCTTGAAGTCAAGACAGAGATTATGCCAGTGACATGCTGCTCATCTCTCACAATTTAACAGTGTGGCTCCTTAACCAGAGAGGGGTGATTATGACCTTTCTGGAGCATTTCTGGTTGGGAGAACCAGGAGCAAGGTCCTAGCTGTAATAATGATAACTGCCTATGTGTTTCTGGCACTTAATGACTTAGAAAAATGCTTTTTCCCCAATTGTGGTGAGACAAGAAGTGAACGAATGGTCAGTAGATAGTCTGGATACCTGGCAAGTATTCAAAACTACATCACAAATCTAGATGAACTTCCGCAATGGGAAACTGAGTGGGCTGCTCAAAAGCTGAGTTGAATGGAGTTGGGTCTTGTATGGGGACCCAGGGAGCAGCCTGGCTCTGTCACAGAAGCACTTCTGCTGCATTTGGGGAGGGAGAGGCTCTTTGGCTGAACATCAAAGTTTTTCTTATGAAATGAGGCAAAATTATCTGCTTCTCCCTTTACCCAGGGAGATAGCTTACTTTATTGCCCAGATGCCCAAGAGGCTCAAAATGCAAAATGACTTTCTTTGAAATTGCTCAAGATTTGGAGAAATTGATTCATCGGGTAAGTTAGATACTGTTGTTTCTGTTTAGTGGTCGTCAGTGATTGGACATCTCTGTGTCCAGGGGCTGGGGAAAACGAAGAGGAATTAGAGATCACCCCTGCTGTTAGGAGGTTACAGTCCAGTGGGAGAGACGAACTCTGAAACATGAGTAGGCAAATTACGGCCTGTTGTTTTTATGGCCTATGAGTTCAAAATAGTTTTTACATTATTAAAATGTAAGGACAAAATGCAATAGAGATTAAATATGGCCTGGGAATCCTAAAGTGTTTACCACCTGACCCTCTGGAGAGGTATGCTGCCCCTGCTCTAAGAGTGACCATGCACAGGTCGGGCTGGGGCAGGTCATGTGATGGAGGGCTACACTCGGGGCTGTGGGGACACAGCAGAAGCAGGGATGAAGTGATGGGGAGAACTGAGGAGGACCATGCAACAGGTTGCAGTTGTGTTAGCCCAAGAAAGTAAACAGTCGTTCTAATGAAGGAAATAAGGAAGGACCTTCCAGGCAAATCATGCGAAAAGGACTCATGAGGGAGGGCATTTTGGGATCAACTTGGTTACGGTGAGGATTAAAAGGTGGTTGGAGCCATATCACAAGGGATGGTAATTATACTGAGAGGTGTGTACTTCAGCATATGGAAAACGTGGAGGTGTTGCATGTCTCCGAGTATAACAGGAGGAGCCAGAGTTGCGACTTAGACAGTGGCTCTCCTCAGGCCGCAGAGGATGGGTGAGGCCTGAGGATAGGTGGTAGAGACTGATGACAGGCAGTGACTGTCTCTGCATGTAGTTTAAAGAATTCTAGTGAAATTCAAATTAAAATAAAAAATTACATTTGAAATGAAAATTAAAGTTAGCTAATTTTAATTTCTAGTGACTTTTAATTTTGGTGTATAAAGAAGTCTTTACATCCAGACTAAGTAAAAACAGAATAGAAAATATGATTTGATATATGAACATATTAATAATACTTGTTATAAATAGCTAAGAGGAGGATCAGAATTCTCTGAACACTAAAAAGGCGTTTGATGATGGAATTAAGTATCTGTCTCTGATAGAAACTATTAGGCAAAGAGACTTGAAGACTAGTTTCTTAACATGGTGGAAGGACGGAGCCAGGAGCCAGTGCCATAGTGAATGATGAGTCACTGGAAGCATCTCCACCACGCACAAGACAAGGGCGCCTGCTCTCGCTATTCTTCAGTGTGGTTTTGGGAGAGCCTGTCAATGAAGATGACACCTCCGATGTTCGAAAGAGCAGACAAAATGACTATCAATAGAAATTAAGATAAATAGCTAAAATAATGTGGAAACAACTAAAGTTATTGCAGATAATGAGAGAACTTAGTAACTACAAGTTATAAACAGGTTAATATGACAGGTTTTTTTTGAGCGTCCAAATAACAAGTTAGAAATACAATTTTAAAAATTCCATTCACAGTAGCAATAAAATTTTAAAACATTAGAAATATGATTTATGAGCTCTGACTGGTGTGGCTCAGTGGGTTGGGCTGTGTTCCTCAAACTGAAAGGTCGCCGGTTCGATTCCTGGTTGGGACACATTCCTGGGTTGTGGGCCAGGTCCCCCAATGGGGGCATGTGAGAGGCAACCGATTGATGTTTCTCTTGAACATTGATGTTTCTCTCCTTCTCTTTCTACCTCCCTTGCCCTCTGTCTAAATATAAAAAAAAATCTTTAAAAAAGTTTAAAAAAAGAAATATGATTTATGAGAAATATTCATTACCTACAGAAATAAAATCAAACAATGCTAATAAGATATAGGTCTTTTTTTTTTTAAAGAAAATGGAGAGTGTACTTTCATTCATTTATTTATTTGTTCATTCAAGGTTGATGCCTCTCGAGCCAGAGTCAAACCCAGTTCTGTCATTTACTAGCTTTGTGACCTCGGGCAAGTTTCTAAACTAATCTAGGCCTGAGTTTCCTTATGTGTAAAGTGGGGACAATAATGGTGAGAAGGAAACTAATACACGTTAAGTGCTCAGCATAGTGCCTGGCAAACGGAAATGCAAATGCAAAGTTCGGTTGTGACAGGGTCAGGACCGAGAGGCTCCGAGTGCTGTGAGAGGCCAATGGCAGGCCTGCCTCCTGGTCAGTGCTGTTCCCTGTTTGGTTCTGCACATCCCCACGTCCCACTGGGAAGCAGAGATCCCATGTATGCAGTGAATGCTGCATTTTTACCTCACGCAATGAATATATGCACTGTCTGTTTCATTCCCCTCCCGAAAGGGTGAGAGTCAAGAAGAGCTATATGGAAAATGTAAAAATCAAGAACAAAACTTGAAAAATGTTAGGTTTGGGGGAAACAGTATGGGTGGAGGCAGGAAGCCTAGTGGCCCTCACATGAAAGAGAGAGAATTTTGGAGTTAGAACCCCCCGCGTCCCTACCTGGGACCCTACCAGTTATTAGCTGTCTAACCTCACATGAATAACTTGAGTTCTTTCATCTGCAAAATGGGGTCAGAACAGTACTACATCGTAGAGTGTGAGGACTAAATGAGAATGTAGGTAATGTACTTACTATTATGACTGGCACATCGTAAATGCCAAATAAATATTAGTTATTTTCATTATCACTTTCATAGATTTTATGTGTAATACAACTACATTAGGAACATTATGTTCTGGGGGGAAAAAGGTCTTTGGGGAAAAAAAACTTTCTTCTGATTTTAAATTTTATTACTTAATTGTAGAAATTTGGGAAGGTTCAGAAAAGCACAAAGAAGGAAAATGTCACCCTAATCTTATAATGTGTTACTAACCACAGTTACCATTTTGATGCATATCTTTCCAATATTTTTATGCATAGTTTTGAATTATATGTGTGTATATACACACGGAATTTCTTCACCTGTCTCCCCCACTTAATGTACTGCAAATGGTTTCTTTCGTGGTTAAGCATTCAATGCCATTCGGTTTTGTGTATCTGGAAGCACACCTCATGGTGATATAAGACTATCAGCCAAACTCCGCTTTGCCCTCTGCCTCTTTTATATTTTGTTCTGTTATTAATCCTGAATCTACAGGTATGATCTTGAGGCAGAAGGAAAATAAGACAGACTAAAAATAATAAATATATAGTGTGTCCTGTGTTGGCACAGAGATCCTCAACTGTGCCGTTAGATACGAGTTTAAAGTGAGAACAGCAGATGAAGTCCAGTACGAATCAGGGGCATACCACCCCTTTGGCACAGGAGGATCTGTGACTTGTGCACAGTCACCCGGAGTAAAAACTGGATCCAGGAACCAAAGCCAGGCGTCTGACTCCAGATCCCTGCTAGTTCTCGCCCAGCAACTGCCCTGCGGTTCCTTATGGATTGCGACTTAAAGTGAGGTGGTGTTTGCCAAGATGAGTCCTTCTGAGCATTTTCTGAAGTTGTCACAAATAAGCAAGTTAAAATGTAGTTTTCAAAGTAATTTTTAACTGTGATATAATGTGCTCCTGGAGGCTAAGTAGAGAATTAAATAAGGAGTTTTATCACTGATTCAGATTTCCTGGGCTGTGTGAGTTGAGGCCATACACTTCTTTACTTAGGAGGCTGGCTCCCCAACAAAGAAATGTGTTAAAACTCAGTCTGAAGCGCATAAATATTTGAGGAGGAATGATGTCTTTTTGAAGCTGCTATTGAAAGAGCCAAGTAATAAAGTGGAATTTGTTAATGGAAGTGAGAAAATCAAGCCAATTGCCAGGCAACTACACTTGACTAATGACAAATATAGGGGGCACTCCTCCCCGCCCCCACTCCTTCTTGCCCAGCCTGAAGCCTTTTATTAAGACGTAAACATGATTCGGAAGTCTTTATTTTTCAGAGTCCTTGTTCACACTGGGTTGGCACATGTCAAAGAGCCAAATATCTTGGTTATTTTTTAATAAACACCAGTATGTGATCTCAACTATTTAATAGAGAGTAAAGGGAGGCAAAGGAACACTTCTTTTCAAAGGCAATAAAAAGGAGTCACTTGCCATGTGTACTTCATGTCACCCTTATCAGCACACATAGTTACAATGTGGTATAGTTCTCCAGGATGAGTTAAAAAATAAAATAATTTTTAAAGTACATAGATATTTAATTGATCATTTAATTCTTAGTTAAATAACATATAGAAGATTAAAAGAAGCTTTTGTAATTAGTAATAGAACATTTCTAGGCCACTGTTAACAAGAAATGCCTTTGGGGTTCCATGCCTCCAGACTAGGAAGCCTCACTCGGGGCAAAGGTGATGTGTCTCAGGAAGCGGATGGACTGCGGCAGAGACAGGGCGAGGAAGAAGTAAAGAGAGCATGGCTGCAGTTATGCATGCAAGTCTGGGCCAGAAATCTTTGAAGAACAAGGTGCCACTTGGCAGACCCCCTTTCCCCTCTGGCACGCCAGGAGAGGAGAGAGTTGGTCTCAGGGAGCTGGGACTCCAAAGGGGGAAGCAGGGACTCTAGGAAGACACGGATGAGGGGAGGGATGTGGTCACTACAGCAAGGGGGCTGCCCTCTTTGGGGAGTGTGCCTTCGGTCGTTGCCAAGTCCTTTCAGTGGGTTTCTTCTACTCTGTATCTGTTCTCACATTTCTCCCAGTCACAACACAAGATTGTATTTTAATGCTTTTGGAAGGCAGTTTTCATAAAGTTGAGCTAAGAGTTATTAAGAAAAGATGAGGTGGGAACCCCTTGTTTGTGGGTCAGGGCGGATTGCTGGTGGGCCTGAGATTCCTCTCTTGTCTCTGCTAACCCTAGGGCTCAGGCTGGGGTAGCAGCCTGCAGGATGAGGGGGTGTTGGGGATAGTCCAGATTGTCACAAAGGAGTCTTAAGGAAGCATTTATCTGAGTGCAATGAGGCAGACACTACCGGAATCTAATGTTTCTTTGCTTTTAATTGAGCTGTTATAGATCCTATGGGGCGACACAGCAGTTATCTGATGGGGAAAGCAATGAATGATTGGTAAAGAGTGTTGGTTTGGGAGAGATAATCACATGGGGGAGCATAATAAAAGTACAGTTTCAGTTCTGATGCTCAGCTACGCACCATTGGTGAGCAATAAATATGTGCTGGATGAACAGCAAATCTGGACTCCAGGATCTGTGGATATGGGAGTACTTTTCTAGTAAAATATTCAGATTTGTGAATGCATTTAAGAAGTGGAATCAGAAATAGTGGTGGTTTCTCCAGGTGACACCTGCAATTTCCTATCAAAGAATGTAATTTTCAGTCATGGCTCGAGATTTGGGAGAGAGAGTATACTTGTAGTAATTGGCATTCAGACAGAAGGGCAGTGCCTTTGACTGAGGACTGTGTGTGTCAGCCTGCGTGGACGAACACACACAGGTGTGCCAGGCTCCTTGTGAGGGGCTGAAGAGAGAGTGGTGAACAAGTTGGGCACAGTCCTGAGTGACCAGAGCTGTCACCCGAGGGAGATAGTGTCATAAACCTCTATAATGTAGCAAACTTAGGAGAAGTGCCACATGGAGAAATACAAGGTGCAACAGGGCACTGTGCAGGGGAAACCAACCTGGTCGGTGAGGAGGGGGTTGCGAAAGGCCTCTTCGAGGGGATGACGTGTAGACTGGGCTCTCGAAGATAAGCTGGAGTTAGGTAGGGATGTGTGAGGGGAAGAGGAACTGGGGTAGGACAGGGAGAAGATTACCATGGAAATACAAGGCTCTGAGATGAAGAGCAGCTGGGATTCTTTAAGGAATGAAAAGATCGCCAGTGTGTCTGGAAATTGTGCAAGAGCTGAAGTGTGGCATGAGGTGGAGGTAGGCAGGGGCTAGATCACGCAGGCCTCATATGTCCCCTAAATCATTTTAAGCTTTGTTTTTAAGAGCAGTGGAAGCCATGAGAGGTTGAAAGTAGTGAGTTGGCACAACCTTGTTTATATTTAATGTGCCAGAGGGGCCAAGAATGGATGCGGGTCCGGGTGAGGAGGCCGTCGTAGTCTAGGAAAGAGAAGATGGTCATGTGGACTATAGCCAGGGTGCTAGAGTTGGGCATCAGATGATGAATTCAGGCTACATTTTAGAGACAGAATTGGCTAAAATTTAGTGATTTGATATGTGTGTATGGAGCAGGGTGAGGGTGGTGATAGTGAGGGCGGGGGAGTGGAATAACCCAGTTCTTGATGTAAAAACTTACTAAACAAAATAGTGAATAGACTTGAAGAACACTGGGGGAGAGGGAAGATTACATCTTTAAGTTGTGGGTATTAAGTTGAGTTTGATATTCCCGCAAGATAGACATGTGGGTGGAAACTAAGAATATGATCAAGGCAGCCATTTCCATCAGTGGAGAAAAGACAAATTGATTCAGTAAATGGTTCTGGGACAGCTGGCTAACCATTCAGAACAAAGTAAGTACAATCTTGACTTTATGTCATATACCTGCATAAATGGCAAATGGGTTAAGCATTTCAATGTAAAAAATAAAATCATAAAGTTTTCAGGATAAATTGTGGAAGACTCTTCCATAATCTTGAAGTTGGGAATTTTTTTCTGACATGGCATGAAAGAGAGAAACTATAAAAGACAAGCTGAACTGCTAGATTACATGAGAAAAACAAAACGAACCTCCTCTATGTCAAAAATCTTCTTAACTACAGTTAAAATTGAAATGGTAAGCTGGAAAAATGTTTGCAACAGGTGACAAAAGCATTAATATTACCAAATATATGACGAGCTTCTACAAATCAATGAGAAAAGTGAATACCTGAAGGGGAGAATTGGGCAAAAGAGATACAAAGATAATTTGCAACAACAATACAAATGATGAATAAATACATGAAAAGTGTTCAACCTCTTTAGTATTGGGCTGGCCAAAAAGTTCCTTTAGCTTTTTCCATAGGATGGCTCTAGTAGTGCTTAGTCTTGAACTTTATTGAAACAATATTGTTAGATTGTATTGTGATAGCTGTGATTATCAGCATGCATTTAAAAAAAACATCAAAATTGGTGAATATTTGTGCAGCCATTTTAATATTGAAGGAGATATACAACATTTTCAGCTTATTGTGCTTTATTATTTCAACAAAGGTAAAAACAACTGAAATGCAAAAAAAGATTTGTGCAGTGTATGGAGAAGGCACTGTGACTTATCGAACTTGTCAAAAGCGGTTTGTGAAGTTTCTTGGTACTGTTGACATTTTGGCCAAATAATTCTTTTCTGTGGGGCTGTCTTATGCATTGGAAGATGTTTAGAGCTCCCCGGGTCCCTACCCACCAGAAGCCAATAGTGGGAGATAGCCAACACACTCAAAATATCCAAATCAATAAAGTTATTGGTGAAAATGAAAAACATGCTTCCCAGCAATTTTCATCAGTTTAGATCAAATAAAGTCTTATAAAAATTAAAAAAAAAAAAGAAAACTGTGTCCTTTATTTTACAGAAAAACAGACTTTTTGGCCAATTCAATAACTAGAGCAATGTAAGTTAAAAGATGAAGCACCACTCTCAGACTGGCCAAGTTTTTTTGTTTTTTTTTAATATAATACGATGTATTGGCCAGGGGTTTGGGGGATGCACTGACACTCTGCTGGTAGGAATTAAAACTTGTACATATTTTCTAAAGTTACATTCCAGAGTTTTAAAAGTCTTAAAATTTAAAAGTCTGGCTGTTGTGGTTCAGTGAATTGAGTGCCGGCCTGTGAACCAAAGGGTCACCGGTTCCATTCGCAGTCAGGGCACATGCCTGGGTTGTGGGCCAGGTCCCCAGTAGGGGGCGTGTGAGAGGCAATTACACATTGATGTTTCCCTCTCTCCCTCCCTTCCTCTCTTTCTAGAAATAAATAAATAAAATCTTTCTAGAAGTCATAAAATTTTACACATTGTAAATAATTAAAATTTTAGGAGTTTTTTTCCTAAGAAAATTATGACTTATCTATAAAGAAGATTGTAATATTGAAATATTGAAATCTTACAGTTGTTGTTGGTATGGATTTTGTACCTGTGTCCCTAGCTTTTGTTTGAAGTGGTAACAGGAAACTTAATTACTTGAGGCACTTGGCTGCTCTCCCTTTCCCCTCCCTCCTCTCATTCCCTTATATTGTCATCTAGCTTCTTTCAGGTGGGGGTGTTAAGGTTTAACCATAGCAGAACACACATAAATTGGAATATCTTTAGGTGCCAACTCATGGCTTATTCGTGAGTAATTTGCATTTCTCTTGGGAAAAAAGATATGATTTCATTAGTTTTCTTTGGTCACAGACACACCTAAGGAAATAGTCACTGTGAAGCATGCTCTGAAGAGCTAAGCAGTGGGCTGTGGTGCGAGGAGGTTGAGGGCAGTGGGACACCTACAGGTTTTGTTTAAGGGCACAAAGTTAAGTGACAACAAGGAGAAAGTCAAGGCACTCAACTTGTAATTTGCTTCTACACAGGTAAGAATTGAAATACAAACTAGGTGAGTAGGTCGCTAGAGAGCACTTCAATATCTTTAAACAACTAACAGACTAATAAGCAAACTCATTATTTAATTATTTTTGTGTTGGTTATATACCAGGTGCTAGGCTAGGCTCTTGGGAAACAAAGATGAATGAGAATCATCTCTACCTTCAAGAAGCTTACAATTTAGTGGCTCTCAAGTCCTAGGATATGAAAAATTTCCCATGTGATCTGCAGCTCTGACTGTAGTCTTTGAGCAGCGGGAAGGACAGGGAACATGTCAGAAGATGGAGATAGGACATTGTCCCAGTTTCTAAAAGGGGAGGAAGGAATAGAAACTGATAGTGAAATAATGTACTAGAATGAGTTAGTAAGTAGATAGTTTTCACGAAGGACTGTCATTGGTTTATAATGAAAAACTCACACCAAAAAGTGACCACTCTGTCTTCCTGACTTGCTGGACTGACTAGTGGGAGAGGCCATCTCTTGATTTCTTCAAACCACTGGATCCCATCTCTCATGATGCTCTTGTGGACCAGATGGCTGGTTTTCAAAGGGGGCTCCATGGCCATGACGGCAAAGTTTGTTGAGTGCTCTGGTGGGGAGGAGAGGGTCTCTCTCCACTCCTGCTTCACCTACAGCAGCTCCTCTGTTATCTGTTTATACAGGGTGGGGCAAAAGTAGGCTTACAGCTGTTCATATGGGAGATAGTACAGTAATTAATAAATAATAATTCGGGAGTAAACTCTGTGTTTCACATCCTTACAACTGTAAACCTACATTTGCCCCTCCCTGTATGTTGGAAATCTGCTGGGTTTTGTTTGACAGACAACTTCACCTACCAAATAAAAATGTTTGAAAGTCCGTGGATTAATTGTGGTGCATTCGTGGCTGGTTGAGTGGCTGTGTCCTCGCAGTGTCGGTTAATGGACTGATACAACCTGAAGAGAGCTCTCCAGGGACTCTGCTCTTGACTTTTATCAGTGTCCTGTTGGCAACTTCAAAGGTGTACTTAATGGTTTTTGAATGACTCTAGGTTGAAGGATAGCTAAAAATTTGGACAGGAAAACCAGGAATCAAAGCTTTCAATCTTGACAAGAAGAAACCTAATAGGGACGTGGCAAATTCTGTACCAGGTCCCCAAATTGAATTGCACAAATCTAGGATGAAAAGAGACATGTGAAAAAAGACTTATGATTTTAATCTCGGTATGTCACCAGTGTGATGGGCTGCCGAAGAAGCTAGTAAAAACCTAGCGTGTGTAAACAGAGCAGTGGCCTTTCTGGAACTTTATCCCATAGTGTGTCAGGCAAACTCGTTCCGTGTTCCCAGGCGCCTGGTGCTTTCTTCCCTCAGAGCCTTTCTGCCTCCCTGCACCTTCTCTCGGTGATCCGGTTTGACTGTCTCAGCTGGACTTTGCTCCAGGTCTGGTGGATTCACTTCTGTCTCTAGGGCCTGGCTGAGTGCCTGGCACACATTAGGTGGCCAACAATTGTTTCTTGAAGCAAGAAGTGCATATTCAGTTCTGGAATCCATCTTTTAAACTTTTTTTAAGAAAGATTTTATTTATTTACTTTTAGAGAGAGGGGAAGGGAGGGAGAAAGAGAGGGAGAGAAACAATGTGTGAGAGATACATCAGTTACCTCTCACGCACCCCCCCCCCCCCCCCCCGCTGGGGACCTGACCCACAGCCCAGGCACGTGCCCTGACTGGAATAGAACTGGTGGCCTTTCAGTCCGCAGGCTGGTGCTCAATCCATTGGGCCACACCAGCGACAGCTAGGATCTCTTTAAAGGGAACTTGGCCAAACTAGGGTGTATCCAGAGAAGGATGGCTAGGAAGATTGTTAGTCTCAAAATAATGTTACGTGAGGAGTTTGAGGATCCTGGGGATGGATAGTCTGGAGAAGTGAAGACATATGTGTCATATGCTAGTTTTTGTTTGTTTGTTTTATTGAAAGTGGGTGGTGACTTAGGTTACTGCAGATGATGAACATATTTGGGGAGAGGAGGACAGAGAGGAGGATGGAGCATGTATGTGGGAAAATGACAGTGGATCACAACTCAGGGAAAGGCAGCACTTTCAAATAGACCTGTTCAGAATTGGAAGGGCTTGTCTTGTGTGGTCAGAGCAGACCTCTTTGGAACTACCCAGCGTGTGGTTGATGGGCAGGAGAGCTGAGGAGTCTTTTTGCAGATGATGAGATCTTTAACGAGGCAGGGTCTCTGGGGTCCTTCCAGTTCTGATGGTTTCATGGTTTTTATATTCATTCTCTGGAGAGGAGCAAAGACAGTTTTCTAAGTTATAAAACAACGCCAAGGCCAAAGTGGAGATTCGGTTGCTCGTTCTGGTTGATCTCCTGGATTGTGATTTTTATTTAGGTGGCTGCTCATGTCTTCTGAAGGCACACTGCTTTCAGTGGTCCAAATTTCCTCTGTATCTTTTGTTATTAAATCTACTTTTGAACAACAGTTGGTTTCTAATAAACCTCTCTTCTAGTCTTCCACTTCTTTTAAAGTGATTTTTACTCAAAGGCTTTGGACACTAGCAAACTTGTTTTTGTCTTTAAGGCGCCTGGTAATAGGCTATTTTAATAGCTGCTCTTCCTACCCTGTTTAATCGCATCGTGCAACAGCACTGCATTCACATTAGGCCCTCTGGCCTAGGCTGGGAGCCACCCAGAGCACAGCAGCCACACACTGGGCCTTCCGTGAGTGACAGGGCGAAGGTTCCAGGCCTAGGCAGTAGACAAGAATGAGAAACATTAGGTTACTTCTCTGCACATTTTAGCACAGTTAGCATATGCTGAGGAGTTGTGAACAGAGGGCGGAGGAGGGGAAATAGAAGTAATTATGCCCGTCAGTCTAGCTAGAAAGACGAAATCCACAGATAAAGAAGAAAATTATAGTAAGAGGAATGTTCTGGAACCTCAAAGCAATGTTTCCTAATGCAGGTTCTAAGCCCTTTCCAAATAACCTGTCTGGATCAGTGGTTCTCAGCCCTGATTGCTCTTTAGAATCACCTGGGGGGCTTTTAGAACACAGCTGCACAGGCCTATGCCAGGCCACAGGACTCCGAGTCTCTGGGAGTGGCGTGGGGAGGGGGAAGGTGCTTTTTAAAGCTCAGCAGGTGATTCGAATATGTTTCTTACCTAGTATAAGGCAGGGGGGAGGACTGAAGGGGGAAGGGGGAAGGGGGAAGAGGGAAGAGGGAAGAGGGAAGAGGGAAGAGGGAAGAGGGAAGGGCGAAGGGCGAGGGGCGAGGGGCGAGGGGCGAGGGGCGAGGGGCGAGGGGCGAGGGGCGGGCCAGGGTGCCCGGAGGAGGACAATGGGCGAAGAGCCATGGAAGGGGCCATCAGAGGAGGCTGACTGTGCCTTGGCTTGGGCAGGTATGAAAGGGGGAAATTGTAGTCTTTATAAGGGAGGCAATAAAATTCAGAACAAACCAGGCTTACTTTGTGGTTTTGTTGAGAGGGTAACCCTGGTTGGTTCTGATTGCGTGTACTTAGCCCAGTCCTTCCTGATTTCTGTGTCAGAAACCTACTATGTAAACTGTAGAGTTCTTGTGTGGGTAAATCTTGGACCCTCATTCTAACAGCACCTTGAGATGTTGTAGTTTTACAGTGCCTCTGAGAGCGAGTTATCTCACAGAGGAGAGAGCCCACTGAGGTTCAGAACGGCTGGAGACTGGTTCTCAGGCCACTGAGCTAGTGACAGTGCTTTTTTTTCTTTCTCCTGCACAACCTCTGTGTGTGTGCCTTGGTGGCTCATTAAAATCACATGCAAGAATGGTAGTAATTTGATTTGAAAACCATAAATCTCTTTTTACCTTTATTCATTATTTTCCAATGGGAGCCTTAGCTTTTTACGAGTTCATACTGGAGCCTTGTACTCACTGACTGAAGTGGAAGAGATTCACTCTGAGAGGTCTTTGCATATTATTCAATAACTAAATTGCTTGCTGCTCACTAGTGGAGAGGACTGTTAGACCAGGTACTCAGGAAGCATCAACTCTTCTTTTCAAGCATCCTGCCCACTCCAGAGTTCCTGAGAGAGGAGTGGATGGCCTGGGGGCCTGGAAATCCTTAACTAGCCAGGGATTGCTGGGGACTGGCCTTGCTCTTATTAAAGTGTTTGCAGCTGTGTGGGGATTAGGCAGTGTCTGGCCAGAGTTGTGGCTCCCTTCCCACTTCATTATTGCTATCTCAATTGCTAAAAATATGTTGATTACTCATGAAAATATAAAAATTATTGGTAGCAGAATAAAATTAAATGCTAATCAGTACCGAGCTCTGAGACATCTTTGTGGTTTATTTAGTAACACGAATTGGTTGGTATAATTCTGCCCCAAGTGATCTGGTCTCTATCCTGGGGATGGTCTGTTTCTTCCTCTGAGAATAGTGACCTTGTGCTTAAATATTCAGGGTTCCAATTGCTGAATGACTAGAATAAAAGAAAGCAAAAAATTATAGGATAGCATCGTGAGACAATAGGTTTGTGAATCTAACAGCACACATCTTGTAGGCGTTTATGCATTAGACCGATACAGAACGGGGAGGCCCAGTGGTTTCCTAGTGCGCCAGGTGGGGAGCCCTCCATGAGCGTTCTGCCGGCCGATTTGACCAGATAAAATTCAGTGACCAGACTGCCCAACTCAGGGAGGAATTACAGATCAATGGTGACCAGATGTGTGCTAATACATTAAGTCAATTGTTTGGTCCTCGGTGAACCCAACAACTTATTTTTATTTATTAAAGTTATTCATATTGTATTGAAAAAACTATAATCAACCCATAAAAACTTGAGAAGAACTTAGTTATGTTCCATAATTCTATCACTTAACTCAGTAGCTATTTTCTATTTCCCTGTATCTTCCACATGCATATTTTTTATAAATTTTATTTTTGATGTATACATCTGCTTGTATGCCATTCATTTTAAAAGCAAACTAAACACTTCTGTTTGACATATTTTAGAAATACCTTTTTAAAAAGCTGCATAGTACTTTATTCTGTTGGAAAGAATTATTAATTCCCTTAGACTTGGCACTATTTTTTAATAGGTAACTCTAAATTAAATTCCTGCATGCTTTACTTTTGAGGAATTATTTACTTGAGATACACTCGCAGGAGTGGAATCCCTGGGTGAAATGTTATGAACACCGTTAAGTCTGTTCCCAGGCACCGCCATGGTTTCCAAAGGGAAGGACAGAGCTACCAAGTGACCAGGAAAGGACTGAGTTTCAACGCTCATCAGTGACAGGTCCTATTACTGAAAAACAGTTTACCACTTTATTCATTATACAACTGGTATCTTAAGGTTGTTTTGTTTTCCAATTCTTTATTCACTTGTAAGAAACATTTTTGATTTTTTCCTAATTATGTTTCTTATGTGAATTAGTGTTCCAATCCTTTGTACATTTTTAAAAATTAAATCTTGAGGTTATCTTTAAATGTAGTTGATCTACTTATAACTCACAGATATAGTCGCTGAGTGATGTTCATGGCAAATATTTTCTCTGTCTTACTTGGAATCTGAAAGGTTTATGTGAATGGACAGTCTTACTCATGGTCATCCTCCTCAGTCCCCCCACCGCAGGCACTCACGGTGCTCGGTGGACCTTTTGGCCAACACCTCACAGCCTTGCACCCCATGTCTGCAGTGACCTCTACTCCTCCTACTGAGCCGCCGTCTGCCACAGGCCAGCTCCAGACTCAGACAACACCCGGGCCGTCCGACATCTGACCAGGACCTCACACCTGCCAGCATGCTCTCTCCCACACCATCTCACTCCCTCACTCGATTGCTGACTGCCTCCAGATCTCAAGCTCCTTTCTCATTCACTTTCCCTCCACTCGCCTTCTTATACTGACTTTCTTATAGTCCCTTCTTATACTGACTTTCCTCTCACTCACCTGAGCCAGAGACCATGGGAGTTCTCCAATCAGCTCCTCTAAAGATTTATTTATTTTTAGAGAGAGGGGAAGGGAGGGAGAAAGAGAGGGAGAGAAGCATCAGTGTGTGGTTGCCTCTCACACACCCCCAACTGGGGACCTGGCCCACAACCCAGGCATGTGCCCTGACTGGGAATTGAACTGGCAACCCTTTGGTTTGCAGGCTGGCACTCAATCCACTGAGCCACACCAACCAGGGTTCCAGTTAGCTCCTTTAGCCTGGTCAGCCTCTCTCTCCTCTTTGCTGAGTCCCAACCTGTCCACCAATGCCTCTCCTTAGGAGTCAGAGAACAAATTCTCATCTCTCCAACTTTTATTTCTTTACAGGCTTCTTCTACTTACTGTGTTAAGTCTTTCCCATCTTTAAAAATAACATTCCAGCCCTGGCCAGGTTGCTCAGTTGGTTGGAGCATTGTCTTGTGCACCAAAAGTTCGAGGGTTCAATCCCTGATCAGGGCACATACCTAGGTTGTGGGTTCAATCCCTGGTGGAGGTGTGTATGGGAAGCAACTGATCCATATTTCTTTCTCACATCAATGTTTCTCTCTCTTCCCCCCACCCCTGCCCCCCCGCCTCCCTCCATCTCTCTCTCCTTCTCCCTCTCCCTCCCTTCCTTTTTCTCTCAAATCAATAAACATATCCTTGGTTGAGGATTAAAAAAAATGATAAAGTAACACTCCAATTCTGTCCTGTCCCTTGTCTTCCCTTCACACAGAAGCTTATTTGAAATGTGGCAACAACACTATTCTTCACCTGTCTCCCATTTACTCTTGAGCCACTGCACCCTGACTTCCGCCCTGCTTCCAAATTGTTTGTGAAGGGGTAAGTAGCACACTGCCCATCACCAGATCCATCTAAACGCCTTTTATTTTAGCTCTCTTTTTTTATATTTTGACCTTTTGGAAGTTAGAAACTTCTACCTGAGGGGGAGACTTTAAGAAGTCTCCTCCCTGATGTAAGGCTAATGAAAGTGAGGTTTCTTTGGTGATCGAAGTACAAAGGATTCAGGCTTTCTCTTCCCTGTGTTCAATGCTACAGATTCCCAGGTGTCCCGGGGGAGGCATTAGTCTCTTACTAATCAGGTGATACCCTGGTGGTTGGGTGTAATGTACTAACACGTGCAGGCACTTACTTTTCATACATGAATTCATTTACAGCTCACAATGATCCTATCTAGGAGGAAATTTAGGCCCAAAGAGGTTATGTCCAGGGACACCTAGCTAATAAATGATGGAGCTTGGATTTAAACCTAAAGTTGCCCAGGAGAAGCCAGAAGTCATTGCTGAATATTTTTAGCCTTTATCTTTCTTATTGGATAAATAACCATTTCTATCCCTTCTTCCTTGCTTCTCCTTTTCAGGTTTCTTAAATCTTGGTGGTTCTCAATATTCTTCCCCACCAGCCCCCGCCCCCCGCCCCATGCCCCATTCATCTCCCGAATCCAGCTGTTTTCTATATTTTCACTGAGATGTCCCACAGCCACCTCAAATTCAGCTTATCCCAAAACAGAACTCCTCACCTCCCACCAAACCAGCATCGCTTCCTGTAACCTCTCCTGGTGAATGGCACCATCGTTCATTCAGTCATTCAAGTTGGATGCCAAAAACTCATCCTAGATTTCTCCTCCTCCATTACGCTCCACCTGGCGTTCAAAGCCCTACACTGCTTGGGCCCTGCCTTCCTTCTAATCTCGTTTCTTACCCCTGACCTCTTGCTTACTGTATGCCAAATGTACTGGTCTTCTCTCAGCTTCACAGACCCACCAATGACCTTAAGGCATTTGTCTTAGCTGTTTTTTTGCCCTGCCTAAAATTCTCATCCTCAAGATCTTTCTAGTGCTAGATCCTTCTTGACGTTTATATCTCTGTGTAAATATTTCCTCCACAGAGAGGCCTTCCATTTCCACCCACGCTAGTGTGGCTGCCAGTAACCCTCTATTATGTCACCTTCCTGTAATTCTCTGTATAACTCATCCCCAACTAAAAGGCTTTTGTATTGATTGATTGATTTGTTTATCATCTCTCCATGTGATGTAAATTCCATGAGAGCAGTGACTTTGTCTTCTGTTAGTCCCTGTCTCACTAGTACCCAGAGCTGTTTTTAACATATAATCAAAATAATATTATTAAGAACTGACATTTATGGAGCATTTCCAATGTGGCTTTACAAATAGTAGTACAATATATAGTACCCTTATATGGTAATGTAATATATACTTTCATAATAATATACATGATGTATATTATACATTAATTCATATAATATACAATATAATAAATTATAGAATATATAACATATATGTTGTATATATATGTAAGTGAAATATCTACTATATATTTGTATAATATATACATATGTATGTGTGTTTGTGTATATGTATATATATCTTTATGGTACTATAAAAACAATACTTATTCTCATAAGGTTTTGGAAAACTAAATTAAGCTAGAAACTATTCTTAGTAATTCTCACTAAAGCCATATGAGGCCACTATTATTATTATTATCAACATCATCAACATCATCCTTGGTATGATTGTGCCTGGTTTGTGAGTGAAGAAACTGAAGTACTGTACGTAATGGTTAACTAACTTACCTGAGATCACATGGCTAATGAGTAGTGGGCCCACGCTTGGATCCAGGAGCCTGTCTCTAGAGCCAGGTGCTCAGTAGGTGCTTGCTTACTGCATGAATGAGTATAATTCATCTCCAGGGCGCCTGCCAAACACCTTAACCTCCCACTTCCTGTCTGCCCCACAGCCATAGTAGAGGCACCTGATGTCTCATGTCTGGATTTTGCTGCAGCTTTTTAGCTGGTGTCCCAACCTCCAGTTTTGCTTTTTAGTTTCAGTAGAGTGATTAATCTAAAATGGAAATCAGAAGTATAGGCTCCCAATTGTTTTAGACTAAAATCCAAACTCTTTTTCTTCACAATCTGAATTCTACTCACATCGCTCTCCTCCTTTCCCTCTTCTCCCCCACCTACACCTCGATTCCCACCACGCTAAGTCACTGTTGGATTCCTGAAGCCCACTGTGCTGTTTTCAGCTTCAGGCCTTTGCACAGGCTTCCCTTGCTTTGCTGAATTTGACAGTCTCTCACTTAAAAACTTCTGACTGTTCCTGCCAACCTCCTCTAACCCCATGGGGCTACCTATGTTGGGTGTTTCTCTTCTCTCCTGTTCCATTCTCTGCATACTTCCATCATGGAAGTACTACATTGTACTTGTCTGGGCTCTTCCCGTGCTTCCCCCTTCCTCCATGTTTGCCCCAACCTTGCCTGTGGACCTTGTTATTTTGAAGGAGTTGGCTTTAACCCTGGTACCTAACAGGAGGCCTGGTAAGTAGTGGACACTCAATAACTATTTGCTTAATGAACACTAACTTCCAAAAGGAATTTGAGGCAATCCACACATAAAACAGGGCAATATAATATATTCAACATTAATACAAAAAATTTTAGAAACCAATTTAGAAAATAAATCATGGTTTTGGAATGAGTATTTCTGTCATTGGGCAGGATTTAACACTGAGGTTTTTGGCTACCAAGATGAAATGGGAAATGTATGGGGCAGGTTTGTGTTTGTTTTCTAGGAAAAGGAAGCACACAGTTTCTTCAATTGGGGCAACAGTTTTTTTGGGTCCTGAATTCTAGGAAGAAATTCTTCTATGGATTTACATAAGGGAGATTAGATTTCCTTACAGACAGTGATTTTGAATATAAACATTTGTAAAAAATTGTTTTAATAAAAGCTCAAGGTTTAACGTTGAATTGCAGCTCCAAAGGCATTTGTCTGGGGACTACTTTAATATCATTCCAATATCTTGTTCCTGGTATAACTTATTTAGGGGTGGAGCTTGGAGAACCTAGAGGTTTTGATAACTTGCCCTACAACCACCACCAGGCACCTTAGACCGACTTTCTAATCAGTTATGTTTTTCAGGAAGGGGTTGAGGGCAGGCTTTGGCTAGTCCTGAGTGGGCTATTTTACATTTAATTCTTTGGTGGCTACCAGAGGTGTAGCTCTTCCATGTTGTTGGGAAAATGGAGCTCTCCTTGCATTGGGTGGTCCAGCCTTGAATATTCTCTCAGGAGAACTTAAGGGCTGACTTGCTGTGCTGCCTGGTTGGAAGGCCATCTTGCCTTTGTGGAAGGTGAGCTGTAGCAGTGCGGGGCAAGGCCAAAATAGTTCTTCGTGAACTATTAGCTCAAGTACCTATACAAGCCCCTGGATGACCCCCAGAGTTCTGCATCCTAGAGTCCTATACCATCAAGTATTGGGAGGGGTAATTTTGGTCTGAAAGATTTAAGGACAGGTATTATAAAGCAGTTGCCATTCACTGAAAAATACATTTATTTATTATCTACTGTGTGCTGGGCACTGGGATGGGCACTGGGGGATGCAGCCTTAGCACTCAAGTGGAGTTCATCATCTAGTGTGATTCCTTTCACAGCTTTTACAGTTTAGACAAAAACACAAGAGAACCATTCCTGTGAGACTGTCACAGCATCCAGGTACCAGTAAGATCTAAATAGTTGTGTTCACTCACCTATTAGATGAGGGTCCTGTCCATTTAAACATTGTGGGATAGCTGCCAAATGTTATAATTTAAAATTTAACATGGCTGACACATTGTTTCCTTGATCCATAATTAGTGAATAAGATCAGTTAGTTTTGATTTTACTAATGAAAAAATTTCAAACAGATAGAAAAATAGAATATTAGTCCAGTGAACAGCTTTTATAACCATCACTCAATTTAAAAGCTGTTAACATTTTTTCACAATTTTTTCAATCATTTTTTGGGGGAGAGTGTGTGTGGGTGGATGTATTTTAAAGAATAGCCAAATATCAAGACATTTAACCTCCAAATACTTTTGAATATAGCTGGTGTTTTCCTCCTGTAGGCAGCCAATGATTCTGCCTCCCAGTGCTCATTTTCTCATGTAATCCCCTCCCCTGGGTGTGTAGGCTGTACATAGTGGTTTGCTTTTAACAGATAGACTATAAGAGAAGCAATGGGATGTCCCTTCCAAGATTAGGTTACAAAAAGACAGAAGCTTTCAGGTGGGGCATCTCTCTCTCTGGCTTTTGCTCCCTCACCTTCTCTAATGGAATGAGCTCTGTTGTGAGCTACTCAGTGGAGAGTCTACCTGGCATGAAACTAATATCTCTGGCCAAGAACCAGCAAGGACCTGAATGAGTTTGGAAACAGGTCCTTCCAGGTCAGGCCTTGAGATAACTGCCACCCTGGGTGACATCTTGATTGCAGCCTGTGAAAGACGCTGACCCAGGGGCACCCTGCTAAGGCTGCATAAAGCCTTGACCCACTGAAACTGTGAGGTAATACATGTTTGTTGTTTGAGCTGCTAAGTTTTGGGGTAATCTGTTATGCAGCTAGCAATAACTGATATACCTACATAGCCACAATCCCATTAATACAAGTAGGTGCCTTCTTGAGCTGTTGTTGAGTGTGAAGAGTAAGGCCAGGTTGTCGGCAGAGAAAGTTCTCCTGCTAAAGCAGGTGGTGGGCACCAGATCTCAGTTGCCTCAGGTTATTTAGACAAAAGGTTTTACGTCATTTAGAAGTGGAATCTTATCTTTCAGTCTCTCACGAGATGAATATTATTACCTGATCTGATTCTAGCAGGAGTATTCTCATCTTAGCTGTGAAGAAACCTGGATCTGTTCTGAGATTATGGAGCCTGGAACACAGAGGTTCCTGTCTATGGATTCTCACTGATCCTGAGGAAGTGGTCTGCTCTGGAGAGAGTTGTAGGGGCATTTGTCACCGTTTAGTAGTCAGGATGCGTGGACAAGAGCTTTCACTAGAGAAGTAACAAGGCCTCCCACAGAGTAGGAATAAAAATGTCTGCACTTGAAAGGAAGCATCACACAGAATTTTGTTGTGATGCCCAGCATACTCATGGATGTAGCATTTGAGAAGGTATAGGATTTCCATTTTTAAAAATGAGATTGATGGCAGTTTGACTTCTTTCCAAGAGGCCTATATCTTAAGTCAATAAGTAAGGTCCATCTTATTTGGGACTCTGGGCAGGGCCTAAACAGTCCTGATGGGTAAAACTGTTTACCAGTTCTTGATGATGGTGCAGATGTTCGGAAGTGGACGAAGATCCTGGGATCCATAAAGTCAAGAAAAGCCCTTCGGGAATGTGCAGTCTGCTTGCCCGGCCCTGGTGCCCAAACACCCGACCTCCTGTGAGAATCTATTGCTATTCAGGTTTCTTGAAAGAGGATGCATTTCTTATAAAAGGGTTTGAACTTAAATTTCAACATGACATTGAGTCCTGTCTGATGTGTTGTTTCATTAACTAAACTGGACTCTGGGGGCTACCAGATAGTCTTTCTTGGATGAAGAGATAGAACAGCTGGTTCCTCTGATTGCCCAAACACAGGGCAATCAAGACAGAAATGACATTAAGGGAAAAAATTCCCCAGGGATGTAGTTTGAGTTGAGTGCTCCATATTCTTTACCCTCAGAAGGCATATTTGGGAAAGTGAAACTGGGGAGCCCCATGTAACTTTTATGCCCCATAAATCTTACCATTTGAGTCAATTATGTAGTCAGACTCAGAAATAACCGTGTTGCAGCAACTTCAAGAGGAGAGACAAATAAGAAGGCTGGTTATTAGCGAGTCAGTAACGGTGCGCCGTCGTTAGAGATGCTGTTTACTGATATTAATACAATGATAAGTGAGTCTGAGCATGCACTTGCCTCCTCTTCAGAATGCTTTCCTGATCTAGATTTGTGTGTGAAGTTTTCCCACAACCGCTGCAAAGTTTTCTAAAACTGCAGTATATGCTTGTGGATGCTTTGCGTGGAGTTTAGAAGGTGTGCGGGGGGACTGAAGAACAGAGGAGCAAGTGCGATCTGTTCATTGTAGTGGGGAATGTACGTACTTTTCCATCTCATCATAGGGAACTTTAAGAGTCAGGATGTCAAAGAGAAGACTGGGAGGAACAGGTGAGATGACTGGTTTTGGTGGTCAGTAGAGAAGGAGTTGGGATAGTTCATACAAACTGAAAAAAAAATTCTCTCGTGTTCTTTCAAGGAATCTTACAGAAAATTGCAGGACCATCTAGTTGGTTTCCATAATGAAATCTGAGGAGAGATTATATTTAGGGGCTGCTTCTGTTAGTCCTCCACCCACTTTATTCTTTTCTTACAGTGTGAGCCAATTGACGCAACTAGTACATGTCAGAAAGTCATCAAAGTCGATGATTTCAATTCTGAGATTTATTCTTAAGGACCGTTAGTAACCTCACATATAAGGTACCTTACCTCCCCTGCACCAAGTAGCTGAAAAGATCACATACTGAGTGATTTCAGCTGGGAATATGACCAAGCGCTCTTTAGAGAGAGTCTGCGCAGGAGTATAAGAAAGAACAGAAAGTAGGTTTCATTTTTGCCTCTAGCTTTGGGAGATTTACATGGGGAAGAAAAGAGCTTAAGGGGTCAGTGTGTTCTTTGAAGGTTGACTGGCAAGATTACCGTGACCTGTTCTGTCCTTGGGGAAAGTACTGAAAAATTGTTTCTCAATTTTTCTTCCATTCCCAGTTAATTAAAAGTGAGAGGAACAATTAGAACTATGAATGGAGTCCACGTTGACCCTGAAATTACCTGCTTATAAATTATATCCGTGCTCTCATGTAGGGAACTCTATGTGGGTAAAAGACACAATTATTCTTTATTTCTTATATTAATAGAAAAAAATGAGTGTTTGAAAATATGATTATTCTCTTCAATGTCTCTCTTGAACTTACATTTTCTGGCAAAGCAAGTCTTTTATCTTTTGCTACTTACAGCACTTGAAAATTTAGCTAAATGGCATAAACGGTACTGATAGTGACCGTTAGCTGGTAGTGAGTAATTCTGGGAACAGAATTAGTAATGGAGGAAGCAGATGTGATTCAGAAGTTCATGTCTGTAGCAGTTTCAGTGCTCTGAAACGACCTTTCTACCCACTGTTCCACAATGACGTATGTGAAAACAAGTAACCCAGTTTTACTTAGCAGTACGCTTGTGGAGACTTACTTTCCTAGGAACAGGATCTTTGTGCTATTCCAGAGGAAAGGGCTGGGGTCAATGGTGGAAGTTCTAAGGAGACAGGCTTTGTCTCAGTATCAGGAGCTATGTAACCATAGAATAGTTTGCCCTGCCCAAGAAGGGATGGAGAAGCTTCTCCTGGGGTTGGTGTTGAGAGATATGTGGTAGGGAAGTGGGAGAAGGGATTTCTTCCCTGGGAGAGATGTTGGACTGCTTTTGTCCATAGGCAGCACTTGTTTTGGTTATTGGCGGTGAGTATAAGATACTTTATGTTAGAATAGCACCTTCCAGTTTGCAAAGTGCTTTCACATTATTACCCATGTATCTTTTAATTCTTCCAATAGCTCTCCATTGTAAGGAAGGACAGAGATCAAACATAATTAAGGCTCTCATCACCTTCATGGATGGTTTCTATGCTGATAGGTACCAGATGGACAGAAAAGTAAAACAGAAGGTCACTGCCCTCAGGGAGCTTAAAAACTGCCTGAGATAGGACACCCACATAAACGAGACCGAGACGGCATGTGTCAGCTACCTAGTGGATCTGATCACTGGTTCTCGAAGTGCGGTCCTTGTGCAGCAGCATGAACCTTACGTGAGATCTCATTCAAACGCGAATCCTCGGTCCCACACCTAGTGACTTAGAAACTCCTGGCATAGGGTAGGGACATCAATTAGTGTTTTGAAAAGCCCTCCAGGTGATTATGATGCACATTCAAGTTTAAGACCGTTGATTTATTCCAGTGTAGACCGATGCTTCTGAAACTTGAGCAGTCATGAGAATCACTGGGAAGAGTGCTGCTCAATGTGTTGCCCAGGAACTGCAGGCTCTCCAGGTGCTTTTTATGCCTGTAAAGTTGGAGAGACGTTGACCTGAAAGCTGTTAAAACAGATTCTGTAGTCCCATGCTCTGACATTCCTATTCAGTAGGTGGGACCTGGGACTGTGTGCTGCTGCCGCCCCTGGCCTTTCCTTGAGCAGTGTCCTCCAGGCTGTTGTGCCCAGCAGAGGAGTGGGCACTGAGGGGGCAGTGCCCTGGGGCAGTGTGGGTAGCCTTCACGGAGTGGAGGAAGGGGGACTTGATCTGAGTGGTAAGGGAAGGGTTAGGTTAGATGAGTGGAAGTCGTTTGGGACAGTCATTTGGGAAGGAAGGGGTGAGGGATGGTGGTGTGATGAGCACCCAGCATCATCCAGTTTGACTGAAGTAGAGTGAGTGTTCATGCTAGGTGCACCTTGGCTTGTCCTGCCTGGGCCTGGAGGGAGTTTTCTGCAGTCAGCTCTCACACATCCTCCCCAAGAAGGGGGCTGAGAGCCAGGCAGCAGGCAAACAGCCTTGGACCGGGAGTGCTTCCTCAGTTGCCCTGTTATGTGGTCTGCCTTCCAGTGGGGCTTTTAAGATCCCCATTGCTCTCTGTTTTTCTCTTCTTCCCTTGGTTCCCCTGCTTACCAAACCCAGCGTGTATCAGCTCTGCAGCTTGCCTGTCCTCTCAGATTGGCTTGAATCTTCAGGCTTGGATTCTGGCCATTCTCAGATTCCATGTTGCTTTAGTTCTCCCTGAACTACTGTGTGGCCCTGCTGTCTGCGCTTTCCCTTCCCTCTCATTGCCCAGCCATTGCCTCAGTCAGTCCCATTGGGGGGAGGGGTAGGAGATAGGTGTGAGGGGCCTAGGCGACGTGCTCAGTCTTCTTCCATGTGCTCCCACATTTGTTGCATCCTCATGTCTCCTGGTCAGCCCTGTATTGCAGCTCATGATAGAAGTGGAAGACAGTGTGGGAAGGGCCAGAGGTCAGGCTTGGAGGTCAGGATAAGCAACCTTGGGTTAATGGGTTACTGAAGGTTTTGACCAGTGATCACTGTATGCTCAAATTTGGGGTATAAAGAGTAAATATCCTTCAGGGCCCGAGAAGATTCTCATTATTCATGACTTAGTACTGCCCCCACTGAATTTTGATTATCCTTGTGTATCCCAGTGGTTCTTGCATCTACAGCATAGACTTTCTCATGGGTGGGGGGAGCTGCCCAAGCCACCAAGGAGAGGTAAGATCAGATTCTAGAAACACCCAGGACCAGCCATTATTATTTCCCAGCCCTCAGTGCAGCCAGCTCCTGCCTCAATCTCTCCTTCTCCGGGTCCACATGGCCCCCCCTCTGGCTGTTTGGTCTTGCATTTTCTCCCTTGTCTCTGCTACCTGAAGTTCCAGCCACAGAGGCCTGTGAAATCACACTGGGCCCCTGAAGTCACCCCAGCTCATAGGCTGGGTATGCTGCACACCCTCTTGTGATGAGGGCTCACGCTCCCAGTCAGGAGGCCTCTGCACCCTCAGGGACAGAGGCTGGGTGCTTGACAGCTGCTGGTGGAGCATCCCTCAGGGAATCTGATGAAGCCTGGGTCCCTCACTTCCCAGGGTTTCTGGTGTAGTCAACCTTTACTTGCCCTCACCAGAGGTTCCAGTTCACACTTCCAACCTGGAGACTTACAGGGAGTTACAGGTGCTTAGATATTCCTCAGCTGCTTCTCTCCATCCCGACAGAAGCCGGCGGGGTGGTTCAGCTACTGAAAATGCAGCTTGAGTTGCCTCATCACCCAAGCCTGCTTCTTCAGTGCCCTTCAGAAGTGCCCTTAGTGTTTCATTTTTGCTAAAACCCTCTGGGTGTGAGATCTGGGACCGCTTGGTGAAACCTGGGAGTGCTGCAGACTTGAGACTTCAGCTTGGTTTGTTTGTCTCTAAACAGTTAAATCTAAAGTCAAGTTCCTTCTTAAAAAACACTTCCTACCAAGGTCCAAAAGGCCAAAGCTGAAACAATTTGAGCAACAAAATAAATAATGAGAGTAGTGGATTAATAGCATAGAATAAAAATAATTATCTGTAAGTGCATACTTAAATAAATAATTGAATACATTAGTAAATGAAGGATGGAGTAAACAGTAGAATTCTAATCAATACATGTAGAAGAATTGAGATAAACAGAAAACCTTGATTAGGTAAATACTACAGTAGTAATTGTTTCAGATGACATCCACCAATGGATGCTAAAATCAGAGGGCCAAAGTCTGTGGAGAAACAGGATATTTATAAAGTTTCAAAATATTTTCTCCTAAGTTTATTAATTGCAAAAAGGAAAAATAGCACCATTACAGTGAAGAAACCTCACAGATACTATCTCTAACACATGGTCAAGTTTAAAACTGCAGTCATAAGACATGGACATTATGGACCCTTTGATTTGATGCCCTGAGAAGGTGTGTTAGGGTTCCCCGGAGAAAAAGACCAATAGAAAAATGAAAACAAATTTTTAGTATGATGATTTAGTGTAAGGAATTGGCTCATGCAGTTGTGGAGGCTGACAGGTCAGACGTGCAGGGTGAATTGGCAAATGGGGACCCGGATAGCTGATGGTGGAGTTTGAGCCTGAAGGCCAACAGGCTCGAGACCCAGAAGGAGCCACTGTGTCAGTTTGCATCCAAGGGCAGGAAAAAACCCATGTCCCAGTTTGAAAGCGGTCAGGCAGGAGGGATGTTTTTCCTACTTGGAAGAGAGTCAGCCTTTCTGTTCTGTTCAAGCCTTCAACTAACCAGATGAGGCCCACCCACAGTAGAGAGTGAAATCTGCTTTAATTAGTCTACCACTCAAATGTTAATCTCATCCAAGAACACCCTCACGATAGCACCCAGAACAATGTTTGACCAAGTAACTCAGCTCTCCATGGTCTAGTCAAGTTGCACATAAAATTAACCACCGCAGAAGGGTGCTGTATTGCGTATGTGGTATTCCTGCCAAAAACGCACGACCTAATTTGACCATTAAAAAACCTTAGATAAACCCACATTGGTGGACATTTTACAAAATAACTGACTAATATTTTGTAGAAGCATCAAGGTTATAGAAGACAAGGGAAGACAATAATTGCACAGGTTGTGGAGACTAAGGAGAAATGACAGCTAAATGCAATGTGAGATCTTGGATTGGATCCTGGAACGGAAAAGAACATTAGCTGAAAAACCAATACATTTTGAATGACGTCTGTAGTGCAGTTAATAGTATTGCATTACTGTTAATTTCTCATTTTTGATAAATGTGCTGTGGTTATGTAAGATGTTAATATTAGCAGAAGCTGGTTGAAAGGTATACAGCAACTCTGCTATTTTTATAACTTTTCTGTTAGTCTAAAATTATTTCAAAATAAAATGTTTTTAAAAAGCTTCCTGCCATTGGGTACTCTAAGGACTTTTAATAATAGGATATTTTTATATTCTTTAAATTTATAACTGTTTTGTGTGTATACTCATATAATTTTGTATCTACCATTCACTGTTTCCACCAATGATAAATTCCATCAATTTTGTTTGGTAGCACCTTTTAAAAATCCTGAGAATTCTGGGTTTTTTCCCCCCATACATTCTGTATTCCTTACTGGCTAACCCATCTTTTGTAAACATTCACAGCTCAACCCCCTTGCTATCCCACGGGTCTTTATCTCTGGGATGATGACCCACGTGGCATATTGGGCAGAGGAAAGAGCGTTGGGCCTGGGTGCCAGCTTTCTTAGTCGGGGTCTGTTACTGACCAAGTCAGTGTCCTTCCAGCTGTAGTGCTCTGAGGCCAATGGCAAATTTGGGCTGAATACTAGATGCACTAGTTCAAGAATGGTTTCAAATTATTCTGTTTTTATTATTTTTTCTTTTTATCAAGGTCCTGTGTGCTCTATTTTTAGGTGTCTGAAGTTTTTTTAAATCAATATACATTTATCCTCCTGTCTTTGGATTGTACAGTGGGCTTAACAATTCGCAGGCTTTATTCTTCTGGCATTTCCCAGAGACTTGTTCTCAATTTGAGGAGATCGACATTTTTTTCTTCTTCTTTTTTTGATTAGAAAGCTCTCCTCTGATCTTCTCTGTGAAATGGTGTATAGCCAGCTCTTCTCGCAATAGTCTCTAAAATTCCTCTTGTGGCTTCAACTTGGTGGGCTTCCCCCATTCAGGCCTTGAGTGGGCTCAGCCCTGGCACAGGGCCCTGGGGAGCACTGGTTGGCACACCCCTCCTGTACTTGCAGGGTGAGGGTCCAAGAGCTCTGGGCCAGGGTCCCTCTGCCTACCTGCAGCACTGGAGCCAGCAGGGGAGTGGCTGAGGCGTGGAGCCAGCAGGATGTACTGTTACAAAGTAACTGACCCTCTTGGGAACAAATGACATACTTAGTTTTTCCTTGTTCTTTTTGCCTGGGTAGTATTTTCCCCTTGTATACCCAGATTTTGGGTAGTGGGTTTAGATCCCAGTTTAAGATTCAAATGATGGAGAAGTTGGTTGACAACTGAAGATACCTAAGGGCTCTAGATGGACAACTTGCTTGTCCTCACCGGAAAAGACAATTAGGTTAGGTTCAGCATATTGTACTAGTATAGGTTATTCCTTGGTCCATGTGGAAGGTAGAGTGGAAATGATTTTTTAAAAAATCACCTCCAGCTTCCTACAGTGGGCTTTTTATCAATTTTTACTTTTTAAAATTGAGATATAATTGGCATACAATGTTGTGTAAGTTTAGGGCGTACGACTTTTTGATCGGATGTCTGTGGAAACCGTGATGTGATTGCCACCGTGTAGTTCACCGGCACCTCCGCCCCGCTCCAGCTTCATCTGCGTCAGTCTGTGCCCTTGCATCCCCTCCTAGCTTGCTTATGCACCGCCATCAGATGTTTAGTTTGCTCGGCTTGCCGCTCAAGAACAGTGCAGTAGGCGGGTATCTGTAGAGTATAGCGAGGAGAACCGTGCCTGGCATGTAGTAAACTCTGTGATAGAGTTTGTTAAATAAAAAGAAGAAATTACACTTGCTTTCAAAGAGCTTGCCGTTAAGTTGGAAAGATGAAACGAACACATGAAGAACAACCAATATATAGAGCAGAATGGAAAAAATGCCACTGGAGAGGCCTGGGCGAGAAGAGGCAGGACCTATCTGCTGTGTGCCCTTCTCAAGTCATCTCATCCATTTTTCTAAACAATTAGTGATTTTTTTCCCATTTCATGGTTCAAGAAACTAAGGTTAATGGGCATTAAAGGACTTAAAGTTCTCTAAGTCTATATGCGTAAAAGTGAAATTTGAACCCAGGGCTGTCTGAAGTGAAAGCTCCTGTTGCCACCAGATAGGTGAACACAAAAAGCTTTGAAAGGAGGCTTGAGCCAGACCTCAAGGGATGGATAGGACCTGTTGTGTGTGGAGAAGTGGGGAGCATGTAGATTTGGGGGGCAGGGAAAAGGGTAAGCGTGGCATAAGCAAAGGTGTAGCAGTAGGAAACATTAAGTGTCCTGGATAATGTGGGGTGTGCCCTAGATTTGCTAGAGAAAGGGAGGAATGCAGAACAAAGCTGCAACATGGGTTGGAGGCAGAGAGCTTGAATTCCAAGTTTGGACTTTACTTCATAACCCATTTTGTAAACCATTAAAGGTATTTGTGAGAGGGAGTGATATGATGAAAGAGTGTCTTGGAGATTTAAGTTCAGGGTTATGGGATGGACTGGAGACCCAGAGGGACTATCAGCATGATGGCTGATGTTTATTGAGTCACCCAGATATGTACTATGTGCTTTACATGTATTCTGCCATTTCATCCTCACAATAACCCTAAGAAATCTGCACTGTTAATATCATCCCCATTTTCTGGATGGGAAAACTGAGGCTTTGAGAGGTTAAGTAAGGACCAGGTTTCCACAGTGAATGCTAGGATGTGAACTAGGTGGATGACTTCCACCCGTGATGCCTCTATGTGCTACAGTGCCTGACGGTAGCCCAGGAGACAAACTTGGGGCAGTTTTCAGAGGTCTGATGTGATAGTCACGGTGACAAGGCCTGAAGTAGGTCACAGTGGTGGTGGAAAAGAGAGACGGGAGCAGCAGTGCGAAACACCCTGTACAGGAGCCTGATCCTGGGCCTGCCCTGTACTTTGACAGCTTTCCTTTCTGTAGTGTTTCCAGTGGAAGCTGGTGCCCGGTGGTGAGGACCTTGCTAAGACCAAGGGGCGTCATGGAGAACTGTGCCTCCAAACTTCTTAAGTAGCTTAGGCCTCTTGTTTTCCCCAAGGAAATGTATTAATTTAATAAAGTCAGTGCTGAGGGTGGGCGTGCTTGGCTGGGGTTACTCGTGAGATGGTTTAAGCAGACTTCCAGGGGTTCTGAAGCTTCAATCCCTAGAGGTGGAGACCAGGAGGTCCCTCCAGAAGGTGATAGGTTGTCCTTTTCTTTCATAAACCTCCTCCCTTATCTGTTTATCTTTATACCTCCCCAGTTACTTTCCTGCTTTGCTGTTGTGTGGGTTGATATATCACAGAATTATTTTAATTTTGTTTCTAATTTTTTTTAAGAAAAAGGGATGCATGCATTTTGACTCTGCACAGTTCCGGATTCACAGTTAAATGAGCGTATAATGCAAGTGTGCTGAGTGTGCTCGTGACTGTGGGGAGCCGTGCCGGCCAGCAGTGACCTGTCGTTCTGTCTGCTGCAGGTGACAAGAAGTACATCATGGGGCCCAAGCTCTCCACTCTCGACGCCACTGTCTTTGGACACTTGGCACAGGCAATGTGGACCTTACCTGGGACGAGACCTGAGCGGTTGATCAAAGGCAAGCACTACGAGCCCCTTCAGGTTTGGGAGTTGCTGGGAGGGTGCAGGGTGGGGTAACACAGTGGAGAACTCCAGGCCGGTGCCTGTTGGCTTGAGGGTGCTTTATGGAGACACCGGGCTGCGGTACCCAGGGCCTGGATCACTTTTCTGTGCTCAGGATACGTCCGGGTGGAGGAGAGACTGGGCTTCTCACCTGCCACTTTGTTCACATTGCGTCTGGCAAAGCTGACACAAACCATGCCATGTTCTACACCAGCGCTTTCCTCCCAGATCCTTACATAGTGCACTTAGCGCTTGTTGCTGAAACAGGGCTTGAATTCTACGCAGTGCCCCTGTTTTGTTGGTCTTTGTTACATCCCACCCACAGTGGTAGCTCACCGCTTTCTGTGGCATGTCCAGTGCCACAGTAAGCACAGTGCGGTGGGGGTGATGGACTGACTGCCCACCTCAGATGCCCTTTTTGTCTTACTTGATCTTACATATTTCACACGTAGGTAAAAGTACATGATCCCGTGTCATTTGCCTTCAAAGCCCTCCTTTCTCCTGTTTCAGTGAAAGTGTCTACAGATCATACAGACAATGAGGAAAATGTCAAGAAATGCTTTGTAAATCTGGTGCTATGCAAAGTTTTATTGTTAATGTTATTATATGTACATCTTGACCACAGAAACACAGACTTGTATCTTCATTGTGTGATCTTGGCTGTAAGACTGTCAGAATTACAATTCTAGACCGGAGGGGTAGAAGTGGGATGATTGGGACTTGAGCTAGAGGGTGGGTGTGAGGGTGGTAGCCAGGAGTAAATTCATGTTGCCACAGGGCAGGGAAAATCAGCTCAACTTGGGCTGATGTCACGGGACCAGATCCTGGCATGTGTGCCTGTGTGCATGTGCTCTTGTGCATGCCTGTGCTCTTGTGTGTGCCTGTGTGTGGTGGATCATGGTGCGGGACAAACAGGGCAGCCTGGGCCTCTGGGGGAGGCTTCCCCTACAGTGCTGGGCGGGACTGCTTAGAGTCATCTCCCCCTTGAAGCAGTACCTAAACAAGTGCCTGGGGGCTGGGGTGTGGGGACCAAGGTTCAATATTTAGGTTTGGGGAAGAGGATTGATTGACAAGAGTTAATTAAGGTGTTTATGGCCCAACTGAGTGGGATGGAGGTGTAGATGAGCTCACCAGCGAGTAGCAAGGCCAAATTGTACAAGGAATTGAGGCAGGCGAGAAGTCATGGGTGGGTGGGTGGGCGGGCGGGTGGGTGGGGTTGGTTGGTGAAGGGTGTAGCTCTGTGTGTGTATGCCCATGTGCACCCAGGTGCATGCCCAGAAGTTCGGAGCATGGGTAACAGGGGTTACTCTCCAGCAGGCCCTCCTGTTGGTGAGGCTGGGGCTCCAGAAGCATTACCAGGTTTGGTTGGAATGGTTTAGCGTAGATTGAAGGTCTTCTGGGACTTCAGCTGAATGGGGTGAGGGATAGTGCGGACTGATATCTAACTTCCTAAATGATCAGCATGGAGATGTTCCTTGTCTCGTGATGTGTTGGAACTTATCTAAATGGAATATGTTATCATATTGGTGACATTTATAGCTTTTAAAATATTAGTTTCCCATTTTAAATCATGGTGGTCTAAGTTACATTGAGTCCTCAGTTCATTTAGGAGTGTGTTTTATATTTACTCTCCCTCCTTGTTACTTCCTACTTCCCCCTGTGTTTCTCTGCCCTGCCACCTTACACACCCACTAGCACACCGCCACAGTGACTTACATACTTTTACAGGCACACGCACCCCCCCACTTGCTTGTACACTTAAACTTACACTTCTGACCAAGCACATTCGTGTGCATGTGTACACACACACACACACACACACACACCTCTTGAGGTCTTCTGTTACTTAGTCAGAAGCATTTAGGAATCCATCGTCAGCAGCACTCTCAGATTCTAAAGTATCCCTTCTTACAGAAATGAAGCATCTTTTGTTAATTTATTTATGACTTGGCCCTTTCCTCTGTTACTTCCTGGAAGGACCTGAGGCACTGAATGTTGTTTTTAGAGAAATGATCAGCCTTTTTGGAGGCTTGATTTGAGTCCCACCCTGAGACACACATTTGGGGGAATCTGACACCATCATCTGCAGGGGACTTCTGGTGCTCAGTTGCACGTGCTTTGATTCTTGAAACACGTTAGTAGCTTCCAGCTCTCCTTGGGGACAGGGATAGCATGAATTATGAATAAAGCATCTCTAAATCTCCTTTGAGTCAACAGGCCCAGGCTCCTTCCAAACATTTTGATCTGAACTGCTAATACACGGGCACACTGCTAATTTGGTCTCAACTTATTTCTCTGCTTTTTTGTGTGTGAGAGAGATGGAAACTTTCCCAAGAGTAACAAGAGAAAGAAATGTAGAAACAGCCATGAGACTGGGTAGTTTACAACTGGCTCAAACCCAGGAGTGTGAAAGGCTTAGATGAGGCAGTTTTCTGCCTTGGCTTTGGAGCACCGGGGTGTGTGTGTGTGTGTGTGTGTGTATGTGTGTGTGTGTCAATACTAGCTTTTGGTTCCAGATCTTATTTGCAATATCTAGCCACACCAGCTGCTTCTGGGACTATCTAGATTAGTGAGAAATATTCCTTAATTTAGGTGAATAAAGGACAGACTATGAATATGCAGCAATTCTTAAAATATTTATGTGTTTGTTTATATATCTATATCTCTGTAGATGTAGATATATAAAATATTATGTCCTTACTGGAGAAAATTTAGAAAAGATAGAAAAGTTAAAAAAATTAAAAAACAACTTAGGACCCATCCCTCAGAGAACTGTTATTAATATTGTGGTATGTATCCTCATCTTCTATCAACTATATGTGTGTCTGTATTTTTAAAAATTGGGATCACAACATGGGTATAATTATAGCCTGAAGTTTTTAAATTGACTATGTATTATTGCCATTTCCTTTGTCATTAAATATTCTCCAGAACAGTTTATTTAGTAGTTGTATAATATCCTACTCCTCTGGGTACATTGTAGCTTATGTGATTAGTCTTCTTGTTTCTGGACCTGTGGGTTACTTCATATAGTTTTTAGTAACATTCTGTAGTGACTATTGTATAAATATGTATTAGTGCTGATTGCTAGCTATTTCCTTAAATTTCAAGTTGGAAAGTTACTGTCTCAAAGGGTATGAGCTCTTGGTCTACATGGCTAAATTGCTTCTAGACACCGTTGCAGTTTATTCTCACAAGCATTTGAAGCACTTCAATTTCATTCCTCAATTGGTTAAATATAATTTACTTTGAAACTTTTGCCATTTTTATGGTCAGAAAAGAGTCTCAGTTTTATCATCACTAATACTCTTAATGAGGAGTCACATTTGATATTTTGATCAGAGTATCCTTATTAGAGAAGTGCAGGGTGACTTGGGCGCTCTACAAAACAGACACGGGGAACTGGAGAGCCCAGAACAGTGAAACTGAGGCAAGGAAAGGGGAAGGGCTCAGCGACGCCTCTGCTCGCCCTGCAGAGCCATGTCCAAACCCCAGCACCTAACTCGGTTTTTCTGAATTTGTAAGAAATAAAACCTCTCTGTTCCAAGAAAAATCTTGATCAGCAACTCCTTTACCAACAGTTATTTATTACATTTTTCCTTATTATTTGATTGTTTAAAAGGTGGAAAAGTGCTGGATATCCTTGAAAAACACGTAAGTGCAAACTCTTCCCGTTCTCCATGTGGACATGCCCAGGGAGAGGTTGTTGGGGCTGGTTCAAATGACTTTGGTGGGTCTCTGGTTTGAAGTCTATGAATTAGTGTCCTGCGGCTTCAAGGAGACGAGGGTGAGGTGGTGTTCTCATTAGAGCATTCAAGTTTGCTAAGGACCCTTCTGAGAGGATATACTCAGTGCCCTCCCTGCCTTTGTGACAGAGTGCTAATGGGGCAACCAGGGGCACGGCTAGGACTGTGGACAGGTGTGAAACCGGGAGGTGCTGAGCAAATGCCTGTCCATCAGGTGAGTGTGTGTGGGTGCCAGCTCCATGTTCTCCCAATATTTGCTGGTTGATGACCAGGGCTGAGCAGGTAGTGCTGGGAGATGCTGGCAGGCCCCTCCCTCGCTCACTCGCCTTCCAGCCCTGCATGATCGGCAGCAGGAGAAACTGAGTGTGGGGTTCTGGGTCTGGTCGACAGTGTTTTCAGTGTCAAGTTGGACTCAATGTGAGTATTAGAGAAATTGGAATAACATGGGAAAATAAAATAAGTCACTTTTTTTCAGACTGGCCGGGGGTATTTCTATTTGAGAAACTCTAAGAGAAAAGCTCTTTATCTGTCTGGGCGTGTGCTCTGGTTAGAGGGCCGTTTGGCTTTCTGATAAATATCTTCTCCGGGTGTTCGAGAAGATCACTAATCACTCATTGGTATTTTACTAGTTTGTTTTATTGGATTTTTATTTATTGTCACAATAAGTTGAATAATATAGGTGTATTTTTAAAGATTTATGACCTCCTCCTCATCCATGTCCAGTATCACCCTGAATGCAATAACCAATATTAAGGATTTGGAGTAAATCCTCTGTGTCTTTTTTATCTTCAAATTTATGTACACGTATATAGCAGTTTTACTATTTTTAAATTAAATAATGAAATTACATTATATACATTACATGCTTTTATTTTAGTAGAATAGAGTTCTAAAAGTGGTCTGATATGTACATTTAAAATTTCAATAGATGACATCAGATTACTTTCCAAAAAAAGGTTGTGGCAATTTAGACTTCCACCAGCCATGCAGTTCAGTGCCTTACCCTCTACACCGGATATTATTAGACTTTCATTTTTACCAGATGGATGACATTGTTATCTGATTGTTGAGTACACTTTGACAATGCAGTTTTTCCATTGTTTCACAAAGTTTACGTGTTTGATACAGGCATTTATATTAAGTCATCTCTCTCTCTCCCCCCGCCCCCATGCACACACTACTTACAACTTGTTTCTACTGACAACTTTTTCTGTTCTTTTGGCTGGTAGGCATGTGAGTGGGTCTGCTGAGGAGAATCTAGGTACAGGAAGGGTTCGCAAAGCCAGATAAGTGTAGAAGTCAATTACAGCTTTTCCCTCTTTTTATAAAGGGCAAGACATAAGGATGGGTGTGTGAGCTCCCAGTCCTTGCTCATCACAGCAAAACCTTTCTTAACTGCATGATAGAATAATCACTTCCTTCATGACAATGCATTATCTTTGAGGGGCAGCATCTTATAATTCTTTGAGATCCTAGAAAAATATTCCGTGACAGATGGTACAAAGCTGTTAGTTCCCAGGACGGGCTGTCCACTCACCAGCAGAGAGGCAGAGTCGAGTCGTAGTGAAGGGCATGGAGGCTGGACACTGTTTGTGTTTGAATCCTGCCTCTGCACTGTCTACAACTTGACCTCAGTCACCTCTCTGTCACGGTTTTCCCATTACAGATGGAGGTAATAATGTTTCCTGCCTGATAGAGGATTTTTGTGAGGCCTAAGGGAGTTAATATGAATTCACCAATGAAAAAATCACTTCAAGGTACACAGTAAGGACTATGTGTGTGTCTGCTAGTCTTATTAATTTTTATTACTGCGCACTAAGTGGTATTAATGTCACACAGACACGAAGGGGGCGGGTCTCCTGGGAGAAAGGTAAAGTCACAGGCTGTGGAGAGAACAGCCGCAAAGGAAGTGGATAGAGTCATAGATGGTGTTGTTCCTGTGGACCTTGTGAATAGATTCTGACTTTCTAGCAGCTCCTAGGGAATGGGCTTGAGCGAGGCAAACAGAGCTCTCCCCAGACCTGCTGTGGAGTGACCGTAATTCATTTCTGACGTCTTCCCCACCCCTCACCTCCTTGCTGCTGCCTACACAGCTTCATCCAGTTCTTGGTTACCTGTGACTCGGAGCAATGCCTGGTGAGGTGTATCTCATGACTGCTTCCTTGAGGGAGAAAATAAGTGAAGGTTTTGCATGCATCTTTCCAAAAGGGACAGTGACGTTGGCTTTTCTGCTTCTGACTCCTTAGCATGTACATGAAACTCTTGGTGTAGGGAGCAATCAGAATGGGCTCCGTGTGAACTGAGCTGTTGTGATCTGATAGGACTGGAATGGTGGCCCGGAGCCAGCGCAAGAACAGTGGTTTACAGGGTCCGTGAGGCAGGGAGATTTGCTGTATTGTGCTGTGGGGGTGTATTATTGAAGTGGAACAGCAATCAAGTTTTGAAAAAATTTAATGACATGGGAATACTTTTGCATTAATGTTATAGGAAGTAATAGGTAATCATAATGACAATAAACAAATAGGAAAAAATACTGAAAGAACTGATATCAGACTGGTGATTCTGATTATCTTGGGTTGATGAGATTATAGATCCTTTGTGTTTTCTTCCTTGTGATTTATAGTTTCTCTATTCAGACTTCTAATTTTCCAAAATGGGGAGATATATATATATATATATATATATATATATATATATATATATATATATATTTGATAGAAAATAAAATAGAGTAGTTACAGATTGTAATTAATAGTGCTATTTATACAGAAGCAATGTAAATGGGCTGTGACAAAATACAACTATAGTACGTATGTATGATGAAATACTATGCAATTGTCAAGGTGGTGGCAGTGTGAAATTGAGACATTCCCATTATATGTTGGTAAGTGGGACAAAGTAGGATAGGAAACAGACTATATAGTAAAATGTTACACATCAATGTAAATATATATAAATGTATGCATAAATATATAATACTCTAGAAGAATGTAAATGGAAATGTTATTATGGAGAATGGGATGATTGGTAGTTCTTTTATTTTTTTGCTTACCTATATTGTCTAATTTTCTGCAGTAAAACATGGATTACCTGCTTACATAATAAGTGAATGTTTATATAACTTTTAAAAAGTAAACATCCAAAGAATATTTTTAGGGCAATGAAGTCCTGTAAGACACAGTGACAAATTACATATTTATGAGCAATGTTGCCATCTGGTGGATTAAAGGCAAAACCTCACCCTCTCTCTCCCTTCCTCATGTGAGGTGAGGAAATGAAAGCCAGATACCTGGTGCTGTTTCAGGTAAATGCCTGGCTGATTTTGGTGACTTACCCGCCGTGTTCCTTTGATTCACATGAAAAAGAAGTAGTCCATCACTGAGTGGGAACCCAATCGTGGGTACAGCTGTAAAATTTAATTTAAAAAATTAAAAATGTATCTGTTTTACTGGGGGTACTATGCTCACCCAAGACGGTAATTCTGAGTTATCCACTTTATGGGTTATTTAGAGCAAAGTTTCCATCTTAACATTTCTCAACCACTTGGCCTAGTACCCAGCCCATAGTAACACTACAAATATTTGTGGAACGAATGATTACTTCTGGCTTGTTTAATCCAATTGTCAGTTGGTGTATTTTCACAGACTATGAATTAATTTAAATATGAATGAGAAGACACACTTGTTTTCTTGATACGCAAACATCAAATATTACAGTGCTTCGCAAAGCCAGATTATGATGGTTTAGCTACCCGCCATTTTGGATAAACCACCCACCCCCAATTTGTCATCGTCATAGGACTCAGTCCTACATTTCTCCCAACCCCTCACTGAATTTAGCTTTTCCCATTTACCTTTCTCATTATGTGTAGGAAATCTAACGATTTCGACAGTTCCTCTGTAGACATTTTTAATGTCTGCCCTGCCCCATTCTTCCAAATTCCCAAGAAAGCCAGGTGGTGGGCGGGGTGTTGCCTTTGAGAACTAACCCTCGCTGTCCTTGCCACACTGCAGGTGAGCTGATCAACCTCGCCATGTACTGCGAGAGGATAAGAAGGAAATTCTGGCCAGAGTGGCACCGTGATGATGACAACACCATCTATGAGTCCGAGGAGAGCAGCGAAGGCAGCAAAACCCACACGCCTCTGCTGGATTTCAGTTTTTACTCGAGGACAGAGACCTTTGAAGATGAGGGAGCAGAGAACAGCTTTTCCAGAACCCCAGACACGGATTTCACTGGACACTCGCTCTTTGATTCTGACGTGGACATGGATGACTACACAGACCACGAACAGTGCAAGTGACGTTCAGCCTCGCCAGCCCTTTTCTGCTGTGGCTGCCACCCCCCGGGCCTCGGTCCAGTTTCCCAGGTGGAAATCTGTCTGAGCTGGAGGAGATCTTCGTGCTTGGCACAGTTCTCACAAGCTAACTGGACTACAGCAGCCTTATTTCTTTTTTGTACAAACAAAACACAGAACCATTCGGATGGCTCCATTTCAAACAAACAGGCAAAAAAAAAAATGTCAGCATGGTTCCTGAAATCCATTTTTGTTTTCATTAGAAAACTAATACCGTGAGGTAGACCAGGTGCAAGAGCAGGTTTTCCTCAGACTGTTTATGTTGATCCTCTTCAACCTGAGGGCTTAGTTGTGAGATGAATTCTAGAACATCCTTTATACACCAGGGTGTGAAGTAACGAGAGATGTCATCAGAAGAAATGTAGGAGACGAATGTTCTATGCTGCTTGTCTTTTGTGTGTATATTGTATGTTGAGATATAAGTCCAGTAAAATCCATAGTATTCAGTGAACACCTACTGTGTGCAAAGCACTGTGCTAGGTGCTAATCAGTATAAGTTTTTCTCTAAGCCCTGCCGGTGACTAGCTGTGTGATTTCAGGCAAGTCTCTTAATTCTTGTGTGCCTCATTTCCCCCACCTGTACAGTGGGGGTAACAATACTCTCCGCCTACCTACCTCACAGGGGTGTTGTGAGGATTCAGGTGGTCACATTTGGAGCTTTAAACCTCTTGGAAGAGGTGTAAACACAACATTTTATTCTTTATTGTGCTTCATACATTTGAATATTCGAGGGCAAAGGAATTCACATTCAGACAGTCGCAGTCACAGTCCCTCAGAAAGCCCGAGCAAGTGAAACATACAGACGCAGTCAGGACTCCGTCACCATCCCTCTCGTGATCTTGTTTGAATCGAAATCTTTTGTTGAAAGAACTGTGGAAACGTTTTTACAAATCATCAACAGCTACAAATAGTCTATAATTATGTATGCTCACAGAAACGCCTTTCTTTCATTGCCTGAATGCACACTGGAATGTCATCCTTTGCTGATTTCTGTGTGTTAAGTTGCCTACGTTTGATTTATTTGGCGGGAATAAAGCTCAGGAATATGATGGGCTTAATGGAAGTGAAGGAGAAAGTATCTGATTGATTTTTGTAAGCAGAAGTTGCCAGCTTGTAATGTCTTTGAAAACAAACCTTGCAGGAGGTATTGAAAAGGGGAAGGAGGAAGAGGATCATGTTACTAGTATCAGAGCACTTTGTGCAGCGTAGACTCTATGCAGTTATATTAATGCAGCCTTTCTGGTGTTCCCAGCCATGGCCCAGTGAGAAGAAGACAACGCTGAGGACAAATTTTAGTGTTTAAGGGTCTCCCGTTCCCTCCCCGTACTCCACCCTCCCCTTAGTGCCCATGAACTCTGTATTTACTGTATATACTAAGGCACTCTATTGCTGAAGACACAGTTTTTGTTGACTTAAAACATTTTTCCATGGAAATTTAGGTTGAAGCTTGTGGGTGGTGGCTGTGGATTTGGCTGCTAGAGTCAGTATTCAGATTTACAGCTGCAAAGAAAACTGCTTTGCTTCTGATCACAAAGGGCAGAATGGGTAAGGATTATTCATGATGGGGTTAAAGAGGCATTTCTCAAAAGACAGCAATTTCTTCTGAGAAGTTCTTCAAAAAGACTCTTTGAATATGGCTTTTGCAAAACAATCCTAAGACACTGTGGATTCCCAGAGACATAAAAGGGGGGAGAGTTTTTGAGCCTGTTTACCATTTAAGCAACTGTGTAGGGGATATAGAACAGAAAGAAATGCTGAGATACCCTATTTAGATTAATTCGTTGTTAGTATCTTATTAAAATGATTTATTTTTTATTTATTTATTTATTTATTTATTTATTGCTTTTTTTTTTTATTGTTATTTAATTACAGTTGTATGCCTTTTCTCCCCATCCCTTCACCCCACCCCAGGTGAACCCACTTCCCTCCCCCCTCTCCACCCTCCCCCTTGGATTTGTTCATGTGTCCTTTATAGTAGTTCCTGTAATCACCTCTACCCACTGTCCCCGCCCCCACCCCCCACCCCCGCCCTTGCTATTGTTACATTGTTCTTAACTTCAATGTCTCTGGTTATATTTTGTTTGCTTTTTCCTTCTATTGCTTATGTTCCAGTTAAAGGTGAGATCATATGGTATTTGTCCCTCACTTCCTGGCTTATTTCACTTAGCATAATGCTCTCCAGTTTCATCCATGCTGTTGCAAAGGGTATAAGCTCCTTCTTTCTCTCTGCTGCGTAGAATTCCATTGTGTAAATATACCATAGTTTTTGGATCCACTCGTTTGCTGATGGGCACTTCGGTTGCTTCCAGTACTTGGCTATTGTAAATTGTGCTGCTATGAACATTGGGGTGCACAGATTCTTTTGGATTGGTGTTTCAGTGTTCTTAGGGTATAATCCCAGCAGCGGAATTACTGGGTCAAAGGGCAGTTCCATTTTTAGTTTTCTGAGGAAATTCCATACTGTTTTCCACAGTGGCCTCACCAGTCTGCATTCCCACCAACAGTGCACGAGGGTTCCCTTTTCTCCACATCCTCTCCAACATTTGTTTGTGGATTTGTTTATGTTGGCCATTCTGACTGGTGTGAGATGATACCTCATTGTGGTTTTAATTTGCATCTCTCTGATGGCTAGCGATGCTGAGCATCTTTTCATATGTCTCTGGGCCTTCTGTATGTCTTCCTTGGAGAAGTGTCTGTTCAAGTCCTTTGCCCATTTTTTAATTGGGTTGTTTGTCTTCCTGGAGTGGAGTCGTGTGAGTTCTTTATATATTTTGGAGATCAGGCCCTTGTCTGAGGTATCATTGGCAAATATGTTTTCCCATATTGTTGGTTCTCTTTGTAATTTGGTGCTGTTTTCTTTAGCCATGCAGAAGCTTTTTATTTTGATGAGGTCCCATTTGTTTATTCTTTCCTTTATGTCCCTTGCTTTAGGGGATGTGTCTGTGAGGATGTTGCTGCGTGGAATGTCTGAGATTTTCCTGCCAATGTTTTCCTCAAGGACTTTTATGGTGTTACGGCTTATATTTAAGTCTTTTATCCATCTTGAGTTTATTTTCGTGTATGGCGTAAGTTGGTGATCGAGTTTCATTTTTTTGCACGTAGCTGTCCAGATCTCCCAACACCATCTGTTGAAGAGACTAGAGGACTGATGCCTGAGAATGTAGTGGCGAAGATATAAATGGACAAACCTATGTTTTGTCTCCAGTTTCATTTAGGAGGACTGTTTGCTACTTTTTCACTAGCATCTGTGTCCCAAGGCCAGATGGAGGTAGTTCTCTGTGACAAGGGACGCTCTGGACCTGAAAATGTGAATGTAATGAACAGGTAGACTATGGACCTGTCTCCACAAAAACTGAGTCGCCCTTTCTCTACCCACAGTTGGAAAGAGTTGTATTTGAAATTTTGCCTACAATTTATTCTTCTTGTATAGCACTGTTTGATGTGTGTCCACTCCAAGAGTGACTAAGTTATATGTCTGTAGATTCAAACACACATTTTTTTTTATTGTGTTTTACTTGAAGGGCAAGTACGTGGAGTGCCAACTTCAAAGTGAAGTTGTGGAACAGTTGATTCTATCTGGGTAACTCCCACAGGAGCTTGAATGGACGCTGCCACCAGGAGGCGTGGGTACTGGCCTGGCAGCTCATGACGGGGTCATCAACATTTTGCAGGTGCAACTTGATTTGGAAGCCTAAAACATATTCAGGTTTTACTTTCCCAATAATGTTATGGAAACAAAATGACCGAGACAAAAATCACTGTGGTGGGGAATGACTTACGCAGTTTTTATTGGGAGGGCTTTAATTTTACATGGTTCATTCTTAAGCTATCCAGATTTGAAGCATTCTCCAATTTGATGAACAGGTGCTACTTATTAGAAAAATTAACATCAAGAAATTAGGGGACATTTTGGTCACCTGGCTCACTTGTTCAACTTTTCTTTTTACTGGGAAGTAACTTAAGGAAGTGTGTTCTTTGATTTCAACTTACGCTTCTGGTTGGACAGAAGACCCATAGGCCGCCTGTTTTGTTTCACCTCTCATTGCGCAAACGAATTCTGCCCCTCTATCCACTTCCTGCGCCCTCCCCACCCCCACACAACAGGATTAATGAGCAGCAGTAGTGTGTTTTGTGTATATCAGAGTAGATACAAGGACAATATACATTTATGCAGAAGTAAACTATATTGCTAGAGTTTACCATTTTGTTATTGTAATACAATGAATTGTGAACAGTGACACTGTCAAGGCCACGGGGTACCCAGAAGACTGATCCCAGACTTAGAGCAACTGGGACGTGAATCACAACAGATGTCTACTCCTCCAGTGAGCCCTGCCGGTGCGGCTGTGTACTGGAGCACTAGGACATGCTTTTGTGAAACAGCTAGGGTTCAAGAAAGGAAGTGTTAAGGATTAGTCTTGTGGGTCTTTCTTGGATTATTTGAGAGTGTTGAATCATTGAAATGTTTAGTGAGGCAATGGATTAGCTCTAGAAAGCCCCTTACAAGAGATCCCGGAGGTCATTATTGATTCAGTGTCACATAAATGTTTATTTGCAAGGCAGGACCGGGAACTGAGTGAGATCTTTCACTTTTGCCTTAGATTGTTCTTATTATTCTGCTTTGATTTGATTTTCTTTTAAAATACACATTCCCTGACAGATCACTCCTAGAAGTTCCTAGAACTAGCACATCCCCAGCCTCCCAGAGAGTGCTGGGAATTCTTGACCCTTGTGCCCCATGTTTGTTCAGCCTGGTCCAGGCCAATTCAAGAGACTGTTCTTGAGTATCTGCGAGGCACTGCTAGGCTCTGTGAGTGACACCAAGATTGATATCCAAGTCACCAGTGCTCCTCATTCTTTGTTATTTATCTTTTAAACATCCATTCCCATCTGCTCACTATCCAGTGGATGCCAGCCCTGTGTGTGGCCCGGGGGTCCCCACTGGATTGAGTGATGAACAGGCACATGTGCAGCCTGATTTCAGCTCATCCTCTTCTGGCTGGACTTCTGCAATAGCCTCCTTTACATGCTTGTCCCCTTCCTGTCCCATGCCACCTATCACCACCAGGTCAGTCTTTGTAGAAAGCTCTAGCCTTTGTGGGGTGCCATATTGCTTCAGAATGAAGGTCACTCCTTAGGGCTGGGTATCCTCCCCTCTTTATTCACCTTGTCTCCTGGAGCTCCTTCATGTGAGCCACCCAGGTGCATCTGGGTTGGTTCCTTTGCTGTGGCCTAAACATGCCTCATGTGCCCCCACTCTGTGCCTCTGTTCATGCCAGTCCCTCTCCTGAAATGCCCGCCTTTCCTCTCCACTGGCCCAACTTCATTGGTTCTGCAAGAAGGCATATCAGCTCATTATATTCTTCCCTTCCTCTAGAAAAACAGCGTTCTACGTTTCCTTCCCTGAAGGCTTGTGTGGGAAAGGTGTGCTCGGAAAGTGGGCCACAGGCTAGAACAGTGCTTTTGAGTTTTTGTGTCTAATGAAAGTCCTATACCCCATTCACAGAAAAATACATATATGCAAATATATACAATTTACACATAAGTTCAGGAGATTCAGAAACCTTTTGAAATTATCTGTGGATTCTTTAAGGAGTTCATGAACCCCAGTTGAAGAAGCTTTCTCTAAAGAGTTTACAAATTGTTGTTAGTGTTCATTCTGTCTTGCCTTTAACATTTCCAGAGAGGAGAAAAATTGGAATGGGATGTGCAAGAAAAAGCAATCTCTTTATTATCCCTGCTGAATATGTTCTAAGTGACGGAGAAGGAAGAAGGAAGACCTGGCTTGCACTGATTGAGACAATATCTTTGTTTTGACAGATTTGGCATTTTGAAAGTGACAGGGTTTTGTTATCACCATTATCATTGATCTTTTAACCATCTAAAAGGTCAATTTGTCAAAATTAGTTCAGGGCCAGGTGAGCTTCATTTGAGCCCTGAAACTCTTCACTTTTGCATTGCATGGGCAGGCTGACTGGCCTGGTGTTGAGGTGGGACAGAAGAGGCTGGGGTTTTCCTTACAGGAAAAGGTCTGCACAAACAAGTTTTCCTGTATCCATCCATCCATCCATCCATCCATCCATCCATCCATCCATCCTTCCATCCATCCATCCATATGATTGTTCAGTTATTTTCCATAAAAGGACAGTGACATTTGTTGGTATGAAAAACTCATGTTCTCTTCTTTCTTCTCCCTCGATCTCTTCCCCTCCCTCCCCCCTCCTCCTGCTTCCAGGGTGAAGTTATTTTTGGTGCTCCTGACTATGACCCAGGTTGTTCTCCTTTACACAGTGCTGTTTAAGTTGAGTAAGAATCGATGGAAGTACATTCAATGACAGATACTTCTGAGTCTAAATGCTGAACTCTGGCCACCCCTCTTAACAGGTCTAGGGATCAATTGCATGTGAGTGTGGAGTGCTTGACTTTTACTCCATTTCTTCCAGTGGTTGGATAAAACTTTCAAAGTTCAAAAGGACCCCCTTGGTGAGTGAGGGAGGAGGTGACTCTTGCCTGCAGGACTCTCTCTAGTGCCAGGGTTTTCATCATTTGAATTACTCACCAGAAATTTAGATATTCAGCCCTTGACTTTAAAAAATATCTTTTTTCCCCCCTTCACCTGAGGACATTTTTTTCATTGGTTTTTCAGAGAGAGAGGAAGGGAGAGAGAGAAACATTGATGTGAGAAACATCGATTGGTTGCCTCCCCTATCTGCCCAGACTGGGGATTGAACCTGTAACCTTTCAATTATGGGATGATGCTCCAACCAACTGACCCACACCAGCCAGGGCTTTAAAGAATATCTAAAAGATATTTAAGGTTTCTTCATCTTTAAGATAACTTGAGGCAGCCACATAGTGGCCTTTCTCCTTAGAGAAGGTTACAGAGAATACTGAGAAACAGCTTGAAGAAAAGTAACTCACTGACTGCGACCACGTTAGTCATTCTGGCTCTTGCCAAGGCAGAGAACTTGTCCTCAAACCAAAGCTCTCCAACTGCTGCGGACTAGACCAAATTAGGATGCTCAAATTTTCGAGGAATTTCTTCTTCATTAAGGGCGACATGTTTGTGTGACTCCTGTCAAAGTGATTTAACATCAAGTAATCAGTCTCATGGGATTATGCGCATTGTAAACACATGTTTTTCCCAGTGATCTGCACCATGCAGAGTGTCTGACAACTCAAATATTGATGATGAGGGTAATGGTTTCTTGATGGTGATGGTTGCGAAGTTGAAGATCCCAGTCCTTTATTTGGTGGTATTCAAGTTTCACTGAGTAGGAGGAAACAGAGAAAATGACAGACACTAGGGCTCCCAGCAACCCGTGGTATGGCCGTGGGTTAGAGGTGTGTCAGGCACTCTGGGAGCTTTGTAGGTTCTAGCATCTTACTAAAGTACAGGTTTTAAATTAAAAAAAAGTACAGGAGGATGGCAGGTGGATGTATAAGTGGCTGGTTCAGGAAGCGTTGAAGTAACATGGTCTTTGCCATAGTTTATATTTTCGTGATCCCGGATTGTCCCAGCTGAAGTGACTCCTGGGAACTGGGGAAGCAGCTGAGAGTGGCCAGCCCCACTGCGTTCACACCTACGATTCTGCAACTCCCTTCTAGTCTCTCAAAAGTGTTTGTGGCACATAGTTTTCATTTTACAAATATAAATTGTACAAAGGAATGTATATTTGTTGTACAGAAACTCTTTAAAATGTTCGGAGACACCCCAAATCATCCCTATGTAGGCAATGGTCTCTAAACCTTTATGCTCACTCACCGCAGCAGTAAAACTTCCTGAGCACGCCCTTCAGCGTATTTGTTTATAAACACACACATGCTGCTCACACTGCTGTAGTGAGGGAGTTTGCATAGTGAAAACTGTGGCAAGTGTGGGCATTTACAAAGAATGTGCTCCTGCACTCCATAGAGCTAGAGAAAGAGACAAGGGTAAACACAGAGGGAGCACCTAGAAGGCTGTAACTGATTAAAGAATGTTATGTAACATCTGTGGCAAAGTGGATACAAAATAAGCATGGATGCATGACTTTAGGTCAAGGTATTTCTTCATTATTTTTACTTAAACAGGCATTTTTAGTTAAGGGAAGGGAACAGTGAATAATTAGATGTCCCCTTTACAAGATCATATTTTATTTTTGTTTTGGGAATCACTCATTCTAGAATATCTTGAAAATTTCTGAAAGATTTCACAGTATGCTGATTTAAGCAAAACAAGAAAAGATGGGGAAAACCTCAAATAATGCAAATGCAGGATGTATTGCCTGAGGATTTGAGTAGTTATCTGAAAAACATGTTTTGATAATTCCCGATAATCATCATCTCATTGTTATGTCTGTTTTCTATTCGTTTATAACCTCATGTCTCCAAATGTGTGGGAAATGTACAGATTTATTTTCAAATATCTGAGATGGGAAGGACCACTGTTGGTATAATTGGAACCACATTTCAGCTGCTTGGGGGCTGCTGGGTGGACGCTCCCTGGAAGCATTTACCTGCACCATCTGTTTTACAAACACAATGACTAGCATCTTGCTGAATGAGGGCCTCCATGGGGAGGTAGCCTTTCAACGTTTATTTCTGGACCTATGAGTTACTTTAGCACAGTTATTGTTAGTAGTTTATAAAGCCATATTTAAACTTGTACACTTGATTGTAAGATAGATTTGAATTGTGCACTCTGTTGATTACTGTATATAGATGTGACAATTCTGTATATTTGGTCTGTATGTACTTGATGTGTAAATGATAACTAATGGATATGAAATAGCTTTCTGTGAATGTCTTTATTCCAATTCACTTCTCTTTTGCAAATTTAAATCTTTAAACTTCACCCCCATGGGGAAAATATGAAATTTTTGCAGGGAGAATATTTTAGTTGTAAGGCTCTTTTATAATTAGAACAGAGGTAATGAATTCTTTAGGCATATAGCTTTCTGACAGAATTTCAAATGAGTGTTTTTTAAGTGGAAAAGCAGGTCTTTGAATATGCTGTCCTACCCTCTCCTGCCTTTACTTCATACTCAGTGTGCCGCCCCTCAGAGCACTCTGAGGGGTGATGTCTGCTGGTAGGGGAAGAAAAGGAGAAGAGGAGAGTAGGACATGGTATTAAGACCTTCCCGGCCCTGGCCAGATAGCTCAGTTTGTTAGAGCGTCGTCCCCGTACACCAAGGTTGTGGGTTTGATCTCCAGTCAGGGAACATGCAAGAATTAACCAATCAATGCATCAACAAATCAATGTTTTTCTCTCTCTCTGTCAAAAATCAGTAAATAAAATTTTAAAAAGTAAAGATCTTCCCTGTGGTAGCTAATCATATAGCAGACCAACTTCCCTTTCTATGAATATAATCTTAACTAGTTTTTGCACCTCTTCAATCAAGTAATTATGATTCCTATTTTATAGACAAGGAGAGAGGCTCGGGTAGGTAAATTAGGCTAAAGTGGCTAAGATGTGGTCAAGTGATGACTTGGGGTCAGAGATTTTAGAAATACACGTTACTTCTCATACCTGTATGCATGAACCACAAAAGTTAGCTGGGCACAAGGGCATATTGGGATTGAGACATTCTAGGTGCTTGAAATGCTGTCTACAAATTTGACCAACTATTATTCAAATATTAGTTTCTTACCCTTTAGGAAAAAAGTACAATAAAGTAACATCCACAGTCACTGATTGCCCAAACCATGGGAGTATCTATTAAGTAGAAAATAAGAGAAACCCTTAATCATACATTCTGTTTTTTATCCTTTTACACCCCCTCCCTTTCTTGACCTAATAAATCCCAACCATTTAGTCCTGCCTCTTAACATAGACCATCACTGGAAATGTTTTGGGACAAATTTATATCTACTTCAACTTAAGTTGGCTCCAGATGCTTCTAGAACTTGTGTTGGGGTCCTGGACTTAAGCTTGACAGCTGTCCCCTTAGGGAAGCTTTATTCTCCTTGCTTCCAGGAGGCAGAGAGGGAAGGGGGTCATTTGCCTTTCCAATGCACTGTGCTCTCTGAAGTGTTGAGAGAAATGTTTTGTGGCCTGCTGTACTGAATATTCTACGACCTGATTTTTCATATCTTTGTCCTTTCCTTCAGAGGGGAGGCAGAACAGTTGGAGGCCTTGCTCTCCCCGGGGGGCATGCATTGCGTCTGTAGAGGATGCCACTATCAGGGCCCATTGAACACTTACCAGCTGGGCTGGTTCCCTTAGTGACAGACTTTTCTTTCAAACCCTGCCGAGGCCAGAGTAGATCATCCTTTGGATGAAAGGGAGCTTTGGAGAACAAAGAGGTAATTACTGTGTTGCTGTCCTGCATGCCTAAGAGGTACCTGGTCTGCTTTAGTGACTCTTCTTGTGTGCAGACTTAGGGATTGTCTCCACTTGAGGGATGTTAGGATTGGAGGTCTGTATACTTGGGGGGTATTGGCCTGGGCAAGCACACTGGGTATCTCGTGCTCACCATGATCCAGACGAACTCTGCTTAAAACAATCTCACCAGCAGCCTTGAAAGGAGGAGAGTGGAGGGAAGGCCTGTGTGTGGAAGGGAGCAGCCCTAGCGCCTTCCCTGACCCTCTGTGTCCATGTGTTCGTTGTGCAAAAGCCCCGCTGCTTCCTTCTCCTCCCTCAAAAGCCTCCCTCCACTTTAGCTGCTGCATTCAAAGAAGAAGAACAGAAATTTTCAGGATGGCTTGAGGATGTCAAACAGTCCAGATTTGCTGGTGGTGCAAGCATGGGAAGGGGAGGTGGGGAGGAGGACACTGAGCAGACTGTTGGCAAGTCATCCCTTTGGGGTGAGGAGGTTTTTGAGCAGGGGACTAACATGAGGAAAGAGTGAGCAAATAAGATTTATCTGCTTGTTGTGTGGGTGCAGGACTAGTCAGAGGAGAGGCTGCAGCAGCTGGACCTGACCTCAGGGTCTCAGAGGGAAGGGAGAAGTGTGAGATGGGGGTGGGGCTGGCATGGGATTGGGGGGTGGGAGTGTGGAGGGGAAAAGGGTGACCACCGAGCTCCTGGAAACACTGAGACCCTTGGATGTAGGGAGCACAAGGTGGCAGGAGGGAGATGACGAAGGTAACCCTGGGAGATGGTGGACATGGTGATATGTAGGAAATGAGGAGGAGAGAGCCCTGTCCTGTTTTAGCCACACTGAATTTCAGGAATCGGTAGGCGATGCAGGACTGGAACTTGTGAAGGGGCTGAAAGGGAATCCACAGCCCCTGAAGGGGTTGCTGAAGGAAGTGGGTTGGAGGGATGACAAAAGTCAGTAGTGCCTTGCATTTGTATGATGTTTGTCTCTAAGATACTGTTAGGGTCAGTAACACCTGGGCTGCGTCCCTTGTACCCTCATACACAAATGGACAGTTCTTGCAGGTGATCTTTGAGACACCTTCCAGCTCAAATGTCCTTTCTTCTTTCCCCGACGTTCAATACCACTTCTCTATAAACACTGATTCCACCTCCTGCTTTGTTGACTCTCATTGTGCTGAAAAGAGGGGTTTATTGACCAAATCAATGAGTAATAGCTGACATCTACATATGAATTACTGTTCTTAGCAGCCTACAAATATTAACTCATTTAATCCTCATAACCACCTTGTGACATAGGTACTATCATGGTCACCATCAGTTTTATTGCCACCACCACTTTCATCGCCATCATCATCATCATCGTCATCATCATCACCATCCTCAGTTTACAGGTAAGAAAACTGAGGCAAAGAGAGGTTAAATACAGTGGTACCAATACTCATTGTTAATTCATTCTGGAATTTGTGACAAGTACTGAAACTGACAAGTACCAAGCAAGCAACAGGTGCTGAAGCCTTTTCTCTTTCAGGCTGGCATCGTGATTCATACAAGTTCTAGCAAGTGCGAAGAGTCCCAAGCAAGCGCCAAGTGCTGAAACATTTTTTTCTCATCAAAATGTGATGAGTACAGGGTTTGACAAGTTCTGAAGCTGACGAGTACCAAGGTATGACTGTAGCTTGCCCCAGATCTCTGCCAAGTTGAACAGAGGAGCTGTGGTTTAAATGAAGAACCTGAGAATAAGAGTCTAGCTTTTACACTATGAGATACCACTAACTGTACAGCTTTCAAGGGATAAAGGATGCAAAGAAGTGTCACAAAAGGGTTAAAGTGGACATGGAGTGCATCTGTGGTGGGGAGAGACAAGGTGTTGCTGGGAGGCATTATACCAGCTGCTAGCAGGCAGGTGGTGTGAATTGATTGGCTGCTTGTACCTCATGTCTTAGCATCAGCTAAGGCAACCTCTTTCTCCCTAAAAGCAGCTTCCTCAAGTCACTGTGCAGTAGCTTTTCCCTGTGAGTGGAGCCCTGGGAAACCCCACAGAGAGAACCCCGAGGATGGAGCACTCTGGGAACTGCACCCCACAGAACCCATGGTTGTATCCCAATTAGACATTTTAGTTTTTGTTTTTGATGGGTATTTACTGTAGCTGGTACATATAGGCTGTCTGATTTCTGGTGTTGGATGGCCTTAATCGTGGAAAGCCTGCCACAGCTGGAGACCAGAGGGGCTGCACAGTCCACTTCCGCCCACACGGTGGTATATCCATGTGTGTAGTAGTAAATACTCAATAAAGACTGGTCACAGGAATGAGCGGACTCTCAGGTACAAGACAAACCACATTGGAAACAAATATCCAAAGTTTGAAGTTTGAAAGGACAGACTATGCAAAGGCAGTAATTATCATAGAACAAACCATAGGTGCCTGAAATATGGCGTACCGATTTCTGTAGGCTCAAGTGGTTTATGCAGTCCTTAGGGTCCCTCCCTGGAATTACAGCCCCATAATTCAAACAGCTCCCGTTTCCTTGACACACATATACTGGGGATCTGAATCCCAAATCCTGCTGATGGTTGGCCCTGTGTTTTTCCCACCCTGGTGCGCTTATGCTGCCCGATAAATTCTTTTGTTAGAGCCGCTAGGGTGAGGCACATTCGCCTGTCCTTTGTCTTATGTTGTTTCTGTGTATTCCAGGATATTTAACTTATTAATGAGACTACATACATCATAACTTTACCTTGTTTGGAATTTGGGAAGTTCATTCTTTTTAGCTATCAGTCTTTGCGTCCTATAGGGAGCAGAGTGAGGTTAGTGATGCATCTTTGCTTAAGTACCGACACATACAGATTTAGCACAATCTCTGTACACAAAAGTCAGGAGACAGCTAGACGATAAGCTTCTTCTTTTATCTTTTCTACTGCCTGCGTCAACTCTTTCCTGACATTAGGAATTTTAATTCATAGTAATATGCTATTGTATTAGCTCTTTTCTATCTTGTAGTTCCTGAACAGCACACATGAGACATGTCTAGTACAATTATAAACTTAATTTTTTAATAATTGTTCCTAAAAAGTTGCTGTGTAGGGTGGTTTTTCCATAGTGTTGGATGAAATTTTTTAAAAAAGATTTTATTTATTTATTTTTAGAGAGAAGGGAAGGGAGGGAGAAACAGAGGGAGAAAAACATCAACATGTGGTTGCCTCCCATGTACCCCTTACTGGGGATCTGGCCTGCAACCCAGCATATGCCCTGACTGGGAATCAAACCAGCGACACTTTGGTTTTCAGGCTGGAGCTCAATCCACTGAGCAACACCAGCCAGGGTGTGTTGGATGAAATTTTAGGCAAGTCTCATTGTTTTTATCTGCTCACTCTGAGCCAGTGAGAAGTTGTGTATCTCCTAAGTCCCGCAAAAACAGTTGGAGTTCTGTTATTAATACAGGAAGTCAAGCATGATAATAAGAATTCTGACTTGTGTTCAACACTGACACTGCTCTCCTGATTTGCTCCCTTTCTGTTCACATTGCTGATTTCAATTTGGGTCCTTATTGCTTCCTGTCAGAACTCCTTGCTCAGATACCTTTGATGGCTCCTCACTGTCTACAGAATAGTCTCAACTCTTTAACCTACTTGTCAAGAACTTTCAGAACTTGGCCCCTAAATTTCTCACTTTCCTGCTGTCCTGTGTGAGCACCCTAACAGGAGCTGTGTTCTCCACCCAGGCAGCTGATTTACTCAAAACTGTGTCATACCCTTGGCCGCCTTCACGTCTCGGTTTACGGGGTTCCATCCTGTTGGCTTCCCTGTGCCCGTCCCGTGCACTGTGGCATGGCAGATTCATTCTTCTCCAGGAGATCTCCCTGCTCGGAGGAATGGTCCCTGTTTCTTAATGTCTGAAGCAATCATCGTTCACCTGTTCTTTGAGCACCTAGCATGTGCCTTAAGGCATTCCTATTCATCTCTTGTCCCACTTTCTAGATTATAAACTTTCAGAAACAACATTCGATTTCCTATATATTTAAAATGTTCTCTGAGGCTTTGATAAATGTATGTTGTCCAAGGCAGGGGCAGTGGGAATAGGGTGAAGAGACATTTGCATGAGGAAGAATTCACAGAACTTTTGAAGGAATAATTCATAGACTTTGCTATTACTGATTTATCTAAATCCTTCTTGGGGAATTACTTTTATTAGCATGCTGTTCAAACTCTTGAAATAATGGGTTCCATATACATCCATACCATTGTGCAAACAAATGCTTCCTTTTGTTTGTCCTAAGTTGCCCTTTATACTAATGATCCTATTTAAAGCATAAGGTCTATATGCCTTTTAAAGGTTAGGGCACTGTTTAGCCAGACGCCCAAATATTTATATACTGAGACCTACACGAGTGTTGTCTGATTAATACCTGTCTTCTTGGGAAAGCTGTGAATAATGTCAACATGAACTACATTATTCCTGCTAAAAATTCATCCATTTAGTTTGACTTGCATGTAACGACACCTGAACGTCAAGAGCTGTTTGCAGAGCGCTGTTGCAATACTGTTGTAGCTCATTCATAACAAATGGCAATGAAGTCCCTTCAGCATACCGATTGGGAGAATCAGCATAAATAGGAAATTTGGGGGCTCCTGGAAACCTTTAATAAGTGGTGAATATAAAGGGAAAATGCAATGGGTCTCAGAGAAACCTTTGTTTGGGGGAAAAAAGACACTTTGGGCTATAAAATTGATTTGAGAATTAAAACTATGTTATTAACTAAATGCTTTACATAATGGCAGTTGAAATGTCTCAAAGTAGCTAAACAATAAAGAAGGTGGAGATGGAGCTATTAAATAGACCAAGCGAGGGCTGGGGAAAGGGACATCTTCTCCACTCTCTTCGTACCTTTCTCTTTCCTCTTTTTAGATTCCTTCCTTTCTCTTCTATTACATGACTCTGCTTGTATTTTTTCTTCCCTCATGAAAACTTTTATTTCCCCTAGTCTGTCCTCAGCCTCTCCTCTTTCTGTAATTGCAGAGCCTTTTCTCCCCCCCACACTCTTTTCTACTCTCTGTGAATCATACTCCTTCTGTGTTTTAAGTTACAGGGTTTTGCAATGTGAGAGACCTTGAGACCATCTAATTTGGTCTCCTCTTCTGAGAGGTGAGACTGAAAAGCCCAAGAGAAATGAACTTATCTTCTCCAGTCACTTACACAGTGAGAGATAAGACCCACACAGGATGTAATGCATCTTAGTATCCAAAGAAACTGAGATGTCACCTCTGCCACTCATCCTTCCAATGCAGGAGCACATTCTGAAATATCCAGCAATGTTCAGCCTGTTTGAGGAGATTTCCGGGAAGGGTAGGTGCATTGTTATTTTGCTGGAGAATTCTGATAAAAGCTAGTTTTTAGATTAAATACTGTCTTCTTATAATTTTCTTATACTATCCTGACTTCTGTCTGCTGGAGCTACCAGGGAGGCTTTCTTTCAAGCAATCGCTCTTTAAATTTGTGATAAAGCAATTGGACTCTCTTCAGCCTTTCCTTCCCTACACCAAGCATCCCCGGTTCTGTTAATGGTTCCTCATGTCACGTGGTTTATACTTCTCTCATCACTTTAGACCTCTCCCCCATGACCTCTAGTCAGTGTCATTTTTATAGGAAGACAATGGACTTAGACACAACATTGCAAATAATATTTAATGCATGCAGACTGCAGAGTCATTGCTACTAATCATGATCTGGAAACTTGATCAAATTTTTAGCCTCATTCCATTGTGCTCATATGACGTTAGCTTATCCTGATTAGATGCAGCCGAAACCCTCAGGGCTCTTCCAATCAACGTGGCAAGAATCTGGATCTTTCCAGCTCCTCTTATCTGATTATGTAGATGATTATAACTTTAATTTAGGTTCTAATCACTATTTCTATAGTATGTGATCATTTTGGTTTTGGACCATTTTCTCCCCAGCAATCCGAGCTCCTTCTAGGTTGACAGCATTCACCCACATCCCTGGGCTTCACAGTGTACCGTCAGCTCCCCTCTGGCCAACGGCCAACTCTGATCAGTGTGCAAGTTTATCTTGGCTATGACTTAATGTCCATATTGTGACTGTGATATCTGCCAGGTAGAACGTTAGGGGAAGAGTCGCATGCTGCAGAGTGGAATGGAGTCCACCTGGGCTTCCATCAGTTACCGTTCATGTTCATTTGATTGCAAGCGCTAGAAATTGATTGGAAGAACTTTTGTGCCTCACAAAGCTAAAGAAAGAACGGGACAACCAAACCTCAGAACGGGCAATTCTGTGGTAGGTGCTCATGATGTTTTCTATAGATTGGTGACTCCTAGTCTTTGGGTCAGATGTACAATTGGAAGGATCTTCCAGAATAAGAGATATTGAAACAAAAAAAAGTATATAAATACTCTATCAAAGGCAGGGCTGTGATGCTCCCTGCCTGAGGAATAAACCCTGACATTCAAGGCTGAGTGAAGAGAAGGCCCCTCAGCTTTTAAAGTTTTGGTGAAGAAAATCTGATTGATCCCACGTGGGTGCCGCTGAGGCCCCTGGAACTACCCCACCCCACGCCCCACCCCCGTGGTTATCTCACTTTGTCCTGGCTCAGGTGGCAGTGGTGCAGAGTTTTGTCACATGAACACAGTCACCAGGATCCAACTCCTGTGCCCTGGGCTGCCCAGCAAAGGAGAAATAGAAGCTGGGCAGCCTCGGCGATGCCTGCTAAGGAGGAGGAGACTGCCAACGGAAGAGTGTTTTTACTGGAACATGTAAGAATGGAGCCTCATTAGTATAGAAAGAGGGCAAGGTCAGGGCAAGAAAGGATTGTGTCAGATAGCTACACAGTGCTGAAGGGCAACCAGAGGACTAGCGAGAGCTATAAGGACACTGCACAATGCAGTTACATTGTGGGAGGGATTCTGCCATAATTTTGCTGACCTCATTTGCTCATTAAATAGTCATCAAATGCTTATTATGTGTTTACTATATGTGAGTCATTATCATGGGAGCTAGAGAAACCATGGTGAATAAAACATGTGGCTAGTGAGTGCACGAAGCATGACTAGTCCAATGGAGGGACTTTATTGTAATGAATTAAAGTGTAAATTTAAATAGACACACCCGGCTAGAGGCTATTGGACAGTGCAGCTGTAGAATGGGGGGTGCCATGAGAGATTCTAGGTGGGTAAGTGATGCAATTAGATATATGTTTCACGACTCCTCAAATGGAGGAGTCATCAGTACGAAGCTGTGTCTGTGCCACACTAGGGCAGTCAGTCAAGTAAGAAAAAACCTCCGTCGGTTTCTGCACAGACCAACGTTAGAAATGAAACAACAGTGGCGTCAGGGGTGGAGGACGCTCACCGTGCAGGCTTTTCCCGCGTGAATGTTCGTGGCATCTGAATGAATGCTGCTTTAAGACCTCTAGTGATAGTATTGGTAGCTTTTTTATTGTGATATAACAGTAAAAAAGATAACAAATCAGCTACTGTTTTATTAAGGCTCCCCTCTTTCTTTAGGTTATTATGTTGCATTTCTGTAAGGTTTCTGAAATTTTGTGCCTATATTAAGAATGTAATAATTTTAAAAAACCCCATCCTTCTTCATTTATCTGTCTCTAGTTAAGTTGCAAATGATGTGGCAGCTAACAGGGAAATCTTAAATCTTTCATTAGCACAGGGTAGTCTCCAGAGAACTGTGACTTCAGCACACGTTTTGGATATATTCCAAGCTTTGGAGGATATCTTTCAACATTTCTGAAAACAAAAACATTCTTTTTAGCGCTTGAAGGGCTAAGGTCTTGTTTGGCCCACTGGGGATGAGACTTGGGCTGCCGGCTGGGGGCACAGCATCTGCTTCTTGCCCAGCTCCTCAGTGCAGGTTCACTCCCCCTCCTGCCCCCGGAAGCCTGACTTGTTTTCACAGTTAACCTAGTCCAGCATTTCATGATGGGCCCAAGCCTCCGACCTCAGCTGCTCTAGAGAAGATGTAACCCCAAGGGCCGGTCCTGAATATCTCATCTTAACTAGCTCTTCCCACCTCCACCCTCTTTGGCTGGTCCACCCCCCAGGGTTAGGCCAACAGTCCAAATCCAGATTTGCGCCATTGGAAAATTATAAACACTATGACAAATCAGACCTTTTGTTGTTTCGCCTCCTCCACCTTTTCTTCGCGGCTAAGGACATACTCAGACTTCCCTTGAATGCACCAAGCCCCTGCCAGAACTAAACGGATTTGTGGACACACATGGGAAGTTTGGGAGCAAGGAGAGGTGTCATTTTTCCAGGTCCTTTGCTGAGGTGAGCTGGGCTTTTGGACACCATGTATACCGCCCCCCACCCTACCTCTTCCATGTGTCTCGTCTTGGAACCTGGCTGGGAAGGAAACCAAGTCACCCACAAGAGGGCAGCAAATGATTTCCATTCTAGCTTTGTTTCTCTTCCACAGAGCTTCTATTTAGTCAGAAATAAAAATTTGATGGCGATGGGAGGAATGGGACCTGGGTTTTGTTTCCCAGTGTGGCTTTCTGTTGCACATTTCCCAGGTATCCTTGTTAGTACAGCTTACTTCTGGGGTGTGGCCAGTCCTGGCTGGTGGCTCTTGGGCCCAGGCTTGTGGGATGGGGAGGTCTGTGGGGACCCACCTTCTCTCCTTTCAAGGTCAAGGTTTATTTCTGAGGAGAGGAACATCACAGCCCTGCATTTAGTAGAATATGTGTGTATGTGTGTATGTGTGTGTGTGTATGTATGATATGTATATTTTTGTTCGTTTGTTTCAACTTCCCTTGTTCTGAAAGATTCTTCAGATTGTGCCCCTGACCGAATTATCAGACACTGTTCAGTTGCCAGTTTACCTGCTGGGAGACTGGATGTGGTCGGGATGTCTCCAAGACAGCGGCCCTTCCCTCACTGGTCATCTCAGGGAGCGCTGCCCTGTCGGTGGGTGGAGTGTGATGATTCCTGTGTCCCCACTGTGTGAGGATCAGAAAGGCTTAGGCTCAGCTGTGATACTAGACCTACTGTGGCATCCTTTGGTCACCTCCCTGTGCCCTTCTCTATCATGGGAGGGGCTTTCCCTGGTCTCCAATTCAAATCAACAAATGTTTATTAGGCAGCTCCACTGGGAGCCACCGCGTAGATGCTCAGAGGGCCATCCAACGGCACCAACAGTGACATCTTATCAAATGTGTATGCAGCTCATTTCATGACCACTCAGGAATCTTGTATACACAACCTTTGAATTAGGTATTATTCCTAATTTGCAGATGAAGAAATTGAGGCTGTGGGAGTTAAGCAATTGATCACTTAGTCAAGGGGGAGGCACAGGAATTTAAACCCAGGCTTGGCTGACTCCGGGACCTTAACTCAGCTGCTATATTGGTTTTCTTCCAAAAAGGCCTTTAGTCTCAAAGGCCTTGTAATTTAATGCAGAGGTTTTTCAACTTGGATGCACAGCAGAATCACCTTGGGAGCTTTGAAAAATCCCAACGCCAGGGGCTTATCCCAGGCCAGCTAAGACAGTGTGTGTGTGTGTGTTTGAGGGTATGGGGGAGTCCCAGGCACCGACAGTTTACGAAGCCCCCAGGTGATTCCTTTGTGCAGCCAGAGTGGAGGAGCCCTGCTCTTGAGGAAGAGAAGGGATGGGTGATGGGAAGCCCAGGCACCAAAGAGAAGAGAGGGGTACATTCGTTTCGGCTGGCCTCCCCTGCCAGTGCTGCCCACCATCCCCAGGAGGTGCTTGGCCATTCCTGTCAAGTTGAATACCCATGTGCAGAAGGCGCTCCCATTTGGTAACAGTTATAATAATGAATATTTTTTGAGCGCTTACCCCTTGTGAGGCAGTTTTAAATTTTTACCTGTATGAACTCTTTTTTTAAAAGATTTTATTTATTTTATTTTTTAGAGAGGGGGAGGGAGAGAGAGGGAAACATCAATGTGTGGTTGCCTCTAGTGCACTCCCTACTGGGGACCTGGCCAGCAACCCAGGCACGTACCCTAGACTGGGAATTGAACCACTGACCCTTTGATTCGCAAGCCAGCACTCAACCACTGAGCCACACCAGCAGGGCTGTATGAACTCTTTTAATCCTTACAACAATCTAATGCAGTGGGTTCTACATTTTCATCAAGTCTACTGAGATGCATCATTATTTTATGTACACTAAGAAATAGAGTAAAAAACACTACCAACAAATTGAAAGTCTCTGCAAATTATGATTTGTTTTTTTCCAGAGAAGTTAAAATGTGAGAAACCATGCATCTTAAAATTAACAAAATATGGTGGTGTTATTTCCACTTATAGATGAGGAAACAGAGGCGAAGGAAGCTTCAGTGATGTGTCCAAGATCGCTCAGCTAGGAGGCATTATGAGCAGTTACCATCTATCAATATTCTTCCTAAACATTTTTAATGGCAACATTAAGTTTCATATAAATATACTCTAATTACTTTAATTACTCCCCCAATTTTGGTTGATTATATCTTGATGTAGGTTTTTATATGTCTCTTTTCCCTGGGGCATTGCCAACCATACATTACGTGCTGACTACTTTATAGCCAATAATTCAGTTAAATCATCCCCACGGATTCTCCATGTGTCTTATGTGGAGTAGATGCTGGGACATCCTTAGCCTCTTGCAGAGGTTTCTGTCTTTTCGTCACTTTATGTTGTGCTGTGTGGATGGTGGGACGCCGACTGGCTGCACTTGGCTGGTTTCATCATCCAGCATCTCCAGTCCATTGGCCTCGGATCAGGCCTTTCCTGTGCGCTGCCCCCCGCTGCTCTCTGCGACCTACTGACCAATGGTTGTCCAGTACATCAGCTCTGCAGTGTGTTGCTTTTCCTTCAGCCTGCAGGAGGCGACTGGAAGTTCATGACCTGAGGGGTGAGCACATTTGACGATCAGGAAAAAGTCGCTGGGGCTTTTTGATTCTGGGAGATCTACCCCTCTTTATGGCAATCACCTTTCGACACCTGGGAGAGTAGAGATGGGGGAAAGACTGAGACTAAATTCAGGACAGGATCACTAAGGAAAACTTTAGGGATGCTAACAAAAAGTGAAGACCCAACAGGGCCAAGTAGGTTTAGGAACAGGGAGAAGGTAATGTAGCACAGGCTTCTCACACTTTTTACGTGCAAGGAAATTACACAGAGGCGCTGTTAAATGCAGATTCTTACTTAGCAGTTTAAGTTGGGGTCTGAGAATCTGCATTTCTCCTAAGTTCCCAGGTATGGTGAGGTGAAAAATGAGAAACAGTTTTCAGGATGGAGAAACGTAGGTGCAGCTTTTAGGTGGTGTGAATATTAAAGGAGTCACTTTTCTCTGCATGGCCCTTACCGCCATTTCTCAGCAGGGCTATGGGAGGTTGTGAGGCAGTGCCCGCCCTTCCAGAAGGCAGGTGTGTGGGAGGGAAATGTCCCAGGTTTTTCTGTTTATTTGGAACAATTTGGCAGGTTGAATTCAGCTTTTCTCTAAATCAGTCCTCACTCAACACTTCCCTTCTCCCGGTGCATTGGGATTCCATTTTTCTAGCCTTACCTGTAAAATGGTCTCAGATTCATTCTTTGGGGAAATAGGGAATTCGTTAACTTTGAAACTGCTTTGAGATTCTGGACGGATGCTGTGATAGCCCAAAATTCATTTAAAGATCAAAGTGATGTTTGAAGACTTCAGATGGTGAATGAAGATGAGAAATACATGAAAAAAAAATCTCCTAAGGATTATTTCCCATTTAAGGCTATTCTTTATTTTCATTTTTCTTACATGGCAAGACTTTCATTTTCTCAGTTCGATATGGTAACCAATCTAAATAGTGTGAGGTTACTTCTACTTCGGAGAATATGCTTCTAATCTCCCAATGAAATCCTGTTGATTCTAGGGGCACTCGACCCTGGCTGACTAAGGGGGAGATTCAAGAATCCAGTGGCCTCCACTGTAGCTACGTGGAGGTCTCTGCCTCCAGTCCGTCTGAGATAGATGAACCCAGGACCACCACTGCTTCCGTGCTGAGAGCCGTATACGGGCTGTAGTGGGCAGTTAGCACCTCTGTAGATTCATGACTCCCAACCGCTCCAGCCACCGTTGAGTAGACAGTATCTCCTTTTATCACACGCCGTCTGTCTTAACTGGGGAGATTACAGTCAGGGTCCAGATAAATGATACCACTCAAGCTCAATTGATGATTTTTGTATCATAATAGTTATTTGAAGTGTACCCTGCCGAGCTCTGTGAGATGTGGTGTGTGTCTTTTTTGTGTGCGAACCGTTGACGTGTAATACTTGTTTTCCAGATAATTGTTTTCCTTGGTCTTGTACTGTTCAAACCACCCCCTGGAAAGCTAGTATTGTATCTTTTTAAGTGGTCTAGTGTAGATAAGGAAATGTGATTTCAGATTCTTACCCAAAGCCTATGCACACCACTTTGGTTTAGAAAATTGGTCTGTAAATCTTACAGGGTCAAGGATTTTCTTGGGCACTTCCATGGTTTCAGTGGATCAGAAATATTGACGCAGCCTGCCCTTAGAATTACAGCATTGCCTTCAAGCCCGCCCACACTTGCGAACTGGGCAGTGTTATGAGATGGAAAGGATAAGTTCTTGGTTGTTTTGAACTCTAAAAAGAACTTCTGTTTCATTTCCAGGTTAGCTTAAAGGCTGATCTTCTCCGATGGTAAACCTTAGTATGTGCTCTGAGGATCACCTAGCCTTGATAGAAACAGTTTGCCTGCTCTCCAGGGGCCACAGGTAAAGCAGCCAGATGGGGGACATGCTACCTCTGCCTTGTCTGGTGGAGCTGAGCTGTGCGTGACGCTGTGTGGTAGCCAGTTACAGAGAAGGTAGCAACAGTGCACAGGATGCTGTTCGCGTGACTCGCTGTTCGTCGGGGGAGTAAACAACAAAACCCGCTACCATTTATTGCATGCTTACTGCATGCTGGGCTCTGTGCAGACATGGAGTCATTGAATTCCTTCAGCATCCTTGCAAGATAGGCATCATCATTTTCATTTCCCAGTAGAGAAAGTCAAAGCTTGGAGAAGAGAGATCTTCAACTTTTTGCCAGAATGGCAGCAGAAGGACCTGTCAATACAGCTAGCTTTAATAGTGGCAAAAAGTTAATTAGATTAGTCTTCCCCTCCAAACTCACCCATCCCTTTAGCTTCTTTGTCCTACTCCCTGCCCCCAACCCTGCTTTTCCCCTTTGGGGAAAAAAGGGAGGGTGTAGGGGGAGGAGGCAGGAGGAAAGAAAAAAGGTGATGCTAGTGGTTCAAGTTAGGGAAAGGACTGCGCAGACTCAGAAATGGAGGTGAGGGAATACAGCTGCTCTGTCTCGATGCTCTAGGCGCTGACACATGAGCATTTTTTTCTCTGAAGGAGATGTGAGTGGTCCAGATAAATTCTTCTTTGGAATAGTGTAAAGGGTATGGTGGAGGAGAGGCTCCCTGGATGAGCTCTCCTTGGCATCATTGCCTGCCCCAAGGGTGCTGTGGTGTGGAAGAGACCAGAACCTTCCATTAGTGAAGGGGAGCTCTTCTATCCATTAAGACAGGCCAGGGGCTGCTGTGTTGTTAACATTCAGAATTCAGATAGTTTTTTTCAGAACAGGGAGTCAGCCTTTGGGAAAGCGCTTCCTTTCCTTTGTTAGAGCTGTACTCTGCCCTAGGGCTAAGGATACAGCCTCACGGGGCTTCACAAAGTTGTGGAATGAGGCACCACAGACGCTGGTTCTGGGAAGCTGAGCCTCCCTTCTGGAATCCTCCATAGAGGCTCTGGATTTGCAAGGCAGCTGTGACTGTTCTTTGAAACTGGGGTTATTTGCAAAGCAAAGGCAGCACCATCACATCTTGCTGATGCTTCTAGCAAACATCAGTAGCAAATGATCCTCTTAAGCAAGTGCAAGTGGCTGGAGGCAATGCTGGGGGCTAAAAATACCCAACAGACAAAAACCAAAACAACTGCTCCACCTCGATGCCACTGCATTGGAAGACCCCTTCAGAATACTGATGTGGGGAAGGTGCCGTAGAACCAGCAGGCAGTGGCAGAAGGGGCTTCTTCCCTTGTGAGCAAACTGCTCACATCCCAGGGCACCAAGTCAGGGACTTCAGCTCTTCTGCTTCCTCTGTCTGATTAGGGAGAGGTTCATCCACTGAGGCCAACTTGAATGAAAGTGTAAGAGGACTGGACCAGAGCTGGAAAGGGAAATGCCTTCAGCACACTCTGATTCTTTGATTTCAGCTTGCATTATTCCCGTGAGTCGGATGGACCGTTTCCCATCCCTTTCAATGGATGGCAGATGTCCCTGCTAGTCTATGTTTTGATTTTGGAAAAGAAAATCCTTGCATATTTTTTCACATAATCCTTACTCAGTCTTAACATTCTTGTCAACAGTTTATTCTAAATCACAGGAATTCCCTTTTCCTATGAAAGCCTGGGACAGGGCTTTTTGCATGGAAAGGATGTCAGGGAATGTTGACAGTTAGTGGCACTTGTGTTACTAGGTTATTAGTAACATGAGGTTACTAGTGTAATTGGGACCCACTGAGGTGGGGTTACATGAGGATTCAAGCTTCTTAACTGTGTGAAGCTATTTTTCTGTGGGGTGGAGCTGTTTTCAGAATACTGTTGAAATAGGCCATGGGGTATGATATTCGTGTTTTTCTGGAACCCCATCTCCTTTCTCTTTACTGGAGTCATTGGGGTCCTGTTTGCTTCCCAGGTTGTCTGATTTCCAGCCTTTGTGTCTCCTCTCCCCAGGGCTGGCTCTTCCTGAACATGGTTGTAGTCTCAGCTCTGCCCTGGGCTCAAGGACTAACTAGTCCCATTTCCAGGTAGGAGAGACTTCAGGAGTTTCAGATCAAGTGGCCTTTGGTGCTAGTATAGCCTTGGCCTCATGCCAAGTTCTGATGACTGAAGTTGTGTGCCAGTCCTGAGCCACCTTACTCTGTGCCTTAGGTCTAAAAATTGAGCTTCTGTCTAGTACTTGAGACCAATTATTGTTGTTTTCTCATCAGAGAGTATAGTTTTTATGTCATTTTCCTGTTATAAATTCTTGTTTAAACAATCCTCCATTTATTGTGGTTCCTCCAGGCTGGGGCTTCTGCTCTAATTTGATTCCTCCTGTTCTCTGTCCCTGAATACCTTCCACCTGCTGACAGATATCTCTGATGCCACGTTCCTCTCAGGGCTGCCGAGTTTTTCATCTGTCCCTCATGTCTCCTTATTTGCTGCCCTTACAGGTAACGTGCTCTCTCTTTTTGGACTCTGACTCTGAATGGCCATTCATCTACCCATCCACCCGCCTATCCATGCACTTACACATCCATCCATCTACCTATCCATCCATCATCCATCCATCCATCCATCCATCCATCCATCTATGCACCCATCCATCCAACCAGGAGTTACTACTATGTCCCAGGAATCATCTTCTGTGACTACATCTTTAGAGAACATGTTGCACCTGGCAGGTTGTGTTTCCTTCCAGCACTTATAACTAGATCTATCTAATTCAACTCCACTGAGTGGACCCAGGCACGGGCATTCTCCCCACCCCCCGCCACCCCTGGGGTTAGGCTCGTCTAGCTGCTCTGTCTAGTTGTACTTTATTGGGACTTCTCATTTGCCTACATCTGACAGAATCTTCAATTCAGTTTTTTGTTCTTTCTTTTATGATTCTGATCACTATTATGAAAATATGTAGTTTAACGTTTTAAAGTCAATTATTATTAACTTTATGGTATTCCTTGGACTTTGTTTATGCATCTGGTCCATGTAAACATGATTCTGTTGTTCCAGATATATTCAAATTCCTTCTAAGTTGTACAATTAGTTCCTATTAATTCCACTCCTACTTTTGTCTTGGTAAATTTTAATGTTGTGTTCATCAGAGGAATTTTATACCATTTTGTTAAAAATCTCTCATATTTTCAAGCCACTTATGGATGGAAAAAACAGGATGGCAAAGAATAAATGTCTTGCCAATTTAGGCAACCTCAGAGAGTATCCAGACTAAAGAGAAAGACTTTTGGTACTCTCTCTTTAGAATACTCAATAGGTGGTCATTGTTCTGCTTTGCAAATAATTATTTAAAATTATTTCCTTAGAAGTGGTAGATTTGTTCTGCAAAACAGCAAAATGGTAGAAAAGAGTTAAAGAATTAAGAAGACACAGTAAAGATATTGGTTTAAAGGAGTATGAAAAGACATTTAATAATCTGAAAATATGGTAAGGTAATTTTTTTTACTTAAAAATGAGTGGCATGTATAATAACTTAATCCAAAAGCAAGTGCTAAATGCAAACTGAGTGCTCAACTCAGTGAACTGGTGGAATACATAAGCATCTCACGCACAGGGTATTGGCCCTTTTTGGGGAAGACTGTTGGAATATGGGTGCTGCTCTCTGGAAAGTCAGGGTCCCGGGGTTTGGGGGGTGACATTCAAAGACAGGCAGATGCCACTGGACTCCGGCCACTTTCATTTAAGCTTCCAGACAGTGTGTTCTGAACGAGCACTTGCATAGTTCCTCTGGGCAAAGTCCTCAGATGTGGTGGCTGAAAGCCAGCCCTGTTATCTCCACAGTGCTCCTCCTCTCGACTTTATAACAATTCACTTGATTCCCAAGTGACAGGTTTCTCTTCCGTCAGAGTCTTTGATCTGGCGTGTGAGCGTCACATCAGATTGCGTCACCGGCTCGCTTCTCTCCCTGCTGTATCACCTTACTCTGTTTCTTCTGAACTGCGTGTCCCTTCACATTTGGATGATTGTTTGAAAACGCTGCCTTGACATTGTATCATGTGTCTTGTGCTCCTGCTCTCTGGTGGAAATGAGAACGCACAGTTGAAAGAAACCCAAATATTTTAGTTAACAAGATAGGATGGAAACCTTGCTGTGTGTGCCATGCACTGGAGTCCATCAGAAGAGAGGTCCTTAAACAACAAAAGGACTTCTTTAAAAGCATTGCATATAAATCATGCAAAATACTAAATTTAAAGTTTAGAAAACTCTAAATCTGCATAGACGCTGATTGATTTATTTTCTTCTACTTTTTTTTTGCAAATTGTTAAGATCTACATGCAAAATCATATGGGTCTCTCTGTTATTTATTATAGAATGGTAGATATAATTTATTATGAAATAGCATTACAGTATGTTATATGCTACTTACGCATGATCACAATCATTTGGACCTTCATCAAATGTGTAATTATTACAGTTCTGACTTATTAAGCACATACTATAGAAAACAGTGGTTTTCAAATGGGTGCACCTCAGAATTACCTGGGGAGCTTTTTAAAATCCCACTTCTCAGGCCATATCCCCAGGCCAATTAAACAAGAATCTCAGGGGGTGAGACCCAGTCATCAGTATTTTCTGAAGTTCCTTGGCAAGGTATACTCAGATTTGAGAACCAATGATGTAAAGCCTTGTTTGTTGCTCGGGTTGTTCTGTGTGCCAGCGGTCTTAGCATTACCTGGGAGCTTGTTGGAACCCTCGAGCCCCAGCCCAGGCTAACTGAATCAGAATCTGCATTTTCTCAAGATCCCAAGATGCTTCCATATGTGTTTTAAAATTTGGGAAGCACCAATGGACATGGACGGGCACCCTGCTAAGCATTTCAAGGCCATTCATTCACAAACAATTTATTACCCTTCTACAGTGTGCCAGGCACCGTGCGAGGTTTAAATTCATCACTGCCTGGCAAAGTGGTGTTTGAGCGTTATTTTATGAGGAAATTGCGCCTCAGGCAGGCTAACTATCTCAAAATAGGCTCAGCCAGCGTTTGTATCCTGGCCTGTTACTCTAAAACACAGCTTTTCCCACAAGAGCAAGCTGTTTCTAAGTATAGTTCTTCAGTAAGCCAAACAAACAATGCTTCCTAAATCTTTACCCTATTAATAACATCTTTAATCTGTTTACCAGGAGCAGAATTAAAGGTAATATTGCCTGGTGAAACATGTCACTCCTGGCAGAGTAACATAGTGAGGTGATGAGCTGTTTGTTAGTCACCGATGCAGAAGGCAGGAGGCACGACAAAAATATTCCCCTTTCCTTATGAGTGAGTCCCAGGGGACACACTGAGTATTCATTTTAAAGAGGAAGTATATCCTCAGTTAGTTGTGTGGGGGCTCTAGTGCATCTGACTTCGGGAACTGGTTTGGAAGAACCAAAATTGCCTGTGGGGTAGCTTCATGTAATTCAACATACACTCTTGTCATCTCTCTCAGCTGTTTGCCTCAAGGGCATCATTGTGGGGCTACTTGTTCAAAGATTTTGTGTAAGCAATTCACAGGGACTCTAGTACCTGGAGTGTGAGGGATATTTGATATGACTGGAAATGTGCTCAGTGATGCATATTGCACCTACTGATATTATTTTAACTAAATAATAATAATGATCTGCCACTGTAGTTCTTTTTCACAAATCTAACTCTTGGCCATCTTGTGTCAGTTTCCTTCCCAAATTAGAGATGGCTTTAGTGGAACATTTCTAAGATATATTAGATGTAATAAAATGGAATAGGTAAAATAAACCTACCTTTTTGCTTAATTATAAGTATTTTATCCTGACATTAAAAACCATAAACATGCAACAGCTTTTCAAAATTATTGTTGAACATTTTGATCTATGGCTACTTCCTAATGTACTTCACCATTATCATACCTTGACCACCTCACTTTTTTTCAATTTTATATGAACATTTTGCTCCATAAACCTTTGCTCATAATTTAGATAATTTCCTTAGGATGTGTTCCCTAAGTGAACATAGTGAGTTAGAGCATATAACCATTAAAATTAGAAAGGGAATATATTAATTTACAATGAAAAAGATAATTATCAAAAAGGCCACTCATCAACACAGTCTCTCCTTGTCATAGGAAAGTGCAGATGTTTTGTCCTGACCAGTGTGGATCAATGGGTTGGGAGTTGTCCCCACAAACCGGGAGGGGAATGACGCCCCTCTTGATCGCTGGTTCAATTTCTGATCAGAGCACATGCCTGGGTTGTGGGCCAGGTTCTTTGCTGGGCATGTGTGAGAGGCAGTCGATTGATGTTTTTCTTGCACATCAATGTCTCTCTTCCTCTCCTTCTGCCTCCTTCCTTTCTCTCTATAAATAAATAAAGTAAATAAATCATAAAAAGTACAGATATTTTGAAGGTTCATGATACATATTGTACCTTTTCTTTCCAGAAAGTTCATTCACATGCACATTTGCACCTAAGAGATGGTGTTTGAGCACCAACTGCCCCTGCAGGGCTTGTGGTGGCTGGAGGTCAGTGGGCAGGACATCAGTCCGGACGGGAGCAGAGCTGAGACAGCAGGGAGTTAACCCTAGCCCTGTCACTTCTGAGCTCTGTGATGTCGATGATCATCTGTGACTGCTGTTTTCTGCAAAAAGAAATTCAAGTTATTTAGCAAAAACAAGAATTACAAGAGGATGGAGCAGGCCACAGGCACAACCAGGTCTGTTGGACAACTGCAGTCATTGGGACATTATCTCCTTTCTCAGATCTTCTTTTGTCTTTTTGGGTTCATTTGCAGGTGCAATTTTTCCACCTTGTGGCAAAATATATGCTTGGTTAGCTTGAAACTTAGATATTCCTCATAAATAACAATCAAGGGTGAAAGGTATGAAGTCCTCTTCTTCTATATCCAGGCCAATTTATGAAAATGATTCTAATTGTTTGTGTCTCATATCCATCGTTGGACCGAGCCCTGTGTCCTGGGGATGTGTATTTTGACTGGCAGCCACAATCGTGTGCCCATTTCTGTGTGTGAAAGTCTACCAGAATAGAAAAGGGAAGCTACTCAAAGAAAAAGTTTGAAGACAGACAAAGGAGTAAATGTGGAAGACAAAAATTATTCGTTGTGTAATTCTCTGAGCTCCAGTTTCTTCAATAATATTATTAAGGAATTGAATATGATAATCTCTAAAATATTTTGAAAACCTTATTAACTTTCCTGACTCTCAAGGTAACATATGTTAGTGTAAAAATTAAAGCAATACAAATTAATTAATTAATTAATTAATTAATCTATTTACTTATTTACTTATTTAGGGTTAGCATGTAAAGTTTATTTAGTACCCATTCTTCAGGAGGACCTCTTACAAGTGTCATTTCAATGAACATTTCACAAATTTATAATGTAAAAGAGGATAAATCACCTAACCTCCAAATTAGTGTATGTTTTCTAGGTCCCCGCCAACTGCTGTGCATTGCCAATAGTTAGTTTACAAAATTTTATCTACTTTTGGGCTGCTAGAATAAAACACCATAGCGTGGGTGGCTTCTCAACAGCAGACATTGGTCACTCACAGTGCTGGAGGCTGGAAGTCTGAGATCGGGCACCAGTACGGTCGGCTGGGGGCCTTTCAGACTGTACCCTGCACCCTTCTCATTGTGCCCTCGCACGGTGGGAGGAGGTGGGAGCTCTTTTGAGCCACTTTCATAAGAACGTGAGCTCCATTATAAGGGCTCCACCTTCATGAACTATCCACCTCCCAAACATCCTGCCTCTTAATACTGTCACATTGGAGGTTAAGATTTCAACATATGAATTTGAGGGGAAAAAGAAACATTTAGTCCATAACAAATAGCACGTGCATTTATTTTTTATTTAATTTGATTTATTTTATTTTTGATTTGATCTTTATTGTATCTTTTCCCCATTACCTTTTAGTTCCCTTATACCCCCTTCCCCCCAGCAATCACCACACTGTTGTCCATGTCCCTGAGTCCTTTTTCCTTTTTGCTCAGTCCCTCCATATATACATGTATGATGACTCAGCAAAAGGTAGTGTGAATTGATGTTCGCACTGACAGTGATGGAGAGAACTTGCTTCCCTACACCTTCATCAGCATGAGGCAGGGTCTGTTTTCTTAATCTTTGCCAATCCAACAGATAAAATATGTTTGACCAATTACAATGACCAAATTCTTCAATTTATTTTTAAGGATTGTCATAAGATGATCCTGACTTAGTCAATGAACATTTTTATAACTTCACATAAATAGGGTCAATATGGTAAAGTTTTATGGATTTTGAAGGGCTACACATGAATCACAATAGAAGAGTACATGACTGCAGTTCAAAGTTCTGCTCATTAATTTACTCAACAACAATTTATTGAGCACCTACTACGTGTAACACACTCTGATTGGTAGTGATTATCTAGAAGTACATAAGATAGATATGATTCCTGTCCTCTTCCTTAAGGGAAGACAAGGAATATTGCATAATTGATTACTAAAAGGAAAATAGGATGCATTGGGGGTTTGAAATAAGGGGGCCAGAGTTTACCTGGAGAAATAATTAAGCTTCTCTGAGAAAGTGGCATTGCTATTGAAACCCAAAGGATGAGTCAGCTACAGGAGTGAGGGCAGAGAAACTTCCAGGCAGAGGGTGGCTAGTGGGGAACACAGGAAGGACTGGAGTTGAGAGGAACATGGTCCATTTAAAGAAATCCAAATTGGCTGGAGCAGAGCACACAGAGTGGTACAGGCTGTGATGATCAGGTGGGCCGGGCCAGACCATGTGGGTCTAGTAGGCCATGGTAGAGATTTTGGATCTTTTTCTGAGGAAAATGGAGAACTACCTTCAGGTTTTAAGCAGTGGAGTGCCATGATTGTATTTGCATTTAAAACGATCACTCTAGCTGGAGTGTGGATAATGGATTGGAGATGAGCAAGATGAAAGTGTGTAGAGCTCATCAGCAGTCTGTTGCAGTGGTCCAGGCAAGAGAGGGAGCAGGTGAGGACAGCAGAGGTAGAGAAGTGAGGGGAGATCTGGGAGATGGGTTGAAGAGAAAATCGATAGGACTTAGGGGAGAGAGAGGCATTAAGGGTGCATTGGATAAAAGACTTGCCTAGATGACATTCAGAGCCCTTTGAATCTCTGAGGTGGTAACACTCCATGAGCCTTGGGTCACACAAATTTAAACTTTTTCTGTTAGGAAATATACTTGGCTCTAGGGAGAAAAAGAAATTCTTCAAATACAGCAAGATTCCTCAAAGCTGGGATAAAAATAAGCACAACAATGGTAATAATTGAGCTTGTGTTTTAGTTTTTCAATATTTGAAGCTTATTTATTTGGAAGCAGCTTTATTAATATATAAGTGACATTCAGTAAACTACATATATTTAAAGACTACAACTTGATACGTTTTGACATATAAATACAACCATGACATCATCACCACATACAAGAGAGCAAATGTATCCATCGCCTCCAAACGTCTCCTTGTGCCCCTGGGTAGTCTGCCTTTGCCACTCCATCCCCAGGCAACCACTGATCTACTTTTTGTTACTATTGATTAGTTTGTATTTTTAGAGTTAAATGGAACCATACAATATTGCACTCATTTTTTTTTTTTTTTGTAGGGGGAGGTCTGGCTTCTTTCACTCATGAAGCTCTTTTACATACACCTGTCCTATCTAATTATTATAGCAATAACCCTATTATCAGAAAACTGGTATTCAAAGAAGCTAAGTCCCAAAGTCACCCAGCTAAATAGTGACAGTGATGGTCTCAGAGCCCATGCGCTTCCCATTGCCACACACAGCCTGGCCAGGGGACCCCCCCCCCCAGAGTACCAACAGTCTCAGAGATGCTCCATCTCTGTGGGGTGAGTCTAAGAGGAGTGGTTCTATCCATGTCTTATGGGTTTGGAGGTTGGAATCATGACCTGGAGAATCTGAAGACGAGCCCCTTACCTCCCACAGCAGTGTACCTATGAAGAATGCTAGTGGTAGAGCGAATAGACCTGAGTGGTCTGAAGCTTTGTAGGATCTTTGATTGTGAAGGTCCCCGGAGGCCCGGGCTGGTGGAGACAGAGAGATCAGAAGAGATTGCCGAGATTATGCCCAGAACTCAGGGCAGACCCAGGTTTCGCAGAAGGTGGGAGGAGAGCACTGGCTGCCCGCCTCTGCCTCAACCGGGGCAGCTCTGTTCTTACCTATCTCATATATTGTGCTTCTGGGTAGATTCCTTCTGACAGGAGACCTTGGTCCTTAAAATGGTTTGAAAATCACCGATCTGGTCTAATATTGCACTTACATGTGAGGACACTGGGATCTTGGTAAGGTTGCCAGATAAAGGGCAGGACACAATCAAATTCGAATTTCAAATGGACAAATTTTTTTTTTAGTGTAAATATGTCTCAAATATGGTATGGGAGAGAATTTATATGTACAATTATTTATTTTTCCTGAATCTGACAGCACTAAGCCTACAGAGAGAACTGCTCTGCCTAAGAGGCTGCTGAGGCACAGGGAGGGGAGTGTGTGGCTGATTCGGAGGAACAGTCTCCTGTCCAGAAGTGGACCTTGGAGGGACTCTACTGCATAAAAGAACAGATCCTCCCTTGCTAGAGGCCTAAAAATTGTTTTCAGCAGAGCCACATTAGTTTAAGGTTGGGGTGAGAGAGGTTAGAAGAGGCAGGCCAGGATGAAGCCAGTGGCCCGCTGGCATCCACCATGCCTGCCTCGCCCCTGGGTATCTCCTCTTCTTCCCTTCCCAACTGTGCCCTGGGATCTGGGGGCTGAGGAGCCAATGACACTTGGGAGATGAGCCCCATGATCGCTCCAGCCCAGGTGCCTGGTGAAGGGGGCACACTGAATCCTCATCCTCTAAGCTTCCAGCTTTCTCTCTCTCGAGCATAGGCGAGAAGAGAGGAGGGAGAGAGAGAAGAGGCCTGAAAGTTAACAAGCAAAATCACTCAAATGATCTCCTGTCTTCCTCTTCCCTGACTTGGCCTCATTAACACAAGGAGGCTAATATTTGGCTCTGGAGCACAGCAGGACTGGAGCGCTCTCCAGGGGCTCTGTTAAATGTCATAAATTGCGAGAGCGCAGCTAGAGGAGTTTGTGAATGACATCTGAGCCTGAGGCCATCTAGTAATATTTATACTGTGGAAGTTCAGCCCTTTTCCCCCTTTAGAAAAAGTTTCCGATTTGTTTCGGAGGATGTCCATCTTAATCACTGTTTCTGGTGCTCTAATGGGCTAGAAACTCAGGGCCCGGATCCCAGGGAGAGGCTGTGGGAGAAACAAAAGTTTGCACGTGGGGAGGTGCGCTCAGGAGCTCATTTTCTGGACCTTTTATCCTGCCCAATGTTTTTTTAATCTTTGGGGTACAGTTAGGAAATGGGTTTCTAGCTGTTGTGGGCAAAGAAAATCATACTTATTTTTAGTCTATAAAATCTGAGAATCAATTAAATTGACTGTTTAGCGATGTCCAAAGGGCATAAAACTCCTCAGCAAGAATGATGGAATATTGCCAAATATAATAAAATAATTCTTATATATTATATATGTTCATTTTATCCTTCAAACAACACTATGAGGTGAGTACTGTTATCCCCATTTTAAAGGCTGAGAAGCTAATCTGTCACAGACTCAAGCAGAAAACCATGCTGGCCGCTCACACCCAGGTTGGCTTCTGAACCCCGTGGCCTGGCATTCCAGGCCCCTCACACTGTACCCTCAACTGCATTTTCAGTTTTACCTTGCATGACTCATCTGTGGGTACAACTCGGATGTGGCGGGTCTCACTGTGCCTGAGCTCATCAGGCACATCCCTCCTCTGAGACTCTAAGTCCATCGGGTACGTTGGGAAGGTGGTCTGCCCGCTTTTCCAAAATACTCTACCCACCCTTGGACCCGGTCCCACCTTCCACCCAGGCGTCCTCATGGCCATTCCAGACCGTTGGGATTTCTCTCTTGGTCTGAATTATTGAAGAACCGTTCCTCAGATGGGCAAGCCTGTACAGTCCTGAAGTCATTTGTTCTGTCCCTCAAGTCACCTTGTTCTGTCCCTCAAGTCTGTGCTGTTTCTTAATGACTCATCTCTCTGTCTTCTTCCCTAAATAAATTATGAGCCACAGAAGGGAAGAGGCTCTGTATGATCATAATGGTCCCTCGGTCAGGATAAGGGGCTGGGAGCTTTATTTTATACTTGCTGATTCTTAAAGGAATCGCCAGAGAGGTAAATGTCGGTCTTCACGAGCAGCTGGGATGCTCTTTGTGGCTCTTGGATTGGGCATAGTCTAAAATTTAATATTGAATATAAGCAGACAGCTCTCTCACTTATGCACTACTAGTCTTACACAAATTCATTTTCCTCAAATTATTCCATAAAACACATAATAAGATTTTGGAGTTGGAGAAAGTTTGTGTTCTTACAGGAACAAAGAGTCAACTGTTGCGGGCAGTGGCTGCTGTGAGCAGGTCTGGTCCTTCCTTTCTGGCATTACTTCGTGCTCATAGGACTTATGATGCATCAGCTTATCGTATATCAGTGTTATTTGTGTCATTTTCCCATTAATTGCCATGAGTTCCCATTAAGTGCCTTTCCCATTAATTGCAGACCAGTGATTTAGGAGAGACTAGAAGTCTGACTGAAGATGTAAGGGTGAGTCCGGTGGTGCCAGCCCTGACTTTGTGTCTAGCTATGGACGGTTCAGTAGATTGAGCTCATGCTTATTTTTGTAATGCAAAAGTGGGTTCTGAGGGGGACTGAGAGGAACAGCATTTATGCTGCAGTATTCTCGACTTTCACTAAATATGAGTTTTGCAAGAACTTTCCTTCCTGAACAGTTGAGTGTCTCGGGAAGCACTTGCCATCCGTGAATCAGGGTAACATGAACTGAAGGTGAAATATTTCTGGAAATGGGAAAGCATTTTATGTCTTTACCCTTTGTGCGGGCTCTCAGCTCACACCTGTGGTACTTTGGGCCTGCAGGCCTGTCCTCAGCTTTCTTCACTGTCCAGAGAAAGCTGTGTGTCCTTATGAGAAAGGGGAGGAGGCCTCCTGGGGACAGAGAACAATGATTGCTTTCCTTTTATGTTCATCACAAAGATCGATAATCCACATATAATTTCCACATTGGGCCATAAGTATAAGTAATTACAGACTAATTAAATGTGCTAACGGTGGCCAGGACTATTAAAAGAGCAATTATGTCACTAACCCCTCTGGGCTGCCTTCACTCTGAGTTGGAATGAAATAATTTGAAATATAAAATCAGATTTCAGAACGAACATTTCCGAGCCCTCTTCTATTACACGCTGTTTACCTGTAATAGAACTTCTTTTTCCTTTCTCAAGACTTAATGAATAGATACTAGACTTAAGACCTCAAACAAGGGCAGGGACAAAGGGGATTCGACCTGCGCCAAGGTAAGGCTGCCCCACCTGCCTTGTGCGTGTCTCTCCGAGACTCCTGCCAGTCTTCCAACATCAGTTCATAGGCCACTTTCTCTCGACTTCTCTGGTCTTATTTGTCTGAGTCGCCCCCAGCCATAGTACTTCCTACTTCTGTAGTAGAGTTCAGACTTCAAATTTATAGATGAGGAAACTAAAACCCAAATGACGTGAGACTTTTAAACTCAAATGCTTGTAGGAGCCAAACAAGATGTGAGGGTCACTTTGGTACGGCACGTATTTTAGCTTATGCTGACTGATACATACCTGAACAGACTGTTCTGTGTTTGTACTTGCTTGGCTCCTAGAGGCATTTGAATTTAAAAGTCTTATCTTAAGGGACTTGAGTTTAGTTTCTTCTTCTATACGTTTGCATTACTGTGTACCCCTACCAACAAAGTTATGAGGGTAAACATGAGGTAAGATATATGAAAAAATGCTTTGCAAACTATAAAGTCATACAGAAAGGTTTTCATTATCTAGTAGTCATAAAATAAGACAGATTTTACTGAATTCTACTATAGAGTAGAAGGTACTATGTATCAATCCAGGTTTATTTCTCACGAGGTTTCATGTTCATTGTAGGTTGACCGTGGCCCTTCTCCGTGTATCTTCACTTCGGGACCCAGGCTGACACAGGGACACTGCTAGGAGTGAGGAACCATGGACGGTACATATCTCTTCTGCTCACAAATCAAAACGTGCCCTTTTCGTTCAGTTTCTCTAGTGGGTCTGCATGAATCAGACATTCATCCTGCGTTAGGGGTTGGCAAACTAAATGGCTGACAAAAATCAAGAGAAGAATAATATTTCGTGACTTATGAAAATTACATGAAATTCAAATTGTAGTGCTTCTATCAATTAAGTTTTATTTGGACAAAGTTATTCTATCTGTGTATTGTCTATGGCTCATGCATGCTACAACAGCAGAGATGAGTTACAACAGTCTGCGCGATTTAAAATATTTACTGTCTGGTCCTTCACAGAGAGGTTGCTGTACCCTGTCTTAAATCACTAGGCAGAAAACAACTTGACCAGGTAGGAGCTCAGTCTGGGTTAGTTTTAGCTGTTTTTTGTGGGGTTTCTTTTTTGCATAGAATGGACAATGTGTTTGGAATTCAGGGGCACTGCGTACTGCTGTGTGTACCAAGGGCTGTTGTTCACACAGCCTCTAATGTGACTGGAGCTCCTGAGCTCGTGTGATGGGGTAACAGGGCTATTAGTGCCTGTGTGCAGAGGGGTTCTTACTCTTACTTTCAAATGGCATTGAATTCTAGCTAATGCAAAAATACCTTAAATTATATTAAAAAGCAAATGATAGTCTGTAGGAAATATTGGCAACAAATATGGTAGACCAAAGATGGATATTTTAATGCATAAAAAATTCTTGCAAATTAATAAGAGAAAGATAAACACCAGAATTTAAAAAATGGTTGAAGTTAAAACTATTTAAGTCAATGTCCAAAAACATATGATAAAATTTTAATCTTACCAATAAACAAAGAAATGCCAATTAAAACAGGAAACTCCAAATTTTAACTATTAAATTGGCAAAATAAGAGACAAGCCCACCATTGGCAAAGGTGCAAGGAATAGGGCACATTCTATAAATGTGCCCAATTTTGATGGGTAACTTGTTAAGATAAACTGAAAGCTTAAAGACATTTATACTCAGACTTTGCCTCAAGAAATTTATTTTTAGGAACTAATAAGTAGAGATGCATGCAGAGATTTATGTACAAGAACTTTTACTACTAATGTTACTTCGAATAGAAACAACTTAACTATCCAACAGTAAATGCTAGCTAATCCTTGAAATTATGCTGTAGAAGGAAATTAATGTCATGGGAAACAGTTTATGGTGTATCATTAAGTGAAATAAACAGGATACAAATAGCATATACGATACACTCCAATTTTTCTAAAAACAACAACAGGAGAGAAATGCAAATGCACGAAAAAGGGCTGGCATTTATTTACTAACCTGTCAATAGTGGTTATCTCTGAGTTCCTGAATAATGATTGATTTACATAATTACCTTTGTGCTTTTCTGTACTTTCCTGTTTCTACTTTATAAACACTTAATTACTTTGGTAATCAGAAAAAAATTAAACATATTTGGCTGAGGAAACTGACTTACAGTATGCTTGTGAGTATATGGGGACCATGTAATCTTCGGCATTACTTCCTTAGCTTGAAAAAAATTATTTTTGGGTAAATCATGGGCTCCATTTTCTTTGACACACTAGAAAATCTGTGATGCCTGATGTTCGCAGAGGAACATCCCGCTTTGGTCTCTCTCACTTGGGCATTAAAGAGAAAATATTTTGCTGGGATGCTCTGAAGTATTTAGAGAATGGTCTCAGCTCAGCAGGCCACTTTATTACTGTAGCTGTGGCTTAATCAGAGGCCAGAGTGCTTTCTGAGATGGAATGATCCAGCTTTGAATAGAAGTGGTCTTCTAAATTGGGGTGGGCCCCTGCAGCATGTGGTCTTCATTGAGAGTCTGCACACTTCCCCACCCCCTGGGATGCACGGGCACCTCCTCACTCCAGCCCAGCCTCATCTCCCAAGGAGGAGCAGGCTATGGCCGGCTTCCCTTTGGAAAGGTTGCCGATTGCTACTCAAGAAAATTGCTTTTGTTCTTCAGTTTTTGTTATTACTAGTCTAGCCCAGGTTGTCTGTGGTAAATGAAGTTCTAAGCAAAGTTTGGAGAAAGTTGAATACTTTTCTTAGATCTGAAGCTAGAAATCTAGAAAGTTCCAGGCAAAAGCCTGTTGATTTCTTTTGGAAGTCAGTTTTTGCTAGGCCTCTCAGACATGGTGCCATCACAGTGTATTACCTGACATCTCTGCTGTCATGATTCTTCCTGTCCTTTCTTAGGGTTCACACTGCTATGGGTCAGGTGTTCACAGGCAGACATGGCAGATGGAAGAGGCCCAGAATGGCTCTGGTCAGCCTTCAGGGGCCAAGGGAGGGTTGGTCTGGCCAGCACAGAAGAGGTTCAAGGAATGGGGGACCAGCCTGGTACAGCCCAGCCTTGCTGTCCCAGCAGGTGGAATTATGGGGTGAAAGTGTTCTGAATTTCTGGTGAGCAGCCAGTCAGTGGATGGCAGGGCACCAGCCACCAGGTTCAGAGATGCTGGACGCTTAACACAAGAGCCTGGTAAGGGTCTTGCACTGGCCAGGTAGTACCATAGAAAAGTATGGGTTTTGGAGCCAGACAGTCCTGGGTTTGATCCTGGCTTCACCACTGCCTCACTGTGTGCTGCTGGTGGAGGCCTCACTGTCTTACCTGCAAGTAGGGCTAACACCCCCAGCTCTGTGAAGTGTTGGGAGAATTAAGTGAGAGAAGTTGTATAATGCATTAGAACAGCACAGACACACTAAAGAACCTTCTTAAGGCTCTTGTGTCCTAGCTCAGAATTAGAACTGGGAGTTGGGCTGCACTTGCAAATGAGGAATTGGTGGTCCCAGCCAGGGACCCACTGTGTTGAGGCTGAAAGCCAGGCTGGGAGTCACACCATTGATGGGAAGTTTAGGAAAATATTCCCACTGTGTTTTCCTACTCTCTTTTCTAGTGGCTTCTCTTTGGAAACTCAAGGACTTTGATCTGATTTTATCAAAATCTGAGGGGATTAGAAAAGAATGGGGGTGGTTGAAAACAACTGAACTTGGACTTGGGGAGAGAATTCCAGGATGCAGCAGAAATTCTTGAAAAGATTTAAAATTATAAATGTTTGTTGAGAGAGACAATAAAGGTTATTGTTCACCTGACACACTGCTTTCCAATTTTAAAGAAAATGAGTGTGAACCTATTCTTTAGGTTTTAGTCCCTTTGCAAATAATCTAAAAAGATTTATTAAGGGGGATATTTATTTTAATTAGTTTATAAAGTGACTAACTCTGTAACCCTTTCAGTGCTGTGTTAAGAATTCCAGGTTTTCTGTAGTCGGGGCATAATGCCCACTATGATATTCAATGAAAACAAAACAAGGAAGCCAGCTCCTTGAAGGGCTGTGCCTCGTTCACTTCCGCTCTCTGATTCTTAGCCCAGGGTGTCCCTCCTCTTAGTGGGTCCTTAGTAAAGGTTGTTGAGCTGAACTGAATAATAAACAACATTTTATTTTATTTTATTATAGCTCTTTTGATGTATAACTGATATACAAAAACCGCACGTATTTAAGGTGTACAATTCGATAAGTTTGAATATGTGTATACACCTGTGATGCCAGCATTATAATCAAGGTAATAAACATATCCACCACCTTCAAAACTTTCCTGATGGTTGGTGTGGCTCAGTGGATTGAATGCCAACCTGCAAACCCAAGGGTTGCCAGTTTCATTCCCAGTCAGGGCACAGGCCTGGGTTGCGGACCAGGCCCCCAGTAGGGGGTGCTCAAGAGGCAACTGCACATTGCATGTCTTTCCCTCTCTTTCTCCCTCCCTTCCCCTCTCTCTAAAAATAAATAAATAAAATCTTTTTAAAAAGTTCCCTGATAAATAACACTTTCAGTTGAATGTGCTATACTCTAAGGAAATCCAAAGATCTTCGAAATTTATCAAATAGATTCCTAAGGTGGCGGTGGTGGTGGTTTGGAGGTTAGGGAGGTTAAAAATTCATGTTGGGTAAATTCATCTTTGCATCCCTTTTTGGGGACATGATAATTTTATGAACTAAAGAACATAGATCCTTCTTTTTTTATTAGAGTCATTTACTAATAATTTTTTTTTAAACAGCTTGGTTTTCCTTGAGTTGTCAGACAATGTGTGGTTTTCTGACCTTGATGAGGAGAGGAACTTCCCCAATTTTGCTATGGACCTGAAACCTAAATTCCTAAGACCAAAATTCTAAGCCCTTCTGCAGCTCACCCACTGAAGAGGCTCCAAGCAGTTTTTGTGCCCTTGGACGCACGGCAGAGTAACAGTCGTGGGGACAGAAATTTCCTGGACAGTGGGCGTCAGGGTGTATTAGTCCCATGGCCTCCCAGGACAAGTCACACTTGGTGTGGGAGTTATTTTCTGCAGAGAAATGAATGTCTCTGTGGGTGCTTGAGCTGCAGGGAGAGATTGCATTCTCAGAGTGCCTGAGGGCAGAGGCAAGATAAAGAGGTGATATACTCAGAGAAGACCATTCCTAAAATATAGAAGATAAAGTGAGTTATTTACCTTGTTTGCCTTGCCCTGCATATACTTATTGCCAGTGCTCAGAGCTACACCACTGACGTATTTGAAGCAACTTTTGTGGATCGTAAAGATAAACCATAGTTCACCAACAGGAATTTGTCACAATCAATGTTGGCAGCCATTCACAGACACGATTTTAGCTACAAAGGCAAAGTAGACTAGGTTTGAACATGTCTCTCAGTTGAGCAGTTTGTCATCGAGGTAGAATAAGGTTCTTTGTGCAGAGACTGAAGTTTCAAAATGTCATCTGTACTTCTAAGGTTCTTTCAAATTATCGACTAAATACTGATCCCGTAGCAGGTGACAGACAGTCCGGCACTCTCATGGGTGTCCTGCTGCAGTTCTCCCAGCCCCGAAATGTGGACCCTGAGGTCCAGCTTTGCTCAGTTATTCACTGTTCCCTTTTAACTGCCTGTGGCTATTTGCCTCTGTGCATCTGTTTGAGCTGTTCTTTCATGTGAAATCCCCCTGCCCCCCACAAGCCAAATCCTATTTTTGTCTTTAAGACCCTGCTATACACAGTGTATATTTGGGCCTTCCCAAAATTCCTATGTTGAAACCTAATGCCCAACATGATGTTATAAAAAGTGGGGCCTTTGGGAGGTTGATTAGATCATACGGGTGGAGCCCTCATGAATGGGAAAATGCCCTTAAAAATGGGACCCCACAGAACTCCTTAGTTAGGTTGTAGTGAGAAGATGAGCCAGGAAGTGAGCTCTCACCAGACACTGAATCTGCCTGCACCTTGATCTTGGACTTTGCAGCCTCCAGACCTTTGAGAAATAGACATTTGTCTGCAAGCCAGTTTATGGTATTTTTGTTATAGCAGCCCAAATAGACTAAGGGGGACCCCACTGAAGTCTGATTGTCCATGAAGACTTTTGTAGCATTTGCTGGGTGCCCATCCAGGGCACGCACAGGCAGGTCCTATTAACTCTGGCACTCCTTGCCCCCTGCTCTGGAGAGTATGCTCTGGTCTCAGGCTGGGGTTTGGACTGCCGGGCATTGGAAGTTAGTGACTGTTAATCCTGAGAGGTGGGAGTTGTGGGACAAACACACCAGCTTCCTCACTCCTCGTTTCGATGATTCTGAGGGATGCTCGGCCTCTCCCAGAGACTCCCCAAGAGGGTAAGCCCCAGATGTTTGTAGTGGTAACTGATTGTTAAAATGTCCTATGTTGGTTTTCCTCTTTCTGCTGTCTTGACTTCCACTCCTTGTGCTCACTGAGACCTTCTCCCTCCCAAATAAACTACTTGTACTCAAATTCTCATCTCAGGATCTGCTTTTGGGGAAACCCAAACTCCAGACAACTTCCCCTGTATTCCAAATGACAATAATGTCTTTCCATTCCTGAGACACATGCGGTGCTGTCTGTACTTCTCTTATAGTTTACCTCGTCTTGGAAAAAGCTATAGCCGTGACCTCTCCTCTATTAAAGTACAACCTTTTGAGGGCAGGATACCTCAGTATGGTGTCCTACACCGCACTTTTCACAGAGTAAATATTCAGTATCTATCCGTTGAATGAATGAGTAAGTGAATGATGAATGAATGAACAAACAAATGGCAAAGTTCCTTTTCACCTTGTTTTTCAGGGCAGGTTCAGGCAGCACACGTCCCAGAAGCTCTGCATCCCCAGTTTTTGCACGTGGGAGGTGCTCAAAAGATGTTAGTGGTATGAAAGTAAAGTGTATTTGATAGCAAAAATTGCAGTCTGCAGGAGGGACCAGAGTCTCTTATCAGGCCTAGGTCCAGTTCATGGTAACCTGATCCAATGATATTTGAGAAGCCTGCATGTTCTGCTGACTTTTGAGGCCATTGGCAGCCAAACCAAGTTTGCTGGGGTTTCATGGAAACAGCCAAAACAGTGTGCCAGTCTGGGCTCTGTCCCTGTCTCAGTGAATGAGCCTCAGGACTGGCTGGCGGCAAGAGGGAGGCTTGCCTCCCTGACAGCTGTCAGCTGCCCATGGAAACCAACTCAAGTTAGAGCCTACAAAATTCAGGCTACTCTGAACCACTGAGGAGAAACCTTAAAACCCCTTAGATAGCGCCCTAGGGCCTATCTCAGCCTGAAGAAACCCCCGGGGGCCTGGGGCTTGGCTGGATTCCACAGGGGATGGGTGGGAAGAGGGAGCCCAGAAAATTCTTTGGGGTGTGGAAGTGTGGAGGAGACAGTGATTCAGACTCACAGCTGCTTGAAGTATTTTCATGCTGGTGGACTAGGTTGATACCTGAGGGTCCAGGGTGGTGAAGGGGTGACACCCACTTCCTTGTATCAAGGGCATTGCTTGTTGTGTAAGGAAAAGACTGAAAAAGTGAGGTGCGCAGGCAAGGGCACTAACATGCACTAAGTGACTGTCCAAAGCAACCTCTTGCAAGGAGTGGGCTTGGGAGTTGAAATCACTGAGGGACAGGAGAAAAGACACACCAGCTCCGGTGCTGTACATCCTGGCCCGTGTGCAAGTTGCGTATACATGCTCAGCCCAGCTGCCTTCCCCTTCGCCGGGAGCAATAATGACAGCCTAGGACAGTTAGGAGGACTGTGAGAGTTGTTTTTTTCTTTCCATGCTCTCCTCTCCCTTCTTCTCCATTTCTTATTTATTTCCATCACACCTTGAGAAAAAGAGTAATAAACTGGCAAGTATCCTTGAAGGATTGAGTATTTTGTCCTTATCATTAATAAACTGTTGACCAGTCTGTTTTTGAACACTGTAGAGACACATGCAGGAGCATGTAGGTTCCAGTCAAAGTCAAGGGTAGCTTATTCGAATTCTTCTCATGGCTCATCTAGGGCCTCGGCTTTGGGTGCTGCCATGCACCCTGTCCTCGTGCCTGGGCTGGGGCTGGTTCTGACCCAGGACCCTAAGCTTCTGCCGGAGAATCACCTGAGGCCCAAAAGATGGAGACAGCCTTGTATACACCTGCTTCCTGACAGGGAGCAGAGAGCAATACTTAGTTTGAAAAGAGACAAAATCTGCTAGGAGCATCTCATCCAATTTAGAAAAGACATTAACAACTTCATAATTTTTAGTGTTAAAAAGCTAATAATTTAAACATTCACTTGATAACAGAGAAACAGGAATGTTGCATAATAAACTTTTAAGCACTTTTATTTTTGTTAGGAGGCAGGAACAGTGGATAGAAAGCAAAATTTTATAGGACAAATCTGCTTTTTAAGGAGAGAAAACAAGTTTTAAAAATTTCTTGTTATAGATCAGTGAGAATACTCTTCTGTCACAACTTTGCTTATAATGTTGGCAGTTATACTTTCATTACTTTATTAATGTATTTATCTAATATTCTTTTTAAGATTCATGCTTCAACAGAGAAACAGAGGGTCTTGTGCACTTCTATTGATCTCTGTCAATAAAACTGAGGGACAATGCATTTTGATATAATGATATATATTGGTAGAACCCTATCTTTCTATGTATGTCTATTAATCAAATGTTATGGATTAGATTTGTGTATTTTACTGCCATGAAGTGCCAATGAAAAGAACTATGTTGACATTCAAAGTATTCTTTCTTACTTTTTGAAAGTGGAGTTACCTTAAAATGCTTATGTATAAACAATAAGGTATCCAGGAAGAAATATTATTCCATCTCCTTCAGTCTCGGAACTGCATGTGAACTTAGTTGTTGCTTGAAGTGAACCATTACCTTAAATGGGGATGTGTGTACCTGTGGCTGCAGCTGGCCTTGAGGGGAGAGCATGAGGGGCTGGGGTGGGTGTGTGGATGGGCAGGGGCAGAGGCAGGGGACACCTTCCTACTGGAAGGTCATCAGAGAGTCCAGCTAAGACGAGGAAGCTCATGCCTCCATCTGTGCATGGAGGTCAGTACAGTCTCTCACAGGAAGAGGTGTGGGAGGACACAGAGCACCTGTGGGTAGCAGTGGAGGAAAAAATGAAAGAAAGCTCAGATAGCTTGGCACAACCTTGCTCCTGTCAGTCATGGATTCACCACCTAGCATAGATCAAAAAGGGCCTAAACTCTCATGAGCCCAGGGAGTAGGGCCTTGCGATTGGGAGATTACCCAGGATTATCCAGGGGGGTCCGACCTAATCATGTGGGTTTCCTAAGAGTGGAGAACCTTTCCAGGCTGTGATCAGAGAGGGATGTGACTACAGGAAAATGGTCAGAGAGTTACAACATTACTGGTTGGAGGATGGAGGAAGGGGCCGTAGCTAATAAATGCAGGAAATGGATTCTCTCCTTGAGCCTCTAGAAAGGAACGAAGCCTGGCGGACACTTGATTTTAACTGACTTGTGCCAGACTTCTGACCTACGGATCTGTAAGATAATAAATTTCTGTCGTGTTAAACTATCCACTTTACAGTAGTTTGTTACAGTTGCAACAGGAAACCAGTGCAGTAGTAGAGAACTGGACTAAATGACTACCGATATTTTAGAGTGCTTCTAGTTCCGGGATTGCTTAATCGTATCTGGATTAGTAAATACCTCCTCCTACATGAATAATTTCCATATTAGCCTCACGTATTTCCAGATCGTGACAGTATAAAATATTTACGTCATGTTAGAGAGGCTTAATGAGTTGGCTTATGTTGATTTTTATGAACCTTTTCTCATTGGACAAAGACAGTCTTTTTTTTTCTTTTAAAAAAAATTCTGGCTGGGGTGGGGTGGAGGGATGGGGAGAAAAGGCACACAACTGTAATTGAATAACAATAAAAAATTAAAATTAAAAAGAAATTCTGTTCACTCAGAGCAGTGCAATTCAAACACACTTCCTTTGAAATTGAGTTCACACACGTATCCTGTGCCCATTGTCAGGGTTCTGTGCTCTAGGACCTTAGGAAATTAACTTTTATATGTTACCTTTTAGCTGCCAAGACGGGTCACTGACACCTGAAGAGACAAGATTTAATTAAAGCGCAAATGAAAACGTATCAATTTGCTACCGAGAGCAAACCCGTCCTGGCTGAAGAGCGCTGAGGACAGCGCGGATTCTGACAGTCAATTAGCGATAGGACGGACTCCAGGGCCCAGAACGGGCGGCCACACTGACCCAGGTCTCACTGGACTGCTCTGTGAGGAGATTTCTTTTTAAAAGTGGCCATTAGGCAAAACACCCTGAAATCATTGTTTTTAAGGATTAAAATGCATATTTATGCTCAAAAGACTAAAAGATTTTGAAAAGGTCATTGAATTGGTCTTATTCCTTCCTAGAGTGTTTTGCAGCTCACAGAGGAAGAGAACGTGCAGAGAGCGACAAAAAACAAATTAAATTTCCACTTTCAACAGGTGAGAGGGTCATAGGCACTGAATCGCCATTTTTTTCATATTGCTATTCCCTAGATCCCTTTTTACCTCAGAGCTTTCTGGAATCCGTAGACAAGAAAATAAATCTAGGGCATACCATTTCATTCTTTCTATGCCACAGAATTAAATTCAATTCTTGTTTCTTGAGCACCTATTATTAGTCAGGCATAAGATACAATTTTTACCTTCAAAGGACTCACTGTTGAGCAGGAAAAATATGTAAACAAATTTCAGTTGAGGGATTAATGCTACAACAGGGTTAATATAAAGTGCAGAGGGAGAGGAAGAGGAAGGGGTTAATCAAGGAGGCAGAGCGGAAGCCTTCCTGGAGGAGGTGATATCCTTTTTTTTTAATTTTAATTTTTTATTGTTATTCAATTACAGTTGTGTGCCTTTTCTCCCCATCCCTCCACCCCACCCCAGCCAAACCCCCTCCCTCCCCCACCTCCACACTCCCCCTTGATTTTGTCCATGTGTCCTTTATAGTAGTTCCTGTAATCCCCTCTCCTCACTGTCCCCTCCCCACTCCCCCCTGTCCATTGTTAGATTGTTCTTAATTTCAGTGTCTCTGGTTATATTTTGTTTCCTTTTTTTTTCTATTTATTATGTTGAGGAGGTGATGTCCTTATTGGAGCTTTCATTATGACTGGTATTTCATCAAGTGGCAAGGGGAAAGTGTTCTTTGGGCTGTGGAAGCAGCTCTGTGGGTGCTTCCTCACCTACCCCTGAAAGGCTGCCTGGAGGAGCCCTTCTGAGCAGATTGGGGGCTAGAGGGTCATCAGTCTATTGACCACAGACTTTATTTCCGGAAGAACCTTCTTGTGAGTTTTGCCACCAACTTCTTGTGTGACCTTTAAAAAATTACTTAACTTTTTAATGCCTCAGATTCCTTTTCTGTGGAGATACAAATTTGATTCTACAATGGAGGTACAAATAGGGACTACCTTATACAGCTGCTGTGAGGCTTAAATGACCTAATGCTTTGCATATTGCTTGGCATCTGGTAGCAAACAGCATTATTTATTTTTTGTCTCCTCCTAAGTTTTATCTTCCCCAAACCTGAGTGCAGCCCTTTCCATTGCTACGAGTCTGCCTAGGTCACTAGAGCGCCATGCATATTAACTGCATTCTCTCTCTTTAGCCAAAGACGCTGGAGTCAGAACTGATCAGCCATGAGCAGTGGGGTAACCAGATGGCATTAGAGGCTGAAACAGGGAAGAAGACAAGCAAGTCTGGCTTCAGTGGCATATGACCTGTGTAGTCACACAAGGCCTCACACTCAGAAGAGCCCTGCATTTGGTTTCTGTTGTCACTGTCCTGAAATTCTTAATTTTTGAACAAGGGACTCTGCATTTTCATTTTGCACTAGACTGCAAGTTATGTAGATGTTCTTGGTGACAAGGCTGTCTTGGGGGCGGCCCATCCCTTCTATACCATGCTCCCCTGTTGGTTAAGGACGGTGGGGTCACACCTGTTCTTGAGGTCCTTCCTGGGGGATGGGCTGTGGCATTTCTTCCTATGGGTGTCTCAAGGTTCCTGGCACAGTACCGAGGCTGGGCAAACCCCCCTCACCCACCAGCTCACCTGGCCCTATTCTGGGGAGAAACAAAGGTGAATTTGGTACAGTTTTTTTACCTTGGGGATGCTCACATTCTAGAAAGTAGAGACACTACATACACACAAGCAGCTGCAGATTGACACAGCCAATGCTGGAGGCAGAGATACAGATGTTCTGGGATGTCCAGGGGTTATATTTATGGCACATATGTGACCTTTGTGTGTAGCCTTTGTCTTTTTGGCTGAGAGAGTCCATTTTTCTCATGATTTATTTCCCAAAGAAAGGAAGTTTTGATGGTGTGATTCTTGAAAAATTGGAAAAGGCACAATGTGTGGACTTGTTCTGGCGGAGGCCTTCTGCTGCAATCTTACCGTGGGCTGGAAGCCCCACCTCACCAGACTGTGCGAACGGCTTGCTGGTGACTCTACGGTCTGGCAAACAGGCAGCTAGAGCCAACGGGGCCTTCGTCATGGGGTCCTTTAACATGTTTCCTAATACTGTTTTCCTGAGTGATCTTACCCTTTCCGTAGTAAGTGTATTTCCCTTGTCATTTGGAAATGTGTTGACTGTTACCTTTGCTAGAGGTAAAAGGGTCCTAAAAAGATATTCATTCAGTGCTCTCAATTATAAAATATTTTTATTGGTCACTCAAAGAGATGATATGTGGGAGATTTAAATTTTTTTCTCCCCTTCTAACAATAGAATTATAAACAAAGGTCTAGACTGGGAGGTAGGCCCCAACAGAAAAATGTTATCTCTTCATTATGAACTCCATTAAGGCAGGACTCATATCCTATTGACCTCTGTCTCTGCCATGCCTAGCTTAGTGCCTGACACCTGGTAAGAGCTCAAACAACAACTGCTGAAATTGAATAGAATAATAATGGAGTTGGATTAAATGCCTTTAGGAACATGAGTATCAAAAAGCAATTTTGAGAGGCATAATGGAGCTTCTATTAGAGTAAGCTGCTGAAAAGTAGCACCCTATGCCAAGCTCCTGGTCATTTTAGGGCCCTGGAGTGTATCTACCTCTGCATCAAGGTTATACCTCCTGGATGCCAAGCAATTGGATGAACTAATTGCGGCTTTCCTGAATTGGCCAGTTGTGTGCTCTTCTTGTGAAGAGCCTCGTGGAGTGCTCCAGTTTCTCCTCAGTCCCATAAACTGAGGCGTGAGCTCCTTTCCAGAATGTTTCCCAGCTGACTTGATTCAATGTGTTGCATTATTCTATTTAACCTAATACCCTTCCAGGCAGAAACAACAGATCTGGCCTCACTTACAGCCAAGGCATGAATATGCACATCTCTAACGGGGCACAGTGCTCTTGCAGAGCCAAATCCCACCTTCAGAGGTTGACATTGCTCCTTTGGAAGCTGCCGGGAGCTGGGAGCCATCCCCACAGACATCGGTTCTGCCTTTGGATTCCAGTCATGTTCTCCAGCAGCCGAGGAAAGCAGTTAAGGTGAGCAGGGGCTCTCCAGAGCTGAACTTCTGCTCCTTATTTCCTATGAGAAGATCTAGCACTTTTGATAAAATAATACCTAGCATTTGTTTCATTGAATGGAGAGAGAGAAAAAGAAACAAGTAAAACAGAATACATTTAAAATAGAAAATCTTTGTAGTTGGAGTTCTGAGGTCAGACTTCTGCTCCGGCTATCTTTTTCTTCATTTGTTTATTGAGTAGCAACTTGTTGAACAGATGACCAGCATCACCATTATTATTATGTATTAGTCACATAGCACTAGATATACATGCACAAAGTTATTTACAGTCATGCTTTATGATTTATTAAAGAGAAAATAATTCTTTGAGGAGAGTTGACGTTTCCTCTGGGGAGTATTTGTCTACTGATCTCTGGTTCACTTAACTCAGGCAGCAAAAACAAATGGCTCATTTTCATTCCTCAGTTTGAGCACATTTGTACACAACCTCCAAATTTTAGAGTTTAACACTTTGGTGGAAGATAAGAGATAGATACAGATTTTTTGAAAAAATTTTAGCCTTTCATAAAATCATCCCTTCTGCAGTACTTATAATTTGGGTAGTTATAGAGAATTCAAATTAGAAAAAGAGAAATTAGGTCAGAAGGAAGAAGAGACTGACTTGGGTTTAAAGCAACTGTCACCTCCATTGCCATTATCTGAGCGCCGGCCCTCACTGTTTGGTGTAGACAATTAGAATGACTTGTTCTGTCTCCCCTTCCACAGCAATGGTAGATCCATGTGATCGTGTCACCTCTTGGTTGAACTTGTACATTGCAACCTATTGCTTTCCATTGCTACCCAGTGTCTGACACACAGTAGACACAAAGCGAGCTTGAGATGAATTTGTTCATTGAAATTCTCATTTACAATACCCCTAGGCCATAGGGAAGGAGTCAGGAAGGAGACTTTTGATTGATTACTAATGAGGTGGAATTTTTCCCCCCTAAGTTTATTGACTGTTGTGTATGTATATATGAATTTCCTGTTTATGTCCCTTATCTATTTTTCTCATGTGGTCCACATACACTGATTAAACACTTCCTTGTAAAGCTCGACCGTCCAGCTCTTAACTCTCTTGGCCATGAATGAGAGTGCATGTGCACACACACAGGTGTATTCTGTGACCTCTGCTTTGCGCCATCACTTAGTAAATTGTGCTTAAGCTGCTTCAGTAAAGTCGTTCTCATTTTCTTTTCTATAAACCTTGCCTTTTCTTCCTGTCCCATATCTAAAGTGCATATCAGCAGTGCTGACATTGTGGGGACATTAAGTTTCACCAGTGTAGTCTCAAGCAGGGGGTTTAAATGAGTTCCTTCGTTAAGGAGGCCCAAGCTTTGTGCTCTGGGGTGAGCACTCTTCCTTCTGTTAGGGACCCTTTCCTGGGTCCTTGCTGCCCATTTCTCCATCTGCCCCACATGAAGCTGATAAGGAAGGACCAGAAGAGGAATTGATGTCCAATAAATGCATTAAAGAACACTTACTGCATTCTCTCATCATTGGGCAACTTGAGGAGAAGACCTGGCCTGCCCTTCACGAGGCTGGCCTGGTTGGGTGTTTGAGCAGTAGAAACACCACAGGCTTCAATTATGCAATAATGAGGCCATAAGTGGTTACTGGTTTGAGGGAATGGTTCAGATAATAAGAGCTATAGGAATCAAAGAAAGGACAGAGCTATGGAAACTGGAAGAATGGGGAGGTATTGCTAGAGAAAATGGGACTTGATTTGGGGCCTCAAGAATGGTTAGTTGGGTTGTGAAGATGCTCCAGGCAAGAAGAGAGAGAGTCTGAAATGGGGATTCTGTTCAGAGAATGCGGGTGGGGTGGGTAAAGTGGATTCATTGGACAGGTCAGGTTATTTGGTGGCCTTGGACCAGGGGAAGCCTGGGCTCTGGGCTGAGGACCTGCTAGAGGCTTCCGAGCAGGGCTGGCAAGAGATGAGTTGGTGCGGGAAAGAGCTGGTGCGAGGGAGACCCTTTGCCTGGGCTCGGTGGTGCAGTCCCGGTGTCAGAGTAGGGCTTCATCTCGGAGGGCAGTCAGATAGATAGGCTTGGCCAGATAGGAGGTTTGATAACCGAATGGACGTAGGTCCGTAAAATGCGGGGTCTCTGATAATGGCATGTAAAACAGGAGGAACAGTGCTTCTAGTCTTTAGTGAAAAAAACAAAAGGGCTGGAGTATGGGTCCTCTGAATCCTGGGCTGCTGGCTCTCAGCCACTCCCTCCTTCTACGAACACCTACGTACTGGTAGGCTGTTTTGGTGCCACCCTTCGAGATAGGAGTTTTCACGAAGTCATCAAAGGGCCTGCCACTGATGTGCCACTCCTGAACACACTAATTCATTCTGCTGTTCCCAGGCTTTGCTGGGAGCTGAGGGTGTGTGCTGAAGGACTTATCAGCCTAGACACAGGGCATGGCCATCTCTGCCCAGGACATGGGGAGATCTGCATTTCTCTGCTGTTTTCCCGGGGCTCTGTCCAGGAAGGGCCTAGGTTCTCCTTACTCTCAGTTTTGCACCCTATCATCCTACTTCATGCCCTTCCCCAACACACACACACAGACATGTATATGCTCTTTAGTTCTCTATATCTCCTTCAACTCTTCCTTTACTTAGGCAAGGGGATCTTTATCTAACCTTGGGAGAGGGTAGAAAATGTTGGAAAGGCTTTGTTCTTCTTCACATTGCATCTTTCCAATTGTTTAGTCTATGTTAGGGCTGAGACATTGGAAGCCAAGAGGTGACTCCTGTGTGTTTTCTGCTTTGTGCTGTGTCATCTCTTCCTGGAGGTAATTAATACCACATCGGGAAGAGTAGGAGGAATAAGAACTACTAGGAGAAAATCCTGGATAATGATTTAATATATGAAATAAATTTTGGGACATGAGTATATCCTGCTGTTTTACTTAAAATTGCTTTCTCACCATTTTCCTATCTCATTTAATATTGTTCTAAAGTGTAATTTTTAATGACTGCATCATTTATGTAACTGCCATTCTACTGTTAGAATTCATTGTGCTTTAGTCTGCTTAGGCTGCTATAACAAAATACCATAGGGTATGTGACTTAGAAGTAGCAGAAATTTATTGCTCACAGTTCTGAGATTTGGGTGCTAGCATAGTTGGGTGAAGGCCCTCTTGTATGTAGCAGACTTCTCATTCTATCCTCACATGGTAGAAGGAGGCTAGGGACTTCTCTGGACCGCTTTTAAAAGAGCACTAATCCCTTTCATGAGGGGTCTAACCTCATGACCTAATTACCTCCCAAATGCCCTGACTATTAATAAATACTATCACCTTTGGGGATTAGGATTTCAACATATGAATTTTGCAGAGACACAAACACTCAGACGATAGCACATTGTTTCCAAGATTTTTTTTTAAATTTTAAAATAGCTTAGTAATTAAAAAAAAAACATTGTTCATAAGTCTTTGGCCACATTTCTCTTTATTTCCTTATTATGAATTCCTAAAGAGGAATTTTTTAGTCAATGCACGTGAACATTTTGAAGGACTTTTGATAATTGAATCCAGATCCTCCACCAGCCAAACTGTTCCAAATAGTCCGAAAAACAGCAACTATTTATGTATAAAGCCAGCAGCCTTATTATATTGAGAAGCATCAACTATAGAATCTTCTTCATCTTGAGATCCCATCTTTCTGTGTAGTTTTGAGGTTAAATGTTATTTGTAGTGAGGTTGGATAAACAAAAATTATTTTGGAAGGTTTCTGGGGAAGTGGGACCGGTGTGGGTTTGCAACGGAAAAGTGGAGAGGCCTTGATAGCCTTGGGAAGGGCTTACCATCTGCGCCCAGGAAGGCAGGTGGGAATGTGGCAGGTGAGAAAAGGAGAGCTCAGTCAGGATGGTCGGGTGAAGGGTCTTCCTGGGAGGAGGGGATGGAGGCAGGACATACAGGTGCCACCTACTCTGTCAACTACTCATGAACCTCTGTGTAGTCACACTCACTTTTATTTTTCAGATACCATATTAAAAAAGAAAACCTCCCCATTTTTTTTTCCTAAGTAAACTAGAAGTCAGGAAAACTGTAAGGCTAGCATATGGCACATTCTAAGTAGGATCTATTTGCTGGCTAAGCAGTAGATCAGCACAAATTATGAGCATTTAGACATGTGTTAACCTACTAATTGAAGGTAGGGGGACATTAGATGATGTGCTCTCTCTAGATGCCCTTGATCTTCCCCTCCTGATTCCTGAAACACCAATTAACAGTCTTAGTCAATACTAGAGAACATATGGTGAGGATAAACACTACCCCATAAAAATATCTCACCCTGGCTTGTCACAGGACATTAACCGACCCATACTGGCACCCCTAAGGGGTGGCAACAGCAAATTGTAATGGAAAAGTTACTATCTTCCTATTTCACTTTCTATTTGAGAAAAATATCTTTTGAAAATTTAAGAACAATAAAAGAAAGTGTGTGTGTATGTGTGTGTGTGTTGGGTCTTGTGTTCTGTCTAATCCTCATTCTCACATGTGATCTGACTGTTGTTGCTTTGGAATAAGGTCAGCCTAGTTACAGTTTGTTGGAGGAGTCAGTACATGATACATTATGAGAAGTCATCCATACAACTATCCAAGTGAGGTCTGAAATTTTACCATAGATAAGTCGTCTTCAGGGAGCTCCTATGTCATGGGAAGTCCCTTGGGATGGATTAGTTACTGTCCTGAAAGGAGTAATAAAGCCACCTGAAAGGTAGGGGCTCCGGTGGGCTCTGAGGGAAGGACAGCAGCACTGGCCCTGGCCAAGGGCTCTCTGTGGACAATCCTCTCTAGCCTGAGGGCTTTCTCTGTTCCACTGAGACAGTTCCTCCCAGGACTTTGGGACTTAGCTTCTCCTGCTCTGCATGCTTCTGATACTCAGAATGACGGCCCATAATGCTGTCCTTGCCCCAGTCCCTGGAGCCTGAGTATGTTAGGGTACATGGCAAAGAGAATTAAAATTACAGATGGAATTAAGGCTGCTACTTATCTGACCTTGAGATGGGAAGATTATATTGGATTAATCAGGTGGGCTAAACATAATCATAAGAGCCCTTGTAAGTGGAAGAGGGAGACGGAAGGGAGAGGACAAGAGAGAAAGTAGGGTGAGAAGGAGCCACCTAATGTTGGCTTTGAAGATGCAGAAATGGGACCTTGAGCCAAGGAATGCACTTGGCCTCTAGGAGCTGGGAAATGAAAGGAAATAGATTCTTCCTTAGAGTCACCAGAAGAAATTTACCCTTGCTGACACCTTGGTTTTAGCTTGGTGGGACCCATTTTAAACTTCTGAAATTTAGAGCTTTAAGATAAGAAGCGTAAATGTATTCTTATGCCACTAAAGTTTGTGTTATTTTTTTACAGCAGCAATAGGAAACTAATACACACTGCCTACTTTGTTTGTCCCTGAGCCTGGGACCCCAGTAGCAACATTGTCTGAACCCCCACCAAAGTCAAGGTTGTGCTATTCTCTCCTCTGGTATATGCTGGTTATTTAGTAGAAGCTTAAAATTGCCAGAAATGAGCTGCCTGGAACACCTGGGAAGGTGCTGCAGAATATTTCTAAATTGCACCAACTGGGCTGGGGAGGATATGGGAAAAATACAAGGATAATGCTTTGAGTCCCTAAACATTTCTCAACCCACAAATAACACTTTTTTGTCCCTATTTAAATCTTTAAGACCTGCCATCCACTTGATCCTCTCCTTGTGTTCTTGTTCAGTCCCGACAGTTTCTCAAGGGTCTGTGCTACTCAGCATATGAAGAATCACAAAAAGAGGTTTTTGTATTTAAAAATAGAGATGACTGTAAACATTTATCAATTCATTTATCCAATGCAAATTAACTTTAGGTTTTTGTTATGTAAACTGGCAGGAGAATGCTGTCCCCTCTTTAGGAGATGTAAACCTGCCGGAAGCCTGAGAGCAAGAACATCGGATCTGCCCTTGAAGTACTTACCCACTAGTCCACAACTGAGGCAGATTAAAACCCCAACTCTATGAAAAGGGAGATTGTGGACACTCCCTAAGGGAGGTATTACCAGGGTACAATATGAGTTTAGAGGGTCGAAGATAAAATGGTTCTGTAGGGACAGTGGAACCAGTCTTTAAAATGGGACAGATCATCGCTACAAAGGTACATTCTGCTTCAGGTGGAATTTAGTACAATATTCAGGGCCATTTTGGTTTGAGAGATAAAACTCAGTGCTGCTCTGGAAACAAGTTGGCATTTACTCTTGGGGGCAGGAGAGCTAAACACATTTTTAAAAATGGGTTTAATTTTTTCATGTTTCACAATAGTGATGCAAGTGTGCAATAGTAGCATATTATCTTCCAACAAAGGGAGGAGGCTATAAATATAAATAGTCAGAGTGTAACAATGTCCGGAGGATGTGGACCAGAGGAGGGCAACCCCAGAGTGCTTAAAATTGAGTTGCCTTGTTGTCTAAGCTCGAGTAATGAGCCAAGCAAGTATATGTGAGTCATTTTACTTCTGTTTCCAAAACAGACTTACTGACCTGATTTAAGAAGCATTAAAAGGGACGAAGTTGGCATTTGCAAATATATTTAACTTATTTGTCTTGCAGGCAGAGAACATGTTGGGACAACTTTCAACTGCATTATGTGTGGTCCAGAAGCTTTGATCTCTTTATGCTTCCTTTATAATGAAAAAAAAAAAAGCTTTGAAGTATCCTGCAATAATGAATACAGTAGACGCCTGTTGTAATGGGTTGCTATGAAATTGCTTTGACTCTACAGGGGTCATCTCTTGTCTCCCGATGAAACCCTCATGTACTGTAAAAGCCTTTTGCCTCCCAGTAACCTAAGAGGAGAGTATTAGTCATACTTCCGATTGTCAGCTCAGGAAGGGGTATTTACCATTTCAGTTCCTCCTTCAAGTCATTGATTAGATAGGGTATCTGTACCAGAATGGCCGTCACAATGTCCAATACAAGAGAAGATGACATGATTGCTAGGCATCTATATCTAGGTGATTTTTTCTCAGTTGTAAATAAACTTTTGAGTGATGCTGGTGATTTTGACAAGATGCTTTTTTAAATGACTATTCCATTGATCAGGGAAACTAAAGCAAAACCTAAAATTAACAATCTCTTGGATTTATATTGTCCATGGATCATAAGTAGGTTTAGTCTGATTTTACCTGATACTTTGGATCACATAAAAAACAAATCGTGCATTTGATCAACTGAATACTCTCTCCTGAGTTCTTTGTCTAGGCATTTCAAATGAGACCAAAGAATTAGGAGCTCATTTGAATAGCCCCTGAGGTCCCACCTTTCTGGGCCTTGGGACTCAGAGTCCAGAGTTCCTGAAGAGGTGTGGCATGCATCTGTGATGGTCCCTCGCCATTCTTCAGTGGATAGAACAAGATGGAAATCATACTTGTGCTCCCACTGAGTAGAGATAACGTCCCTTTTTCTCTTTCTTTTCTGCCCCTCACCACATTCTGGTCCTTTCATATTCCCAGGCTTCTTGTTATGTGGGCTTATCTCAGAAGTGGAGATGGGTAACCGGGGGAGCAGCATACTCGTGTCTCCATGTTTGTGATCTCTTTCTGCACTGAGATAGCTCTGTGTGGGTTACAGGACTCTGCCTGGGATTTGCCAAACATTTGTCAAACCTTTTGTGAAACCCTAATTCAGTGGGACAGGTCATGAGCACGCAGTAAATTTTGCATCTTTTAGGTGGTGCTAATTCACAATATCTAGGTGCTGTTTGGAGAAGAAGGTGGGAAGCAGAGAGGTGGATCTAAGTAACAAGTATCTCTGCTGTGCTGGGGAGGAGGAGTTTTAATAACTTAGAAAGTGTGGCTGTAGACATAAATAATGAGTGCTAGAAGCCCAGCAAGAGACACTGGTCTTTAATAAACTCCAAATAATCTCCTTTCACTGGATTGACTTTCACTTCAAAAGGATCAATCTGTGGCTGAAATACATTCGTAGTGCTCCTTTAATGAGAAAATTGGTGACCTGGGAGGAGGGAGGCCTGTTTAGAACACAGATAGCTATTATTACAATTCTAGATAACCCAGTCTAATAGAAGGCCATATGATTGAAAGGGCAGATGATAAAATCTAAATACGATTAGAGCCTGAGAATACACTCTTTCTTCCAGTGCTGACTGTCTAGTTGTGTCTGTTATCTAGCCCCATAATTAGGATGGCATTTAGAAAATATGAGGAAAGTTGGTATTCTTTTCATTACCCCCAAATCTTTGCATTGCTGCAAGAAACTTTTGGCTTCAGCTCTTCCCTGTTCATTAACCATGCCAAAATTTTTAATCTAACACCACTGTTAAAGAGTGGCAGGCTTCCAGGGAAATATATCAGCCAGGCTTATTAATTTCATGCCAAGTGCTGGAGGCGTGAATGTAGAGAACGCTGTTTGACTTTGGATAATAGGAATCAGGCAGCTTAAAGGCAAGGGATAAAGATCAGGAGCCCCGTGTCTCAGGAGGAGGAGCAGGTGCAGGCTTCAAGCAAGGCCTTCAGGCCCAAAGGGGCAGCCCATGCTTAAAACAATCTGCAGTGCATTTTTTTTTTTAATTTGGCGTGTGCCTCTCACAGCTTAACAGACCGCTGCTCCACAAAGAGGGGTAAACAGAGAAAGGGAAATTAAAAAGGGATGTCTCAAGGTAGACAAAAACAAATTAGGGCAAACAAATTACACAGAGTCAACAAATAAACAAGGGAACATCTGTGAATTTATTTCTTGGATTTTCTGACTCTGAATGCAACCTAAGAAATGGTAGAGGGAGGTGAGCAGTTTAATCTAGAGCAAAGTCCTTTTTGGAAGGAAGAACACGCTGAACACAAAAAGAGTGAGAAGTCCTCAGAAGTCTAACTCTCAGCGGGGTGCTGGTGAAGGGGGCCAGAAACACTGCAGAGGGGGCTGAGCAGCCTAAGGCAGCAGCCGGGTGAGCTAGTTTCACAACTGCTTTCCGTGCTGCACCCTGGCTCCCTCGGAGGACAGTTGCTGCTGTGGTTTCTGCCAACCTTCACATCGGAAAAGGCTGTAGAAATAGAAAGAGGTGTCAGTCCGCTCACATCAGCAAAACAAAATAAAGCAAGCGACATTCCAAAAGCACGTGTGTTCACCGTATCCATTTTTCACATCTAGTCCTAGTGGGCACACTTAACTCTTTTGACCACTAGACCCTTGCCGGGGGTTGACTGAATATGGGGAAACAGTTGAGCTGCTCCTTCTGGCAGGGTGGCAGCTACTGCCGCAATTTCCCTTGGCCCCCAAGGCTGGTGAGATGGACTCAAGGCTGTAATGGAAGTACCACACAGTGTCAGTACCAGGCCTACGGTTAGCCAAAGGCAGAAAAGGTGTTACTAAATGTAGAGGCTTATCTGTATTTATCTAAAAGGTTAGGATTGGTTTAAAACATCTTCCACGGGTCCTGTCACTGTGGAGAGTGAACACTTATCATATGGAGTGAAGAAATGATAAATATTTGATCTATTCATTGTATAAACTCAAGTGATAGTCATATAATTTCCAAAACTTCTCCTTTGGATTTTTAAGCTTCACGAAATGTGAGGTTGTTTAGGATTTAAACTACTCTTTTTCTAAGATAGTCGTTGTTCTAAATGCCCTATTTACCTTTCCTCTCTTTTGCTTTCATCTTGCAGGGGATAATAACCTAAAAGAAACATTCAAAAACGTGGTAAGTTTTCTGGAGGAGGGTAAATGCAAGGAGGAAATGAGTGTCCAATTCTCCCCTATTCGTCAATTATACAATTTCACTTTATTGCTTATCCCTAAATGGGGCACGACAGGGGCGTTGGACGTCGGAAGGATTGCACTGGATGCGGTCACTTTGCAAACGTGAGAACGGGACTACTGTATTAGAAAGTTCCGTCGTTGGGGCTCGGTCTGTGAAGCAAACTGTCGGGAGTAAGCAGAAAGTCAGTACTAATCAATAACTCATTAGATTGGTGGTGGGGACACGGTGGGCCTTAGCAGAGGCGGGCATGTTCTGTGACTTTTGTAGAAATATTTGACTTCTTTGTGCTTGCTGATTTGTGAAATGGACATAGCTATATTTGTTTCTTCCTGGTCTTTTAAGAAAAGGTAAGTCCAGCTGGTCTCTATAAGATACTTTTAATTTTGGACAGAAATTGGCTATAAAAAATACCAGCCTCTGTTTATTATTAATCCTCAATTCATAGGGCTGCAAGGGGCCGTGTGAGGTCAGCCTATCCTACTCAGCTTGTGTGCTTGTTACTTGGAATCTTAGAAAAGCATCATGAAAGATTATTCCAAATTCTTTTGTATTAATATGATATTAATGTGAGTTACCCAATTACTATCAAAGCCCCACTAAATCCTTATTGTAGGATGTAAGAAGTCAATATCATCAAATACTTACTGGGTGTCTATTGTTTGCTTTGTGTTTCATTTGTAACTATTTGCCATGATTTAGAATTCAGGTCTACAGGCTCCTACTTGCTTATTTAGTAACTTTTCTCGCCACTCAGTTTTTCTTTTTAAATCTTTAGATTTCTTTTATAAACTAAATATGCTTCTCTGGAAAGAATTTGTAAGAAATCCAGGTTTAATGCCAATTCTGGAGAGAAGGCATGAAAATAACTCCAATTTCATAGAACAAAATATCACTTCTGAGGCTACTGCTACGCTGAACCTGAAAGGATAAGCAGAATATGGTTTGTAAAATTGTTATGGTTTGCACTCACATGAGAAACCCTATTCTGAATTAAACTGCAGAATTTGTTGTTTTATAAATGTTATAGAAAATGATTTTACTGTAATTATGTTGTTTAAAACATAATTTGAGTAGCCTGGATACCAACCTATTTACTTTACTTGATGAAGTGCCCAAACCAGCATTTAATACCTTCTACACACTTCCCTTACTCCTTTAGGGCACTAGAGGTTAGCGGGAGTGACATGCTTAATGTGAATCACGCTGTACTTATGGGGAGTCCCCTTCCTTGGATTTCAAACCATGTCAATGATTTTGGCAATCAGCATGTTTAGTGCCGTTTTTCTCTAATTTCTCTGGATACCTATGTACCTGGGAATCTGTTATTTTATTCTATTACTCCAGTTTTAGATTTACAAATTAGAGCTGGTGACAACTAGTAGTGGTCCTTTGTTAATGTGTAGATGTGCTTTGAGATCCTTTAGAGAATGTTGTAGAAATTCAAGGTGGTTATTAGTCTAATTAACCAAATAATTTAATGAATCAAATAGTTCTCAACTTTGTACTGCTTGTAGCCTATTAAAAAAGTAGTTACCACTTCTGCTTTTGATTAAGATTAAGTAGCTGGTATTAGACTACTTCCTGCTTCCTGCTAAGAGCGACTAAAAAACAGATATTTGAAGCAACAATGGAAAATCAAGGAAGCCAGGACTTGATAGATCAAAATTCTAAAAAGAAGAAAAGTGCATTAAAGTGAGCCCTATGTTTACTATCAGCTTTCCCTGTGCGCATTTGCCAGTTGTAGGGAAGGGCATAGAGTCCGGACAGAAACATCGTTGTAAGTGTACTCATAGGGCTGGGAGTCCATATTAGAGTTCAAGGCTTCCAAGGCAGCCAAGACTTGAGGAGCAAAATCCTAGAGGAAAGAGTGCTATAGAATATTGAGCCCACTGTTCTGCCTGCAGTTTCTTCTTGAGTCATTTGTTGCATCCTAAAAAGTACATGCTTTGGATGAGATGCTGATAAACTAAGCAGAAAGCTGCAAGAAGCTAAAAGGCAAAGAGAGTAGTATCACAGTGCTGTGGAGATTGAAATTGAGTTCGAGGGGCTCTGGTAAATAGTGGAGGCTCTCACATGAGACTCTTAAAGGGCCAAGCTTCAGAACAAGGGAAAACCAGAAATAGACTCACCTTACCTGGATCAGGATAACCTCTCATTTCTCCATCTGTCTTCCAGAAAAAAAAAAAAAATCCTCTCTGTGGAATTATGCACAGACAGAATTCCTCACAAATTAAAATAAAAGATTACCAGGCATAATAGGAAAGAGAACCAAATAAAAAAAAGAAACACAAAACAAAACCCAAACTCAAGCAAACAACTCCCTCCTTCTATAATAAGGAAACATGATAAAAGAAACACACCCTCAGGTGATCCACACATCGGGGTGTTAGACACAGGCATGGTTTAAAATCACTATGATTAATGCACTCAAAAAATAGAGAAAACAATGGAAATTATCACCAGAAAACAAGAACCTATATGAGTATTGCTGAAATTATAGTAAGCAAATTTAATAATTCAATAGATGGGTGTAGTAGCAATTAGCATTCAGTAAAATAGGGTTGTTGAACTGAAAAATAGCTCCATTGAAAATATTCAGATTGATGTACAGAGGGAGAAAAAAGGATTTAAAATATGCAATAAAAGATATATATGAACAATGGTGAAAGTTCTAAATATATGTAATTGGAGTCCCAGAAAACAAAAAGAGAGACAATGGTCAGAAGTAATACTTGAAGACATATTGGTTGACAATTTTCATAAATCCATGGGACATCAAAGCACAGATGCAGATGTTCTATGGAAAAATGCAGAGAAAACTATTCTGAGGCACACCAAAATAAACTGATGAAAAATAAAAACAAAAACAGAATTTTAAAAGTAGCCATAAAGAAAAGAAACATTCACAGGAACAACAATATGACCGATACCTGATTTTTAAGAGAACAAAGGGAAGCTAGATAAAAATAGCATGTCTTCAGTGTCAAAAGAAAATAATTCTTAATTTAGAATTTTATGTCAAGGAAAACATTCTTCAAAATGACGATAAAATAAAAATGACATTTTGAGACAAACAAAAACTGATGGAATTCATCTCTGGCATATGAACACTAAAAGAAATACTAAAGGAAGTTCTTCAGGAAGAAGGAAAATGATCTTATATCGGTATTAATGATACTAATATCAGATAAAGTAGATTTTCAGGCAAGAGATATTACCATAAATTGGGTACAATTGGCATTTTGGACTGATGATTCTTTGTTGTGGGGACTGCCCCGTGCATTGTAAGATGCTTATCAGCCACCCAGCATCCACTCATTAGATGAGTAGCATCCTGCCCCCTAAATTGTAACAGCTGAAAATTTTTCCAGACATTACCAAATGTCCCCAGTTGAAAAGCATTGTTATGGATAAAAAGAGACATTCCACATTGTTAAGAGCCAATTCAAAAGGAAGATAAAACAACCCCAAATTTAAGCTTTACCCTTCTCCCAGCAGAAGCATTAAAGTTATAAATTTTTCTCCAAGCATTGCTTCACCTTAGTTCATTGTGAATATTTCTTTGATCCATGGGTTAATTAGTATTGTGTTGTTTAATTTTCAAACATTTGGTGATTTTCTAATTACTTTTCTGTTATTGATTTCCAGACAACAAAAATTAGTAAGCATATGGAAAATGGGACAGCATGATCCATAACATTTACCTAAGTGCACATACGGAACATTGTATGGCATGACTATAGATACATACTTTCTTTTCAAGTGAATGTGGAACATTTGACAAAATAGAGTATATGCCTGGCCATAAAGCATGTTTCAACCAATTTCAAAAGTCAAAATTGTACAGAGTATATTTTCTGACCATAAGGAAATTAAATAGAAATTTTAACAAAGTGAAGGAGAAAAACTATGATCACCTCAATAAAATAAGAAACCACATAGAATGAAGTTTAATACCAACTCATGAAAAAATCCTTTTAAAAGTAGGAATACAAAGTAACTTCCTGAATTATAAAAGTTATTACCCCCTCCTAAACCCAAATCAATAGCAAACATCACTCACTCTTATTGATTAAATACTGAAAATATTTCCTCTGGTATTAGGAATGAGTCACAGATGTCTTCTACTGCCACTTTTATTCATCATTGTATTGAAATTCCTAGCCAGTGCAATGAGACAAGAAAAAAAAGACAAATATCATAAAGAAATAAAACTGCTTTTGTTTGCAGATGACAGGATTGTGCACACAAAAGTTCCAAAAGAATCTACAAATAACTATTGGAATTAATAATAGTTAATTTAGCAAGGCCACTGTATACAACAAAGTCAATATATAAAAACAAGTGTATAATATTTACATATATATCAGCCACACCAAATTACAAAATTGATTGTTAAAAACATGCCATTTATACTAGCATGAAAAAATTAAATAGGAAAGTTATAATAAATGGAAGTCCTTTACAGAGAAGACTATAAAATATTACTGAGAGGAATTACAGACCTAAATAAATGGAGGAGCATATAGCAATTTCATAGATTGGAAGACTCAAAATTAAAAAGATTCCAGTTCTCAAATTGATCTATCTTAATAAAAATTCCATCAGATTTTTTGGTGGAAATTGACCAATCGATTGTAAAATTTACATGTAAATGCAAAGGGTTAAGAACAGTGAAGACAATCGTGAAGAAGTACAAAGTCGGAAGATGTAGACTTCCAGATATCAAGACTTCTTACAAAGCCGCAGGAGTAATTAACACTATTTTGTTGGCCAAAGGATAGACAAAATTGACTAAAGGAATATAAAAGTCCAGAAACAAACCCACAAATATCCCTGGCCACCTGATTTATGACAAAGGTGCCGTAGCAATATGGTGCCAAAGCCTATTTTTCTTTATGCAATAAATGGTGCTGCGCCAGTTGGATATAAATATAGGGAAAAAGAACTTTGTCCTTTACCTCAAACCATACACAAAAATCAGTTCTCAGTGGGTCACTGATCTTAATGTGAAATAAATATTTTAGATAATAACATTGAAGAATGTATTCAAGGCCTTCAAATATGCAAAACTTGCTTAAATAGGGCACAAAAAGAGCTAACCATAAAATGAAAAGATGATAAGCTCACTTTATTAAAATAAAAAATCTCTTTTCTTACCATTAAGGAGAGTAAAATGACAAGCAACAAAAGAAGATATTTATATTAGGCAGAAGATATTGATATCACTAATAGCAGACAGAAGAGTAGCATCTACAATTTATTTTTAAAAGTCCTACAAATCAACAAGAAAAGGAGAAAATCCAATTAAAAATGAACAGAAGGCTCAAAGAAGCACTTTTTGAAAAAAATTTCTCAGCAGCCAAACGCATATAAAAAGATGCTCAATATCCACAACCATTAGGGAAATGCATATTAAAACCACAAGGAGCTGTTACCAACTACCAATGAGAATGCTTAACGTTTTACAAATTGACAATACTAAGTGATGTAGAGCATGTGAAAGACTGGAACTCATATATTAGTAGAGGTGTAAATTGGTAAAGTCATGTTGAAAACTGACAATATCTTCTAAAACTGAACATACATGTACTCTATGATGTATCAGTCCCACTTCTAGGTATGAACCCAGCAGAAATTCATAAATATGTATGCCAAAAAACATGTACAAGAATGTTTGCAGCAGCATTATTCATAATTGCTAAAATTAATAATAACCCAGATGTCTATCAACAGTAGAGTGGATAAATAAGTGGTGGTATATTCATACAATGGAAAATCATACAGCAGTGAAAAAGAATGAATGAATGACACCCACATCAACATAGGACAGGTGATGGACATAATAATTGAGCAAGAGAATCTAGACATAAAGGAGTGTGCATAGTAGGATTCTATTTATATGAAGTTGAAAACTGGGCAAAGCTACTACAGTGACAGAAATAAAAATTGTAGTTACTGTTGACTGAGCTAGTGACTAGAAGGAGGTATGTAGGAGGCTTCTGGGACACCAGTAACATCATATATCCTGATCTGGATGCTAGTTGACAATGTGAGCTCAGCATGCTCCCTTTGTAAAAACTCACTGGGTATACACTTGAAATTTGTGTACATTTATGCATTTATACAACAATAAAAAATTTACAAAGATATTTACTATCAATAAGCTAGAGATAAAACCAGGGTCGTGGAGAAGCACTTTCAGGGGAGCTGAATCATAGCAGCATTCTAACTGCAAATCTTTAAAAGGGAAGATTGTCCTCAAATTCCTCTAATCTTTGTTTTCCTGGTGACTCCATTGTATGCTAAATACAAGGGGTATGTTCTTTTTTAACCAATCAGCCTGATTGGTTAAGTCTGGTTCAATGACAAAGTGTTGTTTAAAGAATCTTGTGAGAAAAAATATGCTTGGGATTGACAAACTCATTTTACTACCTTTTCTCTAACAACAAGGAGCCACGAGGCTGAACTGGTAAAGCTTCTTATGCTTGGATTTTAAATAAAAGAAAGATGACTTCTAGCCTGGGATCTTTTGGGGCAAACAAAACAAAAAGAGACGTGTGGGCTAGAGTGATGATGGAGAGCATGAGACCGTGCAAGGGGATTGAGAAGGACCAAAGAGCAGAATTCAGAGCATCCTAGGGAGGGACAGGGAGTGTCAGAAGCTGAGAGTTAAAAGACAGTCAGGGAACCTGAAGAGAATCAGTATTTGTTCATTTGGTTATGTAAAGCACCTAAGGGAGAGGAAAACAGGTGCAATATGAATGCATTAATGGAATGAAAGATGAGGCTTGACCTATGAATAAATATGTGGAATAAAAGCATTTTAAAATGTATCTTAAATGGTTTTAGGGCACTTGCTTTGGCAGCTAATTCAAAGTTTTCATGGTCACACATACTCACGTAGTTTGCCAGCTTCATGTGGGGCTGAGACACCCTCCCCAAGGGTCCCAGCGTCTGTGCTCTCCTTCCTCTTCTGTTGCGCAGTCATATTTCTTTTATCAGCAGAGTCTGCCTAAATTGTATAAAATAAGATCCTTATTATATGGATTCAGGAGTGCATATTATGTCACCAGAAATCATGATCTAGACCTAAGGCCCCTATCAGCAATCTCTGAGTCTGGTTGGTTTCCTTCAAGTTTCCCAGAAGAACATTTGGTGGCACTGGCACTATGGCCTTAGATTTTGCCCTAGTCCTATTTTGCCAAAATCTTACCGGAAAGTGATTAAAGGAAAGAATAAGTCATTTCCCCTTAGAAATGTGGCTTGTGGCAGGTTGGGTGGAAACCCCAATTAGTTCAGATCTGTGGGGAACATCTCTGAAAAACAAGGAAATCGGCTTTCAGCAAAACAATTTTCTCAGACTGGAGATGTTCGCGGCATCAGGAAACTGAATTCCACTCACAGCTGTTTCTCTGGTCTGAGAAATGGGTGCAGAAATGGGGCTTCCTCCAGTTCACAGGAGGAGCCCCCTGTCCCCTGCCCAAATATTGAAATGTTTTTTCTGACTCAAGGGAGACTCTTCTGATGAGGCAACTTAAGATCCCCCAGTGCAGACAGGCTTCTACAGTCCCATGTACATCCCCTCTCTGGATTGCCAGGAGCAATGCTCAGCCTTCTCCTTCCTCCCTTTGCTGAGTTCTGCCTCAGCCTGCCCTATCCACACTGGCCTTTGAAGGTGCTGTCCTGCCTCAGCTTCTTCAGAACTGTTATTTGGCTTTTGAACCTTTCTGAGATTCCAAGATAGAAAGTAGGTTTTTATTTTAGAACCACATTTAGATTTCATCAATTTCTCTAGGCTGCAGATGGGCAAGAGGATTGGTATGGGAAGGACAGGATACAAGGCTATTCAGGGAGTAGGCATGGGATCAGGTGGGTACATCATGATGCTTCCATGACAATTCTCTGCCCCTATTGTAGTCACTTGTGAAAAATGACCTCATATCTTTCACTTCTTTGAATCCCATCCCCTCCCCTTCTCTAAGATGGGCTTTCAAGAAAATTTCAGTTGGTGCAATGCTGTGATCGACTGAATGCTCCTTTTACACAGTTGTACCTTCTCTGGAAAAAAAGGGTCTTTTATCACAGAAAAGAGCCTATACTTTCCCCCCAAGATTTAAAATTTTTGCTCTGGCTGGTGTGGCTCAGTTGATTGGGCTTCCTTCTATAAACCAAGGATCGTGGGTTGGATTTCTGGTCAGGGCACATGCCTAGCTTTCAGGTTGGACTCCTATCAGGGTGCGTACCAGAGGCACGTCATCAGTGTTTCTTTCCCTCTCTTTCTCCCTCTTTCCCTTTCCCCAAAATTAATGAACATGTCCTCAGTGAGCATAAATAAAAAATAAAAAATATTTAAAATTTTAAAAATTATGGATGTTGACCTTAAACAAATAGACAGCAAGATGAGTTTCTTTGGGAACAACAAAGAATTGCATTTGCGGATATGCTGTGAAACGACAAACCAGGTGCAATTTCACAGAAAAGCCCTGTTTTTATGGACTTGGGGAGGGGCTTTTGTAACCGAGACTCACTCCATTGGAGGAAACTGAGACTTGAAGTTTATTGACTTTTCATTGGCTAAACTCTGGCAGTCTCCCCAAAGGCAAAGGAAATCAGAGCGAGATTACAGAGTTGACATTTGAGTAAAGCCTAGTGAGAACACAAAACAAAAACAATTACTTGAGATATACATTTGCTACACAAAAATGCAAACTGCACCGAGTGTTTAGAATAAGAAGGGAAAAACTACTCCCTCTGAGAGGTGTCTGTTAAAAGTTTAATATGTATTCTTTTAAACATTTTTTATATATTTACATTCTATATATTCTCTCAAACATTTCTTATACATTTACACCTACTAACATAGAGTTAGGTCTCAAACTAAATGGGTGCAGATTGTACACATTGTTCTGTACATTGTCCCCCCGACTTATTGGTAATGTGTTAGAGATTTTTCTGTGTCATATCATATAGGCCCATTCATTCTTTTAGTAGTTCTGTAATAATTCATTAAATGGTTATAGCACTGTTTATTTACAATCATGCTACTGATGGACATTTTGTTTATTTCCATTTTTTTCTCCTCATAAACAATGTTGCCACAAAAACATGCATATATATCATTGTCACTATGTGTTTGTCATATGTATTATTGTCACTACATAGAATTTCTTTGGTATATATGCTCATTTCAAAATTTGATAGACACTGACAATTTACCTCCATTGAGGCTGCTGTTCCAACTGCTGAGTGCGCCTTCCTCCTACACTTGTCCATATTGGATATTAGCAGCCTTACAATTTAACCAATGTGATAATTAAAAATGATACCTCATGATTTTAATTTTTATTTCCCTGAACACTAAAATGTTTATCCTTGCTTTTATCATTATGCTTTGTGCTTTCACCTTTTACATTGTTATTACTATCATTCTGTTGTCAGGAATTTGCTATATGAGGCATCTTTGTCTCTTTCTTTGGGGATTTGTATGCCTCACATCCTGATTGAAATTTCATACTGCATGCCTCTTTGGGGTTCAACAACTTTCTTCAGTTTACATTTCATTCGAGATCAAAGAATTTAAAGTTTCTTTTAGCCAAGCTCCTATACCATGTAAGATGGATTCCTCAGCATTATTTTACTGTATTCTTTATTCTCTGCTACTAATCACCTCCCATCCTCTTGGTTCTTCTTGCTGACTTTGGAGATCCAGATTAGTGTTCTTAAATTATTATCCATTTACTTTTCACATCTTCTCTTTAAAGAATGTTTCTAGGTAGATGTGGTTGATTTTGTATCCCTGCACACATATTATTTTTTGCCTTTGACTATTTATGATACTTACTGCTAATCTTTTTGTACCACAACTCTCAGGCCTTTATTTTGATTTATCACTCATTTGATTAGAGTAGGTATTCAGTTATTTTTTTCAAGAAGGAGAAGAGTATGGTATGTGTTTTGGACCCCTATATACCTGAGGATGTGTTTTCATTCCCTGGACACTTGAACGACAACTTGACTGGGTATATAATTTTAGAATTTTTTGTTTGTGTCTTGTCAAAATTATCTTTTTGGATTTAGTGTATGGAGGAGACATCTGAGCTCAGACTGATTTTTTTTAATGGTAGGAGTTTCCCCTTTTCAACTTGGTTCCTTGCTTCCGCCTTCCTTTCTTTCTTGTATTTAGATAAGTTTAAAAGGTACTTAAAAGTCAAAGAATAAAACAAATATTAAATATTCTCAATATCCATAATGAACAGCTGTATTCTGTCTCCCTTGCTTCATGTCTTTTCTTTTTTTAAATATATTTGAAAAAAATTTATATATTTCATTGATTATGCTATTACAGTTGTCCCATTTTTTCTCCCCTTTATTCCCCTCCACCCTGTACCCCTCTCCTACCCTTCCACCATCATTCCCCCACCTTAGTTCATGTCCATGGGTTGTACATATAAGTTCTTTGGATTCTCCATTTCCCATACTATTCTTAATCTCCCCCTGCCTATTTTGTACGTACCATTTATGCTTCTTATTCCCTGTACCTTTTCCCCCATTCCCTTCCCCAATGATAACCCTCCATGTGATCTCCATTTCTGCATTTCTGTTCATGTTGTAGTTGTTTGCTTAGTTTGTTTTTGTTTTTGGTTATTTTTAGGTTCAGTTGTTGATAGTGTGTTTGTTGTCATTTTACTGTTCGTATTTTTGATCTTCTTCTTTTTCTTAGATAAGTCCCTTTACCATATCATATAATAAGAGCTTGGTGATGATGAACTCCTTTAACTTGACCTTATCTGGGAAGCACTTTATCTGCCCTTCCATTCTAAATGATAGCTTTGCTGGAGAGAGCAATCTTGGATGTAGGTCCTTGCCTTTCATGACTTTGAATACTTCTTTCCAGCCCTTTCTGGCTTCCAAGGTCTCTTTTGAGAAATCAGCTGATATTCTAATGGAAACTCCTTTGTAGGTAACTGTGTCCTTTTCTCCTGCTGCTTTTTAGATTCTTTATCTTTAATCTTGGGTAATGTAATTATGATGTGCCTTGGTGTGTGCTTCCTTGGGTCTAACTTTGTTGGGACTCTCTGAGCTTCCTGGACTTGCTGGAAGTCTATTTCCTTTGCCAGATTAGGGAAGTTCTCCTTCATTATTTGTTCAAATAAGTTTTCAATTTCTTGCTCTTCCTCTTCTCCTTCTGGCACCCTATGATTTGGATGTTGGAATGTTTAAAGTTGTCCTGGAGGTTCCTAAGCCTCTCCTCATTGTTTTGAATTCTTTTTTCCTCATTCTGTTCTGGTTGAATGTCTATTTCTTCCTTCTGCTCCAAAACGTTGGTTTGAGTCCTAGTTTCCTTCCTGTCACTGTTGGTTTCCTGTGCATTTTCCTCTATTTCACTTTTCATAGCGTTCACTTTTTCCTCTATTTTGCAACCATACTCAACCATTTCTGTGAGCTTCCTGATTACCAGTGTTTTGAACTGTGCACCTGATAGGTTGGCTATCTCTTCATCACTTATTGTATTTTTTCTAGAGTTTTGACCTGTCCTTTCATTTGGGCCATACTGTTTTGTCTCAGCACACCTGTTACATAGTAAGGGTGGAGCCTTAGGTATTTGCCAGGGTGGAGCTACCCATGTCGCTGCATTGTGGCACTGTATGTGGGGGAGGTCCAAGAGGGAACAATGCTGTTTGCTCAGCTCTCCGCTGGCTTTCACTCACTTCCCCCACTACCCACAAACAAATTCTGGTGCTGATTCCTGAGTAGCGGGGTTTGTGTACATTCTAGACCTCTGCAGGTTTCTCTAATGAACTCTCCTGTGAGGCTGGGAGTTTATTCTAACATCTCAACCCCCACAGGTTTTTTCAGTCAGAGGTTTGAGGCTTTAATTCCCTGCACCAGAACCCTGGGTTGCGTGGTTTGTCTCACTTCCCAGTTGTTCTTCCTGGTTTATCTGCATGCAAGTGAGGAACTGCCTGCTCCACCAGCCAACATCTTGCCTGCTCTAGCTTCAGGCAGCTCCTTACCGTGAGTCCTCTCCACCCTGACTGCCCATCTCTGCCCTTCCTGCCAGTCTGGATGAATGTTTCTTCTTTAACTCCTTGGTTGTCAGACTTCCATACAGTTCAATTTTCTGTCAGGTCTGGTTATTTTTTGTTTTTAAATTTGTTGGTGTCCTTCTTTTAGTTGTATGAAGAGGCAAAGTATATCTACCTATACCTCTATCTTGGCCAGAAGTCAAGTCTTTTCTTTCTTCCCTCCTCTCCCTCCCTTCCTACCTCCTTTTCTTTCTTCTTTGCTTTCTTCCTTCCAAAAAAAATATTACTGCTATAACCAAACTGCCCTTCAACCAGCACCCCACTTCCCATTTCACTCACTAGCCCCTTCCACAGCCACTCAAGGACAGCCACTATCAAGAATTTGAGATGTATTTTTCAGGCCATTTTTATAATTGTATATACATATTTATACATACATAAATGACATATAGTATTACTCTGAGTGTGTGTGTGTTTTCCATATTGGTGTAAATGGTATCACACTAGGGATATTTTCTATCTACCTTTTAAAGAGATTCATTTTTCTTAACCCCTGTACTTGAAAAAATGGCCACAATGTATTAAGGTATGGCCATCTTACTTATTTCAAAGAATATATTTTGATCCCTTTTAATTTGTACATTCAGGTTTTCCTCAGGTCAAATTTTTAAAAATTATATGTGTGTTTATTGCTTCTGGTTGAAGTGTTCTAGTCTTCCATTGGGAATATTTCTAATTTGTAGGGTGGGTCTAATTGTTGATCACTTGTTTTTTTCTCCTTACTCATGTTTTGATGAGGAGAGATTAATCCTGAGTCAAAGTTCATGAACAGAGAGACACATGGATTTTGCTATTAACATGTGCTCTGTTAACATCATTTTTAAGGTCATAGTTGTGGAAAAGGTTGATATTCTCCTTTCTCAGCCTAATTCCCAGTTTCTCCTAGTTTTATCTTGGACAGCTGTACTGTACTGGGGTGGAATCATTTTTTACTCTTCAGTTCTGTATTCCTTGATAAACTGAAGAGAGAGTTACCCAAAAAATCTAGTATCTCCATGTCACATCATGCAGGAATCTTTTTATCTCTGGCCCCACCCACTTAATTTAAATATACAGAATAAATTTCCCAGCTTGCTTTGCAGGATCAGCAGAATCTCCACCCCTTTTTTTCATTCCAATTCCTGCCTCATTTACTGAAATTTGCTATCTCAGGATGGATGAAGAAAGATTTGGGAGGAGCATGTTTGGGGTATAGAACTCTAGACTTCTCTGGACTTCCATATGCCACATAGATCCTGGCAATAAGCTACCTATAACTTAAGGCCTTAGCTTTGGTTGCTATTATAAGTCTTCTCTTTCCCTCTTCTCCTGTCTTTGTCTTTTTTTTTTTTTTTTTTGTCCTAGCTAATTTAATGGTAGCTTAAGAAGGGACAGTCAACTGGATCCTATTTAACTCAATACATTTTGATTGTTTCAACTCTAGGACACCTTAGCTATTTCCTTTATGCCTTGGAACTTGGATAAAATGAAGTGTTTTTTTCTTTTTCTTTTTTCTGGGATAAAGCCTTATTATCCCTATTCAGCATTGATCCCCGTGTTGGTTGTACACTCCTGAGTCTCTGAGTTTCTCTTACCTGCCAGTTTAAAGTACCATTGAACTAGGTACTTAGAGTAGCAGTAGCTCCTTAGGTAGGTAAGGGTGGAGTGGTGTGGTGCTGGGCTCAGTGAAAAAGGAAAAAAACATATGCGATAAGAAGAAGATGGGAAGAATATAGTGGATGTGGGGAGTGTCAAATTGTTGATGAGACTATCTTAGTCCTAAGAATCCAGGTTTTATTATTAGACCAGCTGCATTAACTTTTACAAGTCACTGAAACATACTTCACCTTCCTTAACTGTAAATTAGAGACACTACGAGCAGCTAGCTCATTTGTTTTCTTACAGGATTAAATGATGTGCATGCATAGCACAGAATAAGGGTCTGCTATTGTTATTGTTACCATTCATGGTTAATTTTGACCTAAAATGCAGTTGGAGCCATAGGTGTTGTCAAAGGATGATGACATGGTTGTGGTCAGAGGTGTGATCAGAGGATGACCTGTGGTCAGAGCCATAGGTGTGGTCAGACCATAAGAATCCACAAAGAAGAGTAGGAACATTGACATGATCCAATTTATGTTGAAATGTCTGTCTACTGTGCTTTCAAGAACAGTCTGAGTGCAGAAATTTGGAACAGGGCTGTAGCATGCCGGAGCAGGTACATATCAGCTTGTGAGAGCCAACTGTTAAATTCTCAGGGATTTTCTGAGTACGTTGTTGATATTACACATTAAATTACATAGTTACAATTAAATTATATTAAAAACCAAGACAACAAAACTTAAAGGTTATAACTTCCCAATTATTTTACTGTATTTTATCATCTATGCTCTTGAGGTTGTTTATACCTGCTGTGTCTGTTTGGTGGAAACACTACATAATCCCATCACTGTCATCAGTGAGTCACTTTAGTAGCTTGGAATGAGCCAGGGTAGGAGTACTTATATCATGCAAATCAGTGGATTCTACAAATCAGGGCTTATCCACCCCCTGGAGAGTTGGTTGTTAAACCTTTACTAGCACACTGCCAGTCCGGAGAGACCCTTAGAAACCTACTGAAGCAGTTCTGTAGAGATATGAGTGCTTGAATCTTAGTACTCGGAGTGGAGAGGAGACAGATTTGAGAGCTACTTTAGTGTTAGGGAAACTGAGTGTGGGGAGAAAGAAGATAAAGATTGAATCCTGGAAAGGAGGTGTCTGGCTTGAGGAACTCCCCCTTGTTGTCTTCGACCTGCCCTATGGAAAGGCCCACATGGTAAGGAACTGAAAGTGGCATCTGGCTGACAGCCAGTGAGGAACTGAAGCCCGCAGTCCAACAGCCCGGAAGGCGCTAAACCTGAACAACAACTGTATGAGCTTGCAAGCAGATCCTTTCCCAGGGAAGCCTTCAGATAGGACTCCAGCTCTGGCTGACACCTTCCTTACAGTTTCCTGAGAGACACTAAAGTAGAGGACCCAGCTAAGCTGTGCCCGAATTTCTGACCCAACAAAACCATGAGATAATAAATGTGTAGTATATTGAGCTGCTAAGTTGTGACATAGTATTCTGTAGCAGTAGGTAACAAATTCAAGGCCTTTCACTACTTAGTTCTGGGAAGCACCTTTCTGGTTTGGGGGTGAGCCTGGCCTTCCAGTCTACTGAGCAAAGTTCCACAGTGAAAACTGCAATGGTGACTTGTCCTTTGGGTGACAAGTGAGTAGCTCAGAGCTTGTCATCCTGCACTCTGTTTTCTTGCATGCACTGAGTGAAGCCTTCAGGCTTCTGGAAAGTGGTCAGCATGCCCTGGGATCAGAGTGGTAGCTGACTTGAATCCTGCTCCAGCAGGCGGAGGAGCCCAGCCACCGATCCAGCTTTGGCTGTGAAGAGCTATTCTCTGGTGAAGGAGCCATGATCCTCTCCCTGTGTATGACCTCTGGGGTGGGCCAGAATTCATGCCAAAAGATCTGCTCATTTTCCAGAGATGGGGGAAGGACCCTCAAGGGACACATGGGTCCTTTTTGATATTACTTGTTTGACATGAGAAAGACCACATGATACTAGATACTCTTTTTGTTGTTGTTTTTCAGCGGAGAGGGTTTGAAATTTTTTCATGGAGATTTTGTTTATTCAACTTATCCAGCATAGAGGAAAACAGAGGGTACACATTTTGACTTTATGCTAGTCATAAAAGGAGCTCTGAAAGTGGTTTGGAAAGTAACTGGCAAAAGTGTGGGTCAGCATCTTTCTCCTGGCCCCTCAAGCTAAAGAGAACTTGTGTTTGATGTTCTGCCCCAGCCATGGTGTTTAAGAAGGACCATGGTCAAGACAGGAGTCTACTAAAGTGACTGATTTTCACAGACACCCATTTTAAGAAGTCTAATTGCCTGCGGGGAATTTAAATAACAAAATAATGTAATTTATTTTTTTAAACCAATTACCAGCATTTAAAAGACTGTCTCTGTAGGATGTCAAGATCAACCCCTTATTTAAACTGACCCCTTAATAACACACTTATTAAATTTTTTTTTGCTTGAAACAGGGTAATTTTAAGTAAGCATTTTTGGGATTAAGATTCATTTACTTTTTCAACAAATATGTGTGGCGTGACTACTTGGTGCCAGGCACTGTTCTAGGTAGTGTCTTCATTCTAGTGAGGAAGAAAAACAACAAAGATACAGTATGTTTTATCATATGATAACAAAATAAAATGTTATCAATCAAATATAAGTAACATACAGTATGACATTAATTTTACTGAATAAACATATTTATGACATAGAGCAAAATTAATATCTTGACAATGTTAATGTATTTTTAAAGAGTAAATATAACTTTAGTAATTATATAGCATAATGTTAGGTAGTGATATTATTAAATTTATAAGTGCACAAAATCTAGAAGTTTATTCTTTTATGGCATCATGCTAAAATGGAAAAAATATAATTTACTCTTCAGGAGAATAAGGACTATTAAACAAAGGCTCTTTTTCAAAGTGGTAAAGGGATAAGGAAACTTCTACAGGTAGCTATGGGAATACATTTGGTGGCCCTGGTATGTTACATAGGAATGCTTTTGCCTGCATGTGAGAGAAGACCCAGTTACTGTGGCTCATATAACAAAAGGTCAGGGAGGCAGGCAGCTGCTAGAGTTGACTTGGCAATGTCAAGACAAGCTTTCCAGTGTACTTGTTGCTTCATTGTCACAAAATGGCTACTCCAGAATCAGGTGTTAAACTCACCTTCAAAGCAGAAAGATGGAGGGGAAGGAGGGTTGGGGCAAGGACAGCTGTACTTGCCTTTCTTATCAGGAAACCAAAAGCTCTTCCAGGACTATCCTCACTTCGGTAGACTTCTGCTACATCTTATTGAACAGAACTGTGCCATATGGTGCTCCCCACTTGTAGAAGAGCCTGGGAAGGTGCAGACTTCATCATTCCATGTTCTGTAGTGAAAAGAACTGAAAGACAAAAGGAGCCAGAAATTGGGTATGGATGTTGCATTAGCCAATTAACAGGGGTTGCCACAGAGGTCTCTGACTTAGGGCTGTAAAATGAATTGGCTTGTTCTCAAACCTTTTCCTGCATTCCATACTTACCTGCTACCATGGTTTCCTCTGATTTGGAGAAAGGTGGAAGCAGTTTGATAGCAACAAATTCAGGATAAACTACATTTTTTTTTTCATGAAAGGAGTTTTAGAGAAATGGATGAATCATAATAATGGCCTAAAGTAAGAGCTTTCGGCTTAAAGTGATAAACATAACAGGGAATTGACAATAATGGCCCAGCTCTGTGCTAGGGGTGGGGAAGTCCATGGGGTAATGGTGTTGTAAGAAACAAAAATTGCTGCTCCTTGGCAGGAAGAGTGGTGAGAGGGATAATCTACTTGCCAGGCTAGTTCAAATAAGATACAACAGAGGTAGTTAAAATAAAACAATAGGTTGTGGAATATACAGAAAGATGTGATATGGACTACAGAACCTAGTATTGGGGGAAGCAGGTGGAAAGAGCTCTGACGCTGGGTTGACACTGAGGCTGTGTAGATACTGAGGGCTGGTGGAAGTAATGAAGGAGAAGGGCAGGTCCTGCCACCCTTTTGGAGGACTTGGGTAGAACATTGGCATGGTGCCAGGACAGGTAGTAAATATAGAGAGACAAAAAAAGAAAAAGGCACCAGAGGTTGTATGATTGACTTCCCATCTGCCTTTAGAAACAAGTAAGTGGGACAAATCCCATATTGTTCTTGGTACAGTTGGATTTATACTGGTTCAATACATGCTCATTGAACTAGTTTGAAATAAATATGGGTCAATGGAAAGGTCTGGCACATGGGGTGATTCACGTGTACATAGGGTGATCTTTGTTATACAGTGATGGTCTTTACTGATTAATTGAGAAAACATTTATCATGTTTTTTTTCTCTTTCTCATGTTTTTATTTTATAAAATATATTTTATTGATTATGCTATGACAGTTGTCCCAATTTTTCGCCCTTTGACCCCCCTCCACCTGGTACCTCCCATGCCCTCCAGCAATCCCCGTTGCTTAATTCATGTCCATGGATCATGCATATTAAGTTCTTTGGCTACTCCAGTTCCTATAATGTTCTTAACATCCCCCTATCCATTTAGTACCTACCAATTTGTACTTCTTAATCCCTGCAACTTTTCCCTCTTTCTCTCCCTTCCCCCTCCCAACTGATAACCCTCCAAATGATCTCCAAATCTATGATTCTGCGCCTGTTCTGCTTGTTTGCTTAGTTTGTTATTTAGATTCAATTGTTGATAATTATGAATTTGTTGCCATTTTAATGTTCATAGTTCTGATCTTCTTCTTATTCTTAAATAAATCCCTTTGATATTTTATATAATGGTTTGGTGGTGATGAACTCCTTTAGCTTTATCTTGTCTGGAAAGCACTTTATCTGCCCTTCCATTCTAAATAGCAGCCTTGCTGGATAGAGTAATCTAGGTTATAGGTCCTTGCCTTTTATCACTTTGACCTCTTCTTGCCAGTCCCTTCTAGCCTGCAAAGTTTCTTTTGAAAAATCAGATGACAATCTTATGGGAACTCCCTTGTAGGTAACTATCTGTTTTTCTCTTGCTGTTTTTAAGATTCTCTCTTTATCTTTAACCTAAGCATTTTAATTATGATGTGTCTTGGTGTGTTCCTCTTTAGGTCCATCTTTTTTTGGACTCTCTGTGCTTCCTGGACTTGTATATCTATTTCCTTCACCAAATTAGGGAAGTTTTCTTTCATTATTTTTTCAAATAAGTTTTCAATTTCTTGCTGTTTCTCTTTTCCTCCCAGTACCCCTATAATTGGTACATTTGAAAATGTGTCAGAAGCTCCTTAGCCTATCCTTTTTTCTTTAAATTCTTTTTTCTTCTTGCTGTTCTGATTGAATGTCTTTTGCTTTCTTATGTTCCAAATCATTGATGTGATTCTTGAGTTCATCCACTCCACTGTTAGTCCCTTGTAAATTTTTCTTTATCTCAGGTAGTATAAACTTCATTTTTGCCTGTGTCTTTTTTATGCTGTTGAAGTAACTAATGAATTCCTTAGCATCCTAATAACCAATGTTTTGAATTCTGTACCTGATAGATGGGTTATCTCCATTTTGTTTCATTCTTTTTCTGGAGTTTTGTTCTGTTCTTTCATTTGGGCCATATTTGTCTCCTCATTTTGGCAGCCTTCCTGTGTTTGTTTCTGTGTATTAGGTAAAGCTGCTTTGACTCTCTCTCTTAGTAGCATGGCCTATTATAGAAAAGCACCTTGGTAAGTTGGATTGGCTGGAGCCTTAGGTAATCACCAGGGTGGAGGCAATGAGAGTTTCTGCTCTGTGACTCTGTGTGTGGGGACTTAGAGAGAGGACAATGCCACTGCCTGGCCTCTGGAGTTTTGTCCAGGACTAAGCTGTCTCTTGGCACTTGCCCTGAGGCCAAACACTTCAATTTCTCCCTCTATGCTACTGGTGCCCTTCCAGCTTGCCCTGGTGCTGAAGCCCAGATGAAGTGAATCTGTGTATGTCCCAAGTTCATTGCAAGCCCTTTAAGAGGAGACTCTTGAGAATCCTGCAGTTTATTCCGCTGCCTCAATCCCCACTGGTTTTTACCATCAGAAGTTAATGGGAATTTATCTTTTTGGTGCTGGAACTCTAGGCTGGGTGGTCTGGTGTGGGTCAGGGATCCCTCACTCCTGAGATACCCTTCCTAAATCTTATTTACCACATGTGGGTGTCGGACTGCCCATTCTGCATCTCTATTTCTCCACTTCTCCGTGCCTCTCCATGTTTCTGCCCCTCCCACCTGTCTGGATGAAAGTGGCTTCTTTAATTCCTTGGTTGTCAGACTTCCATGCAGCTCAATTTTCTGATGTTTCTAGGTGGTACTTGTTTTGTAATTTTTGCTGTGGTTGTGTGAGCAGGTGAGATGTGTTTACCTATGTCTCCATTTTGACCAGAAGCCTGTCATGTTGAAGGAACCCCATCAAAACTCTAGACAATGGTTTATAGGCTGATGTAAGAATGGTGAACATCAGTCTTTGACTGGTGTACACAGATACTTTGGATGGAAAGCAGTCTCTTCCTTTCAAGGGATTACAGATATTAGGCTCAGTTTGTGAGAGTTAAATATTATCACCACCATTAAGAAATTTAATCTCCTAAAGTAGAATTTTACTGCTCTTTCATAGGGTTAGTTGAAAGAATAACTGTTTTGAAGTTTTATAACAACCTTAGCTTGACTATTGAATATGACAGGAACCCAGTGGCTTGCCTCATATTTTAAGAACAGTCACCAACCACAAGAAAAAGTGGTTCACCCTTTATTTGCATCCTTGAAGAATTAAAGAGATATTTAATTTATATGTTATAATCTTATTAAGATCTTGAAAATTTCTAAATCCTTCTCTCTACACCAAGACTTTCTCTAGCATTCAGAATACTCTGTTTTTCTGTCTTCTTCATTTCCTGAGATCTTCAGTGTATTTTAGGCAGATAAATTGAGGATTTTTGTCTTATTTTATTTTCTTACCCCATGGACTATTTTCCTGGGCTTTCTGCAACATAGGAAAGGCCAGGAACTGACCCAGTAAGTAAGTTTACATCCCCTAGTGCTCTGAAAATTTAGGATCTTTGAACCCATTTCAGTAGATAAGCCATGAGGAAGGTAACACACTCGGAAATATGGCCTTGAGGCAGTGCTTTTTGGTAACTTTATATGTCAGAAATTTGTACAAGGGCCATAAAAGTGGATTTTCTGGCTTTGTCTGAATCATTTGGCAAAAACAATATGTCTTATGCTGGTGGAATAGGGGAGGGGAGCCAAATTTGGTAACTTACCAAGGTCAAGGCAAAAGAAAAGGTACTTTGCTTTGTTTTATTTACTTAGTTTGAACAGGGAAAGCCTAATATAAAGAATTATTCATTTTTGTAGGAGATGGGAACAATGACAGATTAGCTAATAAGATGTAAAAACAACCTAAAGAAGACAGGCACAGCACATACAAGGGGCAGCTGTCACCCTTGTTCTAAGACTGAGATAGAGTGCCTGAGAAAGAGCACCCCTCAACACCTTACCTTTCTCCCTCAGGGCTGAGGTCCACATCCTGGGGCTCAGTGGATGGCAGAGCGCTTGCTGAGATGCTGTGTCATGGGAGTGCGTTGGGAATCTTCCTTTGGAATATAGGGAAAAGGCTCATAGGAAAGGGCAGCAACTCAGAGGGGGTGCTGGGGAACCTGCAGGTCTGAGCACCGGAGAAGCCATGTGTGCTGCCCCTCATTTTATCTTTCTACCACAAAAGTACTCTAGGTATGAACTCAGTGGTGTGTAAGTCTCAATTTTTCTCTTGTCAAATAATCAAGCAGCTACTTTTTGCCAGGTAACCGTGGAGAAATAGCCAAAAGCCACTGCAAACTGTCTTCATAGGTTCACAACCGTAGGAGTTTCCCTTCAGCATGAGGTTTTGTACTCTGTTAAAATGCAAATACCCTACAGAAGAAATGGCATTTTAAAGCTGGTATCAATCATTTATACCTTAGTGTACATGAAGGTACTGTGTGCTATCCAGATACAGGGTTTGATGTGATGGCTGGAGATGGGAGGGAGATGAGATGATGCCAGGTAGCTAAGGACTTTGGAAATGGATGCTCTCAACCCAACAGGCGTGGAGAACAGGACCCAGGGGTCCCAGCCATGACCTACCCTACTTCACAGTTTCTGGGAGTCCTGTCTTGCCTGAGTTCCATCAAAACATCAAATGCAAAATTCACTTTCTTTGTAGAACATTTCCCTCTGTTTCTTCTCTTTTCTTACTTGCTTCGGGGAGGTTTATGGTTTGAAAAATTAAAGTGCGGATCTATTTTCATTACCAAAGGATTTGCAAAACTGAGCTGGGCCTGTCTGAGCTCACATTTGCATTTGCCATCCCTTAAGCTGATTTTCAATGCTGAGCAGCTATTTTAAATATTTTCAAGAGCCTCCTTTTTAACTCTTTTCCTTACTTGTGTTATGTATTTCTTCAGTTAAAAAAAAATTTCATTGCTGATTCCTGTTGGAAAGTCCCTTTGCTACAAGCCTGGTACAACCATGCATAAGAGTATTTGCTTGGGGAATGACCAGCAGTCAGAACAAATATCCAAGGGGTGGCTCACCCACAAAAGCGGGCCAGTTCGGGGCAGTGGTAGCAGATCTGGAGTCTCAGAGGATTTAGATGATTTCAAAGTTTCTTTATGGCTGGAGCATTGGCCCAGAGTTCATACTCAAACAATATTTGTTGAATACATGGGTGTGCTAAAGGAAAAAAAAATCCTGGGCAACTGAAGCAACAATTCATTGTTCAGTAATGCCAGGTGAATGGCTTCTTGGCTACCCATTTCCTACAGGATAGACTATGCAGTCCTTCATGTGACATGACCCTTCATAATGAGGCATTTGCTTATTTATTTTTGCCTACTCAGCTGGATCCCCCTCCCTCCCACTCTTCACATTTTGAACTTTGACCTGGAATGCTGCTGAGGCTTCTTTGTGAGGCCTCCCCTGACTCTTCTAGGGCATGGCTCTTCAGGGATCCCACTCTACCTTATACACACCCCATCAAAATAATGGCCATCTTGTTGTTACATACTATAATTATTTTGCTTGTCTATCTTCCTACTAGATTAAAAATTTATTGTTACCAGGTATCATGTCTTAATATTTGAGCCCTTTACTAAAAGTTTGTTGAATGAATAAGTTAACTAGTAACTATATACTAGAAGCAGATTGGCAGAGGTGTGTCTAAGTAGCCAGAAGTACTCATGGCTTTTGAGTTAGCTCCTGTGGCAGTTAGTGGTGAACCCTCGTGCTGGGTGCTAAACAGCCACTCGAGGAGAATGATATATCAGGTCAGCCCAGTGATGATTTCAGGACCAATTGTTGCCCCAATCTAAGTGTTTGCAAGAAAATGATGGTTGTGGTTGACTTTTTGTATTTTATTTGTACACTATTTTACTTGTGTAAGTTTATTTCTGTTTCAAACTTATTTTTTTCTTTTTGGATAGTAGCTTTTACATGAACTTGTACTTGAAAATCCAACCCTAAGAGAGAGAAAGCAGAGAGTGTGGAACCTCCAAACCTGATCCCCCTTCAGTTCTGTTGGTGGTAGACCCTCAGACTCCAAGGAGCACAGTTTGAATACCATTGATTTGGATTAAGGAATAAAGTGAACACATGAGAATAAATCTTTTCTTGATATATTAAGTACAAACCTTTTGGCAACCAGGTTGTATATTTACCAAGCCTTTCATATGACTTGAAACTCTGTAATTCCAAGTCAGTTTTTACAGCTTAAAAATTGGTATTGAAATAGTTACTTAGGTTTAATTTTAGACAACTCGGGTCAATCAATATGTATGACTTTTAAGTTTAATCCTTCCTGTGGGGATCACGGAAGCTCCTTCCGGCTCCAGTGCTCTTTGATTTTCTGATTGTGAAGGGCAAGGTGGGGAAGAAATAAACAAGGTGACTAGGTTTCAAGGGCTAGCTTTCTTGGCATGAATGAGTAATTGGGAAGCCAGCATAATCAAAGTAATTTCATCCATCACGTACAGAAAGGGAAATGGAATTCAGGTTATTAAGGTTGCATGAAACTACTTTTTGAATGTATGTACATATTTCTTCCTAGGGGCCAGATAACGTTTCCCATTTTTATTTCTATGCGGAGTTATGGAAAAAGACAACTGAAAATAAAACAGAAACTGTGGTCTCAGAGCAAAATTAGAATAATTCATTCAAGAAAAGAAAAGGGTTTTAGGTTTCCTTGTTAAAGAAGCAGCTTGAAAACCAGAACACATGTTTTCAGTCCCTGAAGGGCCCCCGGGCCATGAGTCAGCAAGTCTTTCCTGGCTCCTGCCCAGGTCAGGGCCAGCCTGAGAGGCCAGTAAGAAACTCAGTTCTTAGCTCCTCAGACTGCCCTTCTTCCCTGGAGGAAGAAATCATGTAATTACTTTTGGTTTTCCTAATTGTGTAAGTGTGTGACCTTTTGGAAGTTGGGGAAAACAGACAATGTGGGAATCAAGGAAAAGAGAACCTGTCACCCAGGTAAGAGGGATGGAGAAAGAGTCAAGGAAGGCCAGCCAAGTACAGCAGAAGACAATTACATGGTTAACTAGAAAGACAATGAGAGGAGTTCTTAAAAGGAACCAGCAGAGACAGGCTACATGTCTAGACTCAGTGTCTGAAAGCTGAATTTTCCCTGTAGGATAGATTTTAAAAAAAAATCTGGGTTGACTTTCATTATTAGAGCCCGGGTATATCCAGAGCTTTGTTTACCTCATCCTTTTTAAAAATCCTAAGATGGAGAATATTTTCCATTGACACAAACACTCCAAAATTGTAAGGAATTTATCTCTTTGTTCACAGCTGTGTCCCTAGCACCTAAAGCAGTAGTAGTTATGTAATAAAAGTTTTTAGAGTAAATGAATAAATAAAATGACCTTTATTTCTTTATTTTCCACTCTTCTAATTTTTATTTCTTTTTAAAAAATATATTGGAATAAGCAGAGAAAATTCACCCCTGGGAGCTATGATGCATTCTGCAGTTATTAGGGATGCGTGGGTAGAGATTATGGTTGCATTTCCCAGATTGAATAGGTCCAGATTGCTGAGCTTTCAGTGTTCTGCCTCATTCATCGTTATTAGTAGGTACCACTCTCTCTCACTAGCTTGTCTTAAGTACAACAGCCTCCCCACTTTCCTCTTACTACTTCAAATTTGCTCCTCCCCGAAATCTAGGAAGAACTGAAGATTGTCTAGAAAATAAGAGTGCCAAATTTATTACATTGTCAACCTCCTTTTTTCTTTCTTTTTTTAGAATCAAAAGATCCCACTTTTATGACTCTCTGAGGTTCCATTTTCACACCTATGAAGTAAAGATAGTGGTGACACCTACCTTATAAATTATTATTGTTTAAAAATTTTTTTTCTTGTTATTCAATTACAGTTGTCTGCATTTTCTCCCCAACCCTCCACCCAACCCCAGCTGAACCCACCTCCCTCCTCCACCTCCACCCTCCCCCTTGACTTTGTCTATGTGTCCTTTATAATAGTTCCTGTAATCCCCTCTCCTCACTGTCCCCTCCCCATTCCCCTCTGGCTATTGTTAGATTGTTCTTAACTTCAATGTTTCTGGTTATATTTTGTTTGCTTTTCTCTTCTGTTGATTATGTTCCAGTTAAAGGTGAGATCATATGGTATTTGTCCCTCACCACCTGGCTTATTTCACTTAGCATAATGCTCTCCAGTTCCATCCATGCTGTTGCAAAGGGTATAAGCTCCTTCTTTCTCACTGCTGTGTAGAATTCCATTGTGTAAATGTACCATAGTTTTTGGATCCACTCATTTGCTGATGGGCACTTAGGTTGCTTCCAGTACTTGGCTATTGTAAATTGTGCTGCTATGAACATTGGGGTGAATAGGTTCTTCTGGATTGGTGTTTCAGGGTTCTTAGGGTATAATCCCAGCAGTGGAATTGCTGGGTCAAAGGGCAGTTCCATTTTTAGTTTTCTGTGGAAATTCCATACTGTTTTCCACAGTGGCCTCACCAGTCTGCATTCCCACCAACAATGTACTAGGGTTCCCTTTTCTCCACATCCTCTCCAACATTTGTTTGTTGATTTGTTTATGTTGACCACTCTTACCTGTGTGAGATGGTACCCCATTGTGGTTTTAATTTGCATCTCTCTGATGGCTAGTGATGTTGAGCATCTTTTCATATGTCTCTGGGCCCTCTGTATGTCTTCCTTGGAGAAGTGTCTGTTCAAGTCCTTTGCCCATTTTTTAATTGGGTTGTTTGTCTTCCTGGAGTGGAGTCGTGTGAGTTCTTTATATATTTTGGAAATCAGGCCTTTGTCTGAGGTATCATTGGCAAATATGTTTTCCCATGCTGTTGGTTCTCTTTTCATTTTAATGCTGTTTTCTTTATCTATGCAGAAGCTTTTTATTTTGATGAGGCCCCATTTGTTTATTTTTCCTTTATGTCCCTTGCTTTAGGGGACATTTCAGTGAACATGTTGCTGCGTGGAATGTCTGAGATTTTCCTGCCAATATTTTCCTCTAGGACTTTTATGGTATTATGACTTATGTTTAAGTCTTTTATGGACCTTGAATTTATTTTTGTGTATGGCATAAGTTGGTGATCGAGTTTCAATTTTTTGCACATAACTGTCCAGATCTCCCAACATTTGTTGAAGAGGCTATTTTTGCTCCATTTTATGCTCCTGCCTCCTTTGTCAAATATTAATTGACCGTAAAGACTTGAGTTTATTTCTGGGCTCTCTGTTCTGTTCCATTGGTCTATGTGCCTGTTTTTATGCCAGTACCAGGCTGTTTTGATTACAGTGGCCTTGTAATACAATTTGATATCAGGTATTGTGATCCCTCCTGCTTTGTTCTTCTTTCTCGAAATTGTTGCAGCTATTCGGGGTTGTTTATGGTTCCATAAATTCATATGGTTCCATATGAATTTCTGAAATGTTTGTTCTATATCTGTGAAATATGTCATGGGTACTTTAATAGGGATTGCATTGAATCTATAAATCACTTTGGGTATTATGGCCATTTTGATGATGTTAATTCTTCCAATCCATGAGCATGGTGCATGCTTCCATTTGTTTGCGTCTTCCTTAATTTCTTTCTTCAGTGTTGTGTAGTTTTCTGAGTACAGGTCTTTTACCTCCTTGGTTAGGTTTATTCCTAGGTACTTTATTTTTCTTGTTGCTATGTCAAATGGGATTTTTTTCCTGATTTCTGTTTCTGATGTTTCATTGTTGGCATACAAAAATGCCTTTGATTTCTGAGTATTGACTTTGTATCCAGATGTTTTGCCAAATTCATTTATTAGGTTGAGTAGTTTTTTGGTGGAGTCTATAGGATTTTCTTTGTACACTATCATGTCACCTGCAAACAGTGACATTTTCATTTCCTTCTTTCCAATTTGGATGCCTTTTATTGCTTTTTCTTGTCTGATTGCTGTGGCTAGGACTTCCAATACTATGTTGAATAGGAGTGGTGAGAGAGGGCATCCCTGTCTTGTTCCTGATCTTAGTGGGAAAGCTCTAAGTTTTTGTCCATTGAGTATGATGTTGGCTGTAGGTCTCTCATATATGGCCTTTATTATGTTGAGGAATGCTCCCTCTATTCCCACTTTGCTGAGTGTTTTTATCAGAAATGGGTGCTGTATCTTATCAAATGCGTTTTCTGCATCTATTGATATGATCATGTAGTTTTTATTTTTGCTTTTGTTTATGTGGTGTATTATGTTTATTGATTTGAGAATATTGTACCATCCTTGCATCCCTGGGATGAATCCCAGTTGGTCAAGGTGAATGATCTTTTCAATGTATTGCTGGATGCGGTTTGCCAATATTTTGTTGAGAACTTTAGTGTCTATGTTCATCAGCGATATTGGCCTGAAGTTTTCTTTCTTCGTTGCGTCCCTATCTGGTTTTGGGATTAGGATGATGCTGGCTTCATAAAAAGAGTTTGGGAGTCTTCCATCAGTTTGGATTTTTTCGAATAGTCTGTGAAGGATAGGGGTTAGCTCTTCCTTAAATGCTTTGTAGAATTCTCCTGTGAAACCATCTGGTCCAGGGCTTTTGTGTATTGGGAGTTTTTTGATGACTGCTTCAATTTCCTCTGCTGTTATTGGTATGTTCAGGCTTTCTGCTTCTTCTTCATTCAGTTTTGGAAGATTATATTTTTCTAGAAATGTGTCCGTTTCACCTAGGTTTTCAAATTTCTTGCCATACAGTTCTTTGTAGTAATTTCTTACAGTCCTTTGTATTTCTGTGGTATCAGTTGTAATCTCTCCTCTTTCATTTCTAATTGTGTTTATTTGGATCCTCTCTCTTTTTGTTTTTGATGAGCCTACTTAAAGGCTTGTCGATTTTGTTTATCTTTTCAAAGAACCAGCTCCTGGATTCATTGATCCTTAGAATTGTGCTTTTAGTCTCTATGTCATTTAACTCTGCTCTGATCTTGGTTATTTCCTTCCTTCTACTTTTTCTGGGCTGTCTTTGTTGTTGTTCCTCCAGTTCTTGTAGGCATAGGGTTAGGTTGTTTGTTTGAAATGTTTCTATCTTTTTAATGTAGGCCTGTATTGCTATGAGCTTCCCTCTCAGGATTGCCTTTGCTGTGTCCCATAAGTTTTGGGTTGTTGTAAGTTTTTTGTTTGTTTGCAGAAAGTTTTTGATTTCTTCCCTAATCTTGTTCTTGACCCATTCATTGCTTAATAGCATGCTATTCAGTCTCCATGATTTTGAGTGTTTGGGGTTTTTTCCTTTGGGGTTGGTTTCTAGTTTCAGTCCCTTGTGTCAGAGAAAATGCTTGATATGATTTCAATTTTCTTGAATTTGTTGAGGCTTGCTTTGTGTCCTATCATGTGGTCTATCTTTGAAAAAGTTCCATGTACACTTGAAAAGAATGTGTATTTTGCTTCTTTGGGATGAAAAGCTCTATATATATCAGTTAAGTCCATTTGATCTAGGGTATTGTTCAGTGACACAATATCCTTGTTGATATTTTGTTTGGAAGATCTGTCTATTTTTGACAGTGGGGTGATAAAAGTCCCCTACTATAATTGTGTTGCTGTCAATATCTTTCTTGAAGTCCTCCAAGATTTTCTTTATGTATTTGGGTGCTCCTATGTTGGGTGCATATATATTTACAATGTTTATGTCTTCTTGGTGGATTCTTCCTTTGAGTATTATGAAGTGATCTTCTGGGTCTCTCTTTATGGCTCTTCTTTTGAAGTCTGTTTTGTCTGATATGAGTATTGCTACCCCCGCTTTTTTTTTTTCCTGTCTGTTTGCTTGGAAAATTTGTTTCCAGCCCTTCACTTTCAGTCTGTGTAGGTCTTTTGTCCTGAGGTGGGTCTCTTTTAGGCAGCATATGTGTGGGTTATGTTTTCTTATCCATTCAGCTATTCTATGTCTTTTGATTGGAGCATTTAATCCATTTACGTTTAATATTATTATTGATAGGTAGTTATTCATTGCCATTTTTTCATACGTGTGTTCCTCTCTCTTTCTTTTTTTCTTCCTTTCCTTAAAGCAGTCCGTTTAGCATCTCTTGCAGAGCTGGTTGGGTGGAGGTTTATTCTTTTAGACTTCTTTTGTCTGGGAAGCTCTTTATTTGGCCTTCTATCTTGATTAAGAGCCTTGCTGGGTAAAGTAGTCTTGGTTGCAAGCCTCTGGTTCTCATTACTTGGAATATTTTTTGCCATTCTCTTCTGGCTTGGAGCGTTTCTATTGAGAAGTCAGTTGCTAACCTTATTGGGGCTCCTTTGTATGTTACTTCCTGTTTCTCCCTTGCTGCCTTTAAGATCCTCTCTTTGTCTTGGAATTTTGCCATTTTAATTTGATGTGTCTTGCAGTGGGCTTCTTTGGATTCCTCTTGCTTGGGACTCTCTGTGTTTCCTGGATTTGTGTGACTTTTTGTCTCATAAGATTAGGGAAATTTTCCATCATTACTTTTTCAAACAGGTTTTCTATCCCTTGCTCTTCTTCTTCTCCTTCTCCTTCAGGTATGCTTATTATACGGATATTATTACGTTTCATGTTGTCCTGCATTTCCCTTAATCCCTCTTCATTGTTTCTGAGCCTGTTTTCCTTTTCTTGCTCTTTCTGGGTGTTTTTTTCTACTTTGTCCTCCAGCTCGCTGATCTGATCCTGTGCTTCATCAAGTCTGCTTTTGATTCCTTCTACTGTGTTCTTCAGTTCAGAAATTGTATTCTTCATTTCTTCTTGGCCCGTGTTGATAGTTTCTATTTCCTTTTTCATGTTGATATAGTTTGCAGTGAGTTCATTGTAGTTTCCCTGTAGTTTCTGGTAGTTCTCTGTGAGCTCAGAGAGCTTTCTGATAACCATTGCTTTGGACTCAGTATCTGATAGTTGACTTGCCTCCATTTCATTTAACATTCTTTCTGAGGCTTCCTGCTTTCCTTTCATTTGGGGATTGTTTCTTTGCCTTCCCATTGTTTGTGAGGCTCTACTTGTTAGCCTCTGCTTCTTAAATTGATCTGTTCTGACTCCCTGGGTTTATGGTATGAACTTCTATGGTAGAATGACAGTGGGATTCAGTGGTGCTGTCTCCTTTATCTCCTGAGCTCACTGGTCTTGGGCTGATATTTATCAGTCTAACAGGATCTAACTCTGGTCTTTTCAGTGCTCTGGGTTTTATTGTCTCACCTTTGGGAAAAGGAGAAAGGAAAAAAAAAGAAAAAGGAGAAGGGAAAGAGGGAAAAAGGAATAGAAAAGGAAAGGAAAGGAAAGGAAGGAAGGAAGGAAGGAAGGAAGGAAGGAAGGAAGGAAGGAAGGAAGGAAGGAAGGAAGGAAGAAGGAATAAAAAAAGAAAGAGGACAGAAAGGAATAAGGAATTTAGGGGGAAAGGAGAAAAAGAAAAAAAAAAAAGTCTTCTGCTGGCTTTAAACCAGTCATTTCAGTTCTGCTGGTCTTCCTGTCTGTGAAACAGGAGGGTGTGGGTGGAGGGATTGGTTTCACTTTTCTCCCTTCCTGAGGCACACTCTTTGCTGTTGTCCAGCCTCTAGTCCAGTTTCTCAGGGTCCTTCTGGTCCCCCCTAGGCCTTTCGTCCACCAATTGTGCTGTCCTTGAGGTGCACCAATTAGGGGCAACTCACACTCCACCTTCTTGCTCTTTGCTGTCTTAGATGCTAGGGTCTCTCGGTGCTTCTTCAGGGTAGTTCAGCCCCCTACTGGGTCAAGTCTTTCTGGGGAATGCAGTCTCCCCTAGGTCTGCAGCTCCCCTCTGCTGGGCATTCTGCCTTCCTCCTAGAGAGTGAGTAGGCCCTGTAGGGCTCTGTGCGCAGGGGCTAGGTGGGAGGTGTTCAGTCCCCGGTGTTTCAGGCGTGGTTGCCTGCGGGCAGCCAGGCCATTGATTGGGTTGCTCACTGATCCCTGGCTTTGGGCCTGTGCACCTGGCCAGCTGGGCCGCTGATCAGAGTGCGGGCCCACCTGGAGTTTCAGGTGTGGGTGCCTAGGTAGATGATCGGGGTGCGTACCCACTGGGGGACTTTGGGCCTGTGTATCCAGGCATGTGGGCCACTGATCTGGATGTGCACCAACCGGGCTTCAGGTGTGTGCTGGGGCTGCTTATCCGGTGTTCACAGTCCAGGAGCTGAGGGGGTGGGGGCGCAAGAGGCCATGGCTGCTGCGGAGAATTCTCTAAACAGCCACTGAGTGCCTCTATTTTCTCTTTTTCTTTTTGAGAAATTGCTCCCATTCAAGCCACCCCCCCCCCCAGTCCCCTCCAAACAAGCACCTGGGCTCTCACACAGCCTAGCCTGGCTCTCTCCTAAGAATCCTGCAGCAGACCCTACGCCCCAGCCGGGGGCTGCAACCGCCCTGGTCCCAGCGCTGGTCCCAGGGACCTTATTGTCCTTAAGCACTCTTCTTACCCTCTGATCTTTCAATGTCCTCTATCTTTGGTCCCCCATCTTCATATATGCTGGAATACCATTGGCTGTTTGCTCTGTTCCTCAGATCAGCTAGGCATTTCACTGGTGCCAAGGGGAAGTGGACTCTGCTCCCACCTCTTTCACCACCATCTTCCCCCAAACTTCAACCTCCTTTTTTTAAAAAAAAAATCTTTTATTGTTTAATTACAGTTGTCTGTATTTTCTCCCCACCCCTCCCCTCCACCCCATCCAAACCCACCTCCCTCCCTTGCTTCCACCCTCCCCCTTGGCTTTGTCCATGTGTCCTTTATAGTAGTTCCTGAAAACCCTTCTCTCCACTGTTCCCTCCCTCCTCCCCTCTGGCTATTGTTATATTGTTCTTAACTTCAATGTCTCTGGTTATATTTTGTTTGCTTTTTTTCTTTTGTTGATTATGTTCCAGTTAAAGGTGAGATCATATGGTATTTGTCCCTCACCACCTGGCTTATTTCACTTAGTATAATGCTCTCCAGTTCTATCCATGTTGTTGCAAAGGGTGTAAGCTCCTTTCTCTCTGCTGCATAGAATTCCATTGTGTAAATGTACCATAGTTTTTGGATCCACTCATTTGCTGATGGGCACTTAGGTTGCTTCCAGTACTTGGCTATTGTAAATTGTGCTGCTATGAACATTGGGGTGAATAGGTTCTTTTGGATTGGTGTTTCAGGGCTCCTAGGGTATAATCCCAGCAGAGGAATTGCTGGGTCAAAGGGCAGTTCCATTTTTAGTTTTCTGAGGAAATTCCATACTGTTTTCCACAGTGGCTGTATCTGTCTGCATTCCCACCAACGGTGCACTAGGGTTCCCTTTTCTCTGCATTCTCTCCAACACTGGTTTGTTGATTTTCAACCTCCTTTTTTATACTTTTCTAAGTCATGGCCATGGACAAAAGTGCTCCATTTTTAATAATAAAATATAAAAGGAGAAGAAAAGGAAGCCATAAAGCTCATTTTACCAACATGCAATTCCATGCATGGTGTCGATTCTTTCCCTTGCTTATCCACTTGAGACTAGTTCGGGTAGCATCCTTCAAAGCCCAAGTGTATGAATTCCATGAAGTCTTTCCCAATTATTCTGATTTTAATTTTCCTTCTCTGAACAGCTATATTAATTTATTACTTAATCATGAATTATGGCATACAATTCCCTAGTTGATGTTTGTGGATTTTTTTTCCCAGCTATATTCTAATTTCCTTGAGGACAGAAGCCTTGCTCTTATAGCATTAAAATGCCCATCTCCTGCAGCTCTTAACACAGTGACCCATGTATAGAGGGTATATGTTGGTTCACCAATTTCTTCCTCACACCAAATGCCCAGGAATATCTTATACTGAGCAAGGACAGACTAGATTCTCTAGCCTACCAAAAACCAGTATGTACTCCTCAGTCACCATAACTCCCTAAGTCTGTAGGTCTTTCAATTTGTTCCTAAAAAGAAAGTAGAGTAGGGGAGACTTTTCTTCTTGAGAAAGGCAAACCATGTGTAGACTCACCTGATTCCAGCTTGGAAGTTAGCTTTGGTCCTAAGTCAAGTAACCTTTGCCTCACTTAACTTGTTCTTGGAGTTATCCAAACAATAGTTACTTAGCATTAAAAAAAACCTCTGAGATCTAAGAAGACCTTGGATTATTGTTATTTAACCATTGTTATTAATACTTGTAGCTATATATTTTGCACCTGTCCCCTATAGGTTGAAATAAACCCTAGACATTTTAATTATATATAATGTCACTCTCTATAACACATTACATTCCACAGGGACCCTAAACCCTATTTAATGATACTATTTCTGGCTTCAACATCTTTCTTCTTTTATCCTCAGATTATATCTGGGTTTTCAAAAGCAAAAAAAAACTTCAACAGCATGAGGGGATGGGGATAGAGACTTAGCATTATTTCTAAAGACTGACAAGCTTTGTTTGATATACCATTTTTACAACAAAAGTTTCAGGTTCCCTGTGACTTGATTATTAATACCTTGAGGGTTCATGCAAGATGCCATAAAGATGATGTAGCCAAAATATAATTGTGTTTGAATTTTTTTTAGCTCAGTTCTTCAATTTTTTAATCTGTAGACCTCAAAATTATGCAAAAATACTATGAATTGAATTTCTCTCATTAATTATTTTTCTCTTCTTTTACAAGATTAAATTTTAGTATAAAAAATTGGGGGTTTTCTTTTTATTGAATTAGGACTATATTATTTATGGGGAAATTATTTTTTACTTTATTTGATGTAAGATACAGGGGAGATGATGGAATTTTAGAGTTATAGGCGGTTCTGGTTGGCTGTTAGCATCACCTGGGGAGGTTTTTAAAAATATGGATACCATTCCTCTTCCTCTTCTTCCAACAGAAGTAGTCACTCCACTCTAGATAAAACAGACCTGATTTGGCCAATTGAAGAAGTGTGAATTGTTCAGGTTTCCCAAGAACCTTGATATTTTAATAAATGTTCTCTCTCAGGGCTCTCCAAAGGACACCTTGCAGGGAATGAATCTCTCTCAATAGCTGAGCTTCCTGGATAATGAGGGTTACTCAAAGCTGACACCATCTTATTATGGCTTTGCGCCTGGCACACTGCCTGGCACAGAGCTACCCCTGAGAATTCCTTTTAAAGAATAAACAGAACAAACCACAGTCTCCTCATGTTGTTATTGTATATTATGGATGTCTTTACCTTTTTAGACTATACCAAATAGTAGAACTTCTTTTCATGATGGTGTAGGCCATCACACTGAGCCCTAGTGCGCTCAGGGGTCTCTTGTAGTGTGTAGGATGCTTTTATTCTTCCCTAAATGATCCTAAACTGCTGTGATTTTTATTTCTTTTGTCTGCTTTCTGTAGTTATTTTCCCATTTCCATCCTTGCTGTTAGGCCATCAGCTCTCACTCGTTATTGTTATTGATGTGCCTCTTCTAGTTTTCTTCTTTTAATTTGCTGCTCTTATTGGGCCATTCATTTGAAAACCATCTCACCAAGCTTACTGGAGTCTCTGAAGAGGAAGACTAGGCCCTGAGTAAGGACTTCATGAAATCTTTTTGGTAAAGTTCATTAATGAGGGCAGTCTCTGTGGTGTGGATATTTTGGCTGCTCAGAGGTCTCTTTTGTTTGTTTCTTAGTTCTCAGCTGTTTTTCAATAAAGTACCAAGTAAAAAAAAGTGACACTGTGTCTTTAACGAGAAGCAGAGTTTCCTTCTTCCGCATTCTAATTTCTTATACTTCTTGGCAATCAGAGTTGGTCAGCAAATATTTTTCTCTCTATGCTCCTCTGTTTAGAGAGGAATTAGCTTGGAGTAATGAGGAACCTGGCAAAGCAGATCAGGGCTAGTTTGGGGTCCTAACTAAGGTAATGGTCTAGTATCCCTAGGACGAAGGAGGCAAAAAGGGTTGGCCCCTACACATTCAAGCCGTTACGAGGCAGGGTGGGAAGGGTAGTGAGAATTTTTAACCTTGTGAGGAAAGCAAGGCAAGTATTTTACTCTCATTACTCTCATTTTAGGTGAGGAAAGTAAACATTGGCTACAAACTGTGACTCAACTTTAAACTTCTGCTAACATTAGATTTCACTCATCTTAAACGGCCTAATCTCATGGGCGTTCTCAGCCCTCCTCTTGGGTGTTGGTATTCAAGACTGGTGAGCATGTCTGCTGGAAACTTCTCCTTTCCTGGGTTTTACAGAAAAATGGGCCTCTCCTGAGCCTCCTCCTACCTCTCAGGCCTCCTGTCAGTCTCAAGGCAAAACTTCCTCATCCTGTCATCTGAACGTCATCCGGAGCCTCGTCTGCAGCCTTCTTCTATCCTTTCTCCTCCATTTTCCCTTGTGGTCGCATCCTAACCTTGGGCCTGCTTGATTTCATTTGTTCTTAAAAATGACAACAACAACAGAGAAAATCTGCTGGAGCAATAACATAAGCAAGTGGGGTTCCCATGAGACCTTTCCAAGGTATAAATATGATCAAATTATTATCCAGCTCAATTCTTCAAAGATTTGCAAAAATATAAAATAAATAAATAAATAAAAGAAACAAAAACTCAGGATAAAACAAATTCTTTCATATAGCATGTGAGACTCCTTATTATCAAACTCTTACTACTTTCAGTCTCAGCTCTTGCTTCTCCCCTCCCAACACCAAATACTGTGCTTGAGAGAGCAAACATGTATTTTCCTGCATACAGCACTTTTTGAGTTCTTCTAAACCTTCTAATTGGCCATTCCTCTCCTTTCTTGCCATTCCATCCTGCAACATGCACAATGATGGTCTGGCTGATAAAGTGCCACTCATCTTCAAAATCTTATCTTCTCATTGATGCTTTATAGGCTCCACTGCTTTTTTTCTGGGCTCCAGCTATACTTCCTACACATCTCCACTGGTGTGTCCTTTCTGGAGCTGAAGGAACATGTCTGTGATCTGGTGGGAGAGACCCCAGGGTGCCATTGAGGCTAAGAAACCTCCTTGGGAAAAAAAAAGTCACACTGATCTCTCTTAATATTCAGACAGGTCTGATGAAGTCTGTACACCTGGCAGGGTGGCCTGGCTCAAGGTTTTTCTAAGGATGTTAAGGAGTCTTGCAGGAGACTTGGATTTGTCTCCTGGCCAAACTCACCCTGGCTTCAATCTGACAGGTCCGAATCCTACGGGATTGTCAGGAAAGGCTACAAGTGCTGCTTCACTAAATTCTGTAAAATTTCATTAGGACCTGCAACATGGTAAAACACAAATGGGGGTTGTATCCTCCTAGTCTGCGACAGACTGTGGGGTGTACGAGAGAAGATTCTGGATGAGGGAAAAGAAGTGAGGGTAATAGAGGTGTCGGGGAGCCTCGTGCCCTACCATGGCCTCAGAAGCAGCTCTGGCAGTGCTGCAGGGGAGACTCTGGTTCCCAGGACAGGAGTGGGGGGTCAGCATTGTGCCTGATGGGAGAGGAATTGCCTAGAACCTCCATGAACTAATTAAAAGGGGTCCTAGTCTACACAGCCTCTGTGATGATGCACACAGATAGTCAAGGGGAAATTTTAGTTACATACCAATTCTCATTTTGAATGGTAATTGTTATCAGGTTTGTCTCTTCACTAGACAGTACGCTTTTTGAAGACAGACTCTGATTCCCACTGCTTGGCATACCTAAAATTTAATAAATACTGGAATGAGTGAATGAATGAAGGGGACTCTTTTCACCATACGGAACTGAGTCTTTTCACTTTTAGGAGCAGCGTACTATGTTGAACTTTGAAAACGGATTGGACATGGGTATTTGGTCTTAGGTAAAAAGCCTTTGGGAGGTCTATTGGGTTGCTTATTGTGAAATTTAAAAACTGTCATCCAAACGTATGTATTCATGAGTTTCTGATAGGAAATAATAATTTATGTCTGGTTCACAGATGCTTAACATCACTTGACTGGCAGCTTAGCCAATGAAGACTTCCTTTTCCCTTATTTCCTACAGAGTGCATATTAGGCGACTGGAGGTTAGAAGAGTGGACAATGTGGAGAGTAGTTTCAAAGTGGTTCTAGTTGATTTGAAAACCACTGGCACAGATAATCTCCAGGGCCCCCTTTCTGCTTCATATGTCCCTAGCAGCTGCATCAAATTGATCCTATTTGACCATGAAGCTTGGAAACTCCAGCCTCTTCTATTCCTACCCAGAAGGGAAAAAACAAATAGGAAAAAGATTCTTCTTATTGGACTCAAAGTTTGGCAAGGTTAGAGATGTGAGCAGGGGCTCAGGACTGGATGTACAGAGACATTGTTCAGCAAAATCGTACATGATTAGATGTCTGGTTCCAGTGTAATTCCATTTGTCTCATTTTTTTTTGTAGAAACAATTAGAAAATTCAAATGCTGTATTCATAAATTGCATTTGGGACTTAATGGTGGTATTTGCTCCCCAACTGGAATGCCTCTGTGAGTTGCCCTCTAATTCCCATTTATTTTTCCTTTAAGCCTGAGTCTAATTCCCATGTGGACCAGAATAAAAGCATTTTGTGCAATCCCCTAACTGTTCAGTTTGCCATCCACAGAGATGTTGGGGTCCTGACAGAATGTCACTCTTTCGACTGCTAATGTTAGAAAAAGGAGCTCTCAGGAACTGTGGCAAAATGGCTAACATTTGAATGTGGCTGTTCTTTAAAAATATATGTATTTCAATGATAGTCATGTTGCTGTTGACTAGCTATTTACTTATTTTGAATGAAATCTTCCAGTGGTTGTTTTCAAACAAGTAATGATATTTCTTATGTGTTTATATTAAAACAGCATCATTTTCTAAATTACATGAATTAGATACAAAGGCACAGGGAAATTTATTTTCAAAACACAGATGCCATTGGGGGTTTGACTGCAGAATCATGTGCCCCTTGTCGTTTTGTACAGTTGATAACTATTCTTTTGTTAGCTGCGTTATTTGAAACTCTCTGTACTTAAGAGAGGTTATTTTTGCCACATTTCTTTGTCAGAAGAATTGAGTTGCGGTGGATATTTATGAGATGCATTCATTTCAGGAATAGGTTCTTATATTTGTGTTCACCTAGAATCAGTCCATGTGAACTTGGGTTGGCTGAATCCTTTTGATCTAAACAGGGAAACTTGCCAGTATTTGAGTCCAGCCAGGGTAAACATCATTGAAATGACTAAGAGAAAGTAGCAGGTAATGCCTGCATGATTAAGACTAGCACATAGTTGTCACTTATCTATCTATAAAGGAAGATACCAGTGAGAATTCACAGTATGTCGGGTACTGAGGGTTCACACACTCTCCTCCTTCAGGAATCCAAAATATGCTGAAATTTGCATTCATTTTCACATCAGTGAAAGGAATATGACCCTTGGAATTAAGCAAACAGGGATTTAGCTATTTATTATGAGTTATTTTTAAGTCATTTAATCAACATGAGACTCTTTCCTCATTTGAATTATATAATGAGGACAATCAATACCTTCCTGCTTGTCGTAAGGATGAGAGATAATGTGTATAAAGTACCTTGTATAGGGTCTGACCTGTATGGAAACTGAACTGATTATAATATATAAGTATGTTTAAAGTGGGGTTTCACCATTTTAAACAGGTTGAGAACACGAGTTTACATCATTTATGGTAGCTGATACCATCAAAGCTATTGTTCCAACAACATACCTTAATGAAAACTTTCAGTCAATTTTCTTACAGAAACAGCCACACCCCAGCAATCCAGGCAAGCCCTCCTTAGACGATTCTCCATGCCTTGAAAAATGAGCAGCTGTGGCTCCTTGAGGTGCCAAACATTAATTTATGTTTTCTTTGGGAACTTGTGCTCTGTATAACCAGAAATCTGTGCATACCAGCCTTGCTGAGGAGAAAACTATGTGGCTGTTCTCTGGGAGGGTGGGCTGGCTGAATCTCACCAAAGGCACGTCTTGCTTGGGAAGGAGGGGAGGACGTTTCCCCAATCCTTTTTGTCAACACAGTGGGAGTTATCTGAATTTCATTTGGGCGTTAACTGCTGTGTGAGTTGGGTTTCTCTCTCTTAGGGGAGCTGCTGTTATTGGATTAAAACCACTGTTGTTGGGAAGCACTTAAGACCCCGTGGGGGATTTCCCTATCAAAGAGCAGGGTCAGAGTTTTGTTTTTTCTCGTTGCTACTAACCCCACTCACCAGTGATTCCGTTTGTTTGTTTGTTTTTGTTTTTAGGTAACTATGCCACTTAGCTGAAGACCAAGGAGAAGCAGAATTTCTATTTTCTTTTTCTTTAAAAAGAAATTCTTGTTCATTCTATCACAGTTGTCCTAGTTTTGTCCCCTTTGCCCTCCTCTGTCCTGCCTACCACAGTCTGTCCCCACACCCTTGTCCATGTCCATGGGTCATTCAGACATGTTCTTTGACTAATCCCTTCCCCTTTTTTACACCAAGAATTTCTTATTACCAAGGTGCCAGACTAGTCAGCTTGGACATTATCCAAAGTTTGACTTGGCTCTCAGCTGCGGGACTGACTGGAACTGCAAACGATGCGGGGATGCAGAATTCAGCTATAGGGAAGAATTTCATGAGCAACAAACTCCAGGTAAAGCCACACATTCTTATGTGTGGTCAAAGGGCCCTCTTACGAATATGAATTCACTCTCGGATTCTCCTGTGGTTTAGAGCCACTGTAGATTTTATCTTCTTATACAGTCCCTTGGAACTGTACACATGGCCTTGGCATGTCCCCGAGTGACATCCTGCCTTAGGTGAAAGCTGGAGGCCACTGCTGAAACTGCTGGAATGTGCAGGTTGGTATCCATGGGCCTACTGGCTGGAAAAACCAAAAGCCTGGGTTCTAACCCCAAACCTCGTCTGCCAGTGCTCGGCCAACAAATTTACCCAGTAAGGAAAAATACATTCGGATGCCTTGAAAGTTTAGCATCTGCTTCTCGTTGGCTCGTGCTGCTTTAGAAAAACATTCGGAAGTTTCCATTGGATTTGGATGAGACAGAGATGGCATATTTTCTGCATCTCTGGAAGCCTACACCACCCCATTTGGGGAGCTTCATTTGCATGCACGTCGGATGCCGGCTGACTGCCTCGGACTGCACCTTTGAGCAGATCCGATGGGATCCCCACATGCATGTAAATGAAGCTCCCTTAGCCAGGGCCTGGCTCCAAAGAGGCAAAGAGCAGGCTTTTCTTGAAACTTGTTACCTCGACAATCTCAAACCAGACACCTCAATAAGGAATTTCTTTTTTCCAGCTTGTGTGTGTGCCAGGAGGACGCCACATAACTTGGTTTTCCAGACTGAGGTAATTTATTTAAACATGGATTATTTGAAAAATGGGAAGGGATACAGGGCTTGATTTTAATCCCTGCTAACACAGGGAAAAGAATGCTCATGTCACAACTCAGTGAGTGTAAAAATTAAAAAATGCTGAGACTATTGTTTGAAAACAGGCAAAATAATTAAAATTATTATGGAATAATCACATATCACACAACAACCTCCCACTCTTAGGAGCAACAATCCAAAACAGCTCCTCCGAAGCGGGCCCAAGGGCAGAGGTTCTGTATATCATTCAAAGACCATCTGTCGCGCAATTCCTGTAGCGCCTCTGCCCTATTCTGAGGGCAGGCTGAAATTTAGTCCTGGCAGTTCTCTTTCCATTTGCTAACAAACAGCAGTGATGGCAGATAAATATGGCAAACAATAGGCGTTTGTAATGAACTGGAAAGGGATGGGGAGTTTTGGAACCAGCACCAAAATCGGAAGTTGTTGGTCCTGTGCTGGGCTCCTGAGACCCCCAGGGCCAGTTCTTGCCATGTGGCAGCTCAGACAGACATCTGCAGTTTGAGTGAGGCTTCGGTGCACCCAGCCAACCTACGGAAAGCCTGATTTAACTAAAGTTCTTTTTTCTTTAAAAAAACCCCAAAAACTCAAGGCTAGTATGTATGTAAGTATGTATGTATGTAATTATCTATTTATTTCTGCTTCAGGCAAGTCAAACATTACAAATAGTTCCAAAAGCTGACTTTTGGTTTTCAATCTTGTCCCTCCATAACTCCCCTCACTTGTGTGTTCTTGTATACTATCTCATTTTATGGTTTTATGGGGCCTGTTAAAGCATAATCTTGATGGTTAGGCTCAATGTGGTGTTTATTTTCATTGTTTTAGAAGTATAAATTTGAAATTTGATTGTTTGATGTTGAATCAGGGAGGCCAAGATATAATGACATTAATCTTTAATAATTGTAGTTTTAATTCACAAATTAATAATACCCGAGGATCTCTAGATTAAGGCTGTTGTTTTGAATGTTCATGGCAATGTAGAATTCTGACCCAAATTTTCTTGTATAATCATTTGTTGATCACTCTTCTGTGAACTTTATTTATATGCATACATATATATACACACAGGCTCATGGACTCATATACCCAGCTGTCCCTACTTTATTTCTACCTTCTTTCCTTCCTCACCTCTAACTCTCTCTCTCTTCCTCCCTCCTTTCCTCTCCCCTCTATCCTCTCCCTCTCTATCCTCCCTCTCTCTCTCTCTCTCTCTCTCTCTCTCCCCCTCCCTCCCTCCCCGTCTTTACACACACACATACACACACAGAACTCACTAGTCAAAAGTGTCTGTAAGGCAACATGGCAGGTTCAGGGATGGACCACATAATGAATAGAATAGTGTTATATAGGCACGGAACTGAATCTTTAGTAATTTTTATTTCTGGTTGAAATAATAAAATGGTTGTTCCAGCTCATCCTGTAAAATTAGCATTTCATGCTAAGGAGGACACTTGTCTGAGTTGGTGAGGAACCCATGTGGACCTTAAATAGCAAGGCCATCCTGCACGTTACGTGGACTCTGGGGACAGGTGGCATTTGTGTAGTTTGCAGTTCAGGCCATTAACAGGAACTGCAGTAGGGGGGGTGTAGAGAAGTTCAAGGCAAATTTCAGTCCTCTATTACTGAAAGTATTAAAAAGCAGGGAGCTGATGTGGGGTGCTCTTCCTGCACCACCTCCAACTTTGCTTCTCACCCACACTTCTGCCAGAGTGGTGGGCTCAGCTCCAGTGTTGAAGCCATATTGGAATCCAAGTAGGTTTTTATTTCCACCAGTACTTTGCAGCGAGCATAGTTTTAAAGTCAAAACAACTGAAGTGATTTTTAAAAATTCCACTTAAAAGCTTATCATTTTAGAGCTGCAAGGGATTTTAGAGGATTATTTAGTTTATAGATGAGGCCAACTAAAACTTTGAAAAGTTGCATCATGATTTTTCCTACATCATTCAATAGAGGAATGAGAACTATATATATTTGGGGCTTTCCAATCCTACGTCAGTGCTTTTTGTCGCACCACACTGTCCCTTCAGGTCTCTGTAGCACAGGTCATTGAGTCATGCTGTTGGTAATTTAATGCAGTGTGCTAGCGAAATTCGTGCAGTCACCGGACTGGAAGTCTGAAACCCCTACCTTTAGACCAGTGCATGCTACTATTATGACAGTAGCACAGCAGACAACTGAGACTTCTCTTTGGTCTTCGAGAATGATTGCCAGGTCTCAGTGTATCTCCAGCTACTCTGAGTTTGTGGCAGTTTAGTTGCTTCTGCAGGTTACTGATTTATCTACCTATTCAGCTGTTGGCAAAAAAGTACAATTCATGTCATCTGATTTCTGGAACAGTTGTTTTCCCCCCACCACTCCAACATTTTTTCTTTTTCTCAAAGGGTGGGGAAAATCCGCTTAGTTTATATGGGATAATTTTGCCCCATGTAATTTTTTCCCCATCCAGTGGTATGCTGGTGCCCGCCTGTAGCAATTCATGAGAGCCAGTTATTGTTAGGAATTTTGCATGTCAGTCATTGAATTGCTGGCAGCTTCAAATTGACCACATTGGAGTATTTACAGCACATGAATTGGCAAACATTGCGAGTCTGGGTGCCCCCTCTCCAGAGACCTATTTGTTCAACATTTGCCAGCACATGACTGCTTCTATCCTTACCTTCCTATAGTTGCTGAGATCAAAAGGTGAATTAAAAGAAAGGTTAGAGTTCAGTACTTCTACTGCTGGGGAATGTCCAGTGAGACAAAAATAAACAACTTGTAGCAAACCTATGCTAAGCAAACAATAGTCTGACAGCGCTATCTTTTTTTATTACTGTATTAGTAATGATGACTAAATTGGAGATGCATAGAAGTACTTATTTTTAGATCTTTCTAGAAGTGTCTCACTACTAATATAGACAATATTTCACACTACCTGAATCATATCTATGTGTGCTACCAGAAAGGAAGTCATTCAGACTGCTGAATAAATTCACTGCATCTCCATAATATGGCTGTGGGTTCTTACTCTTTCCTCTCAGATGAGGAAATGAAGGCCCCTGGTTATGTTAGCTCTTGTGAAGAGTAATATCTCAACTGAATATGTCATTAAAATTAAAGCAACTTAAAATACACTTGGGGAGGGCCTATTCTATCTAACGCACTGGACAATAAGAGCCCAACTAAATTAACAATAGTAGGAATAGCCCCATGTCCTCTAATTCTTTTTTTCAAAGTCAAAACCATTTCATGTGCATTTATTTCCTCCACAATGAGGGCTGAGCATGTTGGCTCTCCATTCACAAGCTCTCAGTTACATTATCTCCTTTTCTCCCTCCTTTTCAGAGTCTTTACAACAAATGAGAAAGGAAGCGTTCTATGCTCTTAGGCCAAAATTCTGAGAGGATTAAACAGCAGTGGGTGGCAGCTGGTCAGTTTATCAGACAGCCCTAATGTGGAGATGTTCCTAAAAAGAGAGTGGAGATTTTCCATTCTGCCCTGGGAGCTGGCCCACGCTTCCAGGGCAAGTGCAGGCTTGGTGTCTGCCAGACACAAGTAAAACTGGAATGCACGCTGAAAGCAGATGCTGTTAAAAATCAGACAGGAATCTGGGCTCCTCTAGAACCTCATGGGTAGTGAAGCCAGGACACTGAATACAGAGTTTAAAAATCAACAGCTGGGTCAACTACAAAGTCACTAAACCTGGTGAGTACATTTGCCGTTCCTTGAAAACCTATGTGTACACCAATGTGTACATTGCTGGATTGTATTTTATCTCATGATGCTTCCTCCTCTGTCCTCCCATTTCAACTTGAGTGATGAGGAATGGGCTATCTGAGTACCACTTTTCTTAAAGATATAAAAACAGTAAAGATCCCAACTGCTGGCATTGTTTTGCACTGGAAAGCATGCAGCTAGAATAGAGGAGACCTGAATTTTCGTTCTACTTCTGTTATGGCCAGGCCGGCCCTGTGACACTGGACCAATGACCTAATCACTTAAAGCCTCAGTCAACTCACCTTTAAATGGGATTAAAACTAGACGAGGTGCATCTACGATAGGCTAGTAATTCTTTAGTGCACACATTTGGAATCCCTCTCCTTCTCTCCTCACCACCTACATGTTCTCCACATGACTTATTTATTTTTATGTCTCCCACATCTCTTGTAACATTCTAAGTGAAGTGCTCTTTCTTTATAGCCATCATTCTTAAAGAGTGCTCTCCAGACCGGTGACACTAATGTCACACAGGAACTTGGAAATGCAGCTGTCAGGCTTGATCCTGGATCTGCTGAATCAGAACCTCCTCAGGTGTGGCCCAGCAATCTGGGTTCGGACAACCCTTCCAGATGACCCTGATCGACTGTTTCAGAGAGTCAGACTGAGGGGTGAACATGAGGAGGAGAATGGTAAGTGTGAGGAGCAGTTGTTCTGAAATCCCTTTGGCTATCAAGTCCCAAGTTCTCTTAGTAGTTGAAGCATAACAACATGAATAGCGCTTTTTGCATTTCAGTATTTTTACTTTAAGTTCTCACGTGATACTTGGAGCCGGCAGCTAGAATAGCGATGAGGAGAGGCTGTGACACTCTGAGTAGGGGCCTCACAACAGAACAGGCTGATTGCCATTCAAGGGGAAATATGGTCCCTGATCCAAGGCCACATTCTCTGGGGTGTGGTGATGGGCAGAGCCCCACCAGTGCCGCACATGGACTCTGCTCCTCTCTGATCTGGATCAACAATCTTTTCTGGGGAACTGTGGATCCGGCAGACTAATAATATATATCTCAACCAGTGACAGCTACCACAAGGGAAATAATTTTCAAATTTAAGTCACCCAAGTCCGTGACCAAATAAGTTACAAGTGTAGATGGAAAACTCTTGTTTGTGCAGCTCATGGGTAAGAGGAGCCTGCTGACTGGGAATTACTTACTCCCAAAGTCAGAAGGGGCTACAGAATAGCATGACTATGGCCCTCAGGCCTCTCACTCCGGTGACTGGCAGGTCACACTCTCTGGTTTTTTGACTAAGGCCTGTCACAGTTGAAAAGACAGCTAGTGAAATGGTTTTCACTCCACTGAGGGCTATGCCACAGGTCACCCAGTGCTGCCACCCTAACAGTGAAATGCTGCAATGCGTCTGGGTTAAGGACAATGCTTAGAGTAGTTTCGCTTGGCTTTGTGTTGCTGCTGGATGAAGTGGTTGCCAAGTGGACTAATGGAAAGAAGAGGAACTATTGTAATCTATACATATCTGCTAAAGCTGATAGGATGATGTTTTGTTTATTAACATGCTTATATGGCAGCTAGAGTCACAATTTAGTAAGTGTAAGAAATAAGTGTGTTCAAAATAGCTTGTTTTGGACAAGAATTAAGATACAGATAAGAAAAATACCTCATTAACATACTGATTAAGTAGGAAATTTATAAGGAAGGTCTAGAGAATCAAGAGTGTCTTTCAGGGCATAGATCTGATAGAATCTGAAGTACCTTTGGCAGCAAACCTCAGCAGAGTTTCTCTGGCTTGTACATAAGAGCGTATATTCATATTAATGCAAATACATATTTAATTGTCCTTAAAATGAAATTATATAGCATTTAGAAATTAATAAATGCATACACCTTGGAGTTGTTTATTGTGACATCTCTCATTGTGTGTGTGTGTGAGAGAGAGAGAGAGAGAGAGAGGCCACTTTCATCGGTAACTGTGTTCCAGGGTTCGGGAGAGGGATGTGGATTATCGTCGCAGATTATTCAATGTTACTACTTGAAAGAAGTTGAATGGTAGTGAGCCACGTCTCTGTGTGTGTTTTTCTTAAGCAACATTTCCCTCCCCCCCTTCTGATTTTTCTTTTCTTTCCTTTCTTTTTTAAAAGAATTTAATCTTGAATTGGTACTCAGATTTGTTTTGGGACATGATTTGAAAAACAGAAAATAATGTCAAATCTGATAACAGTGGCAAAACATACCATTAAAGGGATTAAAAAAATCTAAACCACATAAATATAACTATCTCACTTTAAATCTTCATTTCATCCTATTTCAGAGGGCACGTTGATTTTTGAGTGTCGTCCTCGGTGCAGCTGTCGAGATCAGGAGATACCACAGTTTGTTCATCACAGGAAGGGAGTGCGCGGGATGGCTAAGGAGTGGACGGCCCTGAGAACACTGTATCCTGCCAAAGTAAAATAATTCTATGAACATGGGGCTCTCTCTCTTTGTCTCACTTTGTTTGCTTTTTTAAAGTTTTCAGCACTTTCTATTATTTTTATTTCTCACAATTACCACAAAAATAAGCTTTGACTTCAATGTTTTTAACTTTCTGGGTGATGTATACTGTATATATTTTAATTAAAGATCAAACACTGGCAAATATCCACCTGGTAAAAGCCAGTTGGCAAGTTAGTAAAACAGAGTGCTTTTTATTCTATATAATCAAAGCTAGTTATTTCTGCTTTTATTACTCCAGTGAAAACAATCTGAATTTTCATAAATAGGTTTAGGTTTAATTCTTGTTGTAGTTCACAGCAGGAACCCAGGCGCAATTAGACTTTTTTTTTCCATAAAGTAACAAATGATCACCCTTCATATTAAGTTTTAAACAAATCCACAATTTGTGAATGGTTGTCTCCTGACATGGATATTATTATCTAGTGGTTTTTTGATGATATCTGCTCATTTATAGGGTTTATCACTATCTAACTTAGTCAGATAGATGGTCTTTGTTCAGGATGTCCTCTGCTTGCTGTCTGCCCACCTGGTCTCTTAGTAGCTGTTTTCCCTGGTGTTCAGTCTAAGCTACACTTTCTCAGGCATTTTGCTCTTGGCTGTGTACACCTGAGGTCAAATGACAAAAAAGTTAAAAATCTTCCCATCAAGTAAGTAAATGTTCCACTGGCTTACTGAGAACCTTGTGTTCTGTAATGAACTGAATTCTATGGGATTCGCTGTGCATGTGGATATGGCCTGACTACACGATGTCGGAGGGAAGAGGTGTCTGTATTTCTAGGGGATATATTTCACCTTGGTCTTGAGCTCCATAATTATTCAAGTTGTGACTTTCTCTGTCCTTCTACCATGAAACTATCTGTGTTCCAAAAGTGGACAGACTGGTAGGTGGGGAATTCCATCATCTGCCCTTTTGGTTTTCCTTCAACTGGCAAGAAGGCTGCTTATGCCCGTTTCTACTGTATAGTTCACAGGCAAGATTAGATATTCACTTTGAAGGGTCTTAGGAAGTTGTGTACATGACACTCCAGTTTTTTCCCACTCCCAGGACATATTTAGTTCTGGATTTTTAAGTAAATTGGGATAAGTTGTACAGCTTTGTCTTAGTGCATAGAGTTAGATGAAAATTATTAGCAATTCCTGGCCTGTATTGATTTCAAGTACTAAAAATTCTGTAAGTCTTTGGTTTCTAGTTTTACCTAACCATTTTATTTTTATATTTTTGGTGAATACTATGCTAGTCTTCCGAATTATGACCTATTTCCTAAGATAGCTAATGTCTTTTTTTCCCCTTTGAAAGACCGTTCTAAAGAACAGTATATAAATATGCATCCTAAAATATTTTTCTTACTATGGAATTAAAGTTTATTGTAGAAAATATAGATTAGCAAAAAAAAGGCAATAAAAACCACCTTTAACTTCATTGTCTACAGATAAGCATGCTTAATATTTTGAGGGATTTACTTCTAGACATTTTTCCTTATGCATATAAAAAACTACTGTTTCCCTATTGGGGCTGAAGGGGTTAACAAGGAAAGAGAGAATTATTTTACTTCTTGCTTACATTTTCAGCTCCCTCAAGGTCCCCTCTTTAACAGACTGTCTCTGGAGTGATTCAGGATGCTGAAGCAGTTGATCACTGAATAAATCTTCCCTGACTCTGAAAATGTTACAGTATTATGCAGCACACACAACGCGGGTTGCAGCTGAGCTGCTCTGTGGCCAGAGATGATCTCTGGGTAAAGAAACTGCCTGGAATTACCCAGGGGAGTTTGCATTTCAGTAGCGAAATCGTGAGCACAGAAATGGAATTGAGTGACTTGCTCAAGATTTGGGCCATATAAACACTAAGCACAGGCCTGGGAAGCGTAAGATAAAAGAAACCTCGGTATCTTTGGATTCAAGGAAGAGAAGGGCACCTTATAAATGTCACTCATTAGAGACCCCTAGAAATGGGCCATTTCAAATACATCACCAAACTGCTGGCAGGGTGGAATGTCCTGGAAGCCCCATTTCTCCTGGAGCCACCGTGGATGAGAAAGCCATGTAGCATGAGGTAACGTCTGCTTCAGGGCGTTGAAGGGCTTCGGATGTCAGCCTGTCTTTGTGTTGATATTGGGATATGAGAGATGGGAGGGAATACTTCAAAATAAATTCACCTAGAGATCAATTTCCACAGCATTTGGGCAGTAAGAAATCAGTTTTACACTTGGATTTAAAATAATATTTTCATGCCATTCTGACCATCTGAATCATTTTGAAACATATCCCTCCAAAGTGTGAGCTACTTACTCAATTTTGTGTTTCCGGTGCTGAAGCAAGTGCTTGAAACATACTAGGTGCCCAATAAAAAGGCACTGAATGAAGAAATGAGTGGATGTATATATAATAGTTAACAATGATGTAGGATTAGCTATCATTTGTGAAGGACATGGCGTATGTGGCAGAAAATACTTTGTGTACCATTTCTGCTTCATGTATCAGCAAAGGTGAACCCTTCAGATGTGGGCAGTATGGTGTAGTCCGCAGAGATTCCAAACTGCCAGCCTCAATTCAGTACACATTTGTGTTTTCCAGGGGGCAAGGTAGGAGAAGGGATGGCAGAGGCGGCTCACAGTGTTAGGAATATTCTCAGTGTAAATGCCTTTGGATGGAATATTTATTTTCTTGTAACACTTGCTTCTGTTAAAAGACATTGTCCTATACACAAATTTACTTGCCTTGCTTGTGAGGTATTTGAACTTGAGGCCCTTGGTGTGGTGCAAATCTTCCCGTATACCAAGTGGACTGAATCTGACTTTCTGGGGGAGAGGAGCTAGGAATTTATAATTTTTTGAAAAAAGTTCTCCAGGTGATTTGAATACAGGTAGTCTGCACACAGGTATTTGGTATGGAGAAAAGTATAATGTGACTTTTCCCTTTTTCTATAATTTATGTGAACCATTTAGTCTTAATGTCCAATTACTATGCAGTGTCATAACAATTACCACATGTATGTTGTTAAGTGTGTGCCTGATTAACTTTATTACAGGTTGTATTTGAAATAGCAGTAACTGTACCGACATGGGGTCTCAGTCTTCAGAGATTTTATGAGCAGAATATTAGAAGCATTAAAAGGAGCACAATTTAGGGCTAGACTTTAGCATAATGGCTTTCATAAGTTTTTACATGTACACCTGCGTGGAAAGTTAAGCTATAAATTGTCATCATTTAAAAAATTATTTTTAATCTGGTGGAATATTGTTATTTCTTTCTTGATGCTTGGATGTTTATTTCCTTTGTGATAAATTTGGGAGAAAGGAAAAAGATGATCTATAAGTGTGCAGAACGAGCAAAATTCTGTTGTGTTGGCAGTCTCTTCTTTTCTAGGAGGTTGATTTAAAATCAGGGCACATTCTAGTGTCTGCCAATCTCCCTGGTGATTATTGGGCCTGGCCATGAAAGCTTGACCCAGAAGCCATATTGAATTCAAAGATTCATTCCAAGGAAAGGAAGAGCATTTTGTTTGGGACAGACTCTACAAATGACCGATGCACCCCTTGTTCTACCACAGGCTTTTACTACACCAGCAATTGCTGGGCACCACTTGCTTATGGCACACACCACACCAAATAGGACCCTTCCTGACAGTGGTCTTCAAGTCAAACTTTAGCATTCCAGTAAGAAAAGAGAAAAAAGAAGTGAGCTGAGAGAATAGTATGGATAAAATAATTATAGCACAAAACAAAATTCCGAAGGCAGTTATTTTAAATTATTGCTGAGGATGGTGGATGCACGAGGAGGCACTGTCCCGAGTGCCACAGGAAATAGAACTATGACTGCTCTCACCTTCAGGAATTCACAATTTGTCAGGCTTTTCCTGGGTCCGGCTATCACGGGGTAACAACAGAACTCTCTCTTCCTGAGTGACTCACTCACTCACCGACACTAAGCTGCCTAGGTTTAGTAAAGAGCTGGCACTCCAACAAAAAAAGAAAGTGTCCTGCCCTAACTTCCTTTTCACCTTGAGTGATCCTCAGGGAAGCAGTGATGCTTGTGCAAAGCTTGGACGGGGGCAGTCAAGCCCACATGACTTCACATTCCAGTCCTGATAACTTCCGGTGTGAACCTGAGCATGTTATTGCAGCCCTAGTGTTACAGAACAGATGGGGGCAGGGGGTTCACAATATACTATTATGGAAAGGATCCCCCTTTTCTCTCTCTGGGGTCTCCCCACACACACACCTACTAGATTCGCAATGCCTGCCGCCAGAGGAAAGACGTCTCTCAATGCCAGAGATTGGTGAAAAGGAAAGAAATTATTTATTTAAAAGTTACACAGACTTAAGAGTAATGACTTAATGTCTTCATTAAAATACTAAAGTCCTCTAGAATACCCACAGATACACAGTCCTTCCCTCTCCCTCTGCCCAGTCGGGGGGACCGTATCTCAGGAAAAGAAGTAGAAGTCCGTGATTCAGGCTCCCAGCACCATCAGCTGTGTGGCTGCCGTGATCTCCAGTTAATCCAATGCCATGTGGCACCTTCTCACGGCCCACCAGCCAGAGTCCTTTCTCCCCTTTTCTTCCCAGCAAAGTCTCTCCTGCTGCCTAAGCCGCGTGGCAAAAAGGAGCACCCCAAAACCAAGTGGTCCTCTCTCTCCTCCCCAAAACCACATGGTCCTCTCCTATTCACTCTGCCAAAGCTGCATGATCCTCTCCTTTCTTCCCCCAAACCATATGGTCCTCCCTCGGGTATGGCTGCCACGCCTGGGTTTAAATCCCAACACCAGTCTTCCTCTCCAGCTCCATTTCTGATGACTCCTACTACCAGTTACACCTGCCAGCATTCCCTATTCTTCCAACCTTCCTGGACTGCCATAGTAAGTCTGGGCAGGTGTGGCCCCATGGCATGGAGCCAATCTTCTCCAAGCTCTCATGCAGGTGCTATAACCAGGGGGAGTTGCCTCCCAGTTACATCTTGGTGGAAGTCACTCCCAGCTCCCTGGCTCAAAGCATGGCCACAGCTATTTAACATATCCATGAAACCAGTTAAAGGTTATAGACATGTTAAATGACCACTACTCGGGCAAGCTGCAAAGCTGTTGCCATACAAAATAGCTCTGAATGGCCCTGCTCCTTCCCCCAGCTCAGGCTTGTGGGGGTGAGGACATCTTATATATATTTTTCTAATATTTCCTGGACACCTTGAGTTCTGGACCCCATTACAAATCCCTATTTGGGGCCCTCCTCTTGGGTGCTCTCTGTTTCACTACGTATAGGAGACCCGTTCTGCGTGGCAAGGGCCCAGCTCCCACTCGGAAAGGCCAGTGGAAAGTGAGGTCCAGCACGTAGGGCCCACAGCCACGGATAGGTTCTCCCATGGGGAATCAGGTCTGCATTGTACCTAGGCAGCATTGAGACTTGCTTTTTGCTAAAACTCCCTCACCCTGAATTGAGGCAGCAAGTGTTTACTGCATATCTTTAAAGTAACTTCCTAAAATCTATGCTAAACCTTCCAAGGATGAGTGTAACCAGTTCAACAACTTTTCCCTTTATATTTGCAAATATCCTTCCTTTTTGATGTAATTAGTAACATCCTCTCCTTTGTTTTCTGTAACCACCTAAAGTGAACCTGTGCATAGTAAATGAGGACCATTCTCAATGTAATATGGCCAGAAAAGCAATAAAAGCCTGTCAAGGCAGGGGTCAGGGTGCTCTCCCCTTGAGAGAGTGGTCGTGCAGTCCCTTTTCCTCCACAGGACTCGGTAGTCCATGTGAATATGTCTCGTCTCAGTCACAATGTCATGGACACTGCAGGCTGGTGTCTGCATCACCTAAGAGCCTTTGCTTCTACAGGTGATAAACAAAGACAGTTATATCCACCTTGTAGTGTTTCTTTGAGGATCCAGTTGGTAAATGTACAGTGCCTGCCATGTGGTCAGGTACCACTATGGCTATTCACCTTTGCTAGGGGCTGGGGAGGTGGCTCATAGTTATACTGACCCCTGAGTGGTTGTCCAGAGCCTGTGCCTGTGGGACCAGCTCAGCTTTCCAGGGAAGTTGATCCTTCTCTTCTTTCCAAGTGTAACTGGACAATTTTCCATAACTAGAGACACTATTTTAGATCTGGGACTATGTGCATCTTACTGAAAATACACTACTAGTCTTCTCAGTTCTATGCCCCATTAATGTGTAATAGAGGCACGGTGCAAAATCTGCTGCTTTCTTGGGCAAGCAGAGGGAGAAAGAGAGTCATGAGTGCCAGGAACTGCTAGGGTTCAAGGTTAGGAGGTGATTGTTGGTTCTTTTAAGGACCAGGAGTTGTTTACAGCAGGGAATTTAAAGGGAAAAGATTAGTCGAAGATATTTTACTGCAGCTTCCCTGAAGGATGCCTCATGTTGCCTTCTAGCCACATCTGGTCTTGTCTTTGGCTAATGCTGACAGTTTGCCCTTCCAGGGATTTGCTGTGATTCTTTGCACTGTCTGTTAACTATTCCACATGTTTACTTCTTGTTTCTTCTAAGAGACTGTAAGCTTCTGGAGGGCAGGGAAAATTTTGCCATTTCTTAGGCCATTCTTTCAGATCTCATCAGAGGCCCTGTGCATGCTGGTGAGTGTGGTAATAAATATCAGCTGAAGGAACAAGTGCTCAAGCTTCTAAAAGGCTGTTGGGTGCAGTCAATGAGCTCTTATTATAAGAAAGACTTAAAAGGACTGGAATTTATTGGGAGAAGGATGCTTGCTTTATTAACTTTCCTGGTCACCTAATGCAGAATATTCAACATGGGTAAATCTTCACTTGCTAATTTAGGAAGTGATGCCTGCAACGGTGGGGAGAAAACCAGACCTGAAGTCATCCCTGGTTATGCTTCTAAGAAGAGGTGTAACTTTTCAGACAATTCACTTCTGCACTCTGGCCTGTGGCTTTCTCGTCTATGAAATGGAGGTGCTACGATACATAATGTCTAAGTCTCCGAGCCTAGTTTTTATTATCTTTCAGTGTTCTGAGGTCTCTGTTATGACATGAATGCTCATTGTGTAGTCCCACAGCTCTCTGCAAAGGTGTAAAGTTGAATTATTTATCCTTTTAAAAAATCACCTTTCTAGTAAATAATTTTTTTTGTTGCTGCTTATTTTTAATAAAATTACAGAAATATTATCTGATAAATTCAGTGTTTGGGTCAATGAAGATTTTACCTACCTTGAGGATTCAAAAAAGTTACTTTTACAAAAATGCCTTTCTAGTATTTTTTATGAAGAATATTTTATAGCATTTTATAATTATGTTTTTAAATTACATCTTTAATAAAAAACCTCAGTGCTGTAAACTCAAGCTGTAAAAGGTAGAGAGATGAAAAAGAAATCTAATATCTAGAATAAATATATTTTTCCTGGTAAAATTATAGACAGTATTATGAATGTTCTGCCTGATTAACTTCCGATTACAACATTCTAATTGGAAAAGTCCTTCAGGTAAAATAGGACAAGCTGTAGAATAATAGCCTGAGAGGCATGGCCTCATGGACATAGTCAGGCATTAAGTATTTCCGCTTGCTCCTGCCGTGTCGACTTCTGGGCTGGAAGTTTGTAGGGAAACAATAAAAGCTCAGTAGCTTCTGTCCTCAGAGCTCTTATATTTTTACGTAGGACTTGTAATTCCTACACAGTATAACATCTATATGTATGTTTACCCACCTAGATCTATGTATCAACTGAGTAAATAAACCCACCCAAACTCTTGTTTTAAAAAGCAAAAGATAAAATAGTAGCCTTGCAATTTTTTCCAAAAAAATGTTCAAAGTTCCACTTGCGCTAAAAATTTTATATTGGCTATCTGCACTGGAAACCAGTTATAGACATTCTGATAACTTGTGGCCTGCCCAGATTTCTTTTTTGTTTTAGATGAAAGCAACACAGAATTTGCCTGAAGACATCTTGGAGTTATCCTCTAAACATGGGTGAGTTCCTTTAAAAACCAATCAGAAGGAAAAGAAAATGAAGAAAAGATACAAGCAAATTATCCTGATTTCTTGTAGGCCACAGACCTGACTTTGTTTTTAGGCCTCACTAAAAATTTTGCATTTATTTATGTATGGTCTGCTTTGTTCCAAAAAGGATTTAAGGTTGCTCTATGTTCTCTGTTTTTAGTTCTCAAGCGGAACTAATTTGAACAAATCAACCAGATAGTACAAAGTGGGTCCTATGTTGAAAATGTGGCAAGCACCCAACTGTCACTGAGAAATTAGAAGGGTGCTGAAAAGCCTTCTGAAGCTAGAATATTTTCCCCCATTGACCTTCCCATTATCAGATTTCATTAGAATCACTTCTTAGGAATCTTCCGTAGACAGGCATTTTAACTAGGTTAAGATGTTACCTGGGAGAGGTGCCAAATAAACTAATCTGTGTTAATGCGTTATATATCTGATTAATTCCTGGTTGCAAACACAGTGCCTCAGGGGCCAGGCCAGTAGCTTTCGGGAGGGCAGCTAACTGGGGAGGGCAAAACAGGAGTGGCAGGCCTGGGGCTCCTTTCCAGGCAGCTGTGGCTCAGCCCCTGTGAGGATGTAGGATCAAAGTGCAGGCAGCTGGTTGGCCGTACTTTTAAACACATTATTATTTGGAATATCCTGATTTATGAATGTTGGTAATTGATTCAGAATTTTTGAAAACAGTGCATGGTCTTAAAAAACAATCTCTCTGGCCGCCCTAATTTGGTCAGGCTCATCAGCCTCCAGTTTCCCAGCTCTGAATCAATGCATTCACTAGTCATGCTGTATCCTAATGGCAGGTCTGGGAGCAGGTGACCGTGCTGAATGTTCTGATTGAGAGCCAGGGTGGGAAGAGGTTTGCAGATAACACCCAGTACCTGGGCTGTGGGATATGGGGGCTGAGGGGCAGGACTCGGTCCTACAGACCAGGAGTCAGGTCTGAAAGAGGATGAGGTGCAGAGGAAGGCTGGATGGGGGCCACATCATCATTTATTCAGTCTGTGATGAGACCCTGAATGCCTTGGGGGCTTCTGTCAGCTTTAGTAAATGACACTCCATTTCCTTTGCTCTTGTTAGTGGTTCGGAGAACTCTGTGTGCTCTTTGCTTTTCAAGGTGCTCCTGAGCAGAGCTGATACTGGGAGTCCCGCCCTATCGGTAAGCAAACAACCCCCCTGTGAGAACTTCTGGCTGCTTCTCAGCCAGGGGATTTAAAGAAACAGGACAGTTTGAAGAGTGTCTTCTTGCACCACAGTAAGCCGACAGTTGGCCTTCAGGAGAAAGGCAATGCTTCAATTTAGGACCCAAAATATAATTTTCAAACAGTTCCCTAAGTCCTTGGTGACAGTGTGGCACTTATGACAAGGAGACACAGGGGACAGCTAGGTTCAATATGAAAGATCTTCACTCTGCCACAGGCATGGACCTTAGTGGGGGACATGGGTATCCTAAGAAGTGGGAATTGACACAGAGTCTGGTGGCCATGGTAGGGAATTTTGTGGATTGCAGGTGAGAAGGTACAAGGAGGGCAACATTATCTTGAACAAGATTAGCATCTGAGAAGTGGCTTGTTTTGTTTTTCATCTATGGAAATGTAGGACAATATGAAGTTCTGGTTTTCCTTTCTTTTCCCCCTTCATGGTCTGGTCATTAGGGGGAGCTCTGTACTTGACTAAGATTCAGAGATGGTTTGGTTTAGCAGGCATCTGCAATTTTCAGAGAACTCACAGATCTCATTTTATATTCTTTTTCCTGCTCTGCCTTTGTCCTGCCGCAACAAGTGATCACTTTAGGACGCTATTTCAAGAATGGAGATGAGAGTCACTGGGGCCGAACAAAAGAGGTGCTTGGAGTTGATTTTGGTATTTTGGAACAAGAGGAATTTCTGTCCGAGAAGTAATTATGTGTGAATGGGAGAAAGGAAAAGAGAAAGGGAAGGGAGGAAGGAGGAAGAGGAAGAGAGGGGAAGAAGATAAATTCTTTGTTGTTATGAGGTGAATTCTACATTTGTGACTTAAATGAGTCTTAGAAGCACCGGACCACTGCATTTTCTTTTCTTAGACCCTGATTATAGTCCCAGGTTAGTCATCATGTAGCAACTGTTCGTCTGACCAGAACACCCAATGGAGTTAACTTTAGAATAATGAAAGCGCATTGCTCGACCTCTGACAAGTGAGTGGCTGGAGTGATTGCATCCACAGCCAAGATTTTACATGGTCCCTTTTGGTCTGTGCTGCCGGCTTCAGTGGATTGACTTAATCCCCAGTCAGTGCGAAGATCTGGAAGTATAAGTGGGATCCGTAACTGTTCTGTAGCTGCACACCCAGAAACGCCCTGCATGTTGCCTTTGTAATAAGAAGGAACATATACTCTGACATTCTCTCTCTGGCCCCACTCTTCTGTTTATTTTCATTCTCATCAGTTAGGAGGGATTGGAAGAGAGAGTAGCAAATGTGGTTGACTATGCTAATTTACCAGCTGTTTTTGTTAAACAAATTAAAAACAACAACAACAAATTTTGGCCAAAATAAAATATAGATTTTGTTTATGGCATTCAGTGGTCCAGATAACCCTAGGCTTTCACTAACATCTATATGCACATTTCCTAAATGGCAGTATCTGCAGAACTTCGCAGGCATTGGGGTGGGTAATAATATTTCTTTAAAATACTTAGGAGAAGTGAAAGTCATTTCAAAGGACTTTAATTGCCGTGGAGTGATTCCACTTCCCATTTAACTTTTTCTGCCTCAAGGTCCCCTTTACACAGACTGTCTAAGGCATGATTTAGGTTTTTGGAAGCAGCTGATAGTGGCATAAATCTGGCCCGACAGGGAGGGTGCTATGGAACTGGCAGTACACTCCGCTGGCCTGTGTGCCTGAAAGTCACAGGAGGCACTCTGGGATGAAGCAGGCAGGGACTGCTGGGCACCCGGACCACTGCAGATAAGTATTCACACAAAGGAATGTTGGGTCATGTATTTAATTTAGAAGGGTCCAACTCAAGTGTGGTTTGGGCCCCATCAGGAGAAATGTTAGAAAGGCCTTGGGCGGTATTCCTCAAAGAGGGGTCTGAGAAATCCAGAAGGTAGTGGGATGGCAGGTGCCTCAGTATCACTCTGACCTACTGCATCAGAGCAAAGTAATGTTTGCTTTAAAAAGTGTCCTGGATGATTCTTTGCAAACTGCTCCTTTGGGGACTCAGTGTCCCTATCCCGAGAGGTTAGCACAAAAAAGGGAAGGTGCAGTCCAACATTTATCCAGCCACCTTTATGTTCTAGGCACAGTTCTCTGGCCCTTTAACCTGCACCCTCACAGTATCCTCAAGTGAGAATAACAATGCCAGGGAAGATATGGAAGCACAGAGAGGTTAAGCAAATTGTTCAAGGTCACAGAGCGGGTAGGAAGCTGAGCCAGCCCTTGATTTAAAAGTTAGTGCTCTTGTCACTAAAGCAGGAAATGGAAGATTTTTAATTTCCTTGTCAAGGAATGTCCCCAGACATCACTCATTATAACATGGCATGAATAGAGTTTAATTCCAGTTTAAAAAATTTGTTCAGGCTCCTTTCAGCCTTTTGGGAGGGAAATCCTGACATCTGGCAGCTGTGGAAACAATCCAAGCTACCCCTCACGCTTCATAGCAGCCACCCTTTTCCTTGGGGCGGCTCGGGAAACTTGAGAGAGGAAAGATTCATGCTCTGCCTCCAGGGGGGAGTTTAGACGCCACACTCCTTAAATTTGGTATTCGTAGCATCTCTTATACCAATCTTTGGTTTTCAATCATTTGTTGAAATAGAAATAAAGCCTTTTCTTAGGTGAATTTTAGGTCAAACTACTCTATTTGTAGGTTTGGCAGGATTCATTATTTTTCAGAAGATTTTAATTTACAAAAGAAAAGCTCTCTTTGAAGAGGGTTTTCCCATGAGAATCTATCGCTAGTCAAGGGCCCAGCCTCTCATTTTTTTGAGATACTGATTTTAGAGCACCACACGAGTGCTTCTTAGTGAAATCTAACCTGCAGCATTTGTCTTTCAGATCAAGAGTGGAATCAGCACAATTCAGTGAAAAGATTATAGGCTCTGGAGGCTGACAGAAGCAAGCTATTGAACTGTTTGGGCACCTGTTTTCTCAACCGTTAAATAGGGATAATAAAACCAACTTTATAGGAAGGCTGGGATGATTAAATGAGATAAAGCGTGTGAAGTGCTGTTCCAGCATCTAACGTATTGAAGGAGTCAAATGTCACTTCCTTTCTTGTTTTTGGAAGGTGGAAGAGACAGCCAATGGCTATTGGCTGGGAGCCTGCAGCACGTGGAAGCTTCACAGGGAGGGTCAAAGCAATGGCCAGCAGCCCACAGAGACCAAAATGTTAAGCACTTTACTTTACTAGATGAGAATTGGTTCTTCTCAGCTTCTTTGGCTCCAGGCTACCCAGCCAGGTAGTGTCCTTCTTAAAGGTGCTTTACAAGGTATAAACCTCCATCAGACCTACAGCTGACTACTTGGTTCCTATCCCAGCTATGCCATTCATTCGTTGTGTAACGTGGGGTGAGCTACTGACTCAATTTCTTCCTCTGTGAAAATGGAAGTTCACTTACTGAAAATTACCGGTTAGAAGGCTGAGAGGCTGAGCAAAGTGGTGGCTGAGAGCTGAGCAAAATGCACAGCAGTCTCTCACAGGTGTGGGCAGGGAGTTGATGTGCAGTCCCCACCACGAAGAGGAGCTCTGGTAAACACCATAGGACTTCATCTGGGTCCCCTAAAGCTAATCTTCTTTCTGCCTGATGCTCTTCCTTTCACCATTCAAGTTGCTAGTGAATAGGTATTTGTAATAGGTTAACCAAAGCCCACCATTCTAAACAACTGATACCCAACTGAAAAAAAGCTACTGTGTTGGCGAAGAGTGGTGCTTCCCAGGGTTAGTACTCCCCTCCTCTTAGCCCAGTTGGTGTCAACCTTTGGTAATCACCACCTCTTCATCAAGTCATGGGATCAGATACATAGAAATGTAAGATTGTTTTTCAGGTCTGGTAACTAAGTGAAAGTCCGTGGAGTTGACATCCACTTAGATATTTGTGGGCTATCCTGTAAAGGGACATTAAAAACATTGTCAGTTAATTAAAATGGCAGTGGTAACATAATTTACAATAATATGTTTTTTCAAATTGTGTTGTATGTCTTAAACTCAGTATTTTCAGAATGCCATCCGTTGGATACTTTATTTCTTTGTTGGGATACTAGAGTAAGATGTATATGACCATAATTTGAAATTTGATCATATATGGTCATAATTCAAAATTGCTTTAGAATCCCAAAGTTAAAGAATATATAGCTTAAGGTAGCATGCAATTTTTGTTTTATTGATTTTCTTTTATACATGAAAATTTGTCAGTATTGCACATGACTTCCGTCAATAACTTCTGTATTCATTGGAGATTGGGGAAGATTTCAGGTACAGGATGTATTGGATCTGGTAAGACAGATAAACTCAGAGTAAGATGTGCCAGTGAATTGGTGTAATTTCCTCTGCTTTGAGCAGCTATTTAAATGAAATAACTGAGGAAGATGAGTCCTGACTTAAAGGCTTACATATTTTAAAACACATTTTTATTTGGAAATAATTTCAAACTCACAGAAAACTTAGAAGAATGAGAATAGTACAAAGAACACCATGAAGCCTTTGGCCATTTTAACCCATTGTTAACATTTTACCCCATTTGCTGTCTTATTTGTGCTCTCTTTACATGCACATATATTTATACTCTATAATATGATATATGTAAATGTATATATACTCAGACTATTTTGTACTGAACCATTTAAGGATCATTTACATATATTATAGTCCTTTATCCCTAATACTTCTGAGTGTATTCTTAGCACAGGGATGTTTTCTTACATAATCACAGTAGAGCTATCAGCTTCAGGAAATTTAACATTGACACAATACTTTTTGTGTAAGCTAATGCCCATATTTTAATTTTCTTAATTTCACAATAGTGACCTTAATAGCATTTCGCCCCTCAATATAGCATTTCTCCTCCTTTAATTTGGAACATTTCCATAGCCTTTCTTTGTCTTTTTTGACATTGAAAAATTTAAAGAATGCAGCCCTCTTCCTCCATTTTTTTTTTTAACAGGAGAGACCTCGTTTTATTATGTTTTCTCATGCTTCAAGTTAGGCTACACGTTGGTACATCCAGAGGCAAACGATGGACCTCTCTCTGCATCGGGGATGTTAATTTTCATCACTCGGTCACTACGTTTTCTGGTATCTCCACTATATAATTTCTGTATTTCCCCTTACAACTAAAAGCAGTCTGTGGGTAGGTACTCTAAGACCACACAAGTATTTTACCCTTCATGGAAATTCCCCCTGGTTTAGCACTCACTGATTCTTGCCTGATGGAGTCTTCTCTGTAATGGTAATATGCAGCCTTTTTAATGGTAAATATTAGGCAGTTAAAGGGTCATCCGTTTTAGAATGTGTGTATCTAATAGCCACTGGCAGCTTTGAAAGTATAATGTCTCTTTCCCTTTTCTTTTTAATCCAGGACACCAAATAGTGTTGAGGTTAAGTCCCCATTTTCCTGGCCTGCTGGCTTTATTATGAGCTTTCGATGAACGTGCCACCACTCTCCCCTTGTGCTCTGTCTGTCTTCAGCTGCCTGATGTGGGGCTTGGTGAGGGTGGCGTAATCGTGTCTCATTATGGCACTCAGAAGTGAGTTCATTGCCTGTTTTGTCTTCTCCTTGTCCCATCACAATGGATTGATCCACACTCGGGCTTCTCAGGGTTTGCTTTACTTGTTAACTGGGTTTTCTTCCCTTGACCCTGAACTCTTGGGAAAAGAGAGGGGTTGTGGGGGACTCTGGGGAGGAGAAACACTTACTTCTCAGGTATTGACAAAACAGTGTGCAGAGAGAATAAATAAATAAATAAAAGAAGGCAGGGAGCCGACTCAGAGGAGCTTGCAGCCCTGCCCCCTGCCGGGAGTTTGCACTTTGGGGCTCACAATTCGTACATTACTACAAGATAAGCAGGAAGAGAGTGGTGCTGTGCCTCTCTGCCTCGGGGGTGGGTTGCTTTTCCTGTAGCAGAAACTATCTGTGCTCCCCAGTAAGTCTAGGAACAATCTTCACTTATTATACCAGATCAAAACCCAGGACTGTTTACAGCCTCACGCCAACAAGATACTAACCCTCACTCATTACTGTCGCTGTGGGGATTGATCTGCACCACACTCTCCTTGCATGTGGCCCACATTTTCATCCAGTAAAATCACATGTTGTTAACTCAATGTGTACAGCGAAAACAGCATGAATAATGGAACCTTTAATCCTTATTTCTCAAAATTAGATTTCCGTTTTATCCTTCTCCCCTTTCCTCTCTTAAAAAAAAAAAATTCCTCTCAGTGCCTAGCAGACTAGATATTGTCCAAATCTTAGCTCTGAGCAGATTCTGTGGTATTTCCATTCTATTATCAGGTACCTTTGCAGATCCAATTTCTGGGTGGATTGATTGTATTTCTTTCCCTGGTCACTTCACACGTGACTGTGGAGAAATTAACATCATCCTTGTCACAGAGAAAGAGATGAGCGCATTGACACTGGGCACATTTCAGCAAATGCAGTGAAAACTTTGTCTGATTAAACTTGTATCTGTAATATCAGACCATGAAGGTACACTCATAACCTGTCTTTTTTTCTTAGTCTTCTTCTCTAAACAGATTTATTGGGTTAGAATTATTTTTGGTATTAAATCAGAAACCAGCAATACTAAATCAAACTTCAAGGATGAGTTTGTCAAAGCTGGTGTGGGGCATTAGGACTTCTTTGTAAACAAAACTCCTTTGAGTTTTACATAGTATTCAGGCTACAAGGATATTCAGCTTGTTAAATTTTCATGATTCCAGATATAGGTAAGTCAAACAAATGGACCAGATTTGCTCTGGCCGTTAGGATGGCCGACCTGCACAGATCGAGTGTCCATTCCTTTGGAAGGTTTAGAAATGGTCACTTACATTTCTCAAGTTTCACAGCTCTAAATATCTGAATACACATACATGGTGGGGCAAAAGTAGGCTTACAGTCATTTGTGTGAAAAAGAATACAATAATTAGTAAATAATAATACAAGAATAAGCTGTCTCACATATCACCACTGCAAGCCTATTTTTGCCCCACCCTGTGCATACACATATTTGGGTGTTATCTAAAACTTGATTCCATGTGTGAATACACTGAGTCCCAGTCCTGACTCTGTTCCTATTTGCGAGGCAACCTTGGCCAAGTTCCTCATTTTCCTGTCTGTAAACTAGGGGTAATCGTGCAGCCTACTGTGTGACGCCGTGAAGTACATGTGAAGTGTAGTGCGGTGCCTGCACTTACTCAACGTGCAGTAAATGTTAGTTGTTACCAGAGAGGCAGTGTAATAAAGAGTGGGTGAACTGAACTGTGGCTCATACCATCCTGGTCTGAAACCATAGTCTTGAAAAGAAAAAAAGAAAAAGCAAAAACAATGTAAAGTATGGTATAGGAGATGGAGTAGTCAAAGAACTAATTATACACAAGACCCATGGACATGAACAATGGGGGGATTGCCTGAGGGAGTGGGGAATGCTGGGTGGAGGAGGGCAAAGGGGTAAATCAGGACAACTGTAGTAGCATGATCAATAAAATATAATTAAACAAATTAAAACAAATAAATGCTCTAGCTACAACCAGATTGATCTACATCAATGATCCAGGTGGCCAAGAAAATAAACTGGTTAGCCTGTGATTGATTCATTTTATGAATTTAAATCTATCTTAAGAATTTCTTTTGAAATACCTTAAAAATTTATCTCTTCTGTCACCCCCAAATATTAAAGAGATAGAAGCAATTTTTCCTCTTTCAGGTGCCTCCCCCTTTGGATGGCTTATTTTTCCTTTTTAAGATTTTCTTTATTTATTTTTAGAGAGATGGGAAGAGAAGGAGAAAGAAAGAGAGAGAAATACCAGTGTGTGGTTGTCTCTCATGTGCTCCCAACTGGGGACATGGCCCACAACCCAGGCATGTGCCCTGACCGGAAATTGAACTAGTGACCCTTTGGTTTGCAGGCCTGTGCTGAATCCACTGAGCTACACCAGCTGGGGCTGGGTGGCTTATTTTTAACAAATCAAAGCCTTGAGTAACCGTTTGGAAAGATGTACAGCCTTCCTTGATGAAAAGTTCCTGGTGGGAAATAAGTGGTGCTTGCTGTCATGTGCCTTTCCATCCTCCAGGCCGTTAGAGGCCTGTGGGAAAGGCCCACCAAGAAGTACTATGGCCCTGTTCCCATGACTGCCAGCACTTGCTCCTGGCACAACCGACCGTGTGCGTCTCCTCCTCGTTTTAGTGATAGAATTATCTGTGTAGAAGGGGGAAGGGTGTGTGGGTAGGTCTGGTGCTCAGGCCCACACAGAACACTGGAGGGCAGCATCAGCTTCTGGGGTATCAGGCAGCCAGCCATGTCCAGGATTGTCTGCTCCTGCGCTGTAGTGTCAGGCCAGTAAGACCTATCGCTTTGCACAGTTGAGGCACTTTTCAGGCATTAGCAAAATACTTTTTTGGGGAAAGTAGATATCTCTGCTCCTACTTCATACAGAATGGTGGAAAACAGGAAAAGATGCTCTCCCTCCCCACCAAATCTACCTGTGCTAGCACTGGCAGAGGAGCCAATTTCTGAGTGCAGGAGAGGTTGATTCCTGCCTTTTCCCCACCTGGTTGCCTAAGTCTTTCTTAGTACGTTTATTAACTGTTAGGGAATTTATAACAAAGTGACAAAATGGCCACATCCAAAAAATATCTGTGCACGCATGTGGAGACTTGTAAATTGCCTTTTCAAACTCTGTTAGATGAACAGGATCACTGAGGCGTTCAAGTTGCACACAGGCGTACCGTCTGCCGCAGGCGTGTGCGGGCAGCCCTGAGGTGAGAGCACGGGTCCACCTGTGGCAGCCCAAACACGAGAAGAGCCAACAGGGACCATAACAAGTTGGAGACAGCTATCCTTTGGGAATTTCCTAAAGTTTAATAGTGTTATAACATGGTCATTCACCCATTGTGACTTTTCTGTTCTTTACCTGGTGGCTATGAAGGAAGCATTGGTCTCCTCCTTTTGCCTTGTTGTTATCTGTGTTCCCTACCCCTTCATGAGCACAGGGCCCTGAGATGAGGTAAATGGCCTGTATCCCAGAATAGTCCAGGCTTGTGCTGCCCTGTGGAGATCAAGTTTAGTCATGGCTGGCGGGTGTGCTCATTAGCAGATGGACAGCTTTACGGTGCAGCATTACTTCATTTCTAGTCCATCTAGTTGCGACCCCACGGCCGATTTAATGACTGGACATGTGATTACTTTAGCAATGTGTCATTTTCTCAGAAATGATATTTGGTTTAAATGAGGCTAAGGTTTTAGTAGTTGTGGTCCTGGATCTTGCCAAAGCATAATTATGATGAAGTCAAGGAAAATGAATAAAATGGGAAATTCATCCAACTTTTATTAATTGCTGATAGGTTCTCTCTAACTGTAGCTAGGCTACTGCTGTTTCTCTCAGTGTGACCTGTCCCTGCCTCTAAAGTCAGTGCCGTCTGGCTTAAATCTTCAAGGTGACAGGCAGGGTCCGTTTGAATGCGGCTGAACAACATCTGGCACATCGGTGCTGCTTACAATGCTATTTGATTATTCTGATGAAGTCCTAGCTATGGCTTCTCTGTGGTGAGGATGGAATAAGATTCATTCCTTCAAATTTAAGTGAGTTTATATTTAATTTCATATGTTACTTCATTTTGACAGTGGAAAAAATAGATGTAGAAAATGCCATAATTCTAAAAAGTAGAATAAATGAAAGCTAAATAGTTAAAAAAGTTAAATCCAAGGCTTATTTCTGAATTTGTAATGGATTTAGTGCATATCAGGACTCCAGATCAGAGGTGTGCTGAAATTCTTTTTTCTTTTCTTTTTTTTTTTTTACTTTAGACTTCAGGAAACACCTTCATAGCAAGGAAACTTTGTCCTTTTGTTATGCCTTATGAGCAAAGCATTTGTATTGATGTTGCAAATGTGAGTTAGTGCCTAAAGTCCCAATAACTGCATTCATAGCATGGTTTGGTGACTGGAGGATGTTACGATAGGTGGTTAGGCAACTGATGTGCGTGTGTTGAACAATTTTTGTGCGTGTGGGTGTGTTTGAGCTGCATTCATTTAAACTCCTCTAGTTTTTCCAGCTTTGACTTCTCATAAAACATGTTCTGGTCCTTTAGAAAGCCAGTAGAACCTGTAATGAGTGGAAAGCCTACTATAAAACGGGACAGAAACAAATCTAAGTTTACGCTTGGTGGGGTCACCTCTGCAGTGTCGTGCTGCATCAAGATCTAGACGAAGTAAAAGGATATGACCAAAGCAAGTGCCTTGTAACTTTTTCCAAACTGTTCATAGTCTTCTGAACTGTGAGTAAAATAAAATAGAACACTCATGTAGGAAATAGGAAATAGGAGGTTGGTGGTCCTTTCTAAAGTACCTAATTTTTTCTTCCTTCTCTCTCCAGAAGGGGGTAGTCTGACACCAGAATTGTTTATAAAAGGCAGGAAAACTCAATCTGTATCACTAGCTTTCTTCAGCGGAGGAAGAGTCATCCCAACTAGGATCCTCCTATCTTGATGAATCAGACGTGCCACTCAAACATAATGTTAAATGATATTAGCATGGAGGGAGCCACTCAGCTATTCTAAACTGTGTCATAACTGCAGGTAAAAGAAAGAAGAGTTCGCATAGTCCATTGCATGAGCATCTCATACTTTGGCAGATCCGTCTGTTTCTATTCTTCCAGGGGTGTGTGCAGTGTTTTACTTCCCCTCTTTGGAGCCTGTCCTTTAAGGTTGTGATGTTGGCCCCAGAGCCTCTATTGCTAATTCATTGCTCTGATTGGGTGTCACCATTACAATGGACAGTTTTTCTCCTCCTGCTCCCTTCTTAGTAGGCTGAATTCCAGATTTGATCCCTTCTCTAGTACAAGTTGAGATGGTTTCCAGTGCACAAAACTGTTCTTAAGTGTTAGAAACTTGGACAAGGCAGCATCTACTGATTCCTAGAAAACAAAATGGTGTATATATATATATATGTGTGTGTGTGTGTATACACACTTATATATATAAACAAATGATTATCTAGATTTTTATTGTCCAACATAGTAGCCACTAACGACATATGCCTTTTAAATTCATTAAAATTAGATAAAATTAAACTCTCAGTTCCTCAGTCATACTAGACACATTTCTGTGCTCAATAGCTATATGTGGTCAGTGGCTACTGTATTGGACTCTGTAGAAATAGAACATTTTTCCATCATCTGAGAAAGTGCTCTTGAACAGAACTGGCCTAGAAGCAGTATGTAGGTTCTCATTCTGGGTCCTTAAATAAAACTTTCCAAAAGATTTTCTCTCCATGCTGCTACTTTCTACAGTCAGCCAACCGCGGACACTCCTCCTCTGTAGGGGCATCCAGTCCTCTTTCAGGACATGAACTACTGAGAGCATGGTGATACATGTCTGTGTCTACAGGGAAGTTCCTGAATGCTGCCTTCTTTGTGACAGCTTTAGCCAGATCAGCTCAACATGGGCAGCAGAGAACAATGCTTTTTGTTTTTGTTTTCTTAATAGTTGGAAAGAAGAGAGAAATTAGATTATAAATGAGCCCCGTGCAATCTATCCACAGACATTTCTTCCACCTGAAGTGTTAGAAAAGAAGGCTGATGTTAGGAAAGAGAAAGGCTGTAATCCTGGTTCACAGTTTTGTAGTTACGGAAAACCCTTCCCCATACCCATTTTTTTACTTCTCTCCCAGTTTCTTCACCAAAAGGTGAGGTTTTGTGACATTTGGAGAGTATTTAAATGAGAATATCTATTTAAAGACTGTAAAACTTGGATTTCCAGGCTAGCTGCAAAGAAACAAGAAAGGTCCAATTAGTGTAATTATTAATGGTACCTTTTTTCTCTCTCAAAAATGTCCCAGTTTGGGTGATACATTATACTGTCACTGTATATGTTGTGTAACAAATGTTTACAAATTGACCAAATGTAGGAATGCCCTCCTAAAAAGACCTCCTATTTTAGTTTGAATTTCCCTCTGAACCACCATGAAACTTACTTTCAACATCTCCAGGTCCCCAGTCTGCTCTGATCAAAACTTTATCACTCTTAGGAGGTCCCTTTTAGGGCTCATCCCTATTCCTTTCTCTTTTTTCTGGGGCATCATTTTGAACTCTGGGATACGATTCTGTGATTCGTATTTGGATTTACATACTCCTGAAAGAACATCAGTCTTGTCGTCACAAAACTGTTCTTTTGTTGTGATACAGATTTTTTTTTACTACTTCAGCCAATTCTGTGCTTTTGCACACCATTTTTTTCATTGTTTACGTGGGGATGTTGATGCTTGAGAACTGCCTCATAGTAATGGGATGGGAGAAATATGTTTTTTTAAAGGGCTTTGAAGTTTCTAGATGAAAGATAATGCTATCATTCAAAGCATTAGTTAGGAATGATACTAAATTGTTTAATGTATGTATATCATTTAACGTCTTTAGAACACAGCCATTCTGAAAAAAACTTGCCCCTCCCACCTTATGACTAATCACCACACCAAAGACTAGGGAAAATATCGGTGGATACTCATGCCCTCACAAAGAGCTAGGCATACTGCTTATGGGGTCTTCCCCTTCCTCTGAAATATGTGCAAATAGAGGAAGAGGGGCACATTTTTAGGGTACAATAAGTCAGCAGCCTCTGACAGAAAGACAGCTGCCAAAAGCCCTGTCTGGGGTATACATGTTTTCATTTGCATTTTGATTTCTGTGATTTAACTGAAGGCACAGGTTGTCTCTGCCAAATTCCCTGGTCTACCAAGGGGTGCCAGGTAGAGCTGCCCAAAGCAGGCCGGCTCATGAGGACCCCACAGCCACACAACCAGTGCATCTCTGAGCATCCGGTAATAAAAAGTCTGTTGTTCTTTGGTCGCCAGGATTTAACAAGCCTAATCCCTGGGAGAGGTGATAAAAATTCATTAATCTAATTAAATACTTCTTATTGCCAAAGTGACTTTGTAGAGTAGCTTTGCTGAAGGATAAGTGCAAAGTAAAATGGGGTCCCAGCAGAGAAACAAACGTTAGACTTGAGCAAGCTGGTGCACGCTTCATTAAACTCATAATTATCCTTTGGTTCTAAGTAGCTGATAATATTTAATGAGTATCCAAGATAATTTAAAGAAAATGTTTACTAATGAGGTACAAACAGTGCCACAGAACACGGATACCTCGGGCGCCATAACCGTGTATCTGCCTGCTGAATCTTGTTCATTGGGTATTGGGAGGGAGTCCACAGGCTTCGTGACAGGCTTTTGAACTGAGTAAAGTGAATTTGATGGTAAAAACACATTGCTAGAAGCCAAAAAGTTCTATGAGACAGAGAGAATGCTAAGGGAATTTATTACTGGAATAGAGATTTGGAAAAACAAAAATTTTGAGGAAAGTTCCAAATTCCATGTTACATGAGAAATAGTTGAAGGGCTTGGGTGCTTCTGATCTTTGAGAAGCTGTCCCATGGAAAATAACTAAATTTGTCCTCATGTTCCACATCACTAATCATCAAGCAAATGCAAATTAAAAGCACAATGAGATATCACCTCACACCTGTCAGAATGGCTATCATCAATAAATCAACAAACAAGTGTTGGTGAGGATGTGGAGAAAAGGGAACCCTTATGCACTATTTGGTGGGATTGTAAATGGTGCAGCCACTGTGGAAAGTAGTATGGAGTTACCTCAGAAAATTAAAAATGGATCTGCCTTATGACCCAGTGATTCCAGTTCTGGAGGTTTATCCTTCTTTTATCCAAAACTACTTTGAAGGTATATGCACTCATGCACTCGTATGTTCATTGCTCCATTATTTATAATAGCCAAGAAACAAAAGCAACCTAAGTGTACATCAGTAGACCAATGGATAGAGAAGACATCATACATATATATAAGGTAATATTACTCAACTGTAAAAAGAAACAAACCTTGCCTTGTGATGACATGGATGGACCTAGAAGGTATTATGCTAAGTGAAATAAGTCAGAGAAAGACAAATATGATATGATCTCACTGATATGTGGAATCTAAAAAACAAAATAAATGAACAAACAAAACAGAAACTAATTTGCAGATACAGAGAACATTTTGATAGTTGTTAGATGGGAGAAGGTATTTGGGGATGGGTGAAAAAGATTAAGAAGTACAAATTGTCAGTTGTAAAAGTGGTCACAAGGATGAAAAGTACAGCATAGGGAGTATAGTCAATAATAATGTAATAACTGTGTGTGGTGCCAGATGGGTACTAGACTTACCTGAGAAATCACTTCATAAGGTATATTAATGTCTAATAATTATGTTGTACACCTGAAACTAGTACAACATTGTAGGTCAACTGTAATTAGAAAATAAATTATTATTTTTTTAAAAAGCACAAAACGAGGACCAATGGTTGGAAGCTCCCATTGGAGACATATTTATAACCAACCGAAGGGGGAATTTTCTATTACTTAGAAGTAACTGAAAACAGAGTGGGCTTCTTTGAGGGGTGTTGAAGTTCTAAGTACTGGTTGGATGGCCATCTGGGGGAAACACTGAAGGGAGTCTTTAGAAATTTAGTAAATATCCTCTTCTCTCTCTGCAAGAGAATTATACATCTCTGAGCTGTTGAACTAAAGAGAGATCACACGACTTGCTCTGGCCAAGGAAGCTGTGAGCAGAAGTTACATCTGCCCCCCCAGGCAGAAGTTTTAAGAGCAAGGGCATGGCTTGCTGCGTCTTTTTTTCTGTTTGCCACAACAACTGGCCGTGTACAGTCAGCCTGGGTCCCAAACGAACATAGTGCAGAGCACAACCACAGCTAACCCACGACACACATGTAGCCTGAACAGAGACAAACCTTTGATGTTTTAAACCACTGGGATTGGGAGGTTGTATATAGCCTATCGTAACTGATACAGACTATATTCTGGGCAAAATGAGCCCCAACTACTTCTATAGCTGTGGTATTATAAGTATCATCCTAAAAAGCACTTACATATGTGCTATACTATCTATGATATTGTTTACTTCTAATTATTTAATTATTTTTAACTTCTTTTGTCAGAAGTGAGTTGTGCTTATCAGAGGTTATAAAGTCAGTGTAAAATCACGAATTGTCAAAATTACCCTCAAAAAATAATTAAAAGCATCCATACACAGCAATAAATACAAAAGTATATATACAATTCCTTAAGTGTTATATATGCATTTATAATGAAGTCGTTGGATTGTCTTTAAGGATCATGTTGCATGACAATATATATCTTCCAATTCCTGAATTATGAACAATGTAGCAAGATATTTTGAAAGCTGTCAGGAAACAGACCAAACTGAGGAAGTAGAAATTTGTGTCTCTCATTTCATGCTAACTGAGGCATATGCTCATTGAGTGGAATGGCAGGTGGAAATTCCCCACGGTTTAAATGTTCTCTCTTTCTTCCTATCCTCAGCCCGGTGTATTAAGTTGAATTCACCTAAGTTGCATGTGCTTTGGATGCGGTGCTGTTGTACGGCCCTTCCTTTCTTCTTTATTATAGTGTGAGTGTTGGAAAGCAAGGCTAGATCCCGAATTCAAATTTCAGGTGGTCACAGGTTTTGGGAGACTATCAAATTTGGGTAATATTCTTTTGTGTTTATTTCTTGCCAAGGGTATTTTTTTGAGGGGGTGGAGTGGCCTTACATTCCCCCACCACTGTATCTACCAATCCTCACCTTGGCCAGGAGTTGGCCGAACAACAGGATCAAAAAACAGGGCAGCCACATTTTCTTAGCCTGTTTCATCTGAGAGTAAAGTAGAAAGGAGATAAACGTGACACAAAAGAAAAGTGTTTGGAAGGCAGCTGAATTGAGAATGAAGCTAAATCATTGTATCATCAGGATTCTATGAACTATGCTTCATTTTCTTGCCTACTAACTTCGAGAGGAGACAAGTAAAACAAAGTGGTAAAGCATTTTACTGAGGTTCCCTTTCTTCTTAGTAACAGCAGCAGTGTTGCTGTGATGGGCAAAGGGAAGGTAATGGGAGAGACGATGAAGGTGAGTGGCAGGATCAAAGGGCAAGGCCGGCCTTATTCAAGTCTTCTAGCACTGATGCACCAACAAAGCCCAAATGTTTTGGCACAGATGGAACGAAAATGTTGAAATAAACCAACAGCCTCATGTCGATCAGCAATTGCACCAATTCTCAAAAGCTGTGGTTACTCAAGGATTATGATTTTGGACATTGTTATTAAATCCTAATCCCTAGAATTTATGAATGTTACTTTATTTGGAAAAGGGATCTTTGCAGACAGATGTCATTGTTAACAACCTTGAGTACAAGGGGTTATCCTGGATTGCCTGAGTCAGTCCTGTAATGCCATGTGAATGCTGTTAAAAGAGAGAGGCAAAAGGAGGTAAAGTGGACAGAAGAATCACTGTCATCGTGGAAGCAGAGATTGGAAAGATGTGGCTGCAAGTGAAGGAATGCTGATAGCCACCAGGAGCTGGAAGAGACAAAGAACGAATTCTCTCCTAGAGCCTTGACTTATGACTTCTGGCCTCAGAACTATGAGAGATAAGCCTCCCAGTTTGTGGCAGTTTGTTCCAGTAGCCCCAGGAAACCAAAACAGATTTCTAATGAGAAATGTGAGAGAATTCTGGAGCCACTACTGCGTGAATGCTGCTGTCTGCGCATCAGCCTGCTAGGAAACAGGCATAGATTTCCATGAACGCTTCTGTTGGATCCTTGCTTTCAAACAAGAGCCCTGATTTTATAACAAAGAACTTTGTGCTCTGAAAGTTCTTCTCTGGCGAAATGTGAGGTGTCCAGTTTCTCCAGGGTAATGTTTAGCACAATCCAGACTGACTATGATGATTCTGGTAGGCTGCTGGGTTGTGAATGGGCTGGGGAGACTGAGGGCTTTGTATGAGAAGGGCAAATAGAATTGGAATGGGAAACTTTTGATTTTCACCACCTTGAGATGTCCTCTTCTACTGAAATGAACGTTTCTGGTTAAGCTCTATATGCATGCAAATTTCAGCCTTTTCCAACCCAGTGGGAGACTGGTTGCCTAATAGGTAAGAATTAGGGGGTCTATGAGCTGTAATGGTTTGGTTTCTGTTGCTTCACAAGAGGTGGAATTCTTGCTAATAATAGAAGACTGGCAACATGCCTTGATATTTTCAGAGGAATATATATATATATATATATATATATATATATATATAAAGATAAAACTCATCAACAGGGATCAGGCAAGATGACTTCTCTACAGAACTCACAAAGCTCACAACTGGGGGATGGTTTTAATGCAGGAAGAGTGTAATTTTAACAGCTGCCTTTTCTGCTTCTGAGTGTGGTTTTGCAGATGTGTTACCTATTGTGTGGCACAAAAGGTGCCAGAATAGTAAGCAGTCATCAATACAGAGTCAGGAGCTGTCTGTTCACATCCTGGAAATGTAAGCACATGATAATGGCCTGAATGCTTCATCTTGTAGACACAGTGAGATTCATAAAACTGTCTTTTAGCCATTTTAGAGTTGAATCTTTCTCACCCTCCAAAGCACTCCTTCAAAAACTAGCAGGCATTTTACAACTGAGTGGAGAGGCTGATACTTTAAAAACTGCTTTAAGGGCCAGAGTAAATGGAAATAGCTGTCTTAACTTCAGACTGGCCGGGATGCAATCTCTATTACATGTAAAATGGGATACCTGGTTAGCTTCATTTTTTTAATACTCACCTTTATTATTTTTTCCTGAATTTTATGGATGCTATAGAAAAATTCTACTTATAAAATCATACTCCCAATGTTAAGTTATGCAGGATGATTGTTTAAAGCTGTTAGAAACTTTCCTGTCTCAATTCATTCCTGATTCATTTGTCCCCCACCCCAGACCTCATCAGTAAATGGCTTTGCCCATATCTATACTTGTAGCATGAAATGAACATTTCAGGCAATTTTCTGGGTAATTGAAAGTGCAAAACCTTATTTTACTCTGCAAATACTTTGGGCTAATTATCCAAATACTAGTTATTTCAATTTTCACTTTTCCAGGTAAGACCATTTGAATCTATATTGTCAAATTTTCTTTCTGCCTGTCTTCCAACCTACAGATTAAAAACAAAAACCCAAAACAAACAAAAGAGAACCTGTTCTATATCTCATTCTCTCCACCTCCCGAAGTGACACCTAGGTTTTTTGCTAAAAGAGATGCTGGATTTTGTACTTAGTTTCCTGTGTTTGTTTAGGAAGAGAAATGTAGCTCTGAGCTTTTATTTTAAAGCATACACTCTATTTGAAAAAACCATGTTATACATATATCCTGATAGGTAGAAAAAAGCATGGGTGATCTCCTCCCTATTGTTTTGTTTTGGATTGCAAAAAAAAAAGTTTAGAAAGCTGATTCTGAGCTTTCCCATTCTTTACAGATAATATATTTCTTAAAAAATACATCTTCGCTTGGAACATGTACAAGAAAAAGATATGTTTCAACCGCAGTCAAAGCAAATTCCTTCCTTGGAAGTTGTATGTTGCTAAGGGATGGTGGGGGGAGAGGATTGCACACATTTCCTCGACCTTGAGTGAGAAAGCACAGTGATCCAAGCTGAAAAGAGGAAGATGAGGTTACATTCTGCAGTATACATTGGCTACTGAGACAAACCCACACCATTTGGAAATAGAAGAGTTCAGTGTGCCTGTAATATAAAAAGAGCTTGTCTATATTTACTGAAAAAGTACTACCATTGATAAGTATGGACTACTGGTTTTTGTGTTTTTGAAAATCAGTTGTCCTACACTATTTGAACTTTTACATTAGCATGCCCTTGTTACCCTGTCCTTGGAAAGTCGTTTGCTTTCCAGCAGGTCCTACAGCAACTCCACTCTGCACCGTCGGCATGAACTGACATGCAGGCCTCGTGTGTGCTTTACTGTTCTCAGCTGCTGACTTTCTTGATGTGATTTTCTGCCTTTATGATCCTACATTCTGTGTAGTATATGGACCACATTGCAGGGTTTGGCATTTTGTGGAGAATTCTTATGTATAGATTAAATCTCATTTTAGGAAGGTCATTTTTAAAATCTGACTTAGATTTATAATTTCTTGTACCTCCAGAGCAGTTTTTAGTGAATAGTTTTAGTTAACATCCTAAGCCTGTGGTGGTCAAAGACTACTAAATTAGAGAATTTCCAGAAAAGTTATTATGGAAAGCCATCCACCCCCAGTTCCTTTCAGAATACTTTAAGCCAGGTCACATAAAACAAAAAGAAAAACCAGGCAATGCTAGATTTCACTACATTTAGGCCAGAACTTTATTTGGTTGCTAACTTTTTTGAGAAGCTAAATAAAGCTATAGATTCTTTCTCTCTGTTGGTATAGTTCCTACCTATAAACAACATTTTGTGTATTAACTCTATAAAACTCATCTATTTTCATTAATTCAGATGTGATTGTATTGAAATAACAATATTGAAATAAGATATAGTACTGAAAAATGTAAAATGAAATGATCAACCTGTACCATATATCCAATGGCTCAAGACACTATGACCAGAGAGTGATAATTATGTAAGAGTTCTGGTTGCCTTTTGCATAACACATCATGGGGTGGGAGGAATGGCCAAAGCATTCCCGACACTCTTTGTTCCAATCACTCACACACAGCGAAAGAAATGGATACGACACATTTAGTGGATATACTATCAAATATAATATTCTAGTCAAATAATTATACTTTTGGTGAATAATTTTATGTTCGTCTTGTTTTAATATTGATGACAATCTCCTTTTCCATGGCTATGACTGATATCTTATCTAGTACTGGCTATCATGGCCATTTGTGCCATAGAATATTGAGGCTCAGATGAACAATCTGGGACAATGTAAATAGACATTTAAGATTTATTACTTCAGTTATTTATTAATTTAGCAAGTATTTAATAATATGTGCCAGGCTCAGATTTTTGCTGGGAATATAGTAATGAGCAAGACAGATATGATTTGGAGTAAACTTTGTGTATCTTTAAATAATGGAATGATTTCTCCATGGCTAATAAAAGTTGATTGTAAGGAGCAAATGTACACTTTATATATACTTTTTCTTTAAAAAATGTCAGCAACTGATTCCTGAATTATCTGAAATGTGCTCTAGTAGAACACTTGGTGAGACTGGAAGAGGGAAGCCAGTATGATGGGTTTTAATTGCAAAAGTTGTAATGACTGATGGCAGGAATGGCACGTCCTCAGCGTAGGGGATAGTTAAGAGAAATTCACATTTAAATAGTGAGAGAAGGGATGCTTTTACCAAGTCTAGAAAATTACCCTACCGCTTGACTTGTGAGAGAAGCTTACAATCATAGTAAGTTATGAGGTAAGAAGATTTCTGAAAGACCTGAGGAAAGTCTAGTGAATCAATTATCACCGCAACCATAAAAGAGCTTCCTCCTCTGTAGACAAAGATGAGAACAGCAATAAAAGCCCACAAGGAGCCGACATACCAGCTTCTATTAATACAACTGCCTGGCTTATGGAAAAGGCTGACTGTAGGTGATAGAGCTGTCAAGGTGTACAGAACATTTGCCAGGGTGGCAAAGGGGACACATGTTGTGCCAGGGCTTCTGGCCTGCATTACCTTGCAAAAAGGAAAGTAAAGCAAAGAAAGGTCTTCAAACTTACTATGAGGGCAAAATGCCATCAGCTCTTTTTCTCTACACAATAAAAATATGATAGGAAGGCTCTTGTTACTCATGTTGTTGTTATTAAGAGTAGTTTATTTTCCCTGATTTCTTATACCCTTTAGTATATGGGGAAGTTAATTTTAGAGGTGGGATGAAAGTGAAGTGATAAATTACAAGTAAAAACTAAGTAATAAAATTAGGTTTTAAGCCATACATTTATTATGTATTTCTACAGCTTCTCACAGTTTAGGTTGGAATCCTGGGAAGTTTGAAAATAATAAGTTATGTCAAAGTAAAGTATTTCTCCTCACTTTATGAGTTAAACATTTACATCACTTATACATTACCATACTGAGCAGTTTGGTACAGTGAGAGAGTTGCCAGTTTCACAGAGGAAGAATCTAGAATGAGAGCTGTAGTGGGCTTCTCTCAGCCTTGGCGGCCCAGCAGTTTTTGTGCACCATTTCCAAACTTCGATGGGTTTCCATATTGAGAGTATTAGTTTCTCAAGACAGAATCTAAACCTATATTTTCCAGCTGTTACCTTCATCTGGGAAGCAGATATGTGACTTAACACTGCCATTCCGATGCACAAGAGTGAGACTTGAGCACAGAAGTGAGCAACACAAGGCCGTGTCCAGGTGAGGGTATCCACTGGCCTGCACAGTAGTGGAGGCATGTAGTTCTCTAGAGCTCTGTGATGGAGCCCCTGGATCCTTAGATATTGTGTTGATCCTGCTGTGTACTTTATGACTTTGAGCTTCATAGTAGCCAGAGTGGATACTGTTGTTTGCAACCAAGACCGCTGCCCAGTATAAGAGGTTAAACAATTGCCTTGCAATTACCTGGTAAACTGGAGAAAGAGCCAGAACTAGAGGTAAGCTGTCTATTTTCCAAGTTTCAGCTCCTAGGTGGAATTAACATAACATGGAAATTACAAGTATGTGTTCTTACTCTTTCCACTTATTTGAGTTGCAGCCTGAAGTCCTTCTCCATTCAGTTCTCTAGGTTAGGAGTCCAGAGTCAGCAGACCAAATCTGGCCCACTGTCTGTATCTGTAAATAAAGTTTTATCGGGACATAGCCACACCCATTTGTTGATGTATTACCTGTGTTTGCTTTCATACTATGACAGCAGAGTTGAATAATTGCCATAGAGGATATATGGCATGTAAAGCCTAAAATATCTACCTTCTTGTCCTTTACAGATAAAGTTTATTGACCCCCGATTGGTCAGCAGTCACTACCAATCAGCAAGATGTGGCAGGTGAAATCAAGCCTGTTTGGCATCCTTGGTCTAACGTGTCCTGCTAGTCATCCATTACTGCTTTGATCAGCAATATTAGCATTCCGCATGCTCTCTCACCAGAAGGCTGGTGGAGATGGGGACTGCACAGACAAAAATAAGAGAATATATCCACACATATGTTGGACATTATGTACACTATTTATTCTCTTGCTCTAAATGACTTTATTAAAGTGAGTAGTTAGAAAGCTGTGCTTTTTCACTAAGTAAACATTATTATCTCTGTAAATGATTAGATTGATAGATTTCAACTAAACAAAAAAAGAAAAAGAAGCCTGATCAAGATTATTTCCTTTCTAATCTAGCATTTAGTGATTGTCTTCAATCAAACTGGACATAGGCCACTCTTAAAATGATTGATTCAAGTCCCTAGGTCATAGGTTCAGATCCAGAGGGTCAATATTGTCTTGATGCCAATACCTGGACTTTTGACACAGAGTAATCCAGATAAAAGAAATTTAGCTTCTTAAAATCTTAGGCGGAAGTTCCTAGGTTGACCACATCTCCAGCAAATAACCTGTTTTGTTGCCCCAGCAACGGAGAGTGACTGGCAGTTTCCTGAATCTGCCGATCTGTGCAATGTAAGGTTTTGCACGTAGTGCTTGCGCCCTCTCTGCGGCATGCGCATTCCTCATTGCCTAACTAGCCTCTCCTAGTCGTTTGAGATACAAGTCCAGGACCATTCCCTCCAGAAAGATTTTCCTGATCGCCATCCTCTGGGCTTACCTCTCTCCTGGGCTATTCATAGCATGTGGGGTCCATTTACTTTTCTGCCTCCCACAGTTGACTGTGCAGGTGCTGGAGTGTTTATCTCTGTTTCCTGCACATCACAGAGTGCTCAGCACACAGATGCTGTTCAAATATGTTTATTAAAAGAAGTGGCATCCATTTTGTGGTCCAGAGGTAAGGACTTGTGAGGGATCTAAGCTTTCTTTGTGGCTTTTTTTTTTTCAGCAGAGGATTACAATGCAGTAGGGATTTTAATTTGATTCCAAACTAATTTATTTACTTCATAGTGAATGAAGAGAGAAAAAGGAAGCAAATGCATCAAAATGCAATGACATGTAATTTGAGGTGGTAGGATTTTGAATGATATTTTATTTTATTTTAATATTTTTCTGTATTTTCTAAACTTTCTATATGGGTATGTATTTTTAGTTTTATAAATAGAAAAATAAACATTAGTAACAGTTAAAAATAAAAAAACTGAAATAAGATATCAAATAGATTAGCTACTATTTATTATAAAAATTAAAACTTTGTAACAAGCATGTTCGTTTTAAAATTATGAATAAAATATGAGTAAGCAGGAGACAAAAATAACCTCATTCTAATTATGTAAAAGGTATAGGATAATGTTGAAGCGTTAAGATGGTTAGAATGAGTATTGGTTATTACAAGCCTCAGTTTGGCCCTGGATGAACTTGAGAGTGGGGTCCTATGTTCAGCTTGCTCTTTTTCTCATTCTTTCCCTGAACACAGATGGATAGTTTTTGAGAACTGTCTTCATTAACAGGTCATCTGTATCCTACAGAAGGAATGCAAATGAAGAGGTTTACAGGAGCAGAAAAGGAAAAATTCATTGTTAACCAGACTCAGGAAAACACTCACTACACACTCAGGCAAGGGTTGCGGATTAGAGCAGTTGTAGGCCCAGCCATGAGCTACAGGGCTGGGAGTGAAAACAACCCAGTGCCACAGGCAAGGGGCTGGTGAGGAAAGTGCCACGGTTACCTACAGACAAACTTAAAACAAAAGACTCACATGCCAAACCCTGCTGCTATGAGCATAAATGTAGCACAATGAGGAAAATCCTAAAAGGGAAGTGCTGGTGATTCTGCTCAAGGCCAAGAGTACGGGTAGAGGCAAGACTGTAGGCACCCACTGAGATGGCTTGGAGGTGCCCACCAAGGGGGTCCTGCTTATGCGCCCAATGATGAACTCACTCATGAAATCCCCACATCAGAGCACTCAGACATCAGCCAGATTGTTAATAATTTATGTGTATCCCAGAATATCTTCCAAACTGTCACTTGCAAGTTTATAATACTGTCATAAGGTGATTTGGGTATATATCTAGGCCTCAGTTCCCAAACAATTAAAGTTCCAGGTTGAGATTTTTGAAATTTTATTTATTATGTATGTTAATTCATGAACAAATGCAGATTAAAAATGTGCCCACATCAAGATTTCTAGGTACATGTAAGTATATGAAAACAACACAAAAATTTTTGGGAAAAGTTATTGTTCCATTTCCCATTATTCAAATTTAAGAACTAAATTTTAAATGTGTTATAAAATTCATTGATTTACTAATAATATTTTTTCTAATTAGAAATAATTCAGTTCATAATTCTATGATAAAATCGAATAATTACTTTTGTACCTGAGCAAAACTACATTGTAGAGTTCATGGGCTGTTTGTAATAAGTCATCACCATGTCATTCTGAACCTTGGAGTATTTGTCACTGTGGCACAGAAGTTATTATTATTAAGGTTGGAGTTTGAGAGAGTATTTCAGATGGTATCCTTCAAAAGCAGTATGTAGCAATCAGTTTTTAAGTAAACTGGATGGTTAGAAACCCTTATCTTTTTTTCTTTCTTTTTTTATTATATTTTATTGAGAATGCTATTATAGTTATCCCAATTTTTCTTCCTTTGCCCTCTCCACCCAGCACCACCCACTACCTCAGGTAATTCCTACACCATTGTTCATGTCTATGGGTCATGCATATAAGTTCTTTGACTACTCCATTTCCTTCACTGTACTTTACATCCCCGTTGTTATTCTTTAACTACCTATTTCTACTTCTTAATCCCCTCACCTCTTTACCCATTTCCCTACACCCCTCTTCCATCTGGCAACCATCAAAATGCTCTCCATACCCATGATTCTGTTCCTGTTTTTCTTATTTGCTTAGTTTGTTTTTTATATTCAATTGTTGGTGGATATGTATTTATTGTCATTTTTTTTTGAATTCTTTTTTTTTTAATATATTTATTGATTATGCTATTACAGTTGTCCCATTTCCCCCCCCCCCACTCCACTCCATCCTGCCCACCCCCCTCCCTCCCACATTCCCCCCCCATAGTTCATGTCCATGGGTCATATTTATAAGTTCTTTGGCTTCTACATTTCCTACACTATTTTTACCCTCCCCCTGTCTATTTTCCACCTATCATCTATGCTACTTATTCTCTGTACCTTTACCCCCCTCTCCCCCTCCCACTCCCTTATTGACAACCCTCATGTTCTAGTTGTTTGCCTAGTTTGCTCTCGTTTTTGTTTTATGTGTGGTCGTTAATAACTGTGAGTTTGGTGTCATTTTTACTGTTCCTATTTTTGATCTTTTTCTTAGGTAACTCCCTTTAACATTTCATATAATAAGGGCTTGGTGATGATGAGCCTCTTCAACTTGACCTTATCTGAGAAGCACTTTATCCTCCCTTCCATTCTAAATGATAGCTTTGCTGGATATAGTAATCTTGGACGTAGGTCCTTGAGTTTAATCTTGGGTAATGTAATTATGATGTGTCTTGTTGTGTTCCTCCTTGGGTCCAGCTTCTTTGGGACTCTCTGAGCTTCCTGGACTTCCCGGAAGTCTATTTCCTTTGCCAGATCGGGGAAGTTCTCCATTATTTGTTCAAATAAGTTTTCAATTTTTTGTTTTTCCTCTTCTCCTTCTGGCACCCCTATAATTCGGATGTTGGAACGTTTCAAGGTGTCCTGGAGGTTCCTAAGCCTCTCCTCATTTTTCCAAGTTCTTGTTTCTTCATTCTTTTCTGGTTGAATGTTTGTTTCTTCCTTCTGGTCCATACCATTGATTTGAGTCCCAGTTTCCTTCTCATCACTATTGGTTCCCTGTACATTTTCCTTTGTTTCTGTTAGCATAGGCTTCATTTTTTCATCTGTTTTTCGAATAGATTCAACCAAGTCTGTGAGCATATTGATAACCAGTGCTTTGAACTGTGCATCCGATAGGTTGGCTATCTCTTCGTCGCTTAGTTGTATTTTTTCTGGAGCTTTGAAGTGTTCTGTCATTTGGGCCATTTTTTTTTTGTTTGTCTTGGCGCGTCTGTTACTTTAAGGGGCGGAGCCTTAGGTGTTCACCGGGGCGGGGTAATGCTGGTCGCTGCGCTGTGATGCTGTACGTGGGGGCGGGGCCGAGAGGGAGCAATGGCGCCCGCTTCACTCTCCTCCGGATTTCAGTCTTTCACTCCGCTACCCACAATCAAACTGGGCCCCTCTGGTGCTGGTTCCCGAGTAAGTGGGCCTGTGCACACTCTAGGCCCCTGTGGGTCTCTCCAACAACCTCTCCTGTGAGGCTGGGAGTCTCTCCTGCCGCCCCAACCCCCAGGGGCGCTTTCAATCAGAGGTTTGAGGCTTTATTTCCCCGAGCTGGAGCCCTGGGTTGCGCAGCGGTCTGCTTCTCTGCCCGCCGTTCGTCCGGTTTATCTGTGTGCGAATGTGGTGCCGCAATGTGCTATCCGCCACTCTGCCTGCCCCACTCTCCGCCACTCTGAGTCCGGCCCTCTGGGTTTATCTGTGCAAATGTGGGACCGCAGGGTCTGCTAGTGCTCGGACTGCCTGCGCCATTTGTCCCACACTCCGCCAGTCTCAGTCCCGCCACAGCCACGCGAGTCCTCTCCACCCCAGTGCCGTCTCCGCCCCTCCTACCAGTCTGGATGAATGATTATTTTCTGTTTCCTTGGTGTTGGTCCCCCTTGCTGTTCGATTCTCTGTCAGTTCTGGTTGTGCGAGGAGGTGCAGTGTGTCTACCTACGCCGCCATCTTGGTTCTCGGAAATCTATTTATTGTCATTTTATTGTTCATAGTTTTGATCTTTTTCTTCAATAAGTCCCTTTAACATTTCATATAATAATGGTTTGGTAATGATGAACTTCTTTAGTTTTTTCTTGTCTGGGAATCTCTTTATCTACCCTTTGATTCTAAATGATAGCTTTGCTGGGTAGAGCAATCTTGGTTATAGGTCCCTGCTTTTCATGACTTGGAATATTTCTTGTCAATACCTTCCAGCCTACAAAGTTTCTTTTGAGAAATTAGCTGACAGTCTTATGGGAACTCTCCTGTAGGTAACTAACTGTTTTTCTCATGATGTTTTAAGATTCTCTCTTTATCTTTTAACTTTTGGCATTTGATTCATGATGTGTCTCATAGTGGGCCTCTTTACATCCATCTTGTTTGAGACTCTGTGCTTCCTGGACTTGCATGTCTATTTCCTTCACCAAATCAGGGAAGTTTCTTTCATTATTTTCTCAGATAGATTTCCAATTTCTTGATCTTTCTCTTCTCCTTCTGGTACCCCTATAATGTGAATATTGGAACACTTGAAGTTGTCCTAGAGGCTCCTTACACTATCCTTTTTTTCTTTTTTCTTCTTCTTGTTATGATTAGTTGTTTTTTGCTTCTTTATGTTCAAATCATTGATTTGATTCTCGGCTTCATCCAATCTACTGTTGGTTCCCTGTAAATTGTTCTTTTTCAATTACTGTATCCTTCATTTCTGACTGGATCTTTCTTATGTGGTTGAGGTCCTTACTAAGTTCCTTGAGCATCCTTATAACAAGTATTTTGAACTCTGCATTTGATAGATTGCTTATCTCCATTTTGTTTAGTTCTTTTTCTGGAGTTTTGTTCTGTTCTTCCATTTGGGCCATGTTTCTTTGCTTCCTCATTTTGGCAGCCTCCCTGTGTTTGTTTCTATGTATTAGGTAGAGCTGCTATGACTCCCTGTCTTGGTAGTGTGGCCTAATATAGCAGGTGTCCCATGGGGTCCAGTGGCACAGCCTCCCTTACCACCCAAGCTGGGTACTCGAGGTACACCCTTCATGTGGGCTGAGTACTCCCTCCTCTTGTAGTCAAGGCTTGATTGCTGTTGGCAGGTCTATGGGAAGGACTTAGCATACCAGTCTGCAAGGACTGGCTATATCCATTGGCCACCATACACTGCTCTCTGTGGAGGATCAGTTGTGTAGGAGCAGGGTGGTGGTGCTCTGACATGGTCTATGGCTGTCCACTGGTTGTGAAGGCTCTGGTGTTTCCTGGGTAGTGCAGGCCAAGGTCAGCCCCCTACCTGGGTTCTGCTCATGGCCACCCAGCATGAGCTATAAAACAATCTGAGATGGCTGCTACTTGTGCTGGACTTGGAGATTCCCAGTTAAAGTCAAGCTGTGAATCTAGGTTGGTTGCTGCTAGTGGTGGGCCTGGGGGCCACTCAGCAAGAGGTATGGGGGCTGGGGACTCACTGAGGCCGGCTGTTGCTTGTTTGAGAGGATTTAGGAAGTCGTGAAGCATGTGCCAAGACCAGACACTCATATGGAAAAGTCACTGTTAACAGCTTGGGTAGGCCTGTAAGCTGGGTGGGGAGTTTCAGGGGATCTCCAGGGTGGGGCAAATGGTGTTGGCCAGTTTGATGGAGTCTCAGATATGGCACTTGCCTGACAGCTCTGTGACTTTGTGGGGGGAGGGTTCAGACAAGGGGCAATGGCCTCTGCCTGCCTTTCTGTCTGGGAGAAAGCTGTCCCCCAGCTCTCACCTTGATCCCAGACACTTTAGTTCCTCCCTGTATGCCACTGGTGCCTTTCAAGCTACTACCCCAGTGCTAGAGCTCAGAGTGAGTCTGGGTAAGTCTGTGTGTGGGTTCTTTAAGAGGAGCTGCTGGGGACTCCAGAAGTTTCTTCCACTGACTCAATCCCTGCTGGTTTTTGCAGCCAGAAGTTATGGGGACTTCCCTTCCTTGCACTGGAACCCTGGGCTGAGCAGTCTGGTGTGGGGCTGGGACTCCTCAATCCTGAGATATCCCTCCTGAATTTTTATCCATCACACATGGATGTGGGGCCAGCCTGTTCTGGGTCTCTGCCCCTCCTACTAATCTGGATGGATGTAGTTTCTTTAATTCTGTAGTTGTCAGACTTCCATTCAACTCCATTTCTGATGGTTCTGAGGATGGTTATTCTGTAATTTAATTGTAATTTTGATGTGGTTGTGCAAGGAGGTTAGCCATGTCTGCTTATGTCACCATCTTCACCAGAAGTCTTGTCTGCTTTTCTTTATCTCTAGTCTCAGAGCTCTGTGATGACTCATCTTGCAGATGTAGGCTAGGTGAAGTGCCATTAACTCTGCTTAGTTGACACTATCCCTAGTTCTGTTACTCAGTGTTGCTGAGGTATCATAACTTCAATATTTTCTTCTGTAAAATCCTGACAAAGGATAGAATACTTTTGTGTTAAAGTGTGATTAAGTTGCTTCTCCATAGGGAAATCTTATACTTTAAAACCTAAATGCTTGTTCATTTCCAACTGACATGTGGGATGTCCCCTTCTGAACACTGGAGACTTCTCCTCTCTAAGCTGGGAGGGAGTCTTGGTGTAATTGATGGATAATTGCATTTGTCTTTTGGAGGGTTTTTTGTGTCATCACTTGGGCTCCTTGAGGTCACCAAACTATCTTGTTAGTTAATGTTCTAGGCTCTCTTCATCTGCCAAGAGCTCACTCTTCATGGGACCTGGGGAAGGTAACTCCATTTTACCATTTTCCAGATGAGAAAATAAAACTCAAAAGGATTAAGTAATTTCCTCAGATTTAGACATTGTCTGTCCATGCAATGTGGAGTGGAGGGAGGATGTTCAGAAAAGACCATAAACATGATTAATTCAGGAAATTGTCCTGTTTATTCCTCTTCCTCCCCCTCCTCTCTTCAATAAGTCTTTTCCATACACTCCCCAGTTAAGTGACTCAACCGTCCCCTCCCCTACATTTCCTTTGCTCATGTTAATGGAGCCTTAGAGAGCTGGGAATGGTGAAGTTTTGCTGGACTGTGTGTAGTTTATCATTCACAGTCAGAGCATCTTGAGGAGAAGGTGAACTCTCTTTTACTTCTCAGAACTGGACTTATGCTGGGTATCCATCAAGGAGGTCCTTCAGCCATACTATTTCTTATTTGCTCAGGGCTTTTTGATTCTAGGAGAATGAGGTTGATAAGGTTCCATTGGGACAATATCCCCAATTGGGGATTATTGTGCCTACTTCTCTGTAGACACTATTCATTCATTCATTCATTCATTCATTCACTTCCTCACTCAACATATCTTAATGTGCCAGAAACTGCCACAATGATATAATGGCCAAAAAGAATAAGAGCTACTATGCTTATGGAGCCTGTTCTAGAGGGAGAGAGAAACAATAACCAAGGACAAAAACAAGATAATCACCTTGTGACATGTAATGCAGGAAATAAATGGGGAACTTACTGGAGAATATCCCAAGAGGATGATTCTGTACTTGGAGTTGTCTAGAAGACCTCTTTAAGGGGCTGTCTTCTGCACTGACACCTGACAGACAAGAAGGGCTTAGCCAATACAGAACCTGGAGAAAGACCATACCAGGCAGAGGGAACAGGAGAATGCTCAGAGGTGAGGATGAATCTGACTTAGTTGAAGGGTTGAAAATGGGCCAGTGTAGCTGGAACATAGTGAGGGAGGAGGTATAGTTAAGAAATGGGGTAGGGTCCGACCTTGGTGGGCTTTGTCAGCAGCAGTGATTTTTAGTTGTACCACAACAGCACAGTTGCACTGGCTGTTTCCAGTAAGTATCCATTTGACTGGCTTATGCTTTGTGTTAGATATTTAGACTCCCACCCCTGTCATAAGCCATGGCAAGGATGACTGTACCATGTATTTTACTATTTCCTGTTAATCTTCCCAGACTATCAACATTAGGTGAGCTGTCAAGAACTGAGGAGCTTGGTCCCCAGAGAGGTGACCATTTCACCCCCTGAGGACATGAGCTGGAGTGGAGCACAGGTTGCTCCTGTTCCTGTGCTGACCTTCCTGTTTATCCAAATCATTCTGAGACACTTGCGTTTCCTTTGGCAGCCCACACAGCACTTAACCTTCACCATGCAAATTAGTATTAATCTATCAAGGATTCTAGGCCAGCCTGTTTTTGTCCCCATTAACCTCTGGCTAGCCCTACACTTTTCCAATAAAGAGAACTCCATTTCCTAATCAATGGTCACTTCCAGATGGAAATCATAATTATGGCTATGCAGCATTCAGTTAGCATACACAGCTTTTATAAGTGTGATTGATAGAAATGAGGCAATGGGACTGAGTGGGTCTCATGGCCACTTGCTTTGTTCACCTTATTTTGCATGTTATGTAGTGTGGCCATATATTTTATTGTCCTAATAAATATACTTTTGGGAATGAAGGGAACTCTGTTAATAATTACACCACGAAACAGACATAAACTGGGGTGGGTAGTTACCCTAGGTTTTCAGTATTTGGATACCACACTGTTATGTTTTCTAGGCTTTTCCACATATAACAATGAGTGTTGATCACTCTTTCATGCTCCTTTTATTTTAGTGAAGTGCATTAAGTCTGTCCATTTTGTGGGTCTAAAGAGAAAGTCACACAATCACTTTTTTCACAGACTGTGGTTTATTAGTGGCTTATGCCAAGCTTAAGAAGGAAATAGCTAAGCCCTTTGTAACCTTAGGACTGTCCTGAGGCTCTAGATGGTTGGGAAAGTGGCAGAGAGGTCTCAGAACTGTTTGCTTCCCTCACTGCACAGTCACCTCCCTGCATGATGAAAGCACCTGAGAGGAGAGAGGTGGAGGTGGCATGGAGATAATTTGCCTGATGATCTCTGGTTAGACCACCTGCTAGTGACAGGAAAGGTGGAAAAGGAGTTATTTTCAAGTCAGCAAATAATTTTCCACAGTGAGAACCTGTTGTGTGTGCTAATAAGAAATGGGCTGTCTTGACAGAAAGGGATAAATGGGGTGAAACCAATTTATTACCCTTGGCATCACAGGAAAGAAAAATATATAACTCTGAATATCCTCAATTGGCAATATTAATTTTTATTATTCTTTAATTTATTAGAAAATCATTAAAAAGAATCTTGGCTGAATGCTTGTTTTCCATTTTGCTTAAAGAACACACAACTGTTGGATAAATTAACATTATATCCTATCTTCCCTCCCCAAACCTAAGGTCTATCAGTCAAGTTAAAGATGTTCTTCAGATATCACTTCCAATGAATCTGTCAACAACAGATTCTTTCAAATGGGGTGAGGTTTTTGAAGATGCAAATTATTCCTTAACAGAACCTGATGGTTCATTTTTTCTGAGGACCACTTTTTTTCTTTAACATGAGAATTGACCAAGGCTTCCTGTAAGAGAATATGTAGTTAGATGAATTAGACTAACAAAATATCTGATACCACAATTGTCCCCTAGGGTTTTAATAAGCCATATCAACACCCTGAGATGTTGTTGACATTTATAGGGAAGCTCACCTAATCCTCCAATGGCCCAATACCTGGCCCACTATTGTTTTCTATGCTTTTTCATTGTTATTTTTTACAACTGCAAAAAAATGAGCCTTCTCCCATATTAGGACAGCTTCCCCCTCAGTTTAGTGCAGCTCAGCCTGAAATAAATGTTTTTAGGAAAAAAACTAGGATATAACTATGTAACTAATAAATAAAACAGGGATGGGGTTGTCATTTGATTCTATGGAAAAATAACAAATTACCTAGTGTGAATCATGTAAATGCAGGATTAAAGATGCTCAACGCTAAAAGTATTTTGCCATCTAGACCATTGCCCCCCAAAAAGTATGATGTGAGCCACATATGTAATGTAAAATTTTCTGGTTGCTACACACACACACAAAAATCCAGGAGAAATTAATTTTAATCATTTATTTTATTTAACCCAATATATGCAAAATGTTATCATCTCAACACATGATCAATATGAAATGTACTAATGAGATATTTTACATTTTTTTTCATACTAAACCTTTGAAATCTGGAGTGTGTTTCAATCCACACTAGCCACATATCCCATGTTCAACAGCCACGTGTGGCTAGTGGCTGCTGTGTTGGACAGACAGGACAGCCTCAGGGGTGTCAAACTCATCTTCACTAGGGGCCACATCAGCCTTGTGGTTGCCTTCAAAGGGCTGAATGAAATTTTAGGACTGTATAAATGTAACTGCTCCTTAACTAGGGGCAAGGAGCTCAGCACTGCCGCTGGGCAGAAACAAGGTGCTGGGCCGATAAAATAAGGTGGAGGGTGGGATTCAGCCTGCGAGCCTTGTGTTTGCCACCTGTGGCCTAGGTGTAGACTGTTGCTACTCAGAATGTAGTCTATGGACAGATGCCATTCTGTGAGCTCTTTGGTAAGGTCCACAATGAGGTAAGTTTAGAAACTGAAAGAAAGTGTTTAAAAACTCTTATTGCAATTTGATATTGCCATGATATGTAAACATGTGATCATTAAAAAAAATGTTTCTTAATGTATTTTGCAGAATATTAGTCTGCATTTGGTTGGGGGTAGGAGTGGGGCAACAACCTGAATCTTCCTCACAGATAGCTTGAGAAGCCCTGCTCTGGACCTGCCACCCTCCCTGCTTCTCAACCTCAGCTTAGTCTAACAATCTATGGAAAAGGATCCCACAAAAGTCACTAGTACAATGCATCGTGGAAGTGTGGGTTCATTCTGGTTCTCATTGTCTTCAATGTTTCGCGATATTTAATTGTTGATCCCTTTTTTTCCTTAAAAGTTTCTCACCCTAAAACTTTTTCTTAGATGATTTTGACATTATCCTTCTGCCTTCTAAATCCAAGGTCATCAGGGGATAGCATGGTTGAAAGTGAGCTAATTTAGGAAGAGCAATTTGTCCATTGAGCATAGTATGATGGGAGTGAGAAGCAGGGAGGCAGGTCTCCAGGGAGAGGAACAGTGCATGTATTAGTCATGACTTGTGAGACAAATAGTACCAATAGTATGTATGTATATCTATCTATCTATCTATCTATCTATCTATCTATCTATCTATCTATCTATCTATCTATCAGAATGGAAAGGGAGGGACAGAGAGAGAGACAGAGACAGAGAGAGAACTTATAAGGAATTGGATTATGTAATTAGGGAGGGTAAGAAGTTCTAAGATATGTGGTGGGCAAGCTGGAGACTTGAGAGATCCAGTGTGTAGTTTCAGTCAGAATCTAAAGAACTGAGAACTAGAAGAACCAATGGTGTAAGGTCCAGTCCCAAAACCTGCAGGGTTGACAGGAAGAGCCAAAGTTCAACCTGAGTTTGAAGGCCAGAAAAGACCAATGTCCCAGCTCAGAGCAATCAGGCAGGGGGAGTTCCCACTTATTCTGTGGAAAATCAACCTTTTTGTTCTATTCAGACCTTCAATGGATTGGATGAGGCCCACCCAGACTGGAGAGAGCAACCTGCTTTATTCAATCTACTGATTCAAATGTTAATCTTATCCAAAAATCACCCCTCCAGACATACCCAGAATAATGTTTAATTAAATATCTTGGCATCCTATTTGGTCTACTCAAATTGACACATATTACCCATCATAGTGCACATGGAATTCAGATGAGAGGCAATAGAGCTTGTATTTAGGCAGTAGTCAGGTATGTAAAAGAGAAGAAAGAACTAAATTGAGAGACTATTAGGCAGGACATGGGTTGTGAGAGAGAGAGAGAATATGAGGTTGATCCCCAGGCTTGGGTAGCACGATTCCAGGGAGGGGCAAATCCACTTGGCTGTTTCCCCAGCACCTGAAAGTTAAAGTCAAAGTATCAGAAATGAGACCCTTTTCTTCATCTTCTCTCAGTCCCTTCCTCTTACCCCTAGCTCCTTCTTTTGCCTGCCATTCTGTGAGTGACATCACCATTCTTTCCAACCTATAGGGTCAAAATCTGGAGTCACTTTTGCTCTCCTTCTTCTCTTATGTCCCATCTCTTCTGGAGTCCTACAGCATCTATATCTACAAACTCTCTTCCAGCTTCTCTTTTCCATTCATATTCCTTAACAACCACCTAGACCAGGTTCATTATCTTTGGAAAGACTCTTGAAATATTTTCTTAATGCATCTCATTGCCAGCCTCTCTGTGCTCCAAACTACCTCGCATATCACTGATAAGTTGTCTTAAGAAGCAGCTTCAAGCAGCCCAAATGTCCATTAGTAGATGAGTGGATAGAACAGCTATCGGACATTTACACAATGGAATACTACTTGTCCATAAAGAAGAAGAAAATTTTACCCTTTGTGACAGTATGGATGGACCTGGAAAATTATGCTAAGTGAAATAGGCCATTCAGAGAAAGATGAATACCATATGATTTCACTCATGTGTGGAATCCAATGAACAAACTGAAAACAGAAGAATGGGGACAGCCTCATACACGGAGAGCAGGGTGACAGCGAAGGGGGGGTGGTTAGGGAGCAGAGGGATTGAGTAAGAAGGAAAAAACACTCATGGACATGGACAACAGTGTGGTGATCGCTGGGGGGAGAGGGTATAAAGGGACTAAATAGTAATGGGAAAATACAATAAAGATTAAATTAAAAATAAAAAAGAATCAGCTTGAAGCATGTCCTCCATTCCTCCAAACCCCAATGTCTGCTCATTGCCTACTAGTGCTGTTTAGTCTCCTTCCCCGGGAACTCAAGATCCTCCCTGACCTGGCTCTGGCAAATGTTTTAAGGCCCGTCTTCACTTCATGTTACTGAGGTCTATGCATGTCGGGTACTGTGTCAAATCCTGAGGGTGCAGCCCTGAAGCATGCGTGGCCCTGGAGCACAAAGTGACACTCACTGGGAGCACATGGTAGAAGGCTTTAACCTGAGTCAGGGTTCTCATTAAGGTGATCCCTAGAGAATTGTTAGGAATTAGCCAGGATCAAAAAACCATAAATACTCAGACCTAGAAATTAGAAAGAATGTGATTCATTCAAGTGCTCAGATGAAAAGCACATGGCTTAATCCACAGAGGAAAAGGACAAGCTCAAAATGGTGCCAGAGGGGCATAAGGCAACTATCCTAAGAGTATGGTACTTCATTCTAAGGGCTATGGGAAACCATGGAAGGGTTTTAAGTAGGGATGTGAAGTGATCAGAGCGCACTTTTAAAAAGCTCACTCCAACTGCTGTAGACCTTAACTATTGTTAACTTCTTTTCTTACCTAACCTTTCTCTAACATTTTTAACCCTATGGCAATTTTTATCTCTGTATAAGTTGGAAATTCCAAAACTTATTTATTTAAGAAACTATTTCATAACATCTCTTTGCATGCATTTGGTCTTTGGAACACAATTTGAAAAATGCTGACTTAAATGATTTCCTCTGCCTGAGTCTCCTTGCCCTGCAAATCCCAGGTCACCTCACCAGACACACGTCCCGCCAACCCCTCTATCCAGTGCTAGCACAATGCCTGGAGCCTCTCCCAGATCCAACTGTCAGCTCCAAAGGCAGCTTTCTTCATCCCCGAAGCCAAGGCCCTTTTCAGATCTTAAAAGGCTACAAATCTAGGGTATCAGAGACCTCTGTCTTTTCTGAATTCCTATAGTGCATCATTGATATTTCTCTTGGGCACTCATCAATAGACCTTGTGTAAGCAGGTACGGGTTGGCGGTTATTAGTTTTTGCATCTCTCTCACACTTCTGTCTTGTCCAGAGGAGGAACGTGTTTGCTACTTATTAATCTCACCCCTTCAGCAGCCACCCTTACACATCTTGGGCAGAACTACAATCCTCACAACCTTGTATGGGTGTCTGCCAGCCCACATGCCCGCAGGCATGCCAGAGGGCAGAGCTCATCCTGTGCTCAGTTTATTGGGATCCTTTAAGCCTTGGCAAATTCTTATCACCTATGCCATATTTTTAGCCTGCAGACTGACGCTCTGGAATGTTATATTATGTTATTTTATTTATCCTCACCCAAAGACACCTTTTCATTGCTTCTAGAGAGAGAAAAGAAGGGAAAGAGATGGAGAGAGAGAAGGAGAGAGGGAGGGAGAGATATACATTGATCTGCTGCCTCCTGTATGAGCCCCATCCAGGAATTAAACCCGCAACCCAGGCATGTGCCTGAGCAGGAATCAAATCCATAACACTTCCATGTCCAGGACAATGCTCCAAACAACTGAGCCACACTGGCCAGGGCAGGGATGCTTTTTAGAGATCCTTGAGAATATTTGGGCTGCACAGACTAAGACAGGCATGTGAAGGGCATGTTCATTTCTTCACTTGGTTCTTCTCAGGTTCCCAGTCAGTCAACCCATGGAACAGAAGGCTTGTTTCCTATTGTGCCTTTGGGTGTTTCTCAGCCTGCACCTAAGAAGAGGCTTCCTTTGGTCCAAAGGGTGTCACAGCTGCGTTTCCCCTTTTGTGATAGTGTATGTGTGGTGAAGGCAAGTGGGGAGTAATGGCTTTGGTCACGGAGTGGGTCCCCCACCCCCCATGTCAGTGTCGGCTCCCCTTGCCGGGGCTTGTTCCTCTCACTCCTTGTGGGAAGGACTGTCAAAGATGTCAGGATAAATTCTCCGCTCCTACTTGCGCCTTTTCTTTCTTGCGCTCTCCCTCCCTCTTGTCTTTTGATTCTGTCTTGATGTCATCCCTTCAAAGTATACTACCTGTAAAATATTGATTCACAGCAGGCTGCATCTGCCAAGATCAGCTTTCTCTTCTGCTGGCGGCAAGTAATAAACCACCGCAGACACCACAGACCCAGGTGCCAGCTCCAACGTCGCCTTGCATACATCTGTCTGTCTTACGTTGCCTGATTCTACATAATGAAACAGCAGTCAGAGACATTTCAGAAGTAGAGAAACCAAGTAACAACCAGTGGGGACATAAAAGAGCCACTGGAGCCTGCAAACAGAGTGTAACAGGTATCACCTCCAGCAGCAGAGGCATCAGAAGCTCCCTGGGTCCCTGATAGCAACTGGAAAAATGTCGAAGGAAAGCAAAGCACCCCAGGTAACTGCCCGTGGGAGCATAATTGCAATGGTCCTCCACCTCCTGTCTTCCCTCCTTTCACCCGGTCATCGTGGGCCGGCCTGTGGCACTGACAATTTATGAACCTGCCAGGAATATCAAATGTAGAGGGAGATCTTATGAAATAGGCAGGTGAATTCTGTTTGCACAGGAAAAAGAGCATTACTGGCCAGAGAGCAGGGCAGGGTGCTGAAGAGCTTGGGCTCTGGCCCCGGAACCTGGGTTTCGTGCCTGGCTTTACTGCTTACCATCCATGTGATTTGGGGCAAGTTACTAAACTTATGTCTCCATTTCTTTGTCGGTGTTATGGGATTGTTGTTATGATTAAGTGAATTAATAGTTGTAAGGTATTAAGAATAGTGCTTGGCACATAGCGCTATTAAAATATTTATTAAATACATATATACAATTTCCCTGATGGGAAGTCAAAAGTCCCAGTTAATGGAGGCAGTGTGGGCATTCCTCTTCCCTTTGGGGCTATAACTCATCCTCCCGGAAGGCTCCAGAGCAGATAGGCCCTGGGGACCAGTGAGCACTGGTGAGGGTGGGGCTGAACATTCTCCTCTTGCTTTGTTGGCAAATGTGCACTTGTTCTGAGGTATCCCACTCTCTGAGAAGGTGACTCTTTATTCAGAAGCACAGAAGTTGTGGGAAGAGTTTCCTGAATCTCAGTGACATGTGTCTGTGTCATTCGCATCCTGGCTGAGGCAACAAAGTATTAAAAACAGAAGTAGCCATCCAAAGTCAGTAAATCCATCATCACAGACGACAGCTGTGGGTTTGCATCCTTGTTTTACTGTGACTTTGAGCAAGCTGGTGAAGGTGGCTGTGGCATCCAGCTCTGGCTTGTGAAGAATGATGATTTTTTTACTCTATGAAGCTACTGAGGGGACCTTACCACTCAGTACCCTCCAGGGAGCCTTCCCTTTTTCAGTACAAGGAAATTTACCCCTTGTGACCGACTGTTAAGCTTCCTTTGAAGTCTGTTTTAATTCAGATTTGGTTCATCTCACGATAGCTTTAGAGTCAGTGGGGACAACGTTTACAATATGACAAACTAGCAACCTGTATTTTTTAATGTTCTGTTAGAGAAGTCACAGGTCTTTTATACTCAATGGTCTTTTGCTTTTTGTTGGATGAGATGTCCTTTGAGACCCCTCAGTTTCTCACTTTATTCTTTCTCCTCGTCAAGCCTCTCTGCACAGTGGTAGGTTTCCCTTTGAAGAGGCAGGCTGGAGAAAGTTTCATCTGAAGCCTGCCATCGTCAGTGGTGTGCAGTCAAAAGGGAGACTGCCAAGTCAAGTGGAGCATCCATCCCACCACTGATGGGGGTGGCTAGCTCCTCCAGAATGAGAGAGCTTATTTCCATTTCCCGAAGGCCTTGAAGGGCACTACAATCTCATGGGCTTTGTGTGGGTTCAGTGGGCCCACCCTGTCATCCTCTCTGTGGCATGCTCCACAGAACTGTCTTGTTCTTCTTTAAACCAGGATCCTAAGGAATCATTTGTGTTCCTTTTCAGATACACAGCAGGAGATTAGCACTATTCAAAGTATCTTGGGATAGCCAATGGTGAAGCTGTTGGACATGGAATATATGGGCATAAAAAGTGATAAGTGAGGTGCCAGCAGGAAGACACAGGCTAAATCTTGACCCTGAGCTGGGTTGTGTCAAAAACATGATGTGGAGAGTGAATGTCTTCTATTAAAAAAGGGAGATGAAGGGGGGGCCATTTGGCAACCACGTGTAGGGGTCCAGTGGGGTGATCAACTGCCTGGGCTTGCAGATCAGCTCTGCAGTTGCAAGGCCTTGGGGAAAATGATTTCAACTCTCTGTCTTCAGCTCCTTATCTTTAAAATGGGTTGTTATGAGGATTGAATTTGATAATCCATGTAAAGTACTTAGTGAGGCTCAGAGTAATATTCACATGTTACTATAAAGAAGTATTGAGAGTAAGGAGTTCCTCAGGATATATGACCCCTTCAGAATGCAATGGGAAAACCATGGAAAATGAATCTTTTTAAAGGCCGGTTAATAAAGAACTTAAAAGTCAACCAAACCACCCTTGTTTTTTATCCACTAGCAAAATTGTTCATACTCTTCCTCCTATTTTACCTGCTTACCTCCCTGGTAAGTAGTGGGCACTCAGTAAATATTTGTTCAACAAATGAACAAACATATTCAGTCTCATGTTCATGTCTGTGAGCTTAGTGGTCATCAGTAGCCTAAAAAATGTCACCATTGGCTCCGCTGATCTAATTTCAATTTTATTGTTCTTTTCAATTAATAAAATTGTCCTATTTTTTATTTGGTTATTTTTCAGGTCTGAGACTTAGGAGTCTGTGTTAATTTGCATAACTGGGCCACCCTAAATCATGTTAAGTATTATCTACACCTTGATTTAATCAATATTTATTGATAATCTTCCATATTTCACTATGTGCTGTGGTTTAGTTTCTACTTTCAAGATCTGAAAGAGAATAAAATAGACTAGAACAATATACCTTGAGAAGTATGGAGACAGATGTAAATAGCGGCTGCTGTGTAAATACAGAGGAAGAGAGTTTTACCCACCTTGTGAGAGTGTATGCACATGGGGGTGGAGGGGCTCAGGGAAGTTTTCTAGAGAGGATGGTGTCTAATATTTGCGTAGTGATGTGTAGCATTTCAGTGAATAGGTAGATACTATGGTGAGACAATGTTTTTAGACCAACTAAACATTTAGTAAAGTATACTCTGGTCCCAGGGAGTGAAAATCCTAGGATGTGGAAGTTCACATTCAACATGCAGGCTTCAAAATATAAAACAAAAATATCTGGCTGAACTTCTGTACTGTAAGCCTCTTTAACCAACCTACCTTCCTTTCTTCCCTCCCTCCTTTCTTCTTTTCATTCTTTCTTTCTTCTCTCTCTCTCTCTCTCCCCTCCACCTGTTTCTGCCTCCCTCCCTCCTTCCCTCTATCTTCTTCCTCCCTTTTTTGAGATATACTTGATATCTTTAACTTTGGGGGGTGGAGGTAGGAGAGGGTAAAGGAGGGATAAATGGTGATGGAAAAAGACTTGACCTGGGATGGTGAATACACAATATAATGTACATACTTTTTAAAAATTAAAAAAAAATAGCAATTTGGTTCTGTGACTGTCCTACTGGAAGGTCAATGAGAATTTGGAGAACAGACTGATAACTCTTTCATGACTAACTAAACTACAATTTTAGCTTTAAGCTTCTGGTGGCAGAAATTAACTGAAGAAAGCAAGGGTACTGTGTGGGGCATGTCTCTCACAGTTTTTTTTCCTGAAGAGAGACAATGAGTGAGCTTTATTTTGTGTTGACTGACTAATATCTGTTAAGAAAGAACAATGCCAAGAGTTAGGTAGAAATATCAGTAAATCACTTTTATCAAAACATTGAGATAGGACACACAGTGCCTACCATATTACTTAGGAAATTGTTTGGATAACAAAAGCCCTTGTACTTCATGAGTAAACACAGGCAAGGGTACAGGAGTCACAAGGAGGCTAGTTCAGGTAATGGCTGGCATCGGCAATGTTAAAAAGAAATGGTAAAGGTTTGAAAAGCAAAAGAAAACTCATTTGAAGAGGGAGAATCAATACTGTTAGCTAGCATGTTTGCTCATGTATAAAATGAGGAGTTTGGGGCTAGATCAAGCCCATGGTTCTTGCCATCTTTGGCACATTATGAACCTATGGACCCAATAAGGAGCTGACAGGCAACAGAGGGAACTGACAGGCTTATTTATAAAAACTTATTGTGTTGTTTTTTCTCAAGAATGGAAGGTTCTGCAAATAATGTTTAAACCCAGGGCATTTTTAGAGACAAAAATGAAAATAAAACAAAATACAGGAACAAATAACAGAACACACACACACACACATACACAAAGAAGTGTCACACTATCAGACTGATGTTTCAATGCACGTGCTGTTTTCTCTGGGGGTGAGATATTTGGAAAGTTCATTAAATCTTTGGAACATTGAATAGCATTTAGTATACAGTTTCTTTGTTGTACTAAAGAGTATATCCAAGGCCCCCAAGAGTGGGGAATTTTAGGAAACTTCAGTAACTTACGGCCATGTATAGCTTTGGTTTTAAGAGAATCTGCTTCAAAATAGAAAATTAGACTAGTGCATGTCATTTCTATGTTCAGTTGAACATTTTGGAAGAGAAAGAAATGTGCGCTCCCCAACTGTGAGTTGTCACTGGAAAGTGGTTGCCCAATCACGAAAACTTTTGTCAAAAATCCTTGCCTCTTGGTAGGATCATATGGCTATTCTTGTCAGTGGTCTATATACGGAAGTACTGTACATCCTTTCTTGGCCCAAGATGTTAAGAATTTAGTAGGCTTTCATCATAGTCTCTGTTTGCCCTTAAGATGGGATGTAGGAGACTACATAGTCCTAGGGGATGGCAGAACCTGGAAACAGAGAAGCTCAGCCCCCTGATGTATCACATAAAGAAATCTGCCCATCTACCAGAAACCGTGTTAAGTAAATAAGAAGTAAACTTCTTTCCATTGTGTAAATATACCATAGTTTTTTGATCCCCCCAAAAAAGAAATTTAAAAAATTCTTATACTTTTCTAAATGCATATTGTTTTTCTCTGGAACACTTTAAAATAACTTGATAAAACCATGCTAAGTTAACACAACTCCTCTCTGAAGAGCAAGGTACACAGACCTGAAAGTTTCCCTTAAATGTGAAATTATTTTTTTTTATGATAGTTTGGAAGAGTGAAAAGGGTCAAGTCCTGGCCATAGGGGATGAATGCCTCAGGAATGGTGGCATTCACATTCCCTAAACTTGTCTCTTCATGGCCAAAGTGTAGATGAGAATGCCCACCCATCAGGACTACAGAAATTTAAGCCACGCATAGTACAGCACTGTGCGTCGTTAGCAATTACTATTACACTTCCGCACCTATCAAGGGTCAAGGCACTCAGAAATTAAAGAAAAATTCATGAAGTCAGCTTTACCAATTCTTCATTTTCAAACTCCAGGTTATATTGTGCTGCTGCTTCTGTCACTGGTTTCTGAACAATGTTTCTCCAGATGAGCCAGATGGTCAGACTGCAATGAACATCCCGATATCAGGTACATACACTCTGATCCCATTGCCAGCGTCAGCTCCTTTTAAGCTGTGAAAAGAAAAAAAGGGGGAGGAGATTTAGTTGTTTTTATATTTCCACAGATAAACTACCATAAAGTATGTTTGAATCTTAATGATTTGAAATAAGGGATACTTAGTTTCTGTTCTGAAGGTGCCAAAAGCTTTTCTTTGACCTCAGAGTTTTATGTAATTTAAGATTTAGGAAGGTCCCAGGGTTTCCCTGGAGTTCCAGAAATACTATAAAGAACCCCAAATCAATTCTCACTCTCAAAACATGCTAATAAATTATATTGTTATTAAATAAACCACCACATTTCTAGTCCAGATATGGGTGTTTGCATTCTCGCTGAAGCATTTAAAAAAAAAAAAAAGAAGTAAACCTCTCTTGAACCTTCGGGGTTTATTTTACAGCAATTTTCTGATTGATAAAGATACCAAACCCCCTGGTCTTGTACAGGATGGTAAATTAGTTCATTGGAGAGAAACATACACACTCTGATTTGTGAGTGTGGAGCCTATTGAGAATTCTGATATGTCCTATGATCTAAAGCTACAGGGAAAGAGCAATCGGTAATCCTTTTTTAGTGGTGTTAAGTTCTTACTAGAATGCTCCAGTTTTCTTCTTGTTTATGTCAAGGTGGGACATTTTGCTGCAGCCATTCAGAGAATCAAAGAGTTGCTTCTTGATAATTTACAACTTGATTTCAGGGAGAAGCACAAGATTCTTACTTTTTTTCAGCTCTACAGGATAAGAGGGGATAAGTGTGATTGGTATGAAGTGGGCAAGAAATGTGGCTAAAACTAGCAGAAAATGCCATTTATTTTTATACTTACTCCATAAGCTTACAAAATAAACCATAGCATCTTTAACAGTCAATAGCCATGTTACATTTCTGCTATTGCTAGCATTAAGAAAACACAATGGGCCAAATAACATGTGTCAAAGATCTATCCAAGGTTCAAAGGAATTTCCTGTTAAAACCCAATCTTACCCCTTTAGTTGGTACTCACAGTTCTTTGTGGCTGCTTGCAGTCAGCACACTCTTTAATAGGCACTGAGCCAAAAATAAAACCCAAGAGTTAGATGAACAGTGTCATATAATCTTAAAGACAGAACTCTATATACTTGTATAAAAATAGCACCATTGTAAAAATTGATAGAAAATGATCATAACCAAAACCTGGGCAAGGGAAAATTATACTCTACGCTATAATAATGTTACCTAGTGAAACAATTTAATTAGTATGATGACAAGGTGAAGCAGAAAGGGCAATTACAGTCAGGATTGTTATAGAGATGTTAGTGTAGTAAATACGCCAGCTAGGTTGGGCAATACGAACACAAACCTCTCTCCTAGGGCGAAGATTAACGTTTGCAGATACTTGTGTTTTGAGTACCTCAAAGAGTCCTGCTGTTTCTCTGGGATGACTTTTTTTGTGTGTGTAATTCCCAGAAAGACTTTATCAGTCAATGCTTACTTCACTCAACTCTGTGAAGATCAAATATTAAATCATTGTTCTTTGAAAGTCTCCTAAGCAACTCAGAACACATTTTAGTAGACTATTAAAAATTTATTTTTATCTTCTTTTTTAGTGATTGGGGATTACTTAGAAGTAACAAGTTCCTCCAGGGCCAGGACTAAGGTAAAGAATTGAGGTACCTATGGTGTAAAATTTAAGGAGGCACTATTCTCACCCTGCATCTGCATGACCCTGAGAGTAAGTTCTTCCTCTAGGCCTCACCCAAGTCCCATCGTTGAATGGCACAGATTAAGGAGTTTGAAAGGTGTATATCTGAGGTGTGCAGAGCAAACTGGGACTGCTTAAACACAGTGTCACATTTGGGGTATCTGGTAGTAACTTCTGAGTGAGAAATGTAAGGAAATCAGCTCCAATGTCAAGGTTAGTACCTGCTGAGCAAATGACACCAAGAAAGAAAAGCTCCTTTTTTGGTCTTTGCTTGAATAATAATAATAATAAAAGGACCTATAATTGGATTTCCTTAAAGACTTGGAGAACTTGCGGTCTTTATAACTTTTCAGATTGAAAGGTAGTCCTTTTAAATTCTATTAACTTTGCAGCCTACATTTTTTAGAAAGTAAGATTATGTAGCTTCTGAAGGAAATCAGGAACAATGAAGTGAGCAATATTTGCATTCACAAGTTATTCTGTGTTGGAAGATTGTCATCTTTTATAGAAATATCATAATTTTTCAAAAGGACCGCTTTGAAGATAAAGAATAATCTTTAATCATTTCTTAAATACAAAAGTCATTTTGAATGCTCACTTTGACAATCAAAGATCCCATCACCCTTTGGCACGGTGCAGCCCACTTCAGGTAACCATATTGCAATCAAGGGCACCATTCCCCTCTCATCTTCAACTCTGCCAGGATAATAGCCCACATTCACCCCCTTGTCCCTTAAGTTTCTAAAGGTTCCTGTTAGCAGAGGAATGAGAACCCTGTTATGTAGGAAATTTTAGTGGCCCGACTTCTAAAGAAATAGCAGCTAATAGCTACAGTAGAATAGAGTAGCTAGCAAATTTCATGATGGATCAGAAAACTGTATTTTTATATTCCTATCTTAGTTTAAAATCTTAAGCCTCTGGGAGAAAGAGTTGCCTACACTGAGGCCACTGATAGAAACAAGATCTCTAAAAACAACTCCTCGCCTTTTTAGTTACAGAAGTTTCAAGGGATCAACATTGATAGATTGAATCGTCTATCTTAGAAAGTGGTAAATTTTCACATCATGTGAAAAATTGTAGCAGTTTTTATGCATATTAACCAGACATTGGTATCACAGTCAGGAATCAGAAGATGATCATAAATGTAAATGCTATGTTGAATGCATGACTTCTTGGATATGATAAAATGCTGCTCTGGATTTTCTTCTACTGCTTCTCTGAAATGTAGGCTGTGGGGAGACTCTGTCCTTGGATGGAAGATCCCAAGACTGTTACACTAATCATTTTTAATATTAAAAAAAAGAGTTTATTTATTTATTTTTAGAGAGAAAGGGAGGGAGAAAGAGAGGGTCAGAAACACTGATGTGAGAGAGAAACATCAATCAGTTGCCTCTTACACGCTCCCAGCCAGGGGCCTGGCCCACAACCCAGGCACTTGCCCTGACCAGGAATCCAAGTGGCGATCCCTTTTTTCACCAGATGATGCCCAACCCACTGAGCCACACCAATCAGGGCTATCCTAATTACTAAGAAAAATACTGGTATATGATTCCTTTAAGCTAAAAACAAAGCCTCAGTTCAGCAATTAGATTTTCTGGCCCAAATGCTACTGCGTTCATCCTCTTTTAAAGGTAAGATTTCTGTACTGAATCCTCACCCCCATGCTAAGAACTGACTTATTTAGTTTTCTGTTTGCTAGCTGCTTTTCATCTCTACCAGAGTCAAAACTAATAGAGGGAGAAGTGAGGGCTTAGGGTTCTTTCTCTAGGGTGCTTTCCTGGCTCTTCAGAGTCCCTCACTTGTGGGTCCCTTAGTATTGGTGGGACTACATGTGACCTCTTCCTGGACTCCTGGACAGTCGTGGGTCATCTCCAGACTCCTATTGCAGTCTAAGATCTAACATAATCTCACTCCCTTGTGGCATCCTTCTGGTGCAGGGGAAACACTGTTGCCATAGGCACAGACTGACTCAGGGAGCTGCTCGCTCTGCCACCATGGTTCTTGGGTGCATCGAGGGTGACCCTCAGTGGCTCCCATGCAGAGAATGCCCTCGTCAGGCTTGAAGTGAAGGATCTGGAACCCCAGTGAGGATCCTCCCACTACTAGTATGTAACCATGATAGCTTCGTCCAAATAAACATCATCCCGCAGTCACTTCCCCCTTCCTTCCAGCCCTGGCCCTTTCATGTCCTTGTTGATGGTGACTGTCATGATCAAGTTAGTGCCTGGCACTTTGGTGCCACAGTCAAAATAGAGGCCAGAGGAGCCCATTTTAACACTGTGATATACAATTGACACATAATAATCAAAATATTTTCTATTAAAAAACATTATTTAAAGAAATATCCAATTATTTAATCATCTTTGTCTGCAATCAGTTTGAGGAAATGCAATCAGTTTGATAACAATCCTTTGCTGCAGACTGCTTTGTCCCAGCTCTGGTACAGCTCTCACTGCACTAGATTGTGTGCTGTGTACCCATCCTCACTAATGTGCTTTTACCCAGGCACCGACCCAGTTGACTTCTCAAGTGCGGAGACACATGCTCCCTACTCACTTGGGCCTAGCCAGGACATGGGTGTTCCCCACCTGTCGTTCATTCCTCGACTGATTTCAGGGAGCCATGTCCAGTCAGTCCCTCAGAAGATGGAGACACTGTTGGGTTGGCCAATAAGTTTGTTTGTTTTTTCTGTAAAATAAAAGACACATTTTTCTTTTTCACCAATAACTTTATTGATTTGGATATTTTCAGTATGTCAGCTATCTCTTGAGTGGTATAATTTTGATTGTTTTCAATTAATGTCTTGATTTGATCACTATCAACTTCAACTCATCTACCCGACCGTGGAAAATCATTCAGTGACAAAGCTCTAACACTAAATTTTGCAAACCACTTTTGACACATTTGATCAGTCACGGCACCTTCTCCATACACTGCACAAATCTTTTTTTTCTGCATTTCAGTTGTGTTTTCACATTTCTTGAAATAATAAAGCATAATATACTGAAAATGTCATGTATTTTCTTCCATCTTCAATATTAAAATGGCTACACAAAAATTCACGAATTTGGTAAGTTGTTTTTTAAATGCACACTGATATGACAACTGTCACAATACAATCTGACAAAATTGTTTTTGAATGAAGTTAAGACAACTAAGTGCTACTGGAGCCATCTTACAGAAATAAAACCGAACTAACTTTTTGGCCAACCCATAAACGTCTATTATTTTTAAAGAGCAATTCATATTTTCCCTTGTTATACACTCTGTTAAATCTATAACTCACAAAGAATAATTTCATAAACCATTGGCCTAACACCCTTTACAGATAATTTAACCTCCTCAGGAAGGGATCTTGTCCAGCATCTGGGACATAAAGACAATAACTAGGTCACAAAAGCTGCCATACACATGTTTAGAAAAATAAACTTGATTCCAGCCTGGCCTCCTGGTGGGCTGGTTGGAGCTGAAGGCTTTCTTCCCTTATGGTGGTCTGAAGCATACTGATATTTGAGAACACAGAACTTCTAGAAGGACATCAGTTATGTGGCATAGAAGGATTATAATCTAGGAAATCTGGAGGGACTATGTTAGCAGCCAACACCTAAAGACCCTTCTCCTTTATACTTTGCTCCTTTTTCCCTCTTAGTTTTGGAGCAATACATTGCAGGTACTTGGAGAGTGTGTTGTGGCTGAGATAAGAAGCTGGAAGCTGACTCTTTCAAGGAGGGCCCCAGGCTGGAGGCTTTTTGCGTTGGTGTTTCTTACTGCGATGTTCTGCCAGCTCACCGGGGAGAGAAGTTGACAGGTACTGCAGAAACACAGGGAGAGAAGGGAGCTTAGCAGAGAATAAAATTATAAGAAAATCAAAATTCATTACATTAATATTCAAACCACATTTTCTGCTCATGAAAGCTTTAATGTAGGCAAAAATATTACTTAAGCAAAATATTTGCCTTGAAATAAAAGTATGAACAGCCCAAATGATGTAATTCCCTATAATTTTCTATTCTTTACTATAGACAATCGATATAACACATTTTTCTAAATATCTCCTCCATGCTTACAATGGAGACATACATTTAAATAGGATGCAGGCCCTGCCTTCTAGGAGCTTACAGTAAGAAGGATATTAACTAGTACTTGGTAGTTAACCATCTATTGTTTTAAACTAAAATTGGGTTTCAGAGCAGCAATGAAACTACCAGTTTCCTACTATGTGATGACCATTACAAAACAAGATGTGTCTAGTGTTAATAATTTGTTCTACCCAAAGAACTCAGGGGATGTTAATAGCACAAGGGCATCCCAACCAAAAGCCATACACTCTCTTCTTTTATTCATGAGAGAAGACTTAAAATTTACCTGAGAATATACAGGTGCCTTCTTGCCAGGCATTCTTGTTACAATTATCTTCTAATTCCAACTGGATACTTCCTATCTCTGTGATTCAAGCAAAAAGTTATTTGTTAAATCTCATCTCCAGGGCTTATTCTTTCATTTACTCAGTGAACCTGGTTTTGTGGCCTATCATGCCCCATTATCCACTCTGTAACTTAGCATATCATTTTACTGTCAAGCTTATAAATCTTACCTGTTTGCCGTAGAGCAAATTTATTTTTTTTCTCCAGCATAATTTTTTTCTGGAATGAACTATCACCTTTTGTTCCAGTTAAGTGAGATTCTTTCCTATAATATTGCCAAATGCTTTCCTATCTCCATGTTTTTGTCTCTCTTCCCTCTTCTGTCTCTATCCACTTAAATACTTCTCACTTTTTATGTAGAACACACACAGTACCTTTCTTTGTTACCTCCAGTAAGTTTCCCCTGATCTCCCAACCCAAAGCAAAATTTTTTATGTGAGCATTGTATTAGTCATCAATGCTGCTCACTGTTCGGTTCTCTCTCTCATTTGGGGCATGTGGTAAGATTGTTCCTTCCTGGTTCTGAGCTCAAGCATGGTCATGACACATTTTGAGCCAACACAATGTAAATAGAAGTGATATATGTCACCTCCATGTGGAAACTTCAGGAGTCAATATGTGCTTTGCTATCTTCTTTCCCTCTGCCAAGGCAACTAGTGATATTCTAGGTAGTGACTGATCTTTCAGCCTGGATGATAGAGTGAGAACGCATGATGATGATACGAAATTGAGACCCCAGTCAATCTGCAATAGACATGTAATATGAGCAAAATATACCTTTGTTGTTTAACACATTGAGATTGTGAGGTTGTTCGTTATTGCAGCAGAACCTAATTTATCTGACTGATGATGTGGATACATAGTGCTGATGTTTCTTTTTATCCCATTCACTTCAAAAATGTCTGTTAATATTTAGTCCAGTTCAGCCTTCAGGTGACTGTAGCCCCAGCCTGTATCTGACTGACACCATCAGAGGGAATCCAAAGAAGAACTAACAAAGAAAGCAGAGTTTTTGGTCACCTATTTTCTCAGTGGCCATGGAAATTCTTTTCCAAGGAGTTATTTGGACATAAGGAATGTGTGCAAAAACCAAACCAAACCAAAAAAAAACACTTATTTTTTTGGTTGACTCCATAAAGACTGGTGTTCTTTATGTAGATACTTTTATTAATTCTCACAGTAACCTCAGAGGCAGGCACTATCAGCATTGCCATTTTACAGAAGAAGTAACTGAGGCACAAAGTTAATACCCAAAGTTACGTAGTTAGTAAGTAGTAGAGTCAAGCAATTCACCTTCACAGGTGGTGGTCTTCACCATTATTTTTTTATCCTCTCTGTTTTCAGAACTCCCAGCCTTCCCTCCTTTAGTCTGATCACACTTGGAGGGCTTAATAAAACAGTATTTGATGCTGAACCTCATTTTTCGATTGCTAATAAATGACCATCTTTCCCTGACTGAGGAAATAAATCAATTATATTCTGGGTCTATGGAAGCATTTTCTGAAATAGGGTCTGTGAGGGTCAGCCAAGAACATATTAAGTGGTATAACAATATCATTACCAACGCTTTCACTACTCGATTCTGTATTGCTAGATATTTGCAACAATAATCACTTCATAAATCTGTATATGAAATTTGCATTTCTTAAAAAAGGAGAGAGAGAACCTCAAAAAATGAATTCTATAGAGTTCTGTATATGTAGTGCAAAGTTACATCTCAAGGTGACTTACCCAAATAATAGAAGTATCATTCACAGAAAAGATCAAAAGTGCAACTACAGACAGAAACAATCTAAAAACTACATTGTGAAATATAATATAATTAAATACATTTCTATTGTTTTCTGAAATTTGTGAGATATAATCCAATAAACTAAAGTACCTTAATATTAAAATGTATGTTTTTTTAGGGGGGTGAAAACAGAGAAGAAGTGAATTTTGAAAATGATTAAAACTATCAATACTTTACATATGCATGGTGCCTTTGCCACAGGGACCTTCATACACTTCAAGAATGACTTATCAAACATGCATTAATCCTCCCAACATCCTCAGAGAATATGTGAGAAATAAACAGTGTTTATCAATAACTTTCATTCTCTTGCAAAAATAAACCCAATCTTGGCAACCAAAAGGTGATAGAAGTTGCTATGACAATCTCCGTAAGCTCATTGACTGCGAATGAAGCTATAACATCTGGACTGAACCTGCCAGTTTCAGACAGACATTTGAATGAAATGGGGGGGGGGCAGATCACCTTCTTCCCTCCCTTCCTTTCTTCCTTCCTCCCTCCCTCACTCCTTCCCTCCCTCCTTTCCCCCTTCCTTCCTTCCTTCCTTCCTTCCTTCCTTCCTTCCTTCCTTCCTCCCTCCCTTCCTTCCTTCCTTCCTTCCTTCCTTCCTTCCTTCCTTCCTTCCTTCCGACCCTCCCTCTATTCCTCCCTCCCTCTTTCCCCCTTTGGATACTTTCTGAAATGGCTCAAATTCTGATTAGGTAATAAAAAGAAATCTAGTTCTTGCTTTTTCCCTTTTTTCTTCCTTTATGCTTAATATGAAAACATAATTTCATCATAGTAGTTTCTGATTTACATTTCTGCTCCATTGGTGGATTTCTCCCTCAGTGTTCAGCAACATTTCGCTCCTAATGACTATTTATAGCCTCCCAGGGTTTCTGTGGCCCTAAGTACCACTGTTGAATATATCAGAGCTCTTGCCTATCCTGATTGCCTAGGTGCACCTGCTGTGGGATTTATAGCCTTAAAAATAAGTACCGAACACCTAGTGGCTTCTAAACTTTAAAAAAAATGCCTTTTGAGGTAGGTTGTTTCTCATCCTTCCTCCTTAGGAGGTCCACAGTAGCTGTTTCTATACGACATTGAATCATCCAGATGAAAAGTGAAAATTCTGTCAATTTCTTGTTCTCAGCTGTAGTTTAAGGTAAGAGGCATTTGTGTGGTTGTTGCGATGAAAACAAGGTTGGGAGGAGGGGAAGAAGCTACATCTCTGCCTCCCAGGCTCTCATATCTCTCATCCTGAATTACTAGGCCTCTTTATCCCACCACCATCATCTTGAGACTAAAACAGATGCTGTCTGCTTTTGAGATCAAATTCTGGGTACCAGTATCTTCTGTCCCCCAATCTGCTCTTCCTGCCCCATGCACTTGGTCCTGCCCATACCCTATTTTTTAGTCCTTTGCACAAAGACTGAATACTTGTTACATGGATTTACTCCCTTTCCAGTCACAAAAAGTGGCAATCATCTCAGTTCAAGACCATATGATGTATGTGTTCTGCTGCATCTGTCAGTTCAGAGCATGGCAAACATGAAGGATGAGAGACTTCTGATGAGAGATGATGAATAAATTGTTACATCTGGATCAGGTGCTCCATTTCTGATGTGAAGAAGTGGGGGATTGAAAGCATAAAACCCCCAAACAAAGCCAGTGAGTGGACTAATGGGGCACCTTTGATGGTTTAAGAGACAGCAATGAGATCAACTCTGCTTTTCCACATAGCCCCCAGGGCTAATAACTCTGGGCATAGTTAGGTGGTGTGGCTAGAATGGTTTGAGAATTTGCTTTCTCATACATCACCTGTGTTCCCTTTCAGAGCAGCCACAACACACCTGGTGTCATATTCCTAGGACTGAGGGTAAGGTTCTATGATTTTTCCTACTGAGCTTATGTATGGAACCTCTTCGTTATGAGCTGAGGTGTTAATGTGCTTGATTTGATAGCATCCTGTCTTTGGGAATGGGGCAGGCAGGGGGCACTCTCTAGGCTCATCACTTTGGCTTTGGGTCACTGCATTGCTCACTAGTGGTCCAGCTTGGTCCTGGCACCTGGGGAAGAAGAAAGTTTGTCTGTGTCATGGCTCAACAGTGGCACATCTGGTATTTCTTTGTCTCTAGTAGCGAGGAAAACTTTGTTTTCCCCACTATCTATCCTTTTCCTGGGACAGTATGGATACTGCAGTCTTCCTTAATGCTTCTTATGAGTTCTGCTTTGCTTTCTCTATTGTGCCTATTTTAGCTTTTTTAAAAATAATAATACTCACTGTAACCTACTGACACTTGTTACCCAAGTTCTACTTTCTTTCATCACCCCCAAGCTCTTACCCATCACCTTGCTCTGGCCAAGCAGTTCCTGGCTCATTGCATCAATCCCATGTTCTCTGTGTTAACTTTTTGTCCTGTCTTGGGACTCCACACACGTTAATGCTGGTGTACTCTGCCCACATCCAGCAAGTGCCATAGCATCTGTATCGTTTGTTCATCGTCATCAACAAAGGCAGGCACCTGCGCATGGAAACACACATAATTGTGTGTGGAAAACTATAGTTTCTTTACAATTCTTGTAAAATAAGTTAGTACCAACAGTGGCCTAAGCAACCACTGAAGACCATCAGATCAGTGGAAGACATCTGGCACATGGATGTTTTTATTTTTGGTATATTAACTGCAAATTTGGTGCTGTGAAGTCATAGATGCAGTGAACAAGAGCCCATTCAAAGCTGCCTGCCTGGTATACTTTTGCCTGTGGGCCAGACAATGACAGCCAAATGATACCATGGAGAAGAAAATGCTGTGCTTTGGACTCGTTAAAAAGTCATTTACAGTGGGCAGTGATTTCACTTCCATTTTTTGTTCTTTTTTTAAAAGAATATTTTATTGATTACTATTACAGTTTTCCCAATTTTTCTCCCTTTATCCCCCCTCCGCCCTGCACCCCCAACCCTCCAGCATTCCCCCACTTAGTACATGTCCATGGGTTGTACATATAAGTTCTTTGAATTCTCTGTTTCCTATACCATTCTTAAACTCTCCCCATCTATGTTATGTCTACCAATTATGCTTCTTATTCCCTGTACCTTCCCCCCGCATTCCTCTCCTCCCCATCCCCACTGAAAGCCCTCCATGTGATGTCCATTTCTCTGATTCTGTTCCTGTTCTAGTTATTTGCTTAGTTTTTGTTTTCACTGTTTTCTTTTTTTTAGGTTCAGTTGTTGATAGTTGTGAGTTTGTTGTCATTTTACTGTTCATAGTTTTTGATCTCCCTCAATTTCTTAGATAAGTCCCTTTAACATTTCATATAAAAAGGGCTTGGTGATGATGAGCTCCTTTAACTTGACCTTATCTGGGAAGCACTTCATCTGCCCTTCCATTCTAAATGATAGCTTTGCTGGATAGAGTAATCTGGGTTGTAGGTCCTTGCCTTTCATGACTTTGAATATTTCTTTCCAGCTCCTTCTTGCCTGCAAGGTATGTTTTGAGAAATCAGCTGATAGTCTTATGGGCACTCCTTTGTAGTTAACTCTCTCTGCTTGCTGCTTTTAAGATTCTCTGTTAATCTTTAATCTTGGGTAACTTAATGATCATGTGCCTTGGTGTGTTCCTCTTTGGGTCCAACTTCTTTGGGCCTCTCTGGGCTTCCTGGACTTCCTGGAAATCTATTTCCTCCACCAGATTGGGGAAGTTTTCCTTCATTATTTGTTCAAATAAGTTTTCAATTTCTTGCTCTTCTTCTTCTCCTTCTGGCACCCCTATGGTTCAGATATTGGAACATTCAAAGCTGTCCCAGAGGACAGCCTCTGGGCCTCCTAAGCCTCTCCTCATTTTTTTGAATTCTTGTTTTTTTCATTCTGTTGTGGTCGGATGTTTATTTCTTCCTTTTGTTCCAAATCATTGATTTGAGACCTGGTTTCCTTCCCAGCACTGTTGGTTCCCTGTATATTTTACTTTATTTCACTTTGGGTAGCCTTCATTTGTTCCTTCATTTTGTGACCAAGCTCAGTCAATTCTGTGAGCATCCTGATTACCAGTGTTTTGAACTCTGCATCAGATAAATTGGCTATCTCCTCATCAGTTAGCTCTTTTTTTGGAGTTTTGATCTGTTCTTTCATTTGGGCCATATATCTTTGTGTTGGCACACCTGTTAAGTTGTAAGGGGGTGGGGCCTTAGATATTCACTAGGGCAGGGCAACCCTCTTTGCTGTGCTGAGGCCCTGCCTGTCAGGGAGGGGCCAGAGAGGGAACAATGAGCCTGGCTTGCTTGGCTCTAGCCCCACTTTTCAACAGACTCTCCTGTGAGACTGGGAGTTTCTCCCTCCGTGGCAACACCTGCCGCAGTCCACAGTCAGCTCCGAATCTCAGTTTCCAGTTCAGCCAGCCCTGCCCGCGTGGTCTGCAACCTTGCCGTCTTGCTGTGGGTCTCCTTCACCTGCCAGGCTGCTTGTCTCCTTCCTATCAGTCTGGTTGAATGTTTCTTTATTTCCTTCATTGTCAGAGTTCCATGCAGTTTGATTTTCTGGCACTTCTGGTTGTTTGTTTTTAGATTGGTTCTTATCCTCCTTTTGGTTGTGTGAGGAAGCGAAAGGTTTCTACCTATACCTCCATCTTGGCTGGAACCTTATTTTTGTTCTAATTATAGTAATATTCCTGAAATGATTGATCCTGTGGTTTATTCTTGTAGATTGCAACCCCCTCCACTCTGGCTTTGTCCTCTGTGTCTTCTATACTTCTTCTCAAATATCGAGACCCAGGAGCATGCAGTGATCACAAGCCTCCCTTTCACCTGAAACAAGTTTGCGAGAGCTTGCATGGAAGGCTGTCTGCATTCCAGTTGAGCTCTTCACCATTTCCCCTGCCATTTCAGTCAGAGTAGAAGGCTGGTGGATGTCCCAACACCCACGACAATGCCAGCATGTGGTCATGGAGTTGGGCTCTCCAGGTAATGAGAGCTGCCAGAGGCCACACTCTTCCCATGGTCCCTGATATTCTCTGCGCTCTCTCCTCTTCTCTTCTGCTGCCCTCTTTTCCCTCAGGGCCACATTTTCCAAACCATTGGTATGGCCATCTGCCTTATACCCAAATCAAGTAAAATACATATATTGGGGGAGGGAAGGAAAGTTTGGGATGTTGTAAGAAAAAATATTAAAAATTTAACTAAGTAGTCCAAATTAATATGTGCACACAACTCTGTTCCCTCCACCTGGAATGAGCTTCCCTCCCCTTGTTACCCTCCAGCTCTCTGCTCAATGTCACTTTCTCAAGGAACCTCCCTCATCCAGACCAAATACTTAGATTGCAAGCTCCCATGGTACCACACACAAATCCTTAGGGCCGCTAGACACAGATGCATTTTTACATTTTTTTGTGTTTATTTGTGTAATGCTTATTTTCTCCCCAGTACATTGTAAGCTTTATGAGGCCAGGAATAGAGTCTGTGGTCCAAACTACTATGGCATTTCCATCCCCTAGCACAGTGCCTGGCACATGGTAATATTTAACATTTATTTGTTGACAAATTTAATGCACTTGATTGGATGCATCTTACCCAAAGGAACTGGACTGGAAATTCTTCTGCTGAGCCTTTGTTGGAAATGTTAGCAATAAGCAAAATGTGCAGACTCTATGGTGGAGTCTTGCTTCAGGCAAGACCTACAGACCTTGGACTTGGAGATCTCTCTGTGGAGCTACTTAGTCCATGTGAGTCTAAATTGACTAGTTCATAAAACTGCTAACTTGGGTGATTTGATTGGTTATTGGGTGAGTTGACCAAATGACCATATTGGCTTCAGATAACCATAGTAAATGTTAGCCAGTTTCATGTACCATCCAATACACTGTCTAACATTTAAACTTCCCACGCTTCAGTTTTTCAGCAAAGTAGTGGAACTTCCTGACACATGAAGAATGCTTTGGGCCTCCTGGGGTATTTCAAAAGAATGAATAGGCTACTTGGAATTAATCCCCTGTCCTTCACCTCTATTTTGTTATATAAAGTCAGGCAGGTAGAAATGTTGGGGAATTTTTTGATCTGTGTTGAAGACAGGTAACATGACACTTTGAACTTTCTGCTCTTCCCAGCAGTTCATTCTTTCTGCTGTTTCTCCTGTTCTCTAAACCTTTCTGCCAAACACGTCATATCTCCCTTTTTCAATGCCCGATTCTTGCTCTGTCCTTGAAAGCATTCTTTGATCTTCCTTCTTTTTGTCAGCATTTCATTTTGGTAGAGTTGCTCAATGAATTACTGCATAAATGCTCTTATCAGAGTCTAAAATTATATCCCTGGAGATCTTTGTAGTTTTCTGGTTTCGATGAATATTCAAGTACTTGTCCAAGACGTCTCTTTCAGACTGCTGAGTACTTCACATTTTTGCCTTATATAAATCAACTCCAATTATGCACACACAATTGTAATTATTAATGAGAAGGACACTGTTCAGATGTTAAGTATGGAGTTCATTCACTGACAAGGTGTTAATTCATATATTCATATTCCAGTGTAGTGGATGAACTACTCAATAGGGGATTATAGCACTATATTCATTAAGTAGATATTTATTGAGCATTCCTTATGTATCAGGCACTTATTAGTCACTGGAGGTAAAATGTTGATCAGACATAATAAATGCCCACACTAAGCTTATGGTACAATAAGAGATAATTTAACCCAATAATTACACTAATAAGCATAAAACTGTACCAATGATATGAGTCAGAAAGTAGAGGTAGGTGTGATGCCCCTGAGAGACTGTAAGAGAGGGTTTGTTTGACCCAGCCAAGTATGTAAAATAAGGCTTCTCTATAGAAACAATGGTTGAGGTAATACCTGAAAGAAGAGTGGTTACTAAATAGGTAAACAGGGTGGGGATATATTGTAAGAGGGGAGAAGAGCATGTGCAAAGGCCCAGAGAACCATCAAGGAAGCCAAGATTTGTAGGACCAAGTTACAGGAGAAACTATACTCACATGAGCCTCATTCTTGCATCTATTTTTACCTTCAGACATTTGCCAAAACAAGAAATGGAGAAAGAAGCTAGGCAGGAAGTGGTGGCCTAAAGCTTTCTGCAGTTTCCCTGAACTGAAAAGATAACAGTTGATGTTTAGAGTTGCCCAGGTAGTCAAGACTTGGGAAGCTAGGAGAGAAGGCAACCACTTAGAAATGATCCAGAAATTCTCTATGCAGTTTCTCTTTGAGAATTGTAATTTGTGAAGATGTAAGGAGAGATGCCAAGACACCCAACAAAATGCAGCACCTGGGAAGACAGTGAGCTGAGCAGAGGTATAAGCAGTCTACTGGGTCTGCTGAAGTGAGGGTGGAATTCAGAGCCCACCAGAATGAAGGCAAACTGGTAAACAACCTAAGTTTTCATTGGAGACCTTAGCAGGGCTTCACCATAAGAGTAAGTATACCCCAAAAGCAAGACTAATCCAGAAACATATCAGTTTAACTAAGCTTGGAACTCCACTTTAACTGGATCAAGGTGGCCTGTTTAGATTCTGCCTACCAGGAGAAAATTAAAACTTTTCTGGAAAAAAAAGATATCAAATAGAACTTCTCTGAGTTAAAAAACATATTGCTCATAATTCAATAAAAGAGTTACCGGGCATATCAAGAAACTAGGTCAAATGTTCAAATTCAAAGAGAAAAAAACAATAAAAAGGAATCTATAGGTGACCCAGATACTAGAATTATCTGATAGGAACTTAAAAATAGCTGTGGTTAATATGTTCAAGAACACACAGGTAAATTCACAAAAGAGCTAGAATATATCTTTTAAAAATCAAATGGAAATTTACAACTAATAATAGAAAAAATCAAGAACTCAGTAGATGGGTGTGTTAGTTTCAGTCCTCCTAGAAGATGACACTCAAAGAGATGTGCAATAGGTGTGGAATAGACGTGCAAAAGATTTATTGGGAAGGATGCCTGTGCGGGAGGGCAGCGGGCACAGGCGAAGGTAGGGAGAGGCTTCGAATCGTGATGCAGCTCTGATTCCTATGAAAGGAGAGAAGAGGACTGATATGGATAAAGTCTTAGACTTAAAACAGTTCCAAGTAAGATTGCGAAGTCGATGTTGATCTTTTGAAGAGTCCTGTGTTTTGTGGGAATAAGCCTGCTTTAGTGCCCCTCTGTGCTCAGTCCTTGGCTGGGACTTGCCCACCAGAGGTGTTGCCTCTGCCTCAACATAAGGTGGATGCACAGGGGCAGCAGGTGGGGTGCTCAGTCGGTCACAATCCCCACAACAGGAGACGTGCCTGGTGTCGATTCATTGCCACCGCATTCCAGCCGTGTGCCACACAGCTTTCCTTCTCCGTGCAGGTTCAGGGAGCACCTTCACGGTCCCATGGGTCTCTTTTTCTGATGGGAAAATTAGAGGTGGAGATTTGTAGGGTAACCACACACCTTGCTCTGCAGTTGGTCTTGGGGTGTAACTGGTTCTTACCCTGACCCTTCCACACTATTTATTCTAAATTACCCTTGCCCTCAGCTATTGCCTTGGCAAGTCCTTGTGACTGCGTAGCCTCCTTCTCAGTCACTGAGACCATTTCATTTGTATGGCCGCGTTGCCAGTTTTGGGTGGCTAATGAAGGCTGACTAGGGTCATTTTTCTACTTGGTTGTTCACTTCCTCTTTCTGTGGTGGATGCATTCTGGTAAGCATTAGTGTGTGATACGAAAATTCTCACCCTTCATGCCCATGCCTCTATGTTTACCCATACCCCTCTACCCCAGACTGCTTGCTCTCTAAACTTTCAGTCATTTTCTCTGGCCACTAGCCACTGCCCAGAAATCTATATACATTCTCACCTGGGGCCGTTCCTCCATAGTAGAAGTATATTATATACTGAATAGTTGCTAACTGAGTAGATGTTAAACGTTCTCACAACACACAAAAAGACTGTAATTATGTGAGGTGATGGGTGTGTTGACTAACCTTATCATGGTAATCATTTCACAATATATATTGTACATGTATCAATCACATCATTATGTTGGACACCTTAAATTTACACAGTGTCATTTATCAATTATACCTCAATCATGCTGAAAAAATAATAAATAAATACATAGAAAAAGAATAGAAAGGTTATAATTTAAACCAAAAGAGAGCTGGTATAGCTTTACTAATATCAAGAATGTAGTTTGACCTATCTCGTGCTAAATTCAACACTCAGCGAAAACTATGTTTTCTAACACTGAACTGCCAAAATAAGTAAATATATGTTTCAAAAATATCTTGAAAATTATTTTGATGGGTTGTCTAAATAAAAGGTCATGATTTGAGGCATATTGTCAACTTGATATGCACTTTGCGTAGATACTGCTAACGTTACTAATGATGTCTCACTTTGAACAGAATGCTTTCAAGTCTGGAAGATTTGAGGAAGTTGAACGATTTGTTACCCTAGTGTGCCAGGAAAGGTAAAATTTTAAAGTACGCTATGTAATTGTTTCCTAAAATACTTTTTAAATTTTAATGATAATGCTGTATATAGTGAACTTTGCATTAATTTGGAAAGCAGCAAAAAGCTTTAGAAAGCTCTGGACGAACTAGATGTAGATTACCTAATACTTTAGTAAAGAACAGTAGTCCACTTAAGGGGATATAGCAATTGCTTCAAATTACTGTGTGCTTTAACAAACCATTATCAAGCTAACAAGGTGTAACTTACCTTATGTGATGATTAAACAATCAGAGCTAGCATTTCAGAATTAGTTTCAAAAGTGAAAGAACGCTAATGAATATCACAAAGGAGGTCAAGTCAGTGTTAGCCTGAAATAGTCATCAACTTGAAAGTGTTTTGCCAGGCACAAGGATATTGGAATATTTTACACATTTATTAATCTTGTGTGAGGCTACTTTCTGTCATAAAATAGTCTTCATTTGATTAAAATGGGAAAGAGGCACAAATGCTATGTCAGGTCTTTATTTGCAAAGAGAAACACAAATAAGTCAGAAATGGAGCTTTGTCACCAATGTTGTAGAATGTTAACCACACAAGACCACGTGGGTTATAAAGTGCCTTGTATGGGCTCTGGCATGGACTACTTGGCTTCAAATCCATGTTCTACTTGCTAGGTGGCCTTGGGCAAGTTCCTTAACACCTTCCTTTCTTTACTGGGAAACAGAGGTGATAAGAGTAACTGATAAGATGTTTCCTGATCAAGTTCTAGAATGAGATTTTCAAAGCACACTTGGGGAGGGGGTAGAATTTAGTAAATGTTCAATAGTATTATTTCATTGTTATTATAAATACCTGGCACATGATAGACCATTAAATATATCTCTACACAACACACATTTGTGTGTGTATATATATATTAATTAATATATTAAGATTAATATATTATATACTAGTTACATAATGTGTTAATTAATATATCAAGTGATATTTTATAAATAGTTAATGTAGTTGACATTTTAATATATTAGATTAAATTATATATATCTTGATGCCTTTAATTCACAGTAAAAATATGAAGAGTCAAATGATACCCACAGCCGGCAGCCTCTTACTTCCAAGCTTTGTGTGCCCAATTGGAGGAAAGGTTTATTCCAATAGTTTCTTATACTAATTACCTCAAATTCCTGGGAATCTCTTCTGAGGAAAACTTGGTTTTCCTAGGAAACTCAAGAATGTAGATGTGTAAATATTCCCTTTCATTGTAAAGCTTCCAGTTCAAACTTCTCTATATTGGGAAAAGCAAACCCTGCTCTTATCAAAGTGTGAGCCACAGGGATGTTTAGCCTCACAAAAATTTCTGAATAGTTCAAGGAGAAAAAAAGGGGTGGTTTCAAGCGCATATAACAAGAATTACGTAGGTAACTGCTTCAATATTTCTATCAAATGTTTACCAAAGGCACTTTGAAAACCTTCCATTATTCCTTAATAGATAGCCGTTTGAATAATGCTTTTGCTATAGAGATTCTCCCGCAATGAACTTTATAACTGGAATATGGCCACACTCCCCAGTTAATAGGACAATAGCACATTTTATTAAGCTATTCTTTGGATGTTCCCTTGGAGAATCTTCTCATTCAGTTTGATCTCCCATTCTTGGTGATGCAGTAGTGCAAAGAAAAAAGGTTACCCAATTCTATGGGTAATTGAGATTTTATTTTAAAATTTAAATAAAGTAATAAGTAATGCATCTTTTGTGATTTATACATGTGGAAAAAGGGGATTTCCCTGGTGTAAAATGAAACTGGCTTTATAGAGAGAGACATAGATCCAAATATCTCTAGTTAGTACTTTACAGATGCCTGGTGCACAGTAAGCACTAAAATGAGTCAGAGCCACGTTATTAGAATTTTCAAAAACATCCTTCTCATCAAACTTTTTAATTCTCTCTCTTTAAGGTCCAGCTCAGTGCCTGACTAATTCATATGAGGAATCAGTTCAAACAAATATGCAAATGACTGACAATTCATTTGTTTTCTTTCTTAGAGGATATTTGTACTGTTGCAGGCTTTTAGTAATAATGTGGAGGTAGAATAGAATAGTGCTAAAAATCCCAAGCTCTGTAAACTTTTACCATAGCTGTAAACGTGAGTAAGTCACTTGGTCTCAGGCCCTCAACTGTAGAATGGGGTAGAAATGCATATTACCCCCAGATGAGATACCCCATACAGAGCATTTATTGTGACCAGTGGAAAATGTCTGAATTGTGGAGATTCATAAATACAGGAATTTAGAGATATTTTGAGCAATGAAACATTGTTAAACACCATAAATTATGAGGGGGAATGAGAATTATCTTCTGGAGGGTGGGTCCCTTGTAGTAGAAGCTTCTCCTGATAGGTGAGTGTTCTAGAAACCCATCTGTATCAGTGTTCCAGCTGGCATTGTTGTGAGAGGCTGCATTCAGCTTCAGTGAATTTTTTTTTGGAAGACTCTTTAAATGCATTTGCCCATCTCATGATGGGTGACTTATGAGCGCACCTGCCCACACCATGCTGACTGTTCAGCAGTTTTTGACTAAAAATGGCTTGAACCCTCACTATTCACCTGATCTTGCCCAAGGAACTTTTGCTTCCCCAGATGAAAAAAGTCCTTAAAGGGAAATGTTTTGCTGATATGGAAGAGGTGAAACAACAAAAAAAATGGCAGAAGCACTAAAAAGCATCAAAATCAATGAATTCAAAATGGTTTTGAGCAGTGGAGAAAATGTCTTAATAGGTATTTTGCATCAAATGGAGAATACTTTGAAGGTACTGAAGTTTAAACATGTAAGAATAAATACACAACTTTTTATAAATAAATTCTGTCTCTCCTCCCCCCCCCCCCCCCCGTATGTCTCTTAAGACATTATCTGGGCAACTACAGTTAATGCTGGCCTCAAAAATACCATAATATATATTTATGACCCAGTGATCTCACTTCTGGGAATATATCCAAAGAAACCCAAAACACTAATTTGAAAGAATATACACACCCCTATGTTCATTGCAGTGTTACTTATAATAGCCAAGATATGGAAGCAACCTGTGTCCATAAGTAGATGAGTGGATAAGAAAGTTGTGGTACATTTACACAATATCACTCAGCCATAAAAAAGAATGAAATCTTACCATTTGCAACAGTATAGATTGACCTGCAGAACATTATACTGAGTGAAATAAGCCAGTTGGAGAAAGACAAATACCATATGATTTCACTCATATGTGGAATCTAATGAACAAGCTGAACTGACAAGCAAAATAGGGACAGACTCATGGTTAGAGAGCTGGATGACAGCTGTTGAGGTGGGGGTGGGGGGTGGGGAGGTGGGGCGGGGCTGGATGGGGAGGAATTGAGCAAAAAAGAAAAAAAAGAGAAAAAACTCATAGATATGGACAATGTGGTGATTGCTGGTGCAGGCGATGTATGAACGTGGAGAAGGATATGGGGGAATAGCCAGAGACTTGACTTGGGGAGGGGAACACACAATACAGTGTACAGATAGTGTTATAGAATTGTGCACCTGAAACCTGTATAATTTTCTTAGCCAGTGTCACCTCAATTAATTCAATAAAAAGGGGAAAATAATATACTCTATGGCTTCCCATCTGATTCCCTATTGTGACTATAATGAAGATATTGGGTTGGCCAAAAAGTTTGTTTAGTTTTTCCATAGGATGGCTCGAGTAGTGCTTAGTTGTCTTTACCTTCATTCACAACAATTTTGTTAGATCGTATTGTGACAGCTGTCATATCAGTGTGCATTAAAAAATTATCAAAATTGATGGATTTGTGTGCAGCCTTTCAATATTGAAGATGGAAATATATAACATTTCAAGCATATAATGCTTTATTATTTCAAGAAAGGTAAAAACCCAACTGAAACACAAAAAGGGATTCATGCAGTGTGAGAAGGTACTGTGACTGATTGAACGTGTCAAAAGTGGTTTGCGAAGTTTCTTGGTATTATTGACATGTTGGCTAAATAATTCATTGCTGTGGGCATGTCTTATGCATTGGAAGGTGTTTAGTAGCCCTGCCCCATGCCTGCACCCTCCAGCTTCTACCCACTAGAAGGAGATAGCTGACATACTCAAAATATCCAAATCATTGAAGTCATTGGTGAAAATGCAAAACGTGTCTTTTATTTTATGAAAAAACTAAACAGACTTTTTGCCCCCCCCAAAAGTCTGATATTCATATGCCAGTATTTATTTAGCACTTACTGTGTGTCAAGCATTTGTAACGTACTAACTAGAAATATCAAAATGAATGAGACAAGAAACAGATCATTTGCAACTCAATGTGATTAATGCTTTGGGGCCCTATTTCCTCCCTTCATGCTTAACCAGCTTTAATCATGGGGAGAGTTGCCTAGAACAATTAACTTGGTTTCAAGTAGACATTTTTTCCTGTACTTCCTTTAGAGCTGAATTTACCTTTTTGAAAAAGTCTAGATATATTTCTTTCCATCTTTCCAAACTGGCAGAGCTTTTTCTCATCCATCCCCAGGTTGCTGTCAGGGTATGACCTCCTACTGCCCAGCAGAGACCCCTAATGAGGACTGAATTGGCCATGTTTCATTCCAATGAATAATAGGCCTCGTCACCCCTCAGTGCCCTCCAGATTTACTCACAGGTCCCTGGGGACGTTCCAGCAAATAAATCCCCTGACCTGCTGCAGGATCCTTTACTCCCACTGAGGCCCTTCTTGAGGCTCCTTGCTGCCTCCTTAGCCAGGCTGCCTCAGCCTCAACCAATCTGGATTTCAAATCCCAAATGCCCTCAGTCCCTCTGTTGCATATTTGTACCAGCGAGATTTCTCCATGTTTTGGTCTGTTGAAGGTAGAGCCACCACCCTGTGAGTCTACCCTTTTAATATCAGTGTCTTCAATCTGTGATGTATTTGTTTACCTGCAAGACTGGGTTCAATCTTCACATGGGCCCTCTATTCATTTTAACTCAGGCCCAGAGGAGTCTGCTACGTCTCTGTGTGATGGGCTGAGCCCCCTTGGCCCCTCTGAAATCACAGTTGGTCAGGTTTGACCCTGAGCTGCTGCACTGCTTCCAGACACAGTCTTGGGGTGATGGGAAAAGGGAGAGAAATGAAATCAATAATGACAGCGGGGCTGATAAATCGTTTTCTCTTTGCTTCTGGTTGTCTCTATGGCTCTGTGAAGATCTGTCGGTGCCAAACACTGTCACTGCTACAGGGCCAGGCCCTTCTCAAGTAAAATACTATAGGATAGTATTTTATCCTATACTTTGGAAGAATACTTTTGCATTCAGAGCAGTAATCTACTGAGTAAACCAGAGGTACCCAAAAGAAATTACATCAGCTTGCTTGTTAGGCTCATTAGTTGTTCTGTGGCCTCGCATCCCACCCCCCCCCCCCTTACAGATGATCCGAGAGCAATTTTTGGCTTTCTTGTAGTGACATCGAAGTAACGCCCATCAAATGTTACCTCCAGTCGCTTTATACAGTTCAAGCTTCTGTAATACCCCAGTGTTTCAGTTAACCTTTACTGTCGTGTGCCTTGTGTAAATAAATGGATTTGAAATTTAAGTCTTTTATAATGTGGGGCTGACAATATGGAAAAGGGGGAGGAAGATTTTCACCAAAATTTTAGGTGGCCAAATGCCAGCTCTATGTTTTTTACTCATTTCCCTGGGTAACCTCGGGGCATCAGCCTCCATTCATTTCCTACCGCTCCAAGCCTGGGAGCCGATGTTAGCGGTGACTACAGCCTGGATATTATCCGAACTCTCACTGAATCACAGCTGACAGTGCTGCTATTTCTAAGCCACAGAATCACTCTTTGAACAAAATGCAAGTGCTGTGTCTTTTCAACCTGTTCTTCAACAGCGGAAGCAGCAGGATTCCAGCACTGTATAATAACTGTCAGAAACAATTTCTGCTCTGTAAGTGAGGTGAAGCAAAATGTCAAAATATTTGAATACATTTCATTGAGGATATCTTCTTTTAAATTAGTGAAGGCTAGAGAAGAAGAATCCCATTCTCTCACATAATAAATATGCATAGAACCAAGGAGCCACGTGCATTCTAATAAAGCTGAGTCCTGGCTTATTAATGCGTTATGGGTTCACAACAATAAAACACAATAATTACTAGTTAAAGAGATGCCAGTGTTGGCCTTTTACTAACATCCCTGAACATATAATTCACAATAAATTTAGTAAGGCTGAAGTCAGCCCGTTAACAAACCTGTTTTCGGCAAACACTGGGATGGAGGAAGCAATCGTGTCCCTCCATAAGGCACCTTCCCAAATGTGCACAACTCACTGTCAGTTAGATTCTGCAGTTTGGACACGTGAATCCTTGCTTGTGTTAATACAAGTGAGAGTTTGGGGAGCAGCGGTAAGGAAATATCTCACTAGAAAACTACCACCATTAAAGAAAGAAATCGCAGGACAGTGTACACACCGATTGGTGGTGTGAAGGAGTTTGTTTTGAAGTCAAAGGTTTAGGCAAGAAAATTGCTGAGCAGAGGGGCTAAGAACCCTATGGGACTGGATCAGGATGGTGGACTGAGGACATACTTTTCTGCCAAATTAGAAAATTCTGGACTATGGAAGATGGAAGGGATAGAGCAGGCCAGAGCAGAAGGTGTCATAGTCTAACACAAATGAAAAAGGAAACCACCCTGGGCTTCTGTTTCCTGGGTCTGCTGACCAGCCAGTAAACTAACAGGGAGAGGAGAAAGAGGTCCTGCAAATTACCAGGGTTTCTTCTTCATTTTTAAAAGCGTGCTTTAGAACATGTAGCTTCACTCTCTTACGTTGAACAACAGGTGGCAGAGGTGCTTGCTACAAGCCTTGAAGCTAAAAACTACACTCTAAGGAAAATCAGGATGCCACACAAGGAATGCTGGGAGTTGGGAGTAGGACCTGAAGGAATACTAAATCTCCACAACAGATTTGGATGGAGAGGCAAAGACATTACGGTCTTCAAATGAGTAATACACTTATTTACCCATGGCGAGGAGGGGTTTGGAGTATGTGGGCATTAAGCAGACAGGCTGATGGAGACCCCTATCTCCCAGGCAGGGGAGAGGCATGATGGAGAAACAGAGGAAATCTTCTCCAATTCTGTACATTAATCAACCTCGCTCATTATTCATTAAATGCATGGGCACCCAACGATCACCAGCCATTGCATAAAAACTCACAGTACAAGAGAGAAAAACCAAGTGAACTAACAGAATGGTTGGCAACAGAGGTAATTAAGAGAACTGAAGAGAATATTAAATCAGCTCTAATTAGTATCTTCAATGACAATCAAAAGACTATTGATCCATAAAAGTAGAACACAGTGCAAAAGAAAGGAGCAGTCATAAAATGAAGAATGGTTGGAGATTAATATTCTGATCACTGGATTTTAAAAAATTAACAGAAGGCTTAAATAATAGAAAGGACATAGAAAAATTTATTATTAATCTGGAAAATAAAGTTGAGAAAATCTCTTAGAACATGAATGACTAAAGAGATAAAAATATTGTAAGAACTGAGTTTAGGCACATGGAAGATCAATACTTAAAATCAAACATCTCTCTAATGTTTTTTTTCTGTAAGAAAGAGTCTGACAGAAGTGAAGATGTAATAGAAATCATAGAAAATATTTCCCCCAATGGAAGGCACAAACTTCAGATTGAGAGTCTACTGAATGGTAAGGAAAATGAACAAAAAAAGAACCGCTGATCAAATCCAAATGAAATACCTGAGCAGAGATATTTCAATATTTGTTAACAAAATTTACTACTTTAATAGCTTAAAGGCTAAAAGCTTTGTTAATTTTCAGAATAATATGTTGTATATACTCACCATTTACTATTTATATTATATTGGGTTGTTAAGATAAGAAAAGTGATTACTAGGTATAAATACTGGTAAATAAACTTAAAGATTCAACCTTACTGTCAATAGCAAAAAAGCAAATTAAAACAACAATTCGGTATTAATGTGCTCTTCTGACAAACATTTAAGCATTTGAAAATGAGGAAATAGGCAGTCTCAAACACTGTTTCTGAGAGTGTAAAATGGAAAAGCTCTTAGGAAGGGTGGCTTGGTCTATTCATCCAAACTTAAAATCCAGAGATTGCTAGAGACAAAGTATCCTTCTCTAAGTATCTGCTGCAGAGAAATGCTTGTGGATGTGCAAGAAACTTTCTGTGGAGCATGCCCATTGCCGCGCTACTACTTCTAAAAAGAAGAAACAGGCAGTAACCCAAATGTGGAAAATAGAGAATTGGGTAAATGATGTGATGATATACAACTACTAAAACACAGGATGTAGTTGTAAAAAACAAATTGAAATGCTCTTATTTAAAATGCTCGGAAGAAAAACCGTGTGATGTTTGGAACGGAGGCAGAGAAACACCGGGGTGGTGGGGTTTCAGGCTCGTCCTGGGTCTCCTATACCTGTCTACAGCCTGTGCGCTGACCCTCAGAGCGATGCCTAGCCAGGGCCATGCTTTACTCCCCCTTCGCCTGCTTGTTTCTCCAAAGTTTGGGCGCAGACAGAGGCCTCAAAACATTTGTTAAGGACATTTTTTTTCCTGATGCAATATTTTTTTTACATTTATTCTCTTTCTAATTCACGCTATGCAGAAAGAGGCACTTTTCCCCCCATAATTTGTTTCTCAGAGAAACTAAAACTAATAGAATTGAGATTTGGTACAGTTATGTGTAGAAAATCTACATTTTTAAGGATTTATATTATAAATCAATCCAGCACCTTAATGTCTTCCATGAAGGTTGCAATGCTGGGATCGACAAGGCATGATTTGGTATGATTTGGGCAGTTGCCGATAAGGTTGTGGAAAAATAAAATTCTCTTTGTCTTGCTGACAGATCCTAACAGAGCCTAAATTGTTATCTGCTTCCTTTCCTGCTTGGTTTCAGAAAAGTTAATCCTGTTATAGTTGGACATTTCTGTATTAAAATTTAGTATCTTTTGGATAGTTAGTCTTGTTAAAAAAAATCTTTCTGTTCTAGTCCAAGTATTATTACAGTATTATTTCAGTCCCTGTCAAATTCAGAGCTGAACTTCTGATTTCTCTCTCCATTAGATATTCAGTGGGTCCAGACCCCAATCTCAGTGTGAAGTGGGGTGGGGGTTATGCCAAGGTGGCCTACTTTCCAGGTTCTGCACAGTTGAAGGTGCTTGAGGGGGGCAATTGTGATCAGGACTGTGGCTGATGTTGGCTCACAGGTAGCACAAAAGATGTCCTTTAAGGCATCCTGCCCAGCTCCCTAGTGTAGGTAATCTCAGGAAGGCACAGCTACTTCTTTCTGCCTCCCCCTCAAGGCCCATTCACTCTGCTGATAGGTCCTCCACATTCTCCCTGGACGGTTCGTGGCGGGGACCCTGGCAGACTGTCTGTACTTCAGGCTAATTTCTGTGCCATACTCCAGCACGAGAGAATTTTGGGACAATTCATGAGCAGTCTTTGCTCAGGCTCTCCAACGTAGGCCATTCCACATCCCTGTTGTCTTTCTCCTAGTCTGGTAACGGGAGACGTGCTGCAGGTTCTGCCAGAGGGCAAACACCAGATGAGGTGAAGAATCCATTTTCTTTATTCAGAATCACCCCAAATTCAGAATTTCTGGAGGAATTCTCTTGGAAGCTTTCCCCTTCACTCATCACCCCTGTCCCCACTATAAAACTCCCTCAAAGAAGGGAAAACGCAGCTTGTTCTTACTTTCTTCCTCCAGTTGTGTTCCGCATGTTCTCCTGCTCCCCTCCAGCTCTCACACCACCGTGACAGCCTGGATGTTATACTTGAGAAGGTGCTTCCCTGAGCTTAGAACCCAAGGAATTAAAAGCTTTTATTAGTTTTTTTTTCAACTGTGAACTTTCTCCAGGGTAATCTATGTTCTTTCTGTTTAAAAACCAGGTGGAGGAAGGCCCTGTTGGCAGTCTAGAAAAGGACGAGGCAACTTTAGCTAATTATTTATACCATCTCTGCAAAGACACAGTACTAAAAATGATTCAGTGAGTGAGAAATTAAGAAGGAATTTGAGAAATATAATGAGCAGCTTACTTTGTTAAAGAGTTGTTGCTTAATGAAAATCTGTAGGAATCTGAATTTTTGCAAGTTCCCTAGGAGATGCATTGGTCAGGCAGGTTCAGGAAGACCTGTCTGTTGACTGTTGTCCTTGCCAGCAGAGTAATAAGAGATCACAATTGATTCCAGAGCATTTGTGAACACCCGGCATTTGGGTGGCTGCTTCTTCAAAGTAAGGGGAGCGGAAAGAAAGAGAAAGCTCAGGTCATGATGATGAATCCAGCTGTTGTCTAAACTACTCTGCAGTTTTTTTGAGGCATGGCTGTACCTACTGTAACTGGGCTGTGAGAGGTTCTCTAAGATCTGTATGATGAGTCCACTTGCCTTGTTTTGCTTTAGTTGAATGGGTACTCAAATCTTAATCTCCCCAAAGGGGTAAAAGCTGGGCTTTTAGAGGGGAGCAGAAGGAGTCTTAGATACAGTATGGTTTGTGGTCCTCCAAAGCTCGACTCTACTCACCCAAATTTTATTCCTTAATATTCAATTCCTCTCATTAGGGAGAATTTTAATTTAATCTACATTTGAATTAATTAGTTAATTAAAATGATTTAATTTAAATCCATTCATTAAAATAATATTTTCTCCTTCTGGGAAAGGTAGAGAAAAAAGAAAGTTGAGAAACACCCAATATGACTGAGGCATATACACTTTTCCCCAAATTATTTCTGAAAAAGAAAACTGAAACCAAAACAAAAAAGAGAAAAGCAAAGCACTTCTTTCATTCAAAGTTTTTAAGATTTTCTCATAATACCTGCAAAAGTGAATATTAAATTCTATGAACCTAGTCTATTACAGCAGCAAGAAGTAGCCCCTGTTCTTATCATCCTGTCAGAGAAAGAGAACTTAGAATTGTTTTATGTCCAATAATCTATAAACCGTCTTGCACAGATGGTATCCAAACATTGATCTCCACTTCTCTGTTTTGCACCGAAACTATTGGAAGATCAGCAAGCTTATATGACAAGAAATAAAATTTGGCCATAAAAATAATAAGCCAATCACATAACTTTTATAGCTTTTTATTGTTGTTAGGAAAATAATATTCTTACTCTCAATACTGATAAAGCTTTAGTGAAAGGGCTTTATTTCTCCCTGTGTTACCATCATTTACCATGTCACCCTCCTCTGAACTCTGAAAAATTACCTGCAAAAGTTTGGAGGTTTTGTTAATGTGTTGTGTTGCCTTAAGCTAATAAAGCCTTTTATAAAACCAAACCAAACATACACTACCTATGGAAGAAGGCAGAAAAAAATTCATACAGTTGGAAAACTCTCTTCTATACACTGCAATACTACTACAAAAATCATTTCAGTTGGAAATAAAACAGATAATAAAAGGCATTCACCTGCCTCATTACTGTGTCTACCACTTGAAGGTATATTGGTCCTACCTGCTGCTACATAATCTTAATCATTTGATTGTTGTACCATTAAAACTGCAACCCTCTTACTCATTTCAATAGCTGCGGAATCTTTGATTATAGAAAATGAGACTCTGCCTGGGTCCTCACACATGTCTGGGTGATTTTAATTTTAAAGCATATTGTGGCCTCTTGGAAAATTGGTTAAGAGGCTCACTTCCACTCACTTTTAAAAAAATTATCTTGAGTGTTGAAAGCAATATAAATGATCTTTCAAGTTGCCTTGTTCAATTCTCTTGAAATAAACAATAAATATTTATCGAAAAAAAACCTGGAAAATGGGATATTTTAAATTTTGGAGGAGACATAGTAGGAGCTCTGATAGGGGGTAGCTTTCCTGACTACCCCATTTATGGTTTACCCCATTTATCAGAAATAAAAATATCTGACTTTTATTTAAAAATTTCAGTTCATTATAAGGTAAAGTCTGAGGCCTATGTGTATTCATCTGTATTAGGTAACATAAATGTCACAGATATTTATTTATAAATCAATAAGAAATGTTGCTAGCTTAAGACAAAAAAGCAAAGCAAAATTAATAATAGAAGAGACAAGAATATTGAACATTCAGGGTCTTTCACTGACATTACAGATGAGGATGGGCAATTATTATTGACCATCTATGGCATAAGTAGGCATTGTTTTTGTTCTTAATAAGATTCCTTTCTCAACAGTAAGATAGGATAGAGGTGGAGATCACAGTTAATAACCCATCCGACTGGGGGTCTCTTTCACATGTAGGTAACAGAAAATCCCCAAGTGTGAGGAGGATTTTTTTTAAAAATATATTTATTGATTATGCTATTACAGTTGTCCCATTCCCCCCCCAACTCCACTCCATCCTGCCCACCCCCTCCCTCCCACATTCCCCCCCTATAGTTCATGTCCATGGGTCATACTTAAAGTTCTTTGGCTTCTACATTTCCTACACTATTCTTACCCTCCCCCTGTCTATTTTCTACCTACCATTTATGCTACTTATTCTCTGTACCTTTCTCCCCTCTCCCCCTCCCACTCCCCTATTGACAACCCTCCATGTGATCTCCATTTCTGTGGTTCTGTTTCTGTTCTAGTTGTTTGCTTAGTTTTCTTTTGTTTTGGTTTTAGGTGTGGTCGTTAATAACTGTGAGTTTGCTGTCATTTTTACTGTTCCTATTTTTTGTCTTCTTTTTCTTAGGTAACTCCCTTTAACATTTCATATAATAAGGACTTGGTGATGATGAACTTCTTTAACTTGACCTTATCTGAGAAGCACTTTATCTTCCCTTCCATTCTAAATGATAGCTTTGCTGGATATAGTAATCTTGGATGTAGGTCCTTGCGTTTAATCTTGGGTAATGTAATTATGATGTGCCTTGGTGTGTTCCTCCTTGGGTCTAGCTTCTTTGGGACTCTCTGAGCTTCCTGGACTTCCTGGAAGTCTGTTACCTTTGCCAGATTAGGGAAGTTCTCCTTCATGATTTGTGCAAATAAGTTTTCAATTTTTTGTTCTTCCTCTTCTCCTTCTGGCACCCCTTTAATTCGGATGTTGGAACGTTTCAAGATATCCTGGAGGTTCCTAAGCCTCTCCTCATTTTTCCGAATTCTTGTTTCTTCATTCTTTTCAGGTTGGATGTTTCTTTCTTCCTTCTGGTCCTCACCATTGATTTGAGTCCCAGTTTCCTTCGCATCACTATTGGTTCCCTGTACATTTTCCTTTGTTTCTCTTAGCATAGGCTTCATTTTTTCATCTGGTTTTCGAACAGATTCAACCAATTCTGTGAGCATCTTGATAACCAGTGTTTTGAACTGTGCATCCGATAGGGTGGCTATCTCTTCCTCGCTTAGTTGTATTTTTCTGGAGCTTTGAAGTGTTCTGTCATTTGGGCCTTTTTTTTTTTTTTTGTCTTGGTGCATCTGTTACTTTAAGGGGCGGAGCCTTAGGTGTCCCCAGGGCGGGGTAACGCTGGTCTCTGTGCTGTGACACTGTACGTGGGGGAAGGGCCGAGAGGGAGCAATGGTTCCCGCTCCACTCTCCACTGGACCTCAATCTTTCACTCTGCTACCCACAATCAAACTGGGCCCCTCTGGTGCTGGTTCCCGAGTGGGTGGGCTTGTGCACGCCCTAGGCCCCTGTGGGTCTCTCCAACGACCTCTCCTGTGAGGCTGGGAGTCTCTCCTGCTGCCTCCCCAACCCCCACGGGCGCTTTCAATCAAAGGTTTGAGGCTTTATTTCCCCGAGCTGTAGCCCTGGGTTGCGCGGTCTGCTTCACTCCCCTCCCTTCGTCAGGTTTATCTATGTTCGAATGTGGGGCTGTGGTGTGCTACCCGCACTCTGCTTGCCCTGCTCTCCTCCACTCTGAGTCCGGCCCTCTCAGTTTATCTGCGTGGATGTGGGGCCCGCAGGGTCTGCTAGTGCTCGGACTGCCTGCCCCGTTCGTCCCTCACTCCGTCAGTCTCAGTCCCGCCACAGTTACTGGACTCCTCTCCACCCCGGTGCCCGTCTCAGCCCCTCCTACCGGTCTAGATGAATGTTTATTTTTTATTTCCTTGGTGTCGGACCCCCTTGCTGTTAGATTCTCTGTCAGTTCTGGTTGTGCGAGGAGGCGCAGTGTATCTACCTACGCCGCCATCTTGGTTCTCCGTTTGAGGAGGATTTTTTGACTCCTGTAAAGCCAGGGGTAGAGCTGGCTTTCAGGTACAGCGTATACATACAAGGGAGGCATCTCTCTGTGTCTCAGCAGGGCTCCACTGCCCTCTGTGAGTCACCCTCTTTTTCAGGCTGTATTCTGTGGCAAGAAGCCTGGGGAAAAGATTCTGAGCCATGCCTCCCTGGACCTATAGTCGTTTCATGTTCCTCCTTGACTTACCTTGACCTCTAGCAAAGCGGTGCCTGTTCAGATTCCTGGGACCTTCTAGTCCTGCTTAACTGGGATCCTCGACTATTTATTTTTGACTAACTCATTGTATTGCTTTGTAGACATTGATATGATGTCCTAAGAGCACCAAACACATGGTTGTTTTATTTAAAAGCTCTCCAGTGATTCTAAAGTATAGCCTTAGTCTATGGCCTGCTGGTAAATATTTAACAACCGGCTCCCTGGAGTGGAAGGGTGGGGAAAAAGAAACTGTAATTTGTAGCACTTGCTGATTTTCATGGTGCAAATACACCCATCATGGCCAACTCAAGTTATAAACACAATATCGCTGAACACGGAGTTGGGAAATATGTGTATACCTGGCTCTGGTAAGCTGGTGAGACCTGTCTCCAGCACACAATACACACTAGTAGAATCATCGATTTGGATGATTGGTCGCTAAATCTCTGCAGAATTTAACACTTGACTAATGCCTCTTTCCCAAAAATCTGTCTTCCCTTGATTTCTGTGGCATAGCATTTTCCCATTTCTCCTCCTGTCCCCAAATGCTCTATCTCCAACCCGCTTTTCAGACCAATCTTCTTTTAACCGAACTTAACATGGGGGAGCACCCAGTACTTGATCCTACGCTCTATTCTCCTTACACAAAGTTCTCTCTTACTCTTAAGGTTTCATCCCTGCTGTTGCCCCAATTACTGTCCGTGTAATTAATGACTGAATATTATACCTTCAGGAGTCACCTTCCTCCTGGGCAGACTCTAGTGTCCACCTGCCTACTCCTGATCTCCATGTGTATGTCTCATCTATGCCTCAAATTTAATGTCATAAAAATAGTACTTATCGCTCTTTCTTCATCCTCCTAAACCTCACTGCCCTCAAGTCTTCAATAGCTCAGTGAATGGCACCACTATTCACAGTGTTGGACAAGCCAGAGCCCAGGGAGTCACTGTTGACACCTGCTCACCTTCATATCAAACAATTACCACGTCCTGAGGATCTTTACTTCCTTAAATTGCTCTTGAAATCATCCACTTCTCCCCATGATCCTTGCTGAAATAAACCCTTAAGGAAAGAGACGCTAACTTCCCAGAGAGATGCATTTGAACTGACACTTGAAGGGTGAGTAGAAAATTACCGAAGAAGGGGAGGAAGGTATTCTGGGCAGAGAAAACAGCAGACTTTTAACCACGACAGAGGCCTAGATGCCATGTTACATCTCTACCTGCCTGTCTGCTAAGCATATCAAGTTTAACACAGGTAAAACAGAAACTTGATTCTGCTCACATCTCTCTATTTTTTATTCTTCTTCCCCATCTCAGGAAATGGCCCAAATATTCATTCACTAGTTGTTAAATGCAAACACCTAGGAATCATCGTTCCTGGTATCCCCACATCCACTTCCTCAGCAGGTTGTATCCGCTCGATCGCTGTCTGTTACTTCTTCCCACCTCCACTACTGCCACCCTTGGCCAAGCTTACTGTATATCCTGCTTGAATCAAAGCAATGCCCTGCTAAACAGACTCCCGAAATTCCTTTCTCAACATAGCAGTCGGAGTGACTTCTATAAAAAATGGCCAGATCATATATCTCCCTTGCTTAAAGTCTTCCAGTTTGCTTCCCATCACACTTACAATAAATTCCATCTAGCCCTGCCCTGTAAGTCTCAACATGACCTGCTCCCTGACCACCTTTCCTACCATGTGCTACCAGCCTCACTCCAGTCTCAAACCAGCATTGGTTTTCTTTCTGCTTTACAAACACATTGAGCTTCCTTCCCCCTCAACATTTTCCTTCTCCCAAGTCTTAGGAACCTTCATACTTGCAGTTCCTCTCCTGGAATGATCTGACCCTAAATCTTTATTTTTCTAGGAAGGTCTCCCTATCCATGTGGAAATGGAGACCTACCCCTCTTAACTGACCACCACATCACTTTGTTACATTTTCTTTACAGCACTTTTCTTTATCTAAAACCTTATTCATTTATCTGTTTACTTCCCACCCTTCTACTAGAATGTATTCCCTCTCTCACCTATAATAAAAATCTCCATGCGTGCACAGATCTTGCCTGTCTGGTTCATCACGATTTTCCTAGCATCTAGAATTGTGCCTGGAATGTAGCTAGTACTTAGTAAATACTACTGCTGATAAATATTTACCATTAAACATGTTTTCAGTGACTAGGAAAAAGGAAAGCAACTATTTATATAGCTCTTGTTCAATGACTTATATGACCTTTGGCAATTGATCGTATCCCTTCTTTATTTTGTTCCTTACTCTGTAAAATGCAAATAACAGTATTTCTTATATATTTGCCGATGTGAAGAGTTTAAAGATGTCTAAGAATATGAAACATTTTTGTAGCACAAATATACAGTAAATAAATATATAGCAGGAACACCAACTATTAAAGCATGATTATCTACATACCCCTCCCCAGCTTCTTCTAAGAGCCCAAGTGTTGGCCTGACAATGTAAATTACGGTAAGGAGTGAGGAGGAAATTAAAGGGGAATGGAGATTAATGGGATTTACATTGCAGATGGAGAGTATTACTCATTGAAAAGAAAAAGAAAAGGCCAAGGGAGTGAAAAGAAAAATATGAGTTAGGAAGATTGTTCTGGACAAACTGGGAGTGGATTTTGGAGGTCTGGGAGTAAGGAAACAGCCTTAGGTCAGCTCTGGCACCAAGTAGCTGTGCATGGGAAGGCAAGGGCAGGGGTGTAGATAGGGAAAGAGGATTTCAAAAAGATTTGCTGTGGTTTATGAGTCATTTTTGGCATTTCCAGGAGATGACAATAAAGTCTTAATTTGTTTTTCAATTAATTTTTTGGCTGCCAGTTTGTTTTTTCTTACTGTAAACCCACAGCCTCTTTCTGAGGCTGGCCATGGGGAGACAGCAAGCAGGCCGGGCTTTAGGAGAGCTGCAGAGGGAAATGTGTCATCAGCACGCCCTTGACCGTCTTCCATAGTACAGTTCCCACGGACTTAAATGGGAAATTGTGTCTCAAATGCAGCAACTCACTGGAAGAATGTGAAGACAGACACATAGAACTCAAATCAATGAAGTTCTCCATGCCGAGAGTTTGGGGAAAGTTCCTTAACTCGCCCAAAGTTACACAGACAAGCAGAATTTTTCTGGGCTCACTTTGATTCCAGAAAAGCCTTATGACACAATGCGTTCCAGCCACTGATGAAGTTAAAAAACATTGGTGTTGGCACTGGGAAGCTAGGTGATGGACCTGGCTTTGGCTTTTACCAGCCATGCAACTTGGGAACAACTCGAAACCATACCCTCACTTCTCAGATGAAACATTGCACCAGGTTGGTGGTTTCCAGACACCAGTCTGAGAGCCAGCGTTAGGCTGTGAGAAAGTTTTCATTGGTCAGTGAGTGGCAAGTTTAAAAAAAGATAATGTTCCATCCACATCATTATATATTTGTTACTGGAATATTGTAAGTGGCTTTTCTTGGAAATGGCTGTTCTATTTTTTTTCTTGTAAAAATGACTTTTATTTTATGATATCATGGTGATATAGATAGTAATTACTTTTGAAGAAAAAAATTTTCTTGGCTTATCAATATAAAAGTTCACAACCCTTTGTTGGCCTACCAACATCGGTGAATTCATTGAATTAGGTTATTTCTAATGTCCTTTCTAGCTTTGAAAATTTCAACTAGGGAGGGGAATTGCAAACTCAAATGCTTGAAGGGTCTAGTCAGGTAGTTAAATATCAAATAAGGATGGCAGGCTCTATCCTGTAACATTTACTAGCTTCACTGCCTTTTAAAAACAGTTCCCTTCTCCAATAAATAACAGCCGAACAAAAGTACCTGTGGCTGGCATGTGACTTCTGCACAGCCTTTGCACACCCTGCTCAGTTCATCTCTCACAGTTTTCTTGCAGGTCTAATAGTGTGGTTTCTGTTTGGAATCCCTCATCAAAATAATTAACCACATAATCATTTTTACAATTTCATTCATTAGTTAGCAATAAAATTCTATTATGATGGGGCCTGTAAGTGCTCCATTCATACCACTATGGGGATTGTTTGATGGGAGCAGGCCTTTATCTGCTACTATGTGCAGGCTTTTTGCTTGGTTAGAAAATGTGGAGTCAGGGACTGTTCAGAGTGTTTGGAAAAACACGCGCTGAACTTATGTATTACTGACTATGTCACAGGATATGATTGAACAGCAGAACCACTCAGTTTCATTCTTTACATTTTTAGTTTATTGTTACTTCATGAATATGGTAATAGCATCCCCACAAAATTATTGAAATAAGCAGTTAGGCTATCATCTGCATTATAGAATCTCAAATACAAGAATTGAAGCTACTGTAATGATTTTCTAATTTCAGGAACAGCAATGCAGAGTTTTTAACATTTCCCTAAAGTTCTAGTTTTGAGGATTTTCAACTTTATGAACTATTGGAAAGTATCCTTTTCTGTAATGTAACTTTAATCCATCTTCCTTTCTCAGGGGGAAAGAAAGAATCAGCTACAAAAGAAATTATCTCCTGGAGGTATGTAGAATGAGAAGATACGCCATCAATCTATCTAAATCTCTGTTTTGATATATGATTGTAGATGAAGCTACAAAGGGGAGCTTCCAGACATGAGAAGCATCCAGCCCCGCTGGTGTTGGTTTCTACAAAAGTCCAATAAGGAAAAAAAGCATGATGGGTCTGAGTATAACTTGGAGTTAACACTGAGAATCAAGAACAGGAAGCTCTGAGAGACAAATGCCTCTTGTTCAGAGGTGAGGCCCTCCTGAGACTGGAGACCACCGTACACTCCACAGGGGGCTAGACACAGAGCAAATATGAGAGCACATATCTCCCTGTTAGCATTCTGCTCTTTCTACTACTCCAGATGAATTACAATTATTGTCCTTCACCATTTTTGCAAGTTGCTGTCACTTCTAATCTTTAGTCTCTGCAGTTAATAATATCATCCTTAAAATTTTATCCTTGTTCCTATTCCCTGTGATCCATGTTTTAATTGTGAGCTTCTTAGAGAGTCCTCTGCTGCTACGACATTCTCCCCTTCCCTGTCTTTGCATTGCTCCAATTTGGGTGGCGTCCATTGGTTTATGCATATTGTACTTTGGGATTCTCGGGTCTGCACCAACTTTCCCTTTGAAGTCTCAAGGCATGGGGATCCTTCCTGATTTTTCTCTGGTCTTTCAGAAGCCAAGTGTACTGATACTGAAGGCTGCATTCCCAAAGTGAGGGCCACACAAAAATGAAGTTCCATGGGGTAATTCCACAAGCTTCTGTTGTGGGGGACAAGTAGAAAATGGATTCCATGATGAAATACATCTAAGAAACAAAGATTTAAATAATTTCAGACCCTTTTTCTTGAAGAACTTCTCAGAACATGAATTTCCAAGAGGGTGATATAGTAGGGCTTCTATGGACTCTTTTTTTTTTTTTAAATTCAAGGAACTTACTCAGGAAGATTTTAGTCTTATGACAATGATAACCAAATACTAGCGCACAGAGAATAACCTGGGATGTTTAACAATCAGATTTGTAGGCCTCTTCTTCCCATTGACTGATTCAACAGGTCTTCTAGGAAACTCAGGAATCTGCATTTTAAAAAGCATCCTAGAGTTGTGCTTCTCAAATTTGTTTTAAATAGAAGTTACCTGGGATTTTGTTGAAATGCAGATTCTGATTCCATAGGCCTGGGGTAGGGCTGTAGATCCTGCATTTACAGTAGTTCCCAGATGAGCTACTTGTCTGAAGCTCACACACGATTAGTGTAGTAAGGCCCCAACGATTCTGACCATCCGGTGTACTCCAGGTCTGTGATTATCACAAATGTCACTATCTTCCAAGGTCTCTGTCACTTTCAATTCACGAACAAGTGTTGCCTTTTTGGTCATAATTAAGTTCAGAGTCATAATGTCCTTCATTGCTTATTCTACCATCTGAGAGGTGGGGTGGTTAGCAAGTATGTCAAGGTTTCTCAGATGCACTTGTTCTAACCTAACGATGACTAGATAGTTGCCGTCTGCATACCCCACTAGGGTGTCACTCATCTGTGCCAGTCTGTTATGTGGCTCGGGCACTGCCATCCAGGCCTCCAGTCTTGCTGAACGTATGTGCTACTTCCCTTTTTGCTGTCGTCATACATTTGACTTTCTATATATTATAAAACCCATAAACATTATTAATGTGTTTTGAATGTAACAGTAAATTATTTTTTAAAGAAATTAAGAAACAATAATCTTTTATGTGTGTTCATATATGTACAATTTCTGTCACTCAGTTTTCCTTTGTTTAGATTCACAGTTCCTGGGGAATATCATTCCTTTTACTCTGAAGAACTTTCTTTTTCATTTCTTATAGCGTGGATTTGCTGCTGCAAAATTCTCTCAGCTTATATACATCTAAAAGTTCTTTATTTCCATTCATTTCTTCTCTTTTTCTTTTTTCAATAATTACAGAGTTACAGGAAGTTCTAAAAATATAAACAAGGCAGTCCTGCCTATTCTCCATCAATTCATTGTCATTTTTGAGTGTAATATATATGTGGATACATCTCGGGCTCCAAGTTTGTGAATGTTAGTCCCATTTTATGTCCTAGAAGTGACTGGTGCTCTGTTTATTTTTCTTTAAGTCTTTTTCTCTTTCTCACTCAGTTTGAATAATTTCTCTTGATCTTTTTCAAGGTTATGGGTTTTTTCCTCTGCAGTGCTCAGTCTGCTGTTAATCCTATCCAATTTATTTTTAATTTCAGATACTGCTTTTTTTTAGTTCTAGAGTTTTCCTTTGGTGTTAAAAATAGTTTTATTGTTCTCCTGCAATAACTCATATTTCTCCATTATATCTATATTTTTCTGTAAGTTCCATAGTTATTTTAAAGTCTTCTGCTAATTCCAATACCTTTTTTATTGAATGCTTTCTTTTAATATAGTTTACTTTTTTTCTATTTACTCTCAAGTCTCCTAAGTTTGTAGTATACTCTAAACATTGTGTAATAAACACTGGGAACTGAGGAAAAGTTTTTTTGCTTCGTTTTACTTATTCACCAAAACATTCCAACATTTTCCTCTACCTAGCTGTTAGGTGGAGGCACGCTCATTCAGATTTTTGATACAGTGGGGCTGAGCTGGGGCTAGGCTGCCGCTTTAATTAGATTGAAATCATCTGTGATTAGTCCAAACTCCTGTGCCACCCTGTGGTTTCGATCTTGCAGTATTTAAACAGGGAGAGAGTTCAGAAGCAGTTTCAGATGTATTTTTTCAGTGACCTTTGGTTTTATCTCTGTTAGAGCTCAAGAATCCAAGAGCAAGCCTACATGATTTCTCCCTGATTTTCAGCCCTTCTTCATTGAATTTCTTTGCATCATTCTGGGTAGGGCTAGGTAGAGATGAGAAGAGAAAAATCGTCAGGCAGTTTGCATTTGGGTCTTCTCCAGATTCTAAGTCATTCTGCCAATGTAGGCTGTTGGAATGACTCTGAAAAGTCTCTGCATCTATGATCTCTGGCGATTTCTGTAATGTATCCTCCGCAGATCAGGAATCTGCTCTTGGAGAGGGAAGCTTCTATCATTCTCTTCTAACCTATAAAGTGTTTGTTTCTCTTTGGAATTCAGTTGATCAAGACTTTCTTGCATTTCCTGTGCTTTGCTAGCACCATTAACAAGTGTAATTTAAAAATTTTCCAGGCTTTGTTTTACAATGGGAACAGAGGTCTTTTGTTTCCTTCTTCATTCCAACCATTTTAAATAATCACACAACAAATACCCCTTCCAGTTTTTATTTGAAATAGGCAGACCTAGAGCACATTTAATTGTTAAGGAAATATTTCTTGCTAGCATCCAATTTTCCTTGATCTAGTTAAAATAAGAAATCCTTCTTCAGGCATATAAAGGCCAGCTACATTGGGTTCTAGGGCCATTGCTAATTTTGTGTGTGCTGGATGGGTGCTCCAGCTAGTATAACTTTTGTTAATGCCCTCTTACCAGCTTTCCAAGGAAACAATTCACTCAAGTATTTCCCCCTTTTATTATTCCTTTCCTTTTTCTATATAAATGAAATAAAAAAGAAATTATTATACCTAAGCCAGAATCTCACCCCAACTTTGCCACTGATGACTATCAGAAGCCTTTGACTTCTTTTTGACTATTGGAGAAAAAGGTAAATGTCTCTTTTCCCATAAGTTTTCCAGGTGGAAATGACTGGTATTAATGTCACTAAACTTCATTTATAATTGCTGTCATGGCAGATCATTAGCAGTAATTCAGGTAGCCTCAAATTCAAAACTTCCATTATTGTTTTCTGAAATAATTTATAAATCTTTAAAAGTATACATTGATTAAAATTTAAACTTATTTTTAAAAAGTTAATTTAAAATGACTTTATGATATTGCTGTTTGAATTACACTCATCATTGTTAACTTACATTTAAATTGACTATTTGTGTTAATATCATTCAGTTTCTGCATAATTGGACAAGGGATTTAAAACGGAAATCAAGCCCAGAGACAAATATTGATGACGGTTGCTACGAACAGCAAACTCCATGAGTTCTCTATGACCACAAGATCAGTGTTCCTCTTCCTTTCCCTTCTGTCTTGAGTCCTCTTCTGATTGTGGACAGTGTTTACAGTCATCGCCCCGTATGTTTTTCTACAGTCTATGTCCCACTGTGGGCGAGAAAGAGGCAAAAAAGAGGACTGAGACAAAGGGGAACAAAGAGTCTATCTCTTTAATTTCTCAATCCAAACCTTTCTCTTTTAAAAAAATATGTTTTATTGATTATGCTATTAGAGTTGTACTAATATTTCCTCCTTTGCCCCCTTCCACCCTATAGCCCCTTTCCCCCCAGCAATACTCCCCTACCTTAGTTAATGTCCACGGGTCATACATATAAATTATTTGGCTTCTCCATTTTCTGTACTATTCTTAACATCCCCCTGTCTATTTTGTACCTACCCATTATGCTTGTTAATCCCTGCACCTTTTCCCCCATTCTCCCCCTTCCCCTCACAGATGACAACCCTCCAAATGATCTCCATATCTATAATTATATTCCTGTTCTAGTTATTTGCTTAGTTTGCTTTTCTTTTTTAGATTCAGCTGTCTGTAGCTATGAATTTGTTGTCATCTTACTGTTCATAGCTTTGATCTTCTTCTTTTTCTTAAATAAGTCCCTTTAATATTTCATGTAATAATGGCTTGGCGATAATGAACTCCTTTAGCTTTACCTTGTCTGGGAAGCACTTTATCACCACCTAAGGACATTCTAAACTATAGCTTTGCTGGACAGAGTAGTCTTGGATGTAGATCCTTGGTTTTCATCACTTTGAATGTTTCTTGCCAGTCCCTTCTTGCCTGCAAAGTTTCTTTTGAAAAATCAGCTGACGGTCTTGTGGGAACTCCTTTGTAGGTAACTCTCTGCTTTTTTCTTGCTGCTTTTAAGATTCTCTCTTTATCTTTAATCTTTGACATTTTAATTATTATGTGTCTTTGTGTGGTCCTCTTTGGGTCTAACTTGTTTGGGACTCTCTGTGCTTCCTGGACTTATATGTCTATTTCCTTTGCCAAATTAGGGAAGTTTTCTTTCATTATTTTTTTTCAAATAAGTTTTTAATTTCTTGGTCTTCCTCTTCTTCTGGAACCCCTATGATTTGAATGTTCGTGCATTTAAAGTTGTCCCATAGGTTCATGAAATTATCCCCTTTTTTAAAAAAATTCTTTTTTCTTCCTACTGTTCTGTTTGAATGCTTTTTCCTTCCCTGAGTTCCAAGTCATTGATTTGATTCTTGGCTTCATCTTCTCCACCATTGGTTCCCTGGAGATTTTTCTTTATTTCACTTAGTGTAAACTTCATTTCTTCCCTAATGTTTTGGCTGTCCTCAATGAGTTCTTTGAGCATCCTGATCAGCAGTGTTTTGAACTTTGCATCTGATTGGTTGACCTTCTCCATTTCATTTAGTTCTTTTTCTGGGGTTTTGTTCTGTTCTTTCATTTGGGCCATGTTTCTTTGCTTCCTCAATTTGGAAATCTCCCTGCATCTGTTTCTGTGTATTTGTAGAGCTGCTTTGACTCCCTGCCTTAGAAAAGGTACCTGTAAATTGTGTTAGGGGTGGGGAACCTTACGCAATCACCAGGACGGGGCAACCTGCTTCACTGCTTTGTGGCGCTGTGTTGAGGGGAGGGCTCAGAGAGAGGGCAATGCTGCTGCCTGGCTTCTGGAGTTTTGCCCGGCACTCACCCAATTTTCAGTCACTTCACCCACTTCCCGTATGTGACTGGCACCCTTCCAGCTCTTGCTCTGGTGATGAATCCCAGAGTGGGTGGGTTTGTGTACATTCTAAGTCCATGCAGCATCTTTAAAGAGACTCTCCTGAAAATCTTGCAGTTTCTTCCATAGCCCCATCCCCTGCTGGTTTTTACAGCCGGAAGTTATAGGGACCTATCTGACTGGCACTGGAACCCTGGGCTACATGGTCTGGCCTGGGGCTGGGATCACTTGCTCCCAAGGTATTTCTCCCCGTTTTTACCCACCACACATGAGTGTGGGACCACCCATTCTGCTGCCACCGCCCTGCCTCTCTGCACCACGTGGCACCTCCACACGTCTCTACCTGTATCTTTGACTCCGCCCCTCTGACCCATCTGGATCAATGTGGCTTCTTTAAATGTTGGTTGTCAGATTTCCATACAGCTCCATTTTCTGACTGTTCTGGTTGTTATTTGTTTTGAGATATAGTTGTAATTCTGTCTGTGGTTGCAAGAGCAGGCAAAGTCTCTACCTAAGCCTGCATACTGACTGGAAGTCCTCCAAACCTTTTTTCCCCATGTATTTTTCATACTCATTACCTTCTATGAAATACTCATATGTTTATTTTAAAAAGCAGTGATAGTGTCAGCATCAGTTGCTTTCTTCTCTTAGATTATCTTTTTGCCATTCACATTAACCTTTGTCTTTGGTACAGCCAAACCATCCTGTTTCTGACAATCCTAGAGAGCATTAAAAGGAACTTGAGCTACTAAAAATGTAGCCCCAATTCTCAATTTCCAAGTAGATTATCAAATGTATGATAAACTCTGTGAATATTTAGTATGTACCAGGCTAGGGTATTAGTTGAATACAATGTTATAAGGATTATCACACAGATCAAGAAATTTCTCTCCAACATACTCAATTATATACACTTTGAGTTTATGTGCTTTATATAGCTTTCTTTGTTGACAGGGTTATTCTTTTTGTCTACTATGAGTCTGTCATATATTAAGGCAAAATCCTGGTAAAGCAGGAATAATTAATAAGTATTTTCTACTAGCACTAGTGAGTATGACCCCTTTATCTGTTAGGAATTGTACTAAGCAATTAATAACTGGCAGAAAATTAAAACTATTAAAATAAACCAGAAATAACAGTGTCTTAAATAAAACAGAAATTTATTTCTTTCATACCTAAAAGAAGTTTGAAAGTTACATAGCTAAGCCCTGATATGGAGAGTCTATGTTATTAGCCCCCAGAACTCCTCTTGCCTTTCTGCTTTGCTCTTCTAAAGACTGAATGAACTACCAGGAAATGCCCAGAGAAGGGTCAATGGGTATATTTTGAGTATTAGTAGTTTTTAACTGTTATCAAGTACAGGAAAAGCTATAGCTTAAAAAGGGGAGTTAGACATATTATGAGAATCAGGAGCAGCTTTTACTTGAATTGGACCTGTTCAACAATAAAAACTTTTGTCTCAGGGTGTACAAAATTTCCTAGAAAAGTTCAGAAAGACTCTGAGCTTCTAGACACCTTTTCAAAGAAATAACTGGGGAAGTTTGCAAAGATATATAATTGTAATTCCAATGTTTAAAATATAAGGAAATATGATATAACATATTTTTCCAACCAATAACAGAGGATTGATTGAATAAGTTATGGTAGATCCACACACTATACAGACTTTAAATTGAGTACATGAATTCTTATTTATAAAAGAGGCTCATGATACATGGTAAATTAAATAAATGAGTTATAGAGCAAACCTTATGTCATGATTTTATATGTGTCTATAAATAGAAAGCTGTGCATCAAAGATTAATCAAGATGGTGAGATTGTGGGGACATTTTTTCTTTTTTAAGAACATTATATCTATATATAATTGTCTATAGATAGGAGATAGATAATTGTCTAAATATTTGGGTTTGAATATGGATAGTAATAGCTAATGTATTTAAGGTAGAAGGTTAGACTGTCTGGCCTTTACTGTTTCTGCCAACTCTAAGATTAGATGATGCAAAAAATCCATGTTTATAATTCAAGTGTGTTGGATGATCGCCAGAAGGAGTAATCCACACACCCATAGAAAATCAGGGAGAGATACTGGGGATATCGCTGGTGGAACTCAGAAGGGCTCTCAGTTCCTGATCTCCGAGCCCATTATCCCCATGATCCTGGTAATGTGCCTTTCTACATTCTTTATTTTCACTTGAAATTCTTCAAGAGGGTTAGACAACAGAGAGCTGTTGTTTTCAAAGAAAACCATCTACCTAAACCTGTTTTATCTGCTATTTCCTTTCTTCCAAAGGTTACAACCTTGAATATAAAAACATGATAGCTAGAAATTGACATCTTAAGATAGCACCCTTAGCCACAGCTGAAGGGAGTTGTGGCAAGTGAGATGGCTGTCTAAACCCTATTACTTAAGAGGTGGCAAAACAATACAAACAAACCAAAAACCTGAAAAACTTTTACAGGATGGACAAAAAGGATGATGATTTTGGAAAACGTAATTCTTCAGAAAATTTGGACAAAGAATGTACTACTTATTTCCTCCTTAAAATTTTGAATGAGGGGGACTGGATGAAAGAAGGTGGAGGGATTAGCCAAAGAGGACATATGTATAACCCATAGACACAGACACAGTGTGGGCTCAGTTGGGGCTGGGAGCTGGGGCTGGGAGGAGGGAGCAAAAGAGGTAAAAATGAGGACATCTGTAATAGTGCAAACAATAAAAATATTCGGAATGAGTAAATGTGCTCATCCTTATGCACCCTGAGGCTCTTTCCCAGGAAGGCTGATGGGTTTCTCAAAGTTCACCCATACATTCTGACCTAGTTCTGCTCTTGATGCATGAGCAAAATGGCTAGCTGGGCTTACACACACATACATATGGACATACAGTTAATGGATAAGATTTCACACTAATTTCACCTCAATATTTCACCAGCAATCCTGCCTAATACAATAAAATAGATTTTGATAGCAAATAAGATTGTGCTTTGAATAAACACACAACACAAACACACAAGTTAAAATTGGCTAACATCTAAGAAAATGTAGGAAAAAGCTAAAGAGAACATATTAGCAAGGATTATTTTAAATTAAGCTTACTAGAGTAAGTAGCTCTGAAGTCAAAACATGGATATTACATAGGAATATTTTGATATGGGACAGTTGTTATATTATTGAGGAATTATAATGAGTAGTGAGCCCATTTGTTATTTATTTTCTTCCAAATGTTAATAAATAACTCCAGTTATAATTGCTGATTTTCTATATTTATGGAAAACTGGCATTTCATAAATATCAAATTGTGATATCATCTACTTGTATGCTGGTTTTCTATGAATATATAAATTTGGTAATTACCTCTGAGTTAATTTTGTGTGTGTGTGGCTAAATCAAGAAGGAGAACGACAAATCTGTTTAAATGGTAGAATCTTAAACATCCTTTTCATTGTTCTTTTTAAGAACATATCTAAAAGGATGTTATGGAGTGGCACAGAAAAATCTAGGATACAAGCTTGCCTATTGAAGCCACTGAGGCGTTCATCAGAACTAAGTAAAAATGCAGGCATCTGACAGGGACAGCGCAGAGCGTTCTCAAAAGGCCAAAAGGTTAGGAAGACTTTCTAGGTTCCAAATAATCAATGTTTAAAAGAAAACAATTGTACAGAGGTTATGTTAATTCAAACTTGTACAGGATTTCCTCTTAAAATGAAGTTTTAGCTTATTTTAATTCCAGGGAAAAGAAATTCTCACTTGATATGTTTGCTATTATAATGCATTCTCTTGAATAGTGTTGGCAGAAACTCCCCATTAATATTTATCTTTAGAACTTTGCTCCATTTCATGGCTCAGTAGAGAATTAATATTTAGCAAATGTATGATCAGCCTTTTTGTCCTATGGCTCAAATTCACCCAAGTCCTTCATATGCAGGATTTATTTTTATTATGAGTTTTATAATAAGTGTATATTTTACTCCACATTGTGGTAAAATTTTTTATTATGAGAGGCAACCTTTCTTTCAAAGTTAAGTGACATCAAAATGGAATGCTTTAGTAGCTAAGAGGAAAAGATGAGTCTTTGACTAGAAGAAACTTGATCTCCTATTTATAGGTTTGATGCACCAAAATACATAGACTGGCCAATATTGAAATAATAATCCCAAATCATGATAACTCCTTTTCAAAGGCTTAAAATAAACTAGACCGTAATTGGAGTATTTCAGACTTTCTGCAGGAGGTAGGCCTTGTGACTTACCAGATCACAGTTTTCAAATGGTCTTTAAATCCTGCTGGACTTGGACAACGGCGGTATGAAGGATAGGTTTGGTGGAGGAGAAGGGCTGCCTACAGTAAATAAATTCTGTCTGTTAACAGAGACACCACAATTCTGACAAAAACCACACAATTGTGAATCCAGGAAGCAACTCAAGATCAAACTCTTCCTTCCTGACAGGAATGTGTCCTTGCTGAAAATGGTTCCTGAACCACCTGGACGAGGGCTGTTTACAATCCAGGTAATCATGCCAGCATTACCTTCCATAAGCATCTTGATCAGCAGGTTGGAGCACAAATGTGTTCAATAACCACCTCAGGTGCACTTAGAGCCCCACCCAAATATCTGGCCAGAATAGGAGTCTCCCATGAGATAACCTAATTATAATTAGGCAATGTCATGTTTTTTCTTATTAGGGAATTAAAAATAATCATTTGTGCATTTAAATAAAATCATATATAGTACAGTGAAATTTGGAATGCTACAGAAGACATGGTTTTTGGGTCCAGTTTACTATGGCTAGAAACTGATAAAAACTTTGGCTATGGCTTTGGTCTTCAGAGTTTTTAAAACAAATTAATTAAGTGCTTTCCTGAGGTGCATATGAACATAAGGTGAACATCGACTGTGCCTCTGAGGACCCTTCCATTGTATTTCACCATCTCCGTGTTTTCTGTAGCAATCCAGTTCGAGTTCTAGAATGTGTATTGAACACAGCTGAGGCAAATCTTTGACTCTCAAAGTGTGTTTTTTTCTCAGGACAGGGACAAAATTTTCCTTAAATGTTTTCCTGAATCCTAACCCATGTGCTACTACAGGAGGGATTTCTTTTTTTCCAGGGTTTCCATTTGCTTACAATCTTTCAAGTTTCAATTGGTTTTTAAAATTTCCTTTTGTTTTAGCACTCCTGTCCTTTATTTCCTCCTACACATTGGCTTTGATTTTGTTTAAAGTATTTTTTTTGAGCTTCAGAGTTAATACAAAATGATTATTGACAAAATTGTTTATTATTGACAGAGAAGGCTTCTTCACCCAAAACCTCCACAAGAAGTCCAAATTCCTAAAAATTCATAGAAACTATTTGTTATAATTTCATCCTAGGAACTCTTCCTATAAGGAAAAATCATAGCAAGTACTTTTTTGATATTATGTAAAATGGTCCGATAGTTATTTTAATCATCTTTCTTTTGTGGGTGGCTCCATGATTCCACACCAGTGGGCTTGGTTGGTACAATAATCACACATTATTCTCTAATAAACATCTTTGTTGACCATTGTCTTCATGGCCAATAAATAACTGGTCAGATAACTACCTCACCTAACTCTCAGGACACTCCTTAGAGGCCACTTTTTCAGGTTTCACTATTACTAAAATATTGATTCCCTAGTTGGTATTCTGATGGGAATCCACAAAATTTCTTGAAAGTAATGATGCTGGATTTTAATTCTGAAAATTCATGGGGTTGCACATAAGTGAGATATCAACTTTTGAACCTATATTCATTTATATATGGATTTTTAGCTCAGCTTGCCATTAAAACTGTGTATTACTAGATAACCTAGAGTATTGACTGCATCTAAATGACAAGTTTTCAAGAAGAGGTGCAAGGCTCATTTCTCTTTATTGACTGGGAATCAATGTGGGGACCATGATATGCAGTATCTTGAATAACAGTAACAATAATAATAGCTATTAACACTTACAAGGGCTCATTAGATTAGCTCCTAATTCTCAAATATCTCATTTTAGAGATGAGCAATAATTGCTCCTGGAAGTAAAGAAGCTTGTTCAAGTCTAAACAGCTAGTCGGGGGCAGACCTGGCACTTAAGCGCAGGCAGTTGAATCTTGAACCCAGGCTCTGAACTACTCTGTGTTTTTATGAAGCTGCCCCTTTCTGTGAAATGGGTTCTGTCTGGTCTTGAGTCCCTCAGAGAGCAACTCACCTGCTGGAAATAAAGGAGTATTTAGTTTGCGTCTTTTCTGCTAGTTCAGGAATTTCTCTTTGGGGCCAAGGGGAGGAATGAGAATCATTGAGTTCCACTTTCAGAAACAAAAGCAGCACAGGATACTAGTGGGGTTTCCAGCTGCCCTCTCAGCTCGGTTGGAATGTTTGGAGTTATAGTGTGGGGTTATATTTTCTAAACTTTCTAAGATTTCTGAAGTTCCTTAATTTGCCATAATTTTCTATATTTCCTGTTTTTCCACGTGATTGGTAGTAAGATTCTTAAAATTAAGAGGACCCATGTATTGTTATTTAGAGGCATCAGGAAATGAGGGCTCTGGGGAGGCAGGGTTCTGTCCCTCAACTGGTCCTTCAGAGAGAATAATCCGATATGATAGCTTGGGTAATGGGCAGCTTTAAAAAAGAAAAAAGATGTATATGAATGATTAAAAACATAGTATTGATTGGAAAAGAGCAAGATGCAGAATGATACATACAGAACCATTCCATTTATTCAAATATAAATCTATAAAATAACACTATAGACTTTTGTGTATTCATTTATGTATGAAAGGAACAAAAAATGAAGCAAAACAAAGGAGCAAAAGACTCACAACAGTGTTGCTTCTGGGGAGGTGGAAAGGGTAGTTGCAGTATTTAATTTTTTATAACAGCAGGAAATATGATACGTGTTATTTTGGATGGTGGAATGTGATATATTTTTTGAATTTTTTCATACTTTAAAAATTCTCAAAATAAAACAACTTTTAAAAAAGCAAACAAAAAATAGAGGGGAAAAAAGAAGACAAAGTCACTAGGAATGTCGAGAGAAAAGATAGGACACATGGCGTTTGTCCAGGTTTGGGGATTGGCCCTGCCGCTCTCTGGAGCTGACTCTAATCTACACTTAAGTAACTATGAAAATTCCTAGATATGTTGCACATTACTTTAGAGATTAGAAAGTGTACGACTCCTGTTTGTGTGTATGTGGAGGGATAGTTTTGGATGGGAAGGAATTATTTTTTGGAGGAAGGGCTAGGTCACATGCACACACAGCATTACTAACAATCCAAGTCTTTGATCTGGAAATAGAAAAGTCAAAAACAGCAGTCTGACCAAAGTTTGATTTCAATATATGACCATTCTTGATTTCTTTGATTACATACAGCCGTCTCTTCTTCCACAAATGATAAACAGTGCGCTTCCCAGGGGTTTACTCTGTGGCGTAGGATAGTAAGTTCCCTGAGAGCAAATGGATTCAACTAAGGCCATCAATTGCCTTGAGTTTCTTTTGCTTCACTGGATTTATACAATTCCTACTCTGGTTCTATATTCATGCAAAATGCTTTGCCCTTTCATTTAAATCCCAGGGAAAGAGCCAGCGGAATCTTAGGAAAGGTCAGGCTGGAAACATTAGACATGGCATCAGAGAACAACAGTGTGATCAAACAAACCATACAGAATACCGCATTTTCATACCAGCGCTTAGTTCGGGAGCATGTGAGAGAAAGTTAAGGGTTTTTTGCTTTTATCATTTTTTCAGTATCTCCTAAAAATATACAATACCCCACCTCCCAACCAAGCAAACAAATAAAAACAAGGAATTCCCCAGGTCTAATTTATTACATGTTACATATTCAGGGGGCCTGTCCAGAAAGATGGTGCCATCTCAGGATTTAACCTATGATTTTCATTCGGAAAATAATAATCCAAGTGAGATGGCTTTAAAAACTTTCAGAGCATTGCAAGAAACCAGCAGGCATTGTATTCTAGCTTTTTGACGTCAATGACACCGACAATGACACCAATAATGACATTCTGTCTGTGGTAAGGCAGAGAACCCAGAGGTAGTAATCTTGACTCTCAAGGAACATGGGGGGGAACTTTGCAATGAGCTCCTCCCCTTCCTGTCAAACTGGTCACTCCCAGATCAAGATTGATCCAGCATCCTCACCAGGGCCAAACTAGGCCAAAGGGTTCCCATCCAGAACCAGCAGCATCCTTCACTGATCTTCCCTTTGCAGGGTCAGCAAAATCTATCTTGCAGGCCAAGGCCTGCCCACCACCTGTTTTTGTTTTTGTGTTTTTGTTTTGGTTTGGGTTTTTTTTTTTTTGGTCCACCATCAAACTAAGAATGGTTTTCACATTTTTAAATGGCTAAAAAAATCAAATTATTTTTTGTGACATGTAAACATTATATAAAATTTAAAGTGTAGTAACCATAGTTTTATTGGAACAGCCATGTCCATTCAGGTTACATCTGATCTCTGGCTGCTTTCACACAACAGTGAAGGAGCAGAATGGGCATGGCAAGATTTTACGTGGCCTGAAAAGCCAAAAATATTTACTATAGGGTTTCCTTTTCTTACAGAAAAAATAATCTTGCAGATCTGTGCCTCAGAACACTATTTACCACTACTGGAAAGGCTTTGAAATAATTGCTGCCAATTAGACTGGCCATTTTGGTAAACATCTGATTTGCTTTGGTACTGTAGGTACAACAATTCCAGCTGGAGTGCTGCAGAAACTCTCAAGCAGCATTTTGCGAATAAAAAGTCTACAGCCCCTGGCCGGTGTGGTTCAGTTGGTTGGAGTATCGTCCCATAACTGAAAGGTTGCTGATGCTATTCCTGGTCAGGTCCCATACTTAGGTTGCAGGTTCCACCCCCCGGTCGGGGCATGTATGATCCTCAGTCCAGGCACATGTGGGAGGCAACCAATTGATGCTTCTCTCTCTCATGGATGTTTCTCTCCCTTCCTCTGTCTCAAAAGGCATGATAAAATGTACTCGGGTGAAGATTAAAAGAGTATGCAGAGTTATGTAAGGGATGCTGGTTGCTCATATTTTACTAAAGCTATTTTCTTTCTTTTTATTGTTGACACTATTACAGATTTCCTCATATCCTACCCCTTTGCCCACCTCCACCCAGGCCTCACCCCACCTTCCCTTCCCTCTGGCCATCACCACACTGTTGTCTGTATCTACTGGTTATGCGTATATGTTCTATGGCTAATCCCTTCAGCCTCTTTTATCCAGTCCACTATTCCCCTCTCCCTGCTCACAGGGCTACTGTGGAAGGCCGTGACAGTAGGTACTGCCCAACTCCAGAGCATACCATTAATACAGTGGGTGATATGAATGCCTCCCCCCTGCCCCACCTTGGGTTGTGCACTGTAATAACCTTCCTCCTAAAACTTGTGAGAAGGAACACTCATAAATTAGGAGTGGGGCAGTGAGTCTGTATATTAGTTTGGGTGTTTGGAAAAGCAGATACCAAGGCAGACTTAGATGTACAAGAGACTTACTGGAGAAAGAGCTGCGAAGGATAAGGTTGGCAGGGACCAGGAGTTGGCAGGGAGACCTTCAGGTTGAGATGCAGGTCTGACACCTGCGAAAGGATAGGAGACAGGATTGGGAGAAAAAAGCCTCAGACTGCAGCTGAGGAGTCTTGACCAGGCTGATGGGGAGCCCAGAGCACAGTTCTTGTTGGGGCGTTTGTAATTTAGAAGTTTCTCACCTTGTTTCCCCTGCTGTGCTCCACTGTCGCCTGGGAGTAGCCCCGGGAGAATGTGAACACTGCAGTGGGTCCAAAGGTATTGAAAATGGATCTGAGATGTCCCAGCTGGAGGCTGTGTGTACTCCTGAGGGAGATCTAGCAGCACAATCAGTGACTGTGAACAAGATGTGTGTGTGTGTGTGTGTGTGTGAATTGCAGAGTGGAGAGTTGATTGCAGGAAGGAGATGTAAATACAGTTTGGAGATGCCCTGGTTCCATTAGTCTTGCAAGTTATTTATGTCATTCGTGATTACTACACAGTGCCTTCCTGCACCAACATGCAGAAGGTCGAATAGCCATACTCGTTTCTAATCAAAGATACTGATAAGGTCACCCATACTTCCCTTAAAGTCTCTAATTATACCAGTATTGTTCACAATTCTCCAAATGTAATCTTTTATTTCCCAGGTAGACTCCCTTTCCCACAACTCCCAAGGTCCCTTCAAGGTGATCAGGACGTGCCTCCCTTGGTTGGGTCAAGGAGAACCTGCTGCTTTCTCAAAGCATAGGCACTTTTATGATACGATTGTACCCTTATGCAATCTTGAGAGAAAAATGACAGGCATTATTTTGTACATCGTACAAATGAGAAGTCTAAAGCTCCAAGATTAAATTTTTTTTTCCAGAGTCATAACTCAGATGTATGGCTCCTGACCCTTTGTTCCTTTCCTGGGACCAGGCAGCCACCTGTTGAAATAAGCCTCTTTTCAGGGGAGAAGGGTACCATGGCAGGGTTTTTGCTGAATTAGTGGTCTCTAAGTTGGAGGATATCCCAGTGGAATGCTCTCTGCCTTTCTGAGGAATTTCATTATATGGATCTGCAGAATGACCCCAAACTGCAGCCACATGTGTATCACTTAAAAGTTATAAAAATAAAATTCCTACAAAAGAATGTCATACTAACAAAGAGCAAATATGGTATGAATGTACGCCCCCATCCCAGAACTTTATCCTTCAAAGGAGATAATAAAAAATAAAAATATAATAAAATGGAATGACTAAATAACCATTTAAGAAGAAAAATAAAGCTGACTCCTTAAGCAAAATGTATTTTAAAGGGAGCAAAGTTTTCCATGTGAAAAATAAAGCCATGAAATACTAGATTAAAACACAAAAGAATACTTTTACAGCCCTACACAGAAGAGACTCTTTCTATGCATGACAAGTAGCCCAGGTGCAAATACTGGTGGAGTAAGAATCTCCATCAAATCAGGGTTTCTATGATTCCCTGGTCAGCAAACAATCTGATCATGAGTCGTCTTTCCACAGAGTAGCAGCATAAGTACTCTTTCAGCATTTACTTATCATTGTGATAAACATTTTACATGAATTTCTTCATTTAATCTTCATCATAGCCTAGCAATTTTCAACCAGTGTGCTGAAAGAATTTTTAAAACATGTAATACCTGACTATTTAGTCAGGGGCACTGACCTCTTTTCCTTAGATTGTCAAATGAAAACAGCCGACACAACAGTAGCTATCTGGTGTGAATGAGTCAAAATTATACCTATTTTTGTCATATCAGCAAAAAATATATTTTCTGTTGTGCCACAGCATTTTAGTAATTAGTTATGCATGCCATGAGAAGAAAAAGGTTCAAAACATAACCAGTATATTTTGGTCACCAGTATAACCTCATGAAAAACACTCTATTATTGTGCCAACTTCACCTTTTTGGAAACTATAGCGCAGGGAGTTTAATTGACCAGGATCAGGCAGCCAGTGGGTGGAGATAAGATGTAAAGGCCAAGTTCACTTGAAGCTGTGTCTTTGGCTTTTCTCCGCCAGGTAGAATTTCCTACAGGAGAAGGTGCTAAAGAGCTGTGCTGAATTCCTGACTCACTGCGATGTTAGGCTTCTCATGGCAAATTAATAAACTGGCATTTCTTTATCATCTTTGCCCATTCAATCAACATGAGCTCAACTCCTGTGCTCCATCATCACAGGGTGCACAGACCGAACAAAAGTCCTGAGGCACAGGGCCCAGGATGGAGAGACTTGAAGAAAGAGATTGTGTGGCTCAGAGTGGCTATCTTGCCACTCCTGCTGGCAACTTTATATCATCTTCTCTGTGATTTAACTGCAGATTACTAGTTCTCAAAGGCAAATGCAAACACGTAGCAGATAAAACATAATGTAGACAGCAGAGGATGAGATTGCTGCTCTGCTATGTAACAGTTGTCTTAATGGAATAAATTTCTGGCTTCTGAGGGGGCATAATATCAACCAAATGGCTCCCAAACTTATCTTGACATGGCATTACACACAGCACATGCATACAATTGGTTATTTATGTAGAATAAAATTAATGTGAAATCAAGCTTGAAGTTAGATGAGCCTCCAAAGAAGCAACTAAAAGGCAGATTTAGGGTGCTCTAAACCCACTGTATTTTGGTGATTCCACAGTGTTGACCTACGTCAGTGGAGAGTTTTATGTGATACACTACATTCTGACAATTTACTCCGCACAGTATCATGGCTGTTTGTCACAGCTTTCTGGGATCAATAAACAGCACTGGCAAATTTGCCTGGCAGGGGAATTGTTTTTCAGTAAATTCTAGAAGGGCAGCTGCTGAGTGGCAAGGAGGAAGCCAGGCTGCCATTGACCTTAGAAAAGTGTCGATTTCCAAGCCTTGATCCTGACCACAAAGAATAATTGATGCACAAACAGTGAATTGATTAATTTGGTGGGAGAAAGGTTGATTTTGAAATATATAGCTAGGAAATTCCTAAGATGTCTTGAAACCAAGTAAGTGACTTATTATTTTACTAAATAGGCAACAATTGGATTCCCTGGTTAGTGGGTACATCATGAACATGGTTTGTGGCCTCTGAAGTCTTTCTAGAACGTAGGACTTTCTGAAAGAGAAGTCTTTATGCTTTCTCTTCGTCAGTAGCCATTCACTTCCTAACTCTAAAACCTGGCTTCTGCCCCACTGTTCTAGTCACAGTATCCTTTTGAGTTACCTTGCATCTGGCGTATTGCACATCTTTTCTGCCCTTTTCTTACCCTTGACCTCTCAGCAGAATTTGGTAATGTTTAACACTTCTTTTTTTAAGTGCCTCTTGCCTCAGGATTCATGGTGTGATACCCTTTGATTTCTGTTTCTTAGTTACATCTCGGTCTCTTTCACTAATTTCTTTTGCATTTCAGATCTCCTACATGTGATTGTCCACCCAGAAATTCTCTATTTGGTCCTTGTCTTTTCTCTCCACACGTTCTGCCTCTTCAGTCTCATTGCATCCCATGGCTATGATAACACACTAGTGAGTGTCTCTCTGGCCTGGGTCTCCAGCTGCCCAAATTCCGGCCGCCCTCTCCCGTGCTGACAATTGGCCAGACACCTGTACCTGGACAGTCCGCTCTGTTCTGCTCTTGGCTTTCCACCTTAGTTTAACTCCCTACCTACCATATTAAATAGCCTATTAGTTTATCTGCACATCAGGAATTTTCTAGCATTTTTCTCCCCAGTCACCTGACTCGGGTGTTTTACTAACGGTACTGCTTAAGCAGCTTGTGGTACATTCAGAGTTAAAAAAGCCTTGTTTGCCTTTTAAAATATGTGAGCAGATAAAATAGCCAGATATACATGGAATCTGCAGTGTAAAGCCCAGGGCTGCCAGTTTGCAGCCTCTGATTTAGAGAGTTAAGGGAGGAATGCTTGCTTTATTTTCCTTTAATATGTGTTATGTTATGTTATGTTATGTTATGTTATGTTATGTTATGTCATGTTATGTTATGTTATTATTTTGCAGGTACTTGGTCAGCTGTAATCTACCTTTGGGCATAATACCATCCTCTACAAAGTCTTTCTAACACCAGGGAATGTCCCAGCAGTTACGATTGATATGCAAGTTCCCAGGTCTTTGATGTTTTAAGTCATATTCCTCATTTAAGTACTCCTTCACCAGGTCTTCCCATACACAGCTTCTCTGTCAGTATTTATAGTTCTTAACATTATTTGCTTTATTTACAGTTATCGAATGCTTCTGGAAAGATTCATACAAAACATTGAAAAGAAGGTAGCCTGGGTGGGTTGGTTATCAGTGGTAGATAACATGGTAAGAACTGCTCATCTTTAGCATAGAGTGAGACAAGGTTGGGAGGGACCAGGGTGGGTCATTGGCCAGGACCCCTGGGGAGGAGCAGCGTATAGACCGTGGAGAGAAGATCTGTGTGCCGGGGAAAGCAGAGGCTGGCCCACTGCGGGTGCGGCTGTGCTGTGAGGGAGTTCTGCTTCAGGCCTTTGATGTATCCCAAAATGGCGCTGGGAATATTTATAAGAGAGGAAGTCTGAGGATACACGGGGGTTTAGATTAGGTAAAGTACGATGGAAATGCCATATTGCCTTGAAACTAAGAAAGAAGAAATGCTGTTAACTAAATTATGATATCTCATAAATTTTAAGACACATTTTAGAAATGTTAAATTGTTCAAAAAAAGTTAAGTCAAAGAATTGATGAAATATAGTAACAGCATTTCATCATGCAAAAAAAGAAAAAAAGACTATGCTAAAGAGAATTTTTTTTAACTCCCTGCCACTTCAAGTGGGCAGCTAAGATGAAACAGTACTGTAGAAAATCTATAATTCATGAAAGGAGATGTTCTTTGGTTGACACTGAGTTAATGGAATTCTTTCTTTACCTGTAATCTTTAGGCAACTTGTAATCTTAAAATATAAGATAAATTATTTTTTCCTAGGGAACACATATAAAAGTGTATCAGAATATAACTTTGTTCTTCCAGTTTAAAGAATTTAGGTTTCTTAAAAAATTAAGAGACACCTTTTCAAAAATGCAGTTTGCATCCTATCAGTTAGCAGCGTGCTTCTCTCACCAGCTGTGCCTCAGTAAGAACCTGCTCTATCTGTGGGTACAGCCTGCCAAGGGTGCTGACTCCACACCTCTTGACAAACCTGGATTCACACCATATGGTGATTTCCCTGGTTTTGACTGATTTCGAGCCAAGGTGATAGTAACTCCCCCCTGGGCCAGATTAGGGTGCTACTGCCGCAGATCAGGCGAACGTACGAGCAGTCAACAGGCCGAGTCTGCTTCCAAATTAGGAGCAGCCCTATACACAAGAGTGTTCAGAGCTGTTTTCCTGACTGATGTGTCTGCACCTGATTTCCATCATCCTTGATTGCAGCAGCTCTCGGAAAAATCCCTCCAAAAGCTGCCAGAGCTGAGGTGCAAATTGTCTGCCTGACTGTTGGTGTTGGTGGCCTGAGCAGAGAATGGATGCTGAGGAGATCAGAGGCTCAGCTTAGCCAGGCCACCTCGGGGCCCAGCACAGCCCAGGAGTTTCCGTTTTGAACCATTCCTGGGGTAATCACTAGGTTCTGTAAAAGAGAATAGTAGGCAGCTTTCTATCCAGAGAATGATGAAGAGATTCGTTGTAACTCATACCTTTTCTTCTAGTTGCCAGTAAAATTTGGAGGACCCTCCTTCGGTGGAGACGAATCTTTTCCTGTCAAATCTCCTCCCTCATCAAGCATAAGACAAGCAAGTAGGGCCATGATTTGTTTTGACAACATCAAAGTAAATGAAGAAAATGTTTCTCTTTTTTTCTCCAAGTGGCATACGTCATAAGTTATAATCTTGTACCTCTTCTTGTTCTGGTACTATACACCCAAGAAAGATGCTTTCATTGAAACTGTAATTCCTGAATACCTGATATCAGATTGAGATATTTTGTTTTATGACATTTTGCTGAGCTAAGGCTTCTAGAGTCACTTAAGTATATTTTTCCTTCAAATTCTACTGGATTTTAAAAAAGAGGATTACAATGCAACATTTAATACCATTTTTACACAAGTGTCCTTAATGTCCCTGATATGAACCATCACCATCTTTATGTTTGGGGACTGAAAATATAAATGAAACTGAATTCTTAAGAAGATGCTTTGATCAAATTTTCATACTCTAAACCAGTAGTGATAAAACTATACAGAAATTGCAAGACTGTTTCAACCTTCTCCTGTTTACTAATAAAAGCAGCATTTTTATGCAATCAAGCTTTTGTGTTCTGAGGTGAACATAATATAATGATTGCATTTGCATTTTCAAGTATTGATCACGGTAGCATCTTTTGCAGCACACCTGTGAAATTTGTACTTTGGAGAAATTGCTTTGCAACGTGAGGAGACTCCATCCTACTTTTGTTGTGTGAGGTGGCGTTGTAGGGTAGTGGTTTAGAATAACACAATGGGCTTTTGGGTCAGGCAGAACTGGGCCTGAGTCCCAGCTTTGTCACACCACCTGTGTGACCCTGAACACATAAATTAACCTTTCTTAACTCAGTTGTCCCATCTGTGGAATGGGTAATACCCAGTTACAGGACAGATTGCAATTAAATAAAATAATGCATGTAAAGTGCTTAGTACAGAAACATGTACTAAATAGTAACTGCTGTTGGTTTGTTATATTGGTGCTGCTGATGGGATTGTCATAACCTGACTAGTAAAAATGTCAGACTAGTTGTCTGTGACTTGTGGGTGGAATGCTATGGCATCCAAACCCATGGAGGGAAAAGGTCTGCAGTTTAGGAGAGGAAAGAGAGCTGGGGAGGAGGTATTTTGCATATATAGACTTGTATTTATTTGTTCTGCACATCAGAACAAAAAGCTTTTTGTTCTTTTTTTTTTTGTAAAGGAAGGGAGGTAGAAGAAAAGAGACTAAGGATGCTGCACTGCAAACAAGACCCAGAGCTACAGGGTTTTCAGTTTTCCCTGAATATGGAAGTTATCTGGGGTTCATTAAGACTATATCTATCTGTGCCAATACCATTTTTTTTCTCAATAGGCATTTTTTTTTCTTTTCTTGTGTTATCCCTTTGGAAAATCTGGCCTCATGGGGGAAGTCCACGGTTGCTTGTGATTTTGACACTTTATTTTTTAAAAAATATTATATTTTATTGATTATGCTGTTACAGTTGTCCTGATTTTTCCCCTTTGCCCCCCTCCACCCAGCCCCCTCCCACTTCCTCAGGTAATCCCCCCACCATTGTTCATGCCATGGGTCATGGGTATAAGTTCTTTGGCTGCTCCATTTCCTATACTGTACTTTACATCCTCATGGCTATTCTGTAACTACCTATTTGTACTTCTCAATCCCCTCACCTCTTCACCCATTCTTCCCCTCCCTCCTTCCCCCTCACATCTGGCAACCTTCCAGTAACTAACTTCCTTTCTCTTGCTTTTAAGAGTCTTTCTTTATCTTTAACCTTTGGCCTCTTAATAATGATGTGTCTTGGAATGGGCCTCTTTGCATCCATCACAATTTGGACTCTGTTACTTCGTGGACTTGCAAGCCTATTTCCTTTACCAAATTAGGGAAGTTTTCTTTCACTATATTTTCAGATAGAGTTACAATTTCTTGCTCTTTCTCTTCTCCTTCTGGCACCCCTATGAAGTGAATGTTGGGCCTCTTAATGTTGTCCCAGAGGCTCTTTATACAATCTTCATTTTTTTGGACTTTTTTCTCTTCTAGTTTGATGCGGACACTAGCCTGTAGTGTCTGCAACACTGTGGCTGAGACAAGACAAATTTGCATGGACTACCGAGTCCAGTGGAGGAAAAGGGACAGCACGGCCACTCTCTCAAGGGGAGAGTGACCTGACCCTTGCCTTGACAGGCTTTTATTGCTTTTCTGGCCACATTACATTGAGAATGGTCCTCATTTACTATGCACAGGTTCACTTTAGGTGGTTACAGAAAACAAAGGAGAGGATGTTACTAATTACATCAAAAAGGAAGGATATTTGCAAATATAAAGGGAAAAGTGGTTGAACTGGTTACACTCATCCTTGGAAGGTTTAGCATAGATTTTAGGAAGTTACTTTAAAGATATGCAGTAAACATTTGCTGCCTCAATTCAGGGTGAGGGAATTTTAGCAAAAAGCAAGTCTCAAAGCCGCCTAGGTACAATGCAGGCCTGATTCCCCATGGGAGAACCTATCCGTGGGTGTGGGTCTTGTGTGCTGGACCTTGCTTTCCACTGGCCTTTCTGAGTGGGAGCTGGGCCCATGCCACACAGAATGGTCTCCTATAGTTGATCTGTGTGGTTGTTTTTTGGTTTCTTATGTTCCAAATAATTGGTTTGATTCTCAGCTTCATCCATTCTACTCTAGTTACCCTGTACATTGTTCTTTATTTCAATTAGTGTACCCTTTGTTTCTGACTGGACCTTTTTTATGCTGTTGAGTTCCTTGAACTCTGCATCTGATAGATGGCTTCTCTCCATTTCATTTAGCTCTTTTTCTGGAGTTTTGTTCTGTTCTTTCATCTGGGCCATGTTTCTTTGTCTTCTCATGTTGGCAGCCACCCTGTGTTTGTTTCTATGTATTAAGTAGAGCTGCTTTGACTCTGTGTCTTGGTAGTGTGGCCTAATGTAGTAGATGTCCTATAGGGTCCAGTAGCACTGCCTCCCCATCACCCAAGCTGAATAGTTGATGTGCGCCCTTCATGTGGGCTGAGTACATCCTCCTCTTGTAGTTGAGCCTTGGTTGCTGTTGGCAGGTCAATGGGAGGGATTTACACAGGCCAGTCAGCTGCAAGGACTGGCTGTGACCACTCACCACCAACCTCCACCCTCTGTGGAGGATCAGCTATGCAGGGGCAGGGTGGTGGTGCTCTGATGTGGTCTGTAGCTGTCCCCAGGGTACGATGGCCCTAGGGTTTCCCCAGTGGTGCAGGCCAAGGTCAGCCTCCACCTGTGTTTTGCCTGGGGAACCCTGCCTGAGCTGTCAAGCAATATGAGATGGCTGCTACTTGTGTTGGTCTTGGAGATTCCCATGTGAAGCCAATCTGTGAATCTAATCTGGCTGCCACTAGGGCTTAATGAAGCCAACTGTTGCTTAACCAAGACCAGACATTCTTATGGAAAAGCAGCTTGTGTGGGATGGTAAGTTGGGTGGTGTAGAACCTCTTCAAGGTGGTCACACCATGTTAGCCAGGTTGATGTAGTCTCAGATATGGCACCAGCCTACCAGCTCTGTTGGGGGAGGGCTAAGCAAAGGGACAATGGCCTCTGCTTGCCCTGATGCCAGACACTTCAGTCTCTCCCTGTATACCACTGGTGCCCTTCAAGCTGCCATCCACGTGCTGGAGCTCAGATGGAGCAAGTCTGAGTAGGTGAGTCCATGCATGGGTTCCTTAATAGGAACTGTTTAGGGCTCCAGCAGCCTCCTCAACCAACTCCATACCCACTGGTTTTCACAGCCAAAGTTGTGGGGAGTTATGTTCCTGGCACTGGAATCCTGGGCTGGGGGGCCTGATGTGGGTCTGGGACTTCTTGCTCCTGAGATATCCCTCCCAAATTTTTATCCTCGTGGGTGTGGGCTCAGCTTGTTTTGTATCTGTGCCCCTCCTACTAGTCTGGATGGATGTGGCTTCTTCAATTCTGTAGATGTCAGACTTCCATTCAACTAAATTTCTGATATTCCTGAGTGATGGTTGTTCTATATTCCGTTGTAATTTTAATGTGGTTGTGCAAATAGACAAGCCATGTCTGCCTATATCGCCATTTTGATCAGAAGCCCCCAAACTCTATTTCTTTAAGTGTGAAAATAAGAGGAGTCAGTCATAAAACTCTTTATTTCAGGAGTTCTTAATCTTGGGAGTGTCACAGACAACTTTGAAAATTTGATGAAGTCAAAGTGTTCTTTCCTCAGGAAAAAATGCAAATGTACAACCATAAATATAATTTTGTATATAATTATGGGAATCCCAAATCCTTCTAAAGCCCACCAATAGGATTTCAGGTTAAGAGCCCTAGATATGGTTGTTTTCTAACTTCAGGTATCAAGAAAGAAATGGTCCTTACAATCCATGACTTTGTGTCTATTGGCTTCTGGGAACCATTGAAGCCTTCAAATTAGAGCAGGCATCTTGTTCCAAGGTAACACATCAGAGCTGTGATTTTTAACTCTAGAATTGAAGTGAGACTGAAGGGGAGACAGGCAGCAAATGATAGACAAGTGTGATTGATCGGAGGCTGGAAGAGAGTAAGGAGGGTAAGGTAGAATGTTTGATCCATGGACACAGACTACAAGTAAGAAGAGAGAGACTGTACCTTCTTCAAAGGGTCGATGGCTGATGCTTATATTCAAAATTGGGTTCAATGTTGTGTTTCAGTTGAGGGGTTAATTCCACTTTCAAGTAGACTGCCCTGACAAAGCATTGGTTATTTTGCTTAGATATCTTATAGGTTAATTAATACCACAAGACTTTGTGAAGGAGATTGAAATTCTTCATGGGGAATCTTGAAAAATGAGCCCTGAGGGTGATTAAGCTGTATGTCTGAGGCTACAGAATGTAAGAGACAGATCAAAACAACATCAGAGTATTTTTATATATTCCTCTGAATGTGTGCTCCATTAGGAAAGAGGCAGTTCTAGTAATTGCTAATCTGTTTTCAAGATAGGTCTTCTTCATTTCTTGAGAAAGGAAGGAAATTGTTCAAATGACAGCTCTGTGAGAAACACTGAACATAAGTTTCTGGAGTTTGCTAAGAGGGCTTCCCTTTCATTATCAAATTAGAGATACTAGCTCCTAATTTATATTTTAACATTTTAAAATTATTATTTCTCCCATTTTGTAGAACATTTCCTAATTATTTCTCTTAGTGTACTGTTCCAAGTATTATCACTTCATATCCTCAGGGTTGGGGTGGGGGAGAATGTGTTATCATTGTGAATACATTTTTTTTTTCTGCTTAAAATTGGTCTTGCCTTGCCTTAGGGGACACGCCTGTGGGATTTTGCCAGGGCAGGTGCTGCAGTTTCAGGGTCTGGTGGGAACCTGGCTCTCTCCCTCACTCAGTCAGCCTGGAGAGGGCCTGAGTTCACCACACACGAGGTCTGCACCCTCAGGAACGGCCTCAGCCACTTACCACTCAGCCCAGTGAACCCAGTGGCCAGTATTGGCCTTCCCAATGGGCACTCAAGTTCAGATAAATGTAGATGGTCCATAAACAGATCTCTGTGGAATTTCTATATGCCTCTAAATCCATGTACTTCTCCAAAAGTCTTTTTTTTTTTTCCAAACTCCATGTTTAAATTCCACCTATGTCCTTCCGTAGCCCTTTCAGAGAGGGAAAAGCAGTCACTTGCAAGGACTCCCTGCTTTTAGGATAATACTAGAGCTCCAGAACAATATCTCCTAGAATTTCTACCGAAAACCTCCAGGTAGCACTTAAGAACACCCTTGGGTTCCCTATTTTAATTTTATCACAACAGAATTTTTAAACATTTATTTTATGTTTAGATGAAATAGAGATATTGTGTGTTGTTTCTGGCTCATGCTGATGTAGCAGTTTTGAAAGCTTAGAAATCCAAATGCTATGGGAGATCTGGATCCATTTCCCACCTTGGGAAAAGCTCCATCATGGCTCTTTCCCAGGTGTGTCATGCCCAATCAAAGGCGTATTGCTTCCTCGTGTATAGCCTGAAAGGGGACTGGAGAAAGGGAGGGTGGACTAGAGAAAAGGAGATGGAGAGAACTCAATGCCAAGAAAGATACAATATCTCAGACTTGTAGAGATTTGTTTTATGTTGTTACCTCCAGTAGAAAGCCATGTTATCTATGGGTAAAAATAAACTATCAAAACAAAAATTTTTTAAAGCAATATGATTCCTCACTTACCACACAGGGTGACTATGCATGGATTCAAGAACATTTTTGTTTTTAACAATTGTAGAAGGTTTAAAGAGATCTAGATATATCAATTAAGTTAAAAAAAAAACAACAACAGCCTGTGGATAGGAGCCCTAGTTACCAAATTGGACAGGCTTCTTGGCCTCTTGGCCCTTTTCATTTTCCTTTGGACAGTGGGTTAAACAATAGCCCGTACTTCAAAGTATAAAATCAAACACTGTGCTGGGCTCCTCTTACTTTCCACTTCTATTCTCTCGGCCTTACCTATCTCTTAGTCTGGTCACCTGCAATGATCTCTTCCTCTACCTAGTGGTTCATACACCAGGTCTGTGCCACAGGCCTCCTGCTTCTAAGAAGGCCTGTACCAGGGCCCTACAGGAACCCACTCAGCACATGTGCATGTACAAACTGGGAGTGCCCTGTGGGTGAACCATTAACTAGGCCAAGGCCTAAGTTAATGCTGCTGTCTTGTTTCTCTGCAGAGCTGCTTCTGAGACATTGCTTATGGCTCTTTAGACAGCAACCAGGTGGCCAGAGCAGGAGGTAGATTGAGAACGTTTGTCCTTCCTTTCCTGTTTTTCTCCATAGTCCCTCACTCTTCTTCCCTGGACCACACTCTCCAATAAATAGGGTAACCTAGGTGGCTATTTAAGTTGTTGTCATGGCAATTATTAATAGCTTCTCCTTTTACTCTCAAAATTGTCCCCATTAGATAATCAGTTATGATCACCTAATTATATACATGATGATATAATTATCTGTTCTATATTTGAACTTCATAAACTTTAGGCAAGGAAAACTTACCCAAGTAAAATAGATTCAGATTGTGACTGATTACCAAAATGTGCAATGAAGAGAGAGTACTGTGTGCCCACCACGAGCCAGGCACGCACTATGGTAAGCACTTAGGGTGAGGCAATGAATACAAGAAAGATCCCCAGATATTTATATGAGAGTGAGAAGAAACATGTGATATTAAATGTAATAAATAATTACATTATGTACAATAGAATATTTTTAAAGTATTATGGAGTGGGGTGGCAGGGGAAGGAAAACAAGAAAACAAATCTAGAATGATGAAGGAGTTGGTTGCAATTTCAAATAGGATGATCATAGTAGGTCTCACTGAGAGGGGATAGTCTTAAAGGAGATGAGGGGTCAGCATTAGAGTGTGGTGGGGAGGATCACTGCAGGTAGAGGGGCAGCTCAAAGACCCTCAGGGCACATTCAAGAAGCAACAAGGAGGCCAATGAGGCTGGATATGAATGAGCAAGGCTAATGTAGTAGACAAGAGGTCTCAGAGATTATATGGAAGAGTCAGTCCTGAACAAATCATTCCCTGCCATCAGATTAAGGCCTTGTGCTGAACAGCCCAAGCCTGGATTTCTGAACCAGTTATGGGCAAGAGAGGTCAGAAAAATCCCATAATCCCTCTCTTGGCATATGTGTCTCAGAACCTGCCCTTGTTGATAAAGCTAAGCCCCAAACTACAGTGCTGTTATGCATCTGGGGGAAAAGGATGGATGCTGGGACCCAACCACAATTTTCTCCACTTTCTTACGGAATGATTCCCTGAAACATCTTTAAAGTTTGAGTCCTATTTTTGGCCACATAGCTTCTCTGTGTTTGGCTATTATACTTAGAGCCCAACAAATTTTTGATCACAGAAACTGGAAGAAAAGGAAAAGGCATGGATGAAGTGGGTGGGTGAGGAGATGAAGTGGGTGGGTGAGGAGATATAGGCGGAAGAACTTACTGGAGGTAGGTAGCCATTTGGGAGAAGGATGTCGATGTCCCCTCTCTGGAATTCTACAGAGAGAGGTACTCTGCCTGTATGGCTTAGGTGAGACCCTGACGGGGGGTGCCTCTGACATTAGCTCTATGAGCTCCCCCCGTTCTTCCCAGCTTTTGTCCTTTTGTGACCGGGAACCTAGGGGCAGTGGTTTAGAGAAATGCAGGAGCCAGCTTCATTCTTGCTGGTCTCCTGTTGCCTCCACATTCACAACTTCCCTTTAGATGGCAGCTTGAATACATGTACTCATAAAATGTGAGAGTTTAGAGATGGTCTAATGCTAATCCAATGCCCTTGGATTTCAAATGAGAAAACTTGGCTCAGAGAAGGCAGTGACTTGCCCAAATGTACCCTCTTAGGGGTTCATTTTCCACCCTCTTAAACCAGTACTGTGTCTACAATAATACTAAACTAGCTGTTATTCAATTTCTTACAAGTTGTCTGTTAGTACAGATTTGCTGAATCTTGATTATAAATGTCAAAAATAATCTCAAAGTTATTTAGATGATGAGAGAGGACTCCTATAGCCAGAAGGGATTATGTAAGCTTAAGTCATCATGGGTTGGTTAGGTGGTTATTACCTACTTAAAAGCCAGACAGAGGATGTGAGAAAGTGTGCAGGGTATACACCATTATGAACATTTACCTCCAGGAATAAAAATAAATGAAAGTGAAATTTTACCTTAAGTAACATCATAATAGAAATGGAAAACTTGAGTTTTAGGTGTCAAATCTGCCATATCTGCATGACCTTGAGCCAAGGCATTTCATCTCTCTGAACTGCAATGTACTCTTCCATACATGGGGACAATGGGATAAGCTTGCAGTTTTTGTGAAAAATAAGTTAGAAATAGATATGGAAATACTTTATAACCTTGAAATCTTATCACAAATAGAAGACACTTTCCAAGTGTAGACTGACAGCATGTTGCTCTGGTGGGGATAGAAAGGTGATGTGGTCCCCATTGACCTATGTGGAAGACAAAATGAATTATCGTAAATTGTTTATTATTGCAACTTCCGAGTCTACTGACCTGACACTTTACAAACTATCCATGTATTTCAAAGACATTGGGAGATCTACTTCTCTGCAAGGCTTGCACTTCCCTCCCTGACAGGTGTTATGATATGGTCCCACCTGTCTTACTTCAAGAGCCATTGGTGAGAACTGGATATTTATGGTGATCGAGGCTGGGTGGTGATGAAGCAGCAGGACCTGGGCCCATGAGAGAAAACCATGCAGGGTGGTGGCAGGTTGAAGGGTCTGGCCAATAGCAAAGTTTCATTTGGTTGGGGAAGAGGAACTACTGTCTCACGACTACAAGGCTTGGCTGCCATTTTTATAGAAGCCTGCAAGCTGGTGCCACAGGAAACATTCTTTATTCTTGGAGGCAGTGTGCATAACAGTTCTGAGTACATGTTCTAGAATAAATTGCTTAGATTCTTATCCTGATGCTCCTAAGCTTTAGTTATGCAACCTTTTGTAAGTTGTTAAACTTACCTCTAAGATTTTGTTTTCTCATCTATTAAATAGGGATAATAATCCTAAATTTTTTTGTAAAGATTAACTTCAATAATTTATTAAAAGGGCTTAGGCTAGTAACTACCATATAGCAAGTGAACTGTCAGTGTCCCAATCAAACACATTCAAGTAGGTTTTGTCTAGATATAACAGAACATATGGATACTACATGTTTAAAACCCTAAGTATTATTCTTTCTTTCTCTCTTTTTTAAAGTCATCACCTGAGGATATGTTTATTGACCTGAGAGACAGAAAGAAAGAAAAAGAGAGAGGGAGAGAGAGAGAGACCAATTGGTTGCCTCCCATACATGTCCCAACAGGGATAGAACTGGCAACCTAGGTTTGTGCCTGACAGGGAATCAAACCTGCAATGTTTTGGTGTACAGGATGATGCTCCAACCAACTTTGCCACCTGGCCAGGGCAGTATTATTCTTTCTTGTATTTGAATACTTAGTGTTTTAAAAATTTGACCCTAAATCTCTCTTCAACAGAAAAAAAAATAAGAAGACTGTTTTTAAAAATACAGTATTAGCTCATAGCTTTTTCCAAGACTGGCACTGATTATGTAATGATAACAATCTGTTGCTTCTGTTTTTCCTTCTGTTGGCCTTGATTGTGGAGTCCCATTTTGGAGAACGTAGGCTTTTTGTTCTGAGAATTTTGGCTGCACTGCACCATCTCTCCTTCAGAGCCTCCTGAGGGCCTCTGGAGGCCAAGCAGAGAGAAAGCCCGAGTCTGAGCCTTTCCGGAAGAGGGACGCTGTGTGTCATTCAAGGAAACGCCAAACGCAGCCTTGATTAGGGGAGTTTACAGCAAAGGGCTTCCTTTGCTATAAGGGAAAGGTGGGCTGGGGACACTGTGTCCTGGGATATCAGTCTCCTGTTCTATCTAGGACTAGGATTTCTGGAGCTGAAGACTCAAAATCTCTCCCTTTCACCCCAGCAGTGTTCTCAGCCTGTGAACCACTTGTGTAAATAATCTACACAGTTTCCCCACAGGATGCTTTTCCTGCGCCTGGGGTTTCTATGTGAAGACAATCAGCCAGAAATGCGTGGTGTGTCTTCATCCCCATTAGCATCTTGGTGACTAGGACACTGGATTGGGGAGTTATATTCATTATCCAAATATCTTCGGAGCCTCATTTCTAAGAATCCTACCTACATTGTACAATCAACTAATGTAAATTAAAGGAGAAATGAGAGATAGCTGCTGTCTCTAAGTTGGCTAATTGAAATTGGTTTTTAATGCCACTGGAAAAGAAAATGGAAATAAGTTGAAATTTACATGAAAAGAAAAAAAAAGGGAGGAGGTGGACCTTTAGAAATCCTGGGAGATAGGGGTTCAAGGGAAAGCATTTATACCCGTATGTATACCCTGCAGGGAAACCCCCGTGAGAATTGAAAGACAGCTCATCATCTACCCCAGCTCATTCCCAGAGGGCCACCCTGTCACCTTCTCCTGAACCATAGTAAGCTTTACTCTGGGGAGTAATTCAGATCGTTGCCCTTCCTTATGGAACTAGTGACTCAAACATGGTGCTTGCAATGAAGAATGACAAAGTATGACTTTGCTCAAATTCTGGGTGAGCAGAAACAAGTGAGTTAAGTAACACCAGCAGCCCCTTCCCAGGCAGAACCAGGACTGCAGCCATCTTTACTGCCTCACCTATGGGCCCCCAGCGGGAAGTCAAAGAGGTCGCTCTGCATACATTCTAACATTTTTTTTTGCCAAGCTTCTCTGTAATACACAATGCTCTTAAGTACTTAAGGTTTCTATCATAAAGCTAAAACAGTCATCTCCTCTTCAGTTTTATAAATCCTTTAAACTAATGTCACAGAGAAACTTCTAATGAGTTCGTGATTATGAGCTTTTCTTCCTGAAGGATAAAGTTGGATTAATGTGGTGCTGATTCTCTTTGAATTAATCATCTTAAAATGCAGTAGGTCTCCCAGCTTCCATCTTTCTCTTTAATATGTACTGCCCCCCACAGAACACTAGAGATACAGGAAATTCCTGAGAGGCAGATTCTAGGACACAGTCATAATGGGAGGAATGAGGATTGAACGGGGTTTCCCAACTGCTAGTCTGACCAGCAGCTCCTCAGGCCTGTATTTCACCATCCAAACAGAGGAATTTTGTTGCAGCAGATAGAGTTATAATCGAATCCAGGGCTGGCCATGCCATGGATCATTGGCATTGTTCAGAGTTCTTGGTTATTCTTTTCAAACTGGGGTTGCAGAAACTCTAACTTTATTATCCCTGCCCAAATGACATGTTCTGAGTTATGGCTTCTAAGGAGAGCACACACCAACCATGAGGACAGGAAAAAAACAGCTATTTGTTGAGCACATTATTGCTAGTATTATTATAGCTCATAATATATAAAATTAATAGCTAACATTTGGAGAGAAGCTTATTTTCCCCTAGGCTCTGGGCTAAGTGCTTTTGTTACATGCTTAAACTATTTAATGCTTGATAAGAGTTTTGATGAAACCCTGTAACAAAAGCAGATATCTTATTATCCCTATTTTTATAAACAAGGAAAATGATTTTTCAGGTATTGAAGGAACTTGTACGAGGTTCTTCAGGTAGTATGTGGTGGGTCCAATTCAACCTACACTTTCTGTACCCAAGATTGTACTCACTCTGTCAATCTCAGTCCCTTCAGAAGAGCAGAAACCATTTTAGGTCATCTGAGCAGGAAGTGATTTACCACAGGGAATTAGAGGCTTATAAAGTTATCAGCAGGACTTGGAGAGGAAAGCTCAGGAAGGCCACTCCTGATTTTCAGAAAATCCAGATGGGCTGGAATTGCAGGAAGTTCCCTGCTGATGATTTCACCTTTCTGCAGCACAAAATGGTTGACTCTTGGGAGGATGCTTGGAAACTGCTGGCCAAACACGTAGAGATGCATTCTGCCTGCTCAGGCTGGTGCACTAGCCACTGCAGAGAATGATGTTTTTCCTTCCCTTTCTCTTTCTAATTCTCATTGCAGTGCCTCTCATTAACAGAGCTTAATCTGGAACCCTGCAAGCAAAGAGTTCTGGAAAATATGGTTCCCAGCCTTCTCCACTTTGATGGAAGGAAGAGAAGGAACTGGGCTTGGTGCTGAGGTGACCACAGTCTGTTATGGTCACTGCTTTCTCCTGCCTCCCAGCAATAGAAACTTCTCCATGATAATGAACAGGCTACTCCTCTGGCAAATAGTTATTGGACATCTCCATATGATAGACACAGGGATGGGGGGTGGTTTAAAATCCAATATTCCTGGCTGTAAGTGCTCATCACAACACCCACTAATCCTATTCAAATGACTGAAAAAAATTTCTACTGCATAACTCTTTACAATAGAACTTTATTTAGTGAAATGCATCAATTCACATCAGATTGGTAAGAATTGTAATCATTGTGATCACAGTTTAGACTCCCCCCTCCCCTCAGGTTTATCTATTACTTGTCTATCTTTTTCATACTACATTTAAAAAATTTAAGTATAGTTGGTATACAATATTGTATTAGTTATATTAGTTTCAGGTGTACAATATAGTGATTTGACATTTTACAGTATGATCACCCCACTAATCCTAGTAATCATCTGTCACCATGCAAATTTATCACAATATTGTTTCCCTTCACCTTTTTACCCATTCACTCTCCTCCTCCCCTCTGGTAATCATTTCTTTGGTTTCTGTTTCTGTGTGCTACTTGTTTATCTTGAAAGTTCTTCTTAAATGGTAAAGGAGTAAACATAAGATTGTCTTGTATAAGGGCTTTTAGTGTTGGTTCCTGAGAGTTTTTGTGATTTATTATTTTTTATTAAATCAGTGGCTGTGACATCTACATTAGCCCCCCTCATCTGTCATAATGCGTTATTCCCACAGGGCCTTCAGGGTCTTGAATTCTGGAAGAAGACCAAAGAGTTAAGCCACATCTCAGGTAGCCCTGGGAGAACTAGGCATGAGTAAGGAACATTGGGGAAAAGAATAGGGGAAAAGGTTAAGTGAGAAGTAGAAGGGAAAGGAGAAGGGAGGATGGAAAACAGAACTGTGTGTCACAGGAAATAAGTGAAGTAAATACCACCAACCGGCTTCAAGTTTACCAGAGAAATTGTAGCAATAAACTCTGTTCCCTTAACATGTCCCTTCCTCTTCCTCCAATACCAATATCATTACCTTCTTGGATTATTGCAACAGCCTTCTGATTTGTTTGCACGTCTTCACCTTCATCCCCACGAGTGCAGTCTCCTTGGGACAACCTTACAGAAAAGAAAATCTAATCATTTTGAACCTCACCCCCACCCCCGCCTCATAATCTGTTCATGTTTACAAAAATTTTTAATGTGGAAAATCTTATAAAATTAAGTTTAAAATGTGGCTATAAAATTGCTTTTACAATAAAATCACAAGCAGGTAAAAAAAATAATGTGTTGAAAAATATTAGAAGAATCTGCCAAAATGTTAGTGGTATGTCTTTCTGTGGTAAGATTATGGATGATTTTTTTTTCCGCCTTTCCAGTTTTTCTACGATGGGCATGTATTACTTTCATAATCAGTAAAGAGTGAAATATTTCTTTTTTTTCTGTTATGTGCAGATTTATTTTTCCTTAAGAAGTAAAATGAAGTTTGAACAGTACAGTCTGTGGTACATCAGCAACTGCCAGTTCTTGCCCATCGACAAGTCCCAATTCTTTCAATGTCTTGGAGAGATTTGGCCTTGTTTGTTCTTCAATAGAAGTTATTGACTGTAAGTAAAGTGTTCTATTTTTTCCCTCTAATGTGGCTGTGATGGCTGGAGATTCATCTGCAGAGAAGCACTATTGGTAAGATAATCCAAAACTTCCTGGAGTTTAGCGGATGGAGAAAACTGAATATTTTGTGGAAGCTGGCTGCAAGCTAGGCAGTTTTCCTTTCTCCCTGCTCCAAATGTGTATGTGTACAGTCCATCTACATCACTGAATACCAAGTAATTATTAAGGGGAATATATGCACTTGTGGCTATTTTAAAAACCTCGGTGGCACACACAGCTGCAATGACTGCATTTGTAAAAGCTACTGCAGGAATGATTCGTTTCACTACCCCTTGAGTGACTCTATATGTAACACCCCTAATACTGTATTGTGATGCTCTGTCGGGATTTTTGGAAAATCCACTGAATATGATCAGGATCATCTCCATCTAATGGAACCCCTTCTCCAAAAGGTTGCTCCTTAGGCCACTGCAATATCTTTACATACTCAATAAAGTGTTCTGGTAGCCTGGGCATAGATGCAATGGTGCACATGGGAAAATTGACCTGTGGTGGATAAAGTTCCAGTGTGCATTCAATGCAAGCAGTCATTCTAGGCAGAATCACCTGGGCATTCCCTTTAAAACCTTCTGTCCCCCCATCTATCAAAGGAATGATGGAGCTTGGATCTAATGCACCATCTTCATAATTTAGGAGAGATATCAGCATGCCATTTATCCATCTTCTGGCTATGATAGAGTCTAGTCCACATACAATTACATGAAATTGTCAATAGAAAGTGTCGTTAAAATCCTGGATCTTGTTGAAATGTGGAACTACATTGCAATCAGGAACTCTGTCATTTTGAAATTCTGCAGCAACTTCAGCTTTAGGTCTTCCAACATCTTTAGGCCTAAATAAAAACTGCCTATATAGATTGGAAACATCTATAGTGTCCATGTCTATAACATGAATTTGTCTAAAACCAGACAATGCCAGATTTTTCAGGAGCTCACATCCTAAGCCACCAGCTCCAATGACTAGAACTTTACATGTATCTAACAAAAACTGGAGAGATTCAGTGCTCGGTTCGAAATCAGGGTGTGTGAAGGGTCCAGATCGCTCGAGGAACTTCTTTACATGGTTCCAGCGACCTTCCCAGTCTCCAATGTCCTCACACCCACCATCAACAACCATTTTCTCAGCCAGCAGCTCCTCTATTCTTCTTCTTTTCTTCTCCGGCTCCTTGCCATCCGCCATATTGTTCTCCCTGAAATATTTCTTTAAATGACACAAAATAAACCAAGGTACCATGTTATGATAAAACTCAGCCATTGTCTTTTTATTGATATGTTGTAAAGACAATCAGCTTTACTGGCCAATTTATCGTGGAAAACAAGAAGGAAACATTTGAAAGAATAAACTTACCCCTCTGTGTTATTTGTTATCAACCTTTTAATGAAATTAGTACCCAAGGTGAGAAATAAAAAATGCCATATATCACATATGAATACATATATGTATATGTTTGTTTATGTGTGTGTTGTAGACTTGTTAAAATCACCATAAAAATTCTGTCTCTATACAGAGTATTAATTCCTAGAAGAGAAAATGGTGGCTCAGAGAAGTTCTGTCATCTTTGTGAGGTTTCCCAGTAGGTATCGCCTCATGAACGTGACGCGGTACTGCTGACATCAGCCTTAGGTTAGTCACTGGTCCTTGCTACCTGTCAGGTAAAAGAATGGCAGAGTGCTCTAATCCTTTGAGTCACATTGATTGGGTTAAAATTTATTGGAAGTACTTATTGTTCTGGATGATCTTTAAAATCCAGGAGATAAAAAAATAATCTAATACAATTAAAAGAATGGTTTCTCTCTACTGTGAGAAATTAGCATTTTTTTTTTGTTCTAATTTTCCTGGAAGTTTTGTAATAGAGTCCAGCCCTGGGCCAGTTTATGACTCTCTTGGTGGTTAATTGTTTTAACTGGCAGATAGGACATGCTCAGAAATTCTTCTTCTCTAGGTAAAGAGCTAATAAGAATCCATTCTTTCTGTCTTGATTTTAATGCAATTTATAAGTAGTAAAATTTAAAAGACAGAAAAAAATAACACATTATATATCACTTAATCCCCCAATATTCCTAAATTTAATCAATTCTTGTATAAACTTGCTACCTAATTAATATTTTCACTCTAAATTTTTCCCTCTATATTTGAAGACATCTTTTTTTCCCAGTAGAAGTAACCAGTATGGAAAATGATTTTTAAGGTAAATTTTTGAGGCAAGCTTTAGCCCACCTCATTTCTCATGCTATTTTCTGTCTGTAGTTCAATGTGAATGAATTATTTTAAATGAAGTTCCAAACTGTCACAATGTGTACTACTGTCAGATGACTTGTTTTTACACAGAACAACCCTAAGTTAGTGCTTCTTTCATCTCAGCACTGTTGGGTACATCTTTCTCCCTTCAGAAATGATTGTTAATACCTCTACCTATTCTAATAAAGTTATCAGTCATTTCATCAGATGCTTTGGAAGAAAGATAAAATTAAGGTTGAGTTTATCTGCCCAGCAGTAGAATGGGTTCCAGAAGTGCATTTGACTGTAATTTTTCATAGAATCATTACATCACAGGGGCCCTTAAAATAAGAAACTTTTTGTGGAATTAATCTATACCATCAACACAACTTGAATTTTGAGGTCTTGACAATTTGTGTTGCTATATGAAGGGCTTCTAAACTATCTGCTTGTTATGAATACTAATGAAAGAATATCCCTAGAACCCTGACTAAACATAGTCTGAAGATTGGTTTCCTGGTATAATAGTAAAAGAAAAATAAATGTCCAAGTTCTGAGGAAGTGTTTGGAATTTTTCAATGTGCCTATTAGCATTATTATTTTGGATTTAAACATATAATTCCTTCACTTCTATTTTTCTTCTACTATTTTTACTCTCACAGTTTCATTATATATTGGTTAAAATGACAGTGGATTAAGAAAGAAAAAACATGAAGAGAATGGTGGACAGGGAAAGGGTGGTAAAGTTGATGAATCGGGAATCCAATTGAAATATTATTAAATTAGGGTATTAGAGAAAACAAGCAAGAAAGATAGCCAAATGGGAGACTTGTGATTGGGATTATGGAGGAGTTGCAGATATTGGTAATGACAAGAACTAGAATATGTATGACCACAGGAATGAATGTCTGAGAGAGAGTAGAGGGCAAGGCCATTGGAGAGCGAGACCAGAATATCAGAAGTATAATTCCCGTGGATATACAAATCACCAAGAATTAATATCAAAGTGTGTGAAGAGGTAACACCAAGCCTGGTACTAAGACCCTTGAATGATGAATGTTATGACTGGGGGTTGGCGGATGAGTGCAACAGGTAGGAATTCTGGTCAGTGAGACCAGCAGCCGAGGGTTTAAGGCAGGAGAGGGCATCAGTGATCTGGAATGAAGCGAGGTTTAAGGACACTACTACATCAGCTCTAGGTCCGTCTGTAGGTACAGTGTAAGAACAACAGCTTCCATTTGTTAAGCTTCCAGGAGAGGCAGCATCTTCAAGGTATTGCCAGTTATCGGTTAGAATAAGAAAGTGGAAGGAACTCTGGGAAGACAGGTTGAGCATAAAGTGGGTATGGGAGGGTTTAGAGAGCCAGAAGAGGTGGGGATGTATAGAGGTCAGGGGATGAGGATGGTATGCCTTCCTATACAGTGGCATAGGGATGGGCTCATCCACATTAGCAGAATAGCAGTGCTGGGCCAATACTCCGTTCAGAGCTGAGGGTCCCTAGAGTGTCTTATCTTTTGTGTGCTCAGAATCTTTGTGTAGCCCTGGTCCAGGATCTTTGGGTCAGTCTGGAGCTGAGGGAGCTGAGGCAGTCAGAACACAAAAGGGGGTGGACCCATTGCACTCCTGTCTCATCCCACTCATTTATTCACTCAGAAAACCTTTTGAACCCTTGTCATACCCCATGTGCTATTCAAGTGTTGGAATTATGCCAGATCCCTGCCCTGAGGGTACTCATACTGAGACATGCAAATACATGAGTGCAATCTAATGTGATAGGGGAAAGATAAAGGGATAAGTTTAATTTAATAATTTAGTTTAGGGAGGGTTTTTTGTATGTATTTTATGTACTAATGGAACATACAGAAAGAATTCTTTAAAAAGCAATTGGCATATGGAGATGGAGCTTGGTGGGGAGTAAGAAATTAAAATTTAAGTTTGTAAGTTTAGAAGGTTTGAGGTGGTCCAAAAAATAACAAATAATACCCCTGTCCTTCACCTGAGTTCCAAATCAAACAAGAAATAAAACAAAAGAGAAAAGGATAAGGAAGACCAAATGGATTACACTCACAGTGGAGAACATGTGCAGACAAGCAGTTTTTCGAACACTGAGCACTGGAGTTAGACAGCATTCCCTACCCAGCAATGGTGAACTGCCAGAGACCAGGCCTACTGGGTCAGGGCCTTCACCATGGAGCTTCTCACGAGCTTGTGAGCAACGACACGTGGTGCTAAGGCAGTCAGTGAAGTGCTGAGCCACACGTACCCAGCTCATTCTTTCTAACTTTTCCAGTTTAATAACTGACCTGACTTACCACAGGGCCAAATAAATAAGAGGGAAAGGACCAGGAGCATTTCACTTGCAGGGACATTTCCACGTGGAAGAACATATCAGGAATGGAGAAGAAGCATCTTCCTTACCACTCACTCCTTAATCAAATCAGGCAAATTGAGGGCACAGATGGAGAGAAGACAAGAACTTGGAGCAGGAACTCTGGGGCACTAGAAACCAGGAGAATTGGGAGTGGATGGGGTAGAATGAGGAGAAGAAAGATCTCAAGAAGAATAAGCTTCTTCTATTTAAGTGAATAAACCTGACTCCGATTATCACTCCGAGAGCTACTTAATTGTGATGATTTTATATTAGCAAAATTTAGACTATACAACTCTCAGTGTGTTCTAAGAGTTTCCTGTACATTTTTTGATTAGTACTCACCACTTTGAAAACTATAAGATAACTGGTATTTTACTGCTGTCATATAAAGGAGGCCATTGGAACCCAGAGAGCTTGAACAACTTAACAAAGATCACCCAGCGAGTCAGAAGAAAGTTTAGTGCTAAATCCAAGATTCGGACATAGACACGCAGGCAGTGTTCTCTTTAGGTATGTAATTAGAAAAGTATATGTGGATGATCTCTTTTGATTCTGTAATTGTTTAAAAGAAAGATTACCAAAATGATCATCTATTTTTAGTTATGACTCCTCAGATACTAATAAGACAAATAAAAAGAAAACAGAAGATCTTTTTTTTAAACTTCACCTGAAGATACGTTTGTTTGTTTGTTTTAATTTATTTGTTTTAGAGCGAGATCAAGGGGGAGAGAAACATCAATGTGAGAGAGAAACATTGATCAGTTGCCTCCTGTATGTTCCCCAGACTGAGGAACAACTTGGGTTGTTCCCAAAGTGCACAACCTAGGTATGCATCTTGACTGGGGATCGAACCTGCAACCTTATGGTGTATGGATGATGTTCCAACCAACTGAGCCACCTGGCCAGGGCAATATCTTCTATTCTTTATAAGAGATAAATAATCGTAAAAAATTATTTGTTTGTCATTAGATTATTATTATTATTCTAACTCTGTGACATAACTGGGTTCTTTTGGACTCTTTAGTACAGGAGAAGTCTTAAAGCAGAGACAAAAGTCACAAACTATCTGAGAAAACATGTATTTAGCATCAACACTAAGTTGTGATTTGTATGGCAATTTCACCTAATAATTCAAAAATAGCATTTAATGTAAAAAAACTGAGCCTTAGACCTTCCCCCCCCCAAAGTATACTTTTCCCCAATCTGTACTCCTCCAACATTCCTTAGGCTTTAATTAAATAAGAATAGGAGAGAGCATTGGGTTCGGGTTCAGGATAAATATCCCTGACTTGGACAGGAGATGTTGCTTTAATGACTTGGAATATGTCCAGAAAGCTCAGACTGGCTGGCAAGCAAATCTGACAGCTACTGGATCTTGCAGCAATAACATTCTAACCAATTAAAAGCTGAGCTAGAAATAATGGTTTGTCACTGAGTGGTGTTTCAGAAACCAATTGGTCCAGATTAACCAGAGGGTTAACTTTTCTAACTGAATTTAAAGGTCATGGGAAGCTCACTGTAATGAAAGAAAGAGAAAAGCATTCAATTAGAAGAGGAAAACTTAGATATAGAAATTAGGTTAATAGATCTTGCCATATTATTTATAGGCAACTAACCAAATTGCTGTCTTATTTTATGGCAAGAGTTCATATTCAAGGATAAATATGTTCATTATAAAAAAGAAATTCAAATGAGCAAACAGGGATTTCTAAGGGATTCCTCTAATGGAAAGGGCAAAGATATGTTTCCAACATCCACAAGTTTTTTAAAAAGGAATCTTGGTAAATGCAGCCTACTTTTGACTGATACTTAACTCTGATGGGATCAAGGTCAAGTTATAATTTGAACATTTGACTTGTAGGGACACCTGAGATCAACTTGTCAGATGGCACTTTCATGTTTAAGATGGCATCAGAGGCCCATTCTTATCAGGGCCACTAAAATGTGTGTGAAGAGAAGCTTTCAGTGCCACTTGCAAAGCTTTTCACCCACGGGATGAGGGATGAGGTTTTCCTTGTTGAAAAAACCCTTCCTACTAGATTGACTCTTCTTGAAGGACCCTGCCCTCCCTGTTGTGCCCATCAGTCATTCACACACAAAGTGAAAGTAGTTTGCTGTGGGTGGGAGAACCTTGGTAGACCCAAGATGGCCTTGGATGAATTACTGATGTACAGTTAAGTGTCAAAACAATCTCGTGTTTAAAGTCATTTTTCTTCCCTAGCTACATGGTAGATTTTAATAAAGATTTATGGGGAGAAGGTTGGGGTGGGGGCAGTTGAAGGGACAGAGAAGGGGGAACCTGGTCTGAGGAAAGGAAGATACTGTTACTGAGTAAATGGGGAGAGAGTGACCAGTAATGGAGTTGGTTTCAGTTCTGTTGCACGTGTGCAGAGCGTGAGCTCTAGAACTGGGTCCCAAGTGCTGGATTTGGATGTGAAGAGGTGTGTGAAGGACCTTAAAGAATTATGACACCCTGAGTGCTTAAAGGCAGACTTTTGATCCCTCTCTGTGACATGTGTCACCAGCCCCCAGCAGGCTCCACTTGATCTACTGAAGCGAGGCGGGGTTCGCATTTTAGGCAGGATCTGAATTCTTCCACTGGATCTATTGACAGACGTACAGGGCACAGTCAATTTTCTGGACACTCCTCCCTGGTCCAATGTTCAGTCCAGTAGGAGTGTTTGTCTGAATGGGACTGAACATTTATTAGAAGCTCCTCAGGGGCAGAAACCAGATTTATGCTTCTATTCACGGATGTATATTTTCAATTGGTGTGCACTGGTGTGGCTCTACTGACTGTTACGAGATCAAAATGCTTTTGAACCAGCAGTAAATGGCAACTGCCACAAGTACCCCCAACCCCACCGCCCTATACTACTGCGCCCCATACCCAACACCCCTACCTTTGCTGCTGCCCTGGCCTCCTCCTCACTATCCATTAACCAAATGCCTGGCCCAGAAGGGAACCTCCAGGATGCTGAGACAGCGCTCCCACCAGTGCCCATTCTTAGGGGTCAGTGCTGCAGAGTTTGAATATTGCTCTGGCTACACTTGTGCTGTGCTCTTAGCAGTTACCAATGCTTGTTATGTGTGTCCCCCTTATTGTTTCATTTAGAGAGGTCCCCTCACTGACACCTCACTGACACTCCACTGTTCACAGGGAAGCACATAAGGAAAGTGCCTGAAGCTCGTGGGGAAGCAGTTGGTTAACGTCTTCGGCCTGTGTACAACAAAACTGGGCTTACGTGTCCCAAAGTGAAGCTTCGACGTCACTGTTACCTGGCTTCTTTAGATATGAAGGCAATAAACTTAGTTTATTTCCTATAAAATATACTTTGCTGACTGATTCAAATTGTCTAGTTAGGGAGGTGAAGTTAACCCTAGAGTTGACCGTCTCACTTTGTTCAAAGTATAACCTTATTATTAGCATTTTATATGAATAAATATGAGTATTTCAAACATTCTTTGCATTAACAAAGTTTCTTTGCTGATAGTTCATTTTTCAAAACCATCAATTTGAATTTCTTCTCTTTTAAACCAGTTCATTCAAATTGTGAAAAGTAACTGTGACCAAATTAGTTGATAAATGTTCATATTTTATATCCTTAGTAAAAAGTCCTATCCTTCTGGGCTAACATTTCATTTCAAATTAGTTATTTCTCCTAAATAGGGACAGCATGAGGCTGAGCAGAACAGGGAATGGTGTTTGTTCCACTTCTGAGACTCCGCTGAGCTCCAGTTGATAGGTTTTGTAAAAAGCGCATTCAACAAACGCTGATAGAGTTCCTATTATGAGCCACTACTCTTCTGAGTTGTAGGGATTCAGCAATTAGCAAAACAAAGTCCCTTCCCTCCTGGGCCTTCAAATAACCCTATACTACTGAGCTGCTTGCAGGAAAGGAATCATGAATTCCCTGAACACTGTGAGGATCTTTAAAAGACTCTGCTAAGTTATTTTTTCTCTTATTTTTCATTCATTCTAGTAATCACACTTTTCTATTGTATATTATATCCTGGCTGGAGATGAGCAAACCTGAAAAGAAAAAGAAAAAGTCCCAGAGAGCTAGTTCTGGTTATATTTACCATGTATGTATGCTACAAGGCAGTAGATGTCATCCTAATAAAAAGACTTTCTTGTACATTTTTCACAGAACGAGCACCTTATCTGTTTCCTTTGGTGACATGCACCGTGCTTAGAAATGTGTCTCTATCCCGAATCTCCCCTGTACTGTACTAGCCCGGCCCTCATGTTCGTCCCCTTACAGCTCCCTTTGTGCAAGTGCCATCTTCCTGGTCACTTGTAGATTCGCTCCTTTGGTGCATCCATTTTCTTCCATATATGGCATATCCTTTAAAGTTGAGGCTGTTAACAGCCATGTGATGACCACCCTGCTTTCAAACCCTTGCTCAATCCGCCTGCTCCAGAGTCCCTGGAATGGACCTCGAATCTTTCCTCTCTCCCATGGTGCGTTATTCAGTACTTCCCCTAGTCTGTCTTGAATCAGGGCTCTGGGTATGCATCTGCCTCTTCCCCTATAGCACGAGCTTCTAGAGGACTAAGGCTGTATTTTAATCATTTTTGTGTTTCCCGGAGTAGCTGGCGCAGTGAGTTACACAGAGTAGTCACTTAATAAATACTTACTGACTTGAATAGGACAAAATGACTTAGCATCAGGACAATCCTTTATTGCAGACTTGAAGAAATGGAGAGGGAAAAATTGGGTTAAGCTGAACCATACTCATTTTTGCAATATACTATATCAGACATCAGTATTGTTCAATAAATTTGTTTCAAGTTTCTTATGGAATATTCTTTCAATTCATAGATATACTGTATATTGGAGTGCTGAAGTGAATTACACATGAGGCACCCTGTCTGAAGTATATAGAGTTTACATAATTGCCTAGGCTTGCTGGGACCCCAAAATAAGGGAAAGAAAGCCTATCAAACTTTTTTTGAAAACCACCAGAGAGGAATAAAATACAAAAAGGTAATCATGCAGTAGCAGCAGCAACCAGACTCCCTAAATCGTGTCAAACTGCCTGACTAGTTAGAGCCATGTTTGGGTGCCTGTCGCCTTTTTCTCCAACTCCTCCATTCCCTCAGCTGCCTTGGGAAGCTTGCTCTCATTAAAAAGGATGGGAAACTAGCCACATCGTTACTTTCACTTAAGGCGGAGTTTAGTTGGTCAGTTCTCACCACTGTCAGCAACAGCTGCCACTTTGGGATTTTGAGCCCTTATTGGCATCGTGGTTTGGGTTGGGATTTTTATTTGTCTTACTTTGAAATTTACATGTCTTTAGAACAACTAAAATTCACAAGAACAAACTAATTAATGGATTCCATTTTTGACAGCTACAAGAAGACGGATGAGAAAGTAACATGCTTCTGGCAGCGTGTTATCAATTGGGAGGCAACAGTGCATTCCCTCTATGTGGAACAGTGAGCTGGAACCGACACTGACAGATGACACGTCCCTCTGACAGTGACGCCTGTACCAGCTGACAGCTCCACTTGCAGTCAGTCAAGTCCACGCTTTGCAGTAGAATTTTAACGGGCTTGATTTGCAGAATATGCTTTGCCTACTCCTCAGCTTATAGTAGAAGCGAATAAAAATTTCAAAGCATTCGCATTAAATAGTGGATTCTGGGATCTGTTACCAAATCCTCTTTTCCCCTCAAAGCTAAGAGTGATAAACAGTAAATAAAGCATAATCTTGGGGGAATAAAAGAACACAGAACTGTAGGATATGTAGGAAAGAAACAATTAAGTTTTCTATATATCATAGTAGTTTACATATTAGTCAAAATCTCTTAAGAAGGATGAGATGCCAAGTTTCCCAAGGAAGTTATAATTTAATCAAAAATATGCGTGTGCATTTGTGTGAGTATGTATCTACACAAATCAGCCTAAAGGGAGAAACTGATTTAATTATGCTTTTAAACTTACTGAATATACCAAAAAACTGCTTCCAAATATTAGAAAATATTTTCCTTTAAGGAAATTAGTCTTGCTCATTCATTTCCTGGTTTTAGGTCATGCTTTTTAGTTTACCTTTTGGCAATCTATTCTCTTTGAACAAGACACAGGCATGAAACTGCTTTTCCCATGTGACTTTTAGAAAGTTACTATTCCGTATTTCAATTCCTTCACCAATAAAATGTAGCTAATCACCCTGTCACCATCAACATACCGCACAGGCTCAGAGCAAGAAATAAGGGCATCAGAGGCTGCAAACTAGAGATTGGAAGGCCAAATTGGACTGGCAGGGCTGTTGTGAATTTTTTGCATTTGAATGCCCCTAGGCTGGGCAGGTGCCCTCCAGTTTACATACCCTCTGCTCCCTGTCTAACAGTCTGTGTCTTCGCAGGTTTCTGAAACTTGCCTGGTCTCTGAAGGCAGTTGAGATTGTGACTGTAGCATCATCACACAATGCATTCTCACTCCTCCACATAACAATTCTAACATGGTTGGTTTCAAAAGACTCATCATAAATGGAAGAAATAAATAGAAGTTGATGGTGGAGACAGGCAAATATGAATGAAATAAGCATTCAATTATAAATAACAACTAAAGTAAAAAGGAAATATTTACATATAATGCAACTTCTGTCCCAAGGGTGATAAACTAGCATTGAACCACACACCCTGGAACATTCCTAACTAGTCCTTCCCTTCCATCCCTATCACTTCTCTCCCAATAAACAAACATGGAGTAGAGGGCTGAGGCTAGCAATCTTTTCTCAGGCCAATACAGGTGATTCATTTGTTACTTGCGCTATCTGGCCAATTAAGATAACTGACCCAAACTTCACATATGTATAATTCTAAATGATTAAAAGAAGTGATAGGGAAGGCATATGTAGGAGAGATGAGTTTCTGAAATGTCTTGAAGGGAAAAAGTTTCGCGGATTGGTGGAGAAAAGGGAGAAGTCCTTTTGAGCAGAGAATGGTTTATGCAAAGGTTCAGGGATGAGAAAGACTAAGTCATCACTGCTACAATGGAACCCAGTACACTTTGTAATGAGAAAAAGATAAGGTTGGGTTCCCTGGATTAACTACAGATACCAAGTATTACAGCATTCCAATTTGTAAGGAAGTGCACGTCACAGACTGCATACTAAGCTAAATAAGACATAACAACCTTCTATTTGTTTTACGGTAATTGGCCATTTATTTCATAAAGTAAGGACTACTTTTATACCATGACCCATGATAAAAAGGAAAACTTTACAGTTTACAATTTACCCACCATAACCTTGAATATTAAAATAAACTTACATGTTCCATTAACTAAAAAATAATTCCCTTCCATGATTTGAATTTGCCTTGGGTGTGGTTCTCAGTAAGGACAAGTTCAATTAATATGCTTGAAGAATTCTAATTAAGAAACAAGGTAATTTCAAAGGTATGACATTTAAGGCATTACTAGCATCTTTTTATTCTATCCTTAAATTTTTTGAAACTCCGTATTTTTTGAGGTTTAACTTTGTGATTTCTATATCAATTAAACCTTATAGACTAAACCAAACTCTTATCCCACAGATAAAAATTATCATAGCCTGATAGAGATATTTAATTAATGCCTTCTATGCCTAAACTAATATATCAATGACAATTAGTTGGATATCTATGTGATAATGCCTTGCCAGTATTCAAAAGAATTATTGGACATGTTTTTTCCTCTAATGAAGCAGTTGAGGGTATAAAATAGGTAATTGTTGAAAAATAGATTTCCTCATTAAATTAATTATTCTCACCAGGTTTCTCTTTTTCTTGAATGTCTAAATAATTGTTTTTTTTATTTGCAAAGCCCTTGACTAGTTATATGATAGAAAAATACAAAATGGTTACAATATCAAATAGTCATATTATGTAAGAATTTAGAATGGGTTGACTGTAAAAAATTATATAAAATTGTATAAAATTAATTGTAAGAGAATTTTCTATTTGAGATGAGACAATGAGAGAAGCAAATTCAAATAAATAGCTCAAGTCAGGTAGCAGGGCAGCCTGCTTGGCCATCTGGGACTCTTGTCAGCCCTCTCACTACCGTCGTCAGAGCCGGCGGCCCCTGCGTTCCCACAGTGCAACTGAAAGCCCGTTTGCAGAAAGCCACACCTCAACCCCACGCTGTATTGCAGGGAGAGAAGTAAGCCAGTCAGGAAATGCATGGTGATTTGGGTCACCACTACGACTCTGATTTTATTTTTTTCCTCCTGTTTTTTAACCTGAATTTTAAGAATGGTTTATGTTGGAACATCATCCTGAGCATTTATAAATGGCAGAGACCAAAAGTAATAGTTCTTGGCTTAAATGAACATGTCAAAACATGACCATAAAATTAATTAAAAACTCTCTCTTTTTTTGGTTTGAAAACTCTTGTTTATTTTCTTCCATACTTGGGTACAGAATTACAAATGATATGAAGCAAATACAATGGAGTAGACACCTGGAACAGTTAGAGCTTACATGTAACGTTTTGTGCATCCCAGATAGAGCATAATTGTTTCTCCCAGTGTTGAAGGCTCTGGGGTTCTGATGTGTTCCATTGACAATTTGCAGCACAGCTTCCAACTGAAGCCACAGAATACTTCGTTGGCGTGCTTTATCCTCATGTTGAAGAAATAGTAAGCAATCCGAGAGCCTTGCAATGACTCTGTAACTTGACTCTCTTTTTTCTATTGTTGACATTATTACAGATGTCCCCATTTTCACCCCCTTTGTCCACCTCCACCCAGCCCCAGCCCTGCCCTCACCTTCACCACACTGTTGTTCGTGTCCAAGAGCTATGCGGATATGTTCTTTGGCTAATCTCTTCACCTTCTTTTATCCAGCCCCCCTCACCTCCTTCCCCTGTGAGATCTGTCAGTCTGTTCTATGTATCCATGACTCTGGTTCTATTTTTTTAGTCAGTTTATTTTGTTCATTAGATTGCACATATAAGTGAGATCATATGGTATTTGTCTTTCTGTGACTGCCTTATTTCACTTAGCCTAATAATCTTCAGGTCCATCCATGCTGTTGCAAAGGGTAAGAGTTCTTTTCTTTTTAAAAAATTTTTACAGCCAAGTCACATTCCATTGTACAAATGTACTTATCCACTCATCGACTGATGGGCATTTGGGCTGTTTCCAGATCGCAGCTATTGTAAATAACACTGCTACGAACATAGGTGTGCTTACATTCTTTCTGACTGGAGTCGGGATTCTTAGGGTATGTTCCCAGAAGTGGGATCACTGGGTCAAAAGGCAGTTCTACTTTTAATTTTTTGAGGCTACTCTACACTGTTTTCAACAGTGGCTGCACCAATCTACATTCCCATCAACCGTGCTCAAGGGATCCCTTTTCTCTAAATCCTTACCAGCACTTGTTGTTTGTTGATTTATTGATGGTAGCTATTTTGGCAAGTGTGAGGTGATATCTCATTATAATTTTAATTTGCATTTCTTGGATGATTAGTGAAGCTGAGCATCTTTTCATATGTCCATGGGCCACCTGTCTGTTCTTTTTGGAGAAGTGTCTATCCATGTCCTTTGCCTGTTTTTCAATGAGATTGTTTGTCTTCTTGGGGTGGAGTTGTATAAGTCATTTATATGAGGTCTGTCCAGAAAAAGTCCAGCCATTGTTAATATAACAAGAACAGTTTGCATGACATCCATGTAACCTGGCAGCCAAGGAGAGTGGACTGAACGTGCACACATGAACAATGACAACTTCACTGTACTAGTCAGTGGGGTGGGGGTGGTGGTAGATGCCATTGAGTGAGCCTGTGTACCATGTGGCCATTGCATTCAAAATGACTGAGTAGAGCAACGAACCTGCATCAGATTTTGGAACATCACTCCACAGAAACTATTGGGATGATTCAGAAGGCCGCAGCTCTGGGCAACTGGTGATTGGGTAGTTCATCATGATAACATGCCTGCTCATGCATCACATCTCATGCAGAGTTTTTTGGTGAAACATCATATCACCCAGGTGACTCAGCCCGCCTACAGCCCAGATTTGGCACCCTGTGATTTCTGCCTTTTCCTAAAACTAAAATCACCTTTGAAAGGGAAGAGACTTCAGACCATTGATAAGATTCAGGAAAATATGATGGGGCAGCTGATGGTGATTGGGAGAATTGTATGAGGTCCACAGGTGCCTACATAGAAGGGGACTGAGGCATCATTATCTTATGTACAATGTTTCTTTTATATTCTGTCTTCTTCAATAAATGTCTCTACTTTTCATATCACATGGCTGGATACCTTATGGATACACCTTGTATATTTTGGAAATTAACCCCTTATTAGATGTATTGGCAAATGTGTTCTCCCATACAGTGGGTTTTCTTTTCATTTTGTTAGTGGTTTCTTTTGCTGTGCAGAAGCTTTTCAATTTGTTGAAGTTCCATTTGTTTATTTTTTCCTTTGTTTCCCTTGATCTAGGAGATATATTGGCAAAAATGTTGCTATATGAGATGTCTGAGTTTTTACTGCCTATGTTTTCTTCTAGGACTTTTATGGTTTTGTGACTTACATTTAAGTCTTTTATCTTTGAATTTATTCTTGTATCAGAAGTGGTATCATAGTGTGAGAAGGTGGTCTAATTTCATATTTTTGCACGTATCTGTCCAATCTTCCCCAAATTATTTATTTATTTATTTTTAAATTTTTATTGTTATTCAATTACAGTTGTATGCCTTTTCTCCCCATCCCTCCACCCCACCCCAGCCGAACCCACCTCCCTCCCCCACCTCCACCCTCCCCCTTGACTTTGTCCATGTGTCCTTTATAGTAGTTCCTGTAATCCCCTCTTCCCACTGTCCCCACCCCACTCCCCCCTGGCTATTGTTAGATTGTTCTTAACTTCAATGTCTCTGGTTATATTTTGTTTGCTTTTTTCTTCTATTGATTATGTTCCAGTTAAAGGTGAGATCATATGATATTTGTCCCTCACCACCTGGCTTATTTCACTTAGCATAATGCTCTCCAGTTCCATCCATGCTGTTGCAAAGGGTATAAGCTCCTTCTTTCTCTCTGCTGCGTAGAATTCCATTGTGTAAATATACCATAGTTTTTGGATCCACTCATTTGCTGATGGGCACTTAGGTTGCTTCCAGTACTTGGCTATTGTAAATTGTGCTGCTATGAACATTGGGGTGCATAGGTTCTTTTGGATTGGTGTTTCAGGGTTCTTAGGGCATTATCCCAGCCGCAGAATTGCTGGGTCAAAGGGCACTTCCATTTTTAGTTCTCTGAGGAAATTCCATACTGTTTTCCACAGTGGCCTTACCAGTCTGCATTCCCACCAACAGTGCACTAGGGTTCCCTTTTCTACGCGTCCTCTCCAACATTTGTTTGTTTGTAGATTTGTTTATGTTGGCCACTCTGACTGGTGTGAGAGGATACCTCATTGTGGTTTTAATTTGCATCTCTCTGATGGCTAGTGATGCTGAGCATCTTTTCATATGTCTCTGGGCCCTCTGTATGTCTTCCTTGGAGAAGTGTCTGTTCAAGTCCTTTGTCCATTTTTTAATTGGGTTGTTTGTCTTCCTGTAGTGCGGTCGTGTGAGTTCTTTATATACCCAAATCATTTATTGAGTAGACTATCTTTATTTCATTGCATGCTCTTGCCTCCTTTGTCAAATATTAATTGACCATAAGGCATGGGTTGATTTCTGGACTTTCTGTTGTGTTCCATTGGTCTATATGCCTGTTCTTGTGCCAGTACCAGGCTGTTTTGATTACAATGGCCTTGTGGTATAGTTTGATATTTGGTATTGTGATCCATCCAACTTTGTTCTTCTTTCTCAAGATTGCCGAGGCTCCTTGGGGTCTTTTTTTGGTTCCATATAAATTTTCAGAATTTATGTGGAACGTTATTTTTGTTCTAGATTTCTGAAATACACCATTGGTATTTTAGTAGGAATTGCTTTGATTCTATAGATTGCTTTGGGAAGTATGGACATTTTAATGAAGTTAATTCTTCCAATCCATGAATACCGTATATTCCTGTTTGTATCTTTACTATTTCTTCAATGTCCTATAGTTTTCTGAGTACAGGTCTTTTACCTCCTGGGTTAAGTTTATTCCTAGGTACCTTATTTTTGTTGTTTTTATTGCAATAGTAAATGGGATTATTTTCTTAGTTTCTTTTTCTGGGAGTTCATTATTGGTGTAAAAAAATGCCACTGATTTCTGGACATTAATTTTGTTTTTTGCCACTTTGACAAATTTATTTATTAGATCCAGTAGCTTTTTGGTGGAATCTGTAGGGTTTTCTTTGTACAATATCATGTCATCTATGAATAATGATGGTTTTACTTCTTCCTTTCCAATTTTGATACATTTTATTTCTTCTTGGCTGATTGCTGTGTCTAAGACTTCCAGTACTATGTTGAATAAGAGTGGTAAAAGTGGACATCCTTGTCTTCTTCCTGATCTTAAGGGAAATGCTTTTAGTTTTCATGCTTTGAGTATGATGTTGGCTGTAGGTTTTCATATATGGCTTTTATTATGTTGAGGTGTAATCCCTCTATTCCCACTTTGCTGAGGTTTTCTTTTTTTTATCATAAATGAGTACTGGATTTTATCAAATGCTTTTTCTGCATCTATTGATATTATCATGTGATTTTTATCTTCCATTTTGTTTATGTGATGTATCATATTTATTGATTTGTGAATGTTGTACTAGACTTGCATCCCTGAAATAAATCCTACTGGATCATGGTGTATGATCTTTTTAATACATTACTGGATTCAAGCTGCTAATATTTTGTTGAGGACTTTAGTATCTGTGTTCATGAGGGATATTAGCCTATAATATTCTTTCTCTGTAGTGTGTTTATCTGGTTTTGGAATTAGGATAATTCTGGCCTCATAAAAAGAGCTTGGAAGTCTTCCTTCCTCTTGAATTTTTTTGGAATAGTTTAAGGATGATAGATATTAGTTCTTCTTTAAATGTTTGCTAAAATTTATTTGTGAAGCCATCTGGTCCTTAACTATTGTTTGCTGGGAGTATTTTGGTCACTGTTTCAATTTTACTAGTTGTTATCAGTCTATTCAGGTTTTCTGATTTGTCCTGATTCAGTTTTAGAACATTGTATGTTTCTAGAAATTTGTCTGTATTTCCCACATTGTCCAAGTTGTTGGCATATAGTTACTCATAGAAGCTCTCTTTTTGATGGTTTCTATACACATAAATCAAGTTATTTGTTTTATGAACTTTTTAGAAAATAGTTCCTTAAAATTATGTCAGTTGGCAGCATGGATGAAACTGGAGAGCATTATGCTAAGTGAAATAAGCCAGGCAGTGAGGGACAAATACCATATGATCTCACCTTTAACTGGAACATAATCAACAAAAGAAAAAAGCAAACAAAATATAACCAGAGACATTGAAGTTAAGAACAATCTAACAATAGCCAGGGCGGGGGGGGGGGGGCGGGGACAGTGGGAAGAGGGGATTACAGGAACTACTATAAAGGACACATGGACAAAGTCAAGGGGGAGGGTGGAGGTGGGGGAGGGAGGTGGGTTCAGCTGGGGTGGGGTGGAGGGTTGGGGAGAAAAGGCATATAACTGTAATTGAATAACAATAAAAATTTTAAAAAAATTAAAAAAAATAAAGTTTTATAGATGGGAAAAAAATTATGTCAGTTGGCATATTTCTTAATTCTTATAAGTTGGATAAAACTAAAAAGGGGAAAAGTCTGTTGGATGACAAGTGACAATTTTATTTAATAAAACTGACTTTATAACATCTATAGCTTGCAGTGAGTATATTAACTACAAATAGCCTTTGACTGTCAAAACTGATCAACCTTATCAGTAATCACTTATTCTTTTTTTCTTGCTTTTTCAAACATAATTTTGGGCTAAGTTGCTCCAGTTCATCTTCCAGGACTCCACTGTATTCTTTTTACAGGAGCCAGGAAGGCCAAGGCATCCTGGTTCAGTGTGCCCACCATCTCTCCCCTGGCATGCCCCTTTCTGTGTTCTCAGCCTACAGATTTCTTCCCTTCCGCTCTTTCTTTATTCTTTCAATAAATATTTATTGACTTTGTGTTGGGCTGTGCTCAATCCTGAAAAAACAACAATGAACAATACAGGCTTGGTCACTTCCCTCTGGAGCCTACAGTCTCAGCAGAAGTAACTACATGAGCAATTACAATGCAAAATATAAGATGCCGTAATAGGCACGCATAAGAGGAAAACCCAACCCAAAGGCCTGGGGAGGCTTCCTGAAGGAAATGACACAACAGATACCTAAAGGATGTAAGGGAAGTGGCCAATGAAAAGGTAAAACATGTTCCTGGCAAACAGTACAGCCAAGGCAAAAGAATGTGAAGAAAATTCCGGATGGCTGGAATATAGGACACGTCTGGGAGTTGTGGTGATGACACTGAAGCTAGACGGGTGGGCAGGGGCCAGGTCACGTGGGGCTCTGTAAACCATACTAAGATTTCCTCCCTAGAGCAATGGGAAGCCATTCCCAGAGCTTCTGTTTGAAGCACATATGTGTTTCCTATACTCCTCCTTGTTTTCATGGGCAAGGAAGGAAAGAGGGACATAATTCCTTTCCTTGGCAAACACATTGTCCTCTTTATCTGATCGTGCTTCTCTCTGTCTCTGTCATTCTGTGTATACGCATGCACTGGTGGGAGGAAAAGAATTTTCCATCTGGCTAATTGGGATTCTCTTTCCCCCAAAATAGTCTTTCAAAGGCCTCTCTGTTATTTTCAGTCTTCCAACCCTTTTTTCTAAAGTGTGTCTTCACTGATTTGAAAAAATACATTTTTCACTTGAGGACTTTAGTATCTGTGTTCATGAGGGATATTAGCCTATAATATTCTTTCTCTGTAGTGTGTTTATCTGGTTAATATATTCTTCACTGTGAGGTACAGGTGATGGTGTTTTTATAGATACACTGCCTACCCTTGGAATTACTGCTTTCCTGCAGTTTCCTGAAGAAAACCCCAAATAAATAACTAATAGATATTTCCCACTGATGAAGGAATGAAAGCTGAGAAGCACAGAGTAACTTTTTCCCAAGAAGATCACTTCAGAGAATGTAGATCTGGATTGAAATGAATTATTGGCTCATACACAAGCTCTGTTGACATGATGACAAATACATATTTAGTCAAGCTGTAAACTGATATGTGAAGGCCACGGCAGTGTCTCAACTTCCCCATCTCCTTTCCCTGCTTCACTCAGAAATGTTTTGTGAAAATGTTTCAAACTGCTGTAGTATACTGTCACACTAAAGGCAGGTTTCCAGGAGGAAAAAAGTGGCAGCAGCTTCTCTGCTGCCACAGAGATTAATGTTCTTCACTTATTTATATCCGTAGCATGTGACTCCACGGCTTGCCTGAAGGTGCTGGAGAGCAGGAAAGAAGAGTAGGAGGCCATGTGAGAGAAGATTAAAACTCATGGCTGGAGAGAGAGGAGACATGAAGATGGGCAAAAATAAAATGCAGGTTTTCATAGGTTTCGTGAGGAGCATGTTAATTAAATCCACCTCACTAGCTAAACTCACATTCATAGGTGATATGTGTTAAGGCTGATATAATGGTAGGCTGAGTCTTTCTAAGCATACAACACTTAGCCAATGAGTATTTATTGACTACCTTTGTACTAGATGGCACAGAGAGATGTAAAAGAACAGAAACCCAGGACTGGTGTGAGAGAGTTTTGTTTTCTTTTACCTCCATGCCGCTTGCTCCAATGCTCTGGTTAGGAGAAACTGCTGATCTCTTGTGCCATTTTGGGACCCTCTTGAATTGGCCAAACCCTGAGAGAGTTGAAAAGTTTATTTCTATAATGAGCTATAGGTGCTGTGATATAGCCTTTTTTTTAATAACCAGGGAACTCATGGGATCTGGGTACCAGCTACTGGGGGGGCGGGGGGTGGTGCTCATCTGGCCAACAGAACTACTGGGGTAGTTTTAACTGAATTGAAAGTACATTTGGGGCCAGATTCCCAAATCTGGCTATCTATCAGAATGCCTGTGAAAGCTTTTAAAAATATAAATTCATGGCCTAATGCTGAACCCTCTGATTGACTGAGAATTTTCAGAGTATCAGAATCCCAAATTTTCAAAAGCTTTCAGGGTGATTCTCATGCAATCAGTCTTGGAGTGTGTTGGGGAAGGATTAAACAGCAACTCATACTAAAACTATGTTGTTTGACTCTGAAGTTTCCTTTCTGAATTTTGATCCAGTTCAACAATGGCAGCTTAAACATATACTAAGTATGATTTGGGAGCCACTAATGGGTGAAAGCTATTTTTCTTAATGTAGATTAACAGTTATAGTCATTAACCTGTTGAGTGCTTCACAAACTATTATCTTGTTTAATGATTACAATAGCCCTAGAAGGTAAATACTGTTATTATCCATTTTATAGGTAGAGACACTGAGCTTAAATGTTTTGACTAAGTCATGTCAGGATTTGAATCTAGATCAATATAATAATAACTCAAGAGCCTGAGCCCCTAAAGATTCAGCCCCTACTGGCTCTACCTGTGTGTTTAATAAAGAGGCTTAGGAGGAAATACTGTCCAGTGCTGTGCAGTGCATTGTTTAAACAACTGGAAAAAATCACTAGCTTTCTGGGTCAAATGCTTCAAGTGGATTACTTGCCTAAAGATTTTTTAAATTAAATTAATGAGTGTGGAAGCCCCATTCAGAAGTAAGAATCCAAATTTAAAATATTGGTTAGGTAAATATTTACGCGTAGAGTAACATAATTTGTTTACTTAGGTAGATGTGAACATAGCCAAATGTAGACATCGATTATTTTTTTTCTCAAACATTTCCTAGAATTCCTACTTTGATATATTTTAAGCTATTTATATTTACATCAATGCAGTGGTATTTATGCATTTCAGGGCTGGCAGATTTTAAGAAATCTTCTAATCCAGCCCATATGCAATAAAAACAAACAACAAAGTGACTCTGATGTAAGTGACATTCTTTATTAAATTATGGGATATAATATATGTGACTACCATAGAGGCTCCCTCAATTATTTGATTTTGCTTTGAAAAATTATCTATTTTTAGTACCTATTTATATAAAGTAAGTGTTTTCATATAAGATGGTGTTGTTTGCTAACAATTCTGGTTTGGGCCAGAAAAGAGGGTGTTAAAGATAAGAAGACATTTACAACAAAGGTATTGGAAACCAATAATATATGTCATGGTCTGGGAAGCTTCTTAACTTATTTTCACACCTTTAATCACAGTGTGACTCTGAGCAAGTTACTTAACAGCTTTGTACTTCAGTTCCCTCATCAGTAAAATAGGGCCGATATTAGTACCTTCTTCTTAGGTGGACTGAAGGGTGACATCAAATAATAAAAGTACCTGGAAAATAGTGAGCACTCAGTACTATTGGCTCTTGTTATTGATTTAATTCAGCAAACATTTACTGAATGCCAGTCATAATAATAGCTGACCATTTTGTGGACCATAACTGTGTGTTGGGTCCTGCACCACACATTTTACATGAATTATTTCATTCACTATTCACAATAAACCCTAGAAAGTCAATGTACTTTTTACCTCGTTTTACCAAAGAAGAGTCTGAGGCTTAGAGAGGTGACACAGGTAGAAGATGCTGATGCCAGTGTTCCAACAAGCAGTCTAACCCCAGAGCAGGCCCTCCTGACCACCAGGCTACAGCCTGAACCAGGCGCTGGGAAGCAAGAGTAAGCTGACGGAGCCAGGGTCCCTTGCCATTGGGAAGACAGCCACTAATCAAAGCATTACAGAAATCATTATGGCCTGTCACTTCTCTGAGGAATTGATGTTTGAATTGATTGAAGAGCCAAGCAAAGTTAGCCTGGTAAAGAAAGGTGGCAGTCACTGGGAGAACATTCCAGGCCAGAAAAAATGGCGTGAGCAAAGGCCCTAAGGTGAGATGGAACACAGCTCATTCTAGGGAGTGTTATGTTAGGCCAAAACAGCAGAATATCAAGGCCAGAGAGGTGTTCCACAGAAGAAGAACTAAATAAGGGGAGAAGAGTGTTCCAAATCATGTTCAACTCAGAAAATATGGAAAACCTAAAGCCAAGAGAGTCATAAATGCCCTCTCATCATTGTACTCCACACGTTCATGGATAAGAGAAACTCATAAACTAATAAGAATCAGGCATTTCATAGGAGGCATTTCTAAATGAATTTGCATATGAAGATCAAGACCCTAGCCTAGGGATCAGCTGATTATGTTTGTGAGCCAGATATGCCCATCTTCCTGCTCTTTTACAGCCCACAAGCTACAAGAATGGTTTGCAGATATTTTAACAGTTGAAAGTAAATCCAAAGGGGAACAGTATTTCATGGCACATGAAAATCAGCTGAAATTTACACTTCCATGTCCATAAGTAAAGTTTTAATGGAACACAGCCATACCCATTTATATATGTTTCTGGCTGCTTTTATGCTACACCGGCAGAATTGAATAGTTGTGACAGAGACAATATGCCCACAAAGCTGATAGTGTTTACTAACTAGCCCTTTATAGGAAAAGTTTGCTGAGTTCAACTTTAGCCTATCATTATTGGTAGAAACTTCATAGTTACAAAAGGGAACCAATACAAATGTCCTAATGTTTATATTAGACAAGGCAAAAAATCTTTGTATTTTAAAAACCGGACCTTGGAACCTTTGCAGACCAGGAGAGGGCAAATTCAGTGCAATTAGTGTCTAATCCTCCATCCAAGGGAAAAATCAGCCTGGCATGTTCCACTGTGGCTCTGTGACTCAAAGCAGAGACTGTGGCTTTGAGACCACCACTTCCAGTCTTGCTCCTTTGTATATCCAATGCCCAGAATAAGTCCTACTTCCCATGTAATAGGTGTAATGATTGCCGTTGAATGAGTCATAGACATCTTAAACAATGATGCAGAATCAGGATAATAAAAATTTAAGGCTTCTGGACAGCATTAGAACAATACCACCAACCTACCTCCTTGTAGCTGAAAATCTCACTGATTTCCTAGTGATAAAAGACTGTGATTATTCTTATAACCAATTGTTGGACAGTCTGGGGTCAACAGTGAAAACAATCTCCCCCCCCCCACAAAATCACAGCCTTTAACTATATTCTGCCAAATCCTCCTTTTTCAGCATCTTCAACAGTCCCTTTGGTTAAAAAGAAAGAGTTCATTCTAATTGAAATTGTTAGTTTCATATCCATCTTGGTGTTTTTCCATTCTTCTCTCCAGAGACATCCCTGGCTTTGCTAAAACAGCTTGGCTTCTCCTACTGGTTCTCACTCTCCTCTGGGTTGGCACAGAGAGGAGGACAGTAGAAAAGAGCAAGAATGACTTATTAACCTAGGTGTGGCCCTGGTCCTCTCCTGGCTGTCTCTTCTTCCTAGCAGAGAGTGACTGGCCATAAGATCCTCTGCATGGCAGGTGTCCACATGCTGTCTCTCTCTTGGGACAGAGGTGTCCCAGGTCTTCTGCGTCAGGGTTCTAGCTCGTCAGTGGGGGCCTGTGGGGATATCACACTTCTTTCTACTCAAAAAGTCACTCAGAGTAGTATGCTGCATGATACATGGTCAGTCAAAGAAAGAGAAACCAGTCTCTTCTTACAGAAAATCTCAATTTCCACAAGTAATTCTCTCAAAGCCCTCCCCCTAACCTGGCAACAGAGTTGAGGGCTGTTAGGAAGACTGAAGGAAAAAGAAAACCCAGCCATAATTCCTCACTGAGCTGATGACTTCTGATACCAGTGATCCCTTTGACTCACTGTAATAGGAGAACTAATGGAGCCAACTTTTAGTAAGCTCTGAAGACTTGTTTGTCTCTCATTGTTTTTGTTTTGTTTTGTTTTGTTTTGTTTTGCTGTCTTTATTATATGGGATAATTGGTTTCACTTTAGAGTCAGTCTTGGGTCCTACATGCAAATTCCAGGGGAATAAAAATAATTTCTAATCAATAGCTTGTTATATCCTACATATTTCTTGCAGTTGGCTATTCACAGATTTATGCTACCACCTGATATTAAGGGGGACAGAGCATTTCCTCCACCCCAGCTTCTGGGACACATTTCTCCCTTGTGGTCCCATATGTCATCCATCACACATGTTCATGTATTCTATTTGCTGATATTTGTATGTGCTTACTAGTGCCAAGTGCTCTTTTGGGGCAATGAACAAAACAGACAAACTGACTGTCTTCATGGATCTTCTACTCTAGTGGAAGAGGAAACATTTTATGTTGGTAGAATATTACAGGTTCTTAACCTGAATGTAGCTGGGTCTCACTGATTGCCTGAGCTGTTCCAGATTCCAGTTCTTTTACAAGGTGAGCCTCTCCCTGTATCTCATTGATTAACCCTTAATTTGCCCAAACTATATTCCTTTGGCCACCTACAAGTTCCTTCTTTCTAAAACTTTCCTCTGGCTTTGACCTACTCCACTGAGCTTAATTTCGACCTCATGTACCATGAAATTAGAACTACTGAGCTCCTCCTGGGTAACCCACGCCTCTTTCCCATCTTTTAGAACAGGTGTCTCCTGCCTCTTTGCTCCCTCAGCCCTTAACTCGGTCTTCATTATGACATTTTCCATACTTGAGGGCAGGGACCGGGTCATTCTCTTTGTGACTCTCTCTCTCTCACACACACAGGTGCCCCACCTCTAACAGCATCACTACCACTGCCCAGGCCAAAGCTTCGAACACTACCATCATTGTGCCTTGTACAAACTAAGAATTCAACAGAAATTGTTTGAGTCAAATTGTTTACCTACTAGCAATTAACTTTTCACAATGCCAGTGCAGTATTTTAATAACTCTGCCTGGTCAGGCAATATAAGGGCTCCCCGACTTCCAAGCTGGCAACAGGGACAATTCATCACAGATAATTCTGTAGGAAGTGACTGACCCTTGCCGCCTAGCTGTTGGTTCGCTGTGGCCATTGTAAGAATAACCAGAAGCCTTCAAATTCCATGTCCTCTCATGATCCATGAACTCCCAGAAAGATAGATACATAAAGGAGAGGTCTGTTTCCAAAAGCTTTGCAGTGTTAGCCAGCCTTTAAAACCTTATTTATTGTGTTCATAATACGTCAATTTAGAGCTCATGTTTAGTCAACTCTGCTGAAAAATGTTAGAACTGCAATCTGAGCTTCCTTTGTTGGTTTGAATTTTCCATAAAAGAATTTTGTCTATAATGAAAATAACCAAAAGGGCTTTCATTCATGAAAATATTTGAGGCATCTGAAAGCTTAGTACACGTAGGAGTACTTTTGTACTGGTCTTTTTGAAGACAATTTCTTTTAACTCTTTTTTAACTGCATAAAAAATGTTATGACAGATCTCTCAGCAATTACCTCTTCACAAACGACTATAAAATAGACACTAATTTTTTTTTAAAAAAGAAATTTTCATTGGGAGTGGACAAAAGTGGAGGGTAGATCAAGGTTATTCTCAGTCAAAGAAAACAAAGATCAAAATCTTTGTTTTGATCTTTGGAGTAATGAGCTGAAAAAAAACCAATGGATTTTCTAAGGCCAATTTGGGGCAAATTTTCTGTGGCAATTGGCAATTAAACAAAAGAATAAATTGGGAGATTTACATGTCATTTGTTCTCCTTCTGACTTTGAGAAATTGTGAAATATGATTTCCTTAATTTTGTCCCTTTTCTTCTTTGAAACTCAGCTAAAGACCTGGTCATCTTGTTAAAATATTAGAAGAACAATTCCTTGAACCTTTAGCCACTCAATAATTTCTAGAAAGATGGTCTTTAAAGAGATTTTGAAAGAAAATTATAAAATTTATCATAACAGAGGAGAATGTAAAGAAGGATTACATTGGGGATAGGAATAGATAGGATTATAGTCATTGATTTGAAATGGTTTAGAATACAATGAAATTTTATTTGCTTCTATTTGAAACAAGAAAATAATAGATGATTCCTCCACTAATCTATTTAAACATCTAACAAATATTTATTTTGATTCTTCCATGTGCCATAATGAAGAGTAAGAGTGGATAATTAATGTTCATAATAAAAAATACCAAGGTAATAAAATTTAACTTACTTATTTTGGAGATCCTATTATCATATTACCAGCATATCATTTCCTTGAAGCATACCATAATTCTCTGTATTAAGGATTTCTAGAAGTTTTATTAAGGCTAATTCAGACTTAAATGCCAGCTTCCATAAAACCTATAAAATGTCCATTTTTCTGGGGTTTTCTAAAAATTATGAAAGGCGAAGCAGTAAAGTTGTGCAAATGAAGTTGGAAACTCAGGGCTGATGATTACGTTAAGTGCATTCTACATGTGATAAAGTGTATGTCATAAAACAAAGTATTTAACATACTAAAAAATAAAGATTTTAATAATAAAATTGCTAATAAGTAATAATATCTGTTGAGAGGGAAACTTTCCTTTCTATCCTAAAGAATAAATTCAAAATGAACATAATCTATTAGTTTAGTAATTAAGAATACAAATTGAAGTAGAAATGAGATACTATTTTGCTTCAAATTAACAAATATTTTATAATGATAGTGTCTATTATTGGTGGGAGTTCTTGAAAACAGGTAACTTCAAAAAACCATCAATAGGAATGTAAATTGATACAGTCTTTCCGGAGGACATTTTCATATATATCAAAAATCTACCAGTTCTATCTTTGTGCAATCAGAGGTACACATTAAGATAAATCTAAGGATATTCATTGCAGCATTATATATAATAATCCCAAATTGAAAATTATCAAAATGTTCAAAAATAAGAGATTGTTAAAAATTTAGGTCACATTTATTTTTTGTCATATTTAAAGGCCATTAAAATCACATTGTATAATACTTAATGCATGGATAAATGTACATCAGATACTGTTAAGAAAAAACCCATAAATGATATAGCAGTATGTAACATATGTGTATTAGTTTGCTCAGGCTACTGTAACAGAATACCATAAATGTATTTTCCACAGTTCTGGAGGCTGGGAAGTCCAAAATCAAGGTATCAGCCAGTGCAGTTTCTGGGGAGAATTCTCCTCCTTGTTTGCAAAAAGCCATTGCCTTCTTGTTGTGCCCTCACATGGTGGAAAGAGGGGGAAGAGATGAAGAGAGAGAGAGAGAGAGAGAGAGAGAAGAAGAAGAAGAAGAAGAGAGTCTCTGGTGCCTCTTTTTATAAGGATATCAATCTTATGAGATCAGGGCCCCACCCTTATGACATCATTTAACCTTAATTACGTCCTAACGGCCCTAATTCCAAATACAGTCACATTGGGAGTTAAGGCTTCAACGTATGAATGGGTTAGGGAAGACAAGCATCCAGCTCATGGCAATATGTATATTTGCAAATGTGCATGTATTATATATACATGGAAACAGGCCTGAAGGATATACATATATAACATACATCAAAATGTCAACAATACTTATGTTTAGGTAGTAAGATTGAGGGTAGTTCAGATTTTTTTCTTTGTGAATTCCTGTCATTTCAAAATGTTCAATTAAAAATATATTATTTTTGTGCCCTGACCGGGTGACTAAGTTGGTTGGAGCATCATCCCTGTACACCAAAATGTGGGTTTGATTCCCGGTCAGGGCACATATGTATATTTCAGGTTTGATCACCAGTTGGGGCCTGAACGGGAGGCAGATGATCAATGTTTCTCTCTCACATAGATGTCTCTCTCTCTGATCAATAAAAAACACACACACAATGTATCCTCAAGTGAGGATTTAAAAAAATATATTACTTTTGTAATCAGAAAAACACTATAAAGAGCATATGTATTTCTAATCCCATTGCCTTAGCACCAACCCCAAGGAGCCCGCCATGCATAGAGCTACCATAACAGAACACCATCCATTGCAAGGCTACTCCTAGAATCGCTTTGGGCAATGTGTGCACAGCACAGTAGTGAACAGAGAGCTGCGCTGAACTTTCGAAGGAACCCATAAGAGATAATACAAAGACAAAGCTTTCATAGGATTTCAAGCAACAGCCACTTCTCCAGGAGAGCCTTATTATAAATGGAGTGTCCAGAGAATATGAAAGCCAAGTAAGAATAACGAATGCTTGAGTGGCACTTTTAACTTTTCCAAAGCACTCTCACATTTATTAATTCATTTGATCCTCATAACAACTATGCAGGCAGGGCAGCTATTAGTATTCCTGCTTAACAATGAAGACATAAAGGTAGAGAGCGATTAGGAGACAAACACAAATCACACAATTAGCAGAGCAGGGCTGCACTTGGGACCCAGGTCTGGAGCTCTGGTCCTCTCCTGCCCTTGCACCCTCATTCACAGGACTTATTCCACAGCAGAGCATTGTGAAACTCTAGGATCTTTTCAACCCTTATTAACAGAAAAAGTCTCTTAGCTTTTTTGTGAAAAGAATGAAGTCATGTAGGTTCCTAAGGGATAATACAATTCAAAAGGCAAAATACAGACTGCTCTCACACAGACTGAGGCTTTGCAGCTATAGTATATTATGTACCTATTTCTGGGCTTAAGAAGATGTCACCTTTTCCACTGAGTATATGCTGTTGCTCATTTGCCCTGAGACCTAGACAGGTAATAGCTCTTTAGAAGTTAAGTGTAGCAAATACTACCATGGTAAAGTGCTTAGGGACAATGCTGATTTAACCCTGAGTGGAGTGACTAGATGTAGAATATAAAATTGCACGGTCCTAACCTCTATCTTAATTTAAAAAAGGATTTCCTATCTAAGGACATGCTTTTGTATACTAGACAACTTCACAGTTCTAACCAAATGCAGTGTAAGCATATGATTTAATCATTTTTGTTTTAAACACTCAAATATGGCATTTTGAGAGATAGTTTGCAACTCTATTTTTAATGAACTGATTTAACTATAGATATTATAACTGCAAATAAAACACATTTCCAAAAAGCTGTTGTCTTTAGAATTGTAAATCTGGCAAGGTTTTTTGCAGTAGAGCCTTAGATAAATAAAAAAGTTGCATCTTTTTAAACTGTGGGTGTTAATTGGGCTTTTCTGATCATCAAGAGGAGTAAAAGCAGATGTTGGTTTGAAACAACCACTTACCATGTATAGTGGTCCAAAGAGATGGCATTTTCTTTGATGCCCTTATTCTGATTTACTACTGACCAGATTTATCTGCTGGTCACATAGTATTATGACTTGGAAATACCAACCAAGGGTAAGTAATTCAGGAGATAGCTATTACCAGAGAGGAAGTCCAACAAGAATGTCACAGACATGTTCTGTCAGTGGACTATAGCCATGTCAAGGTGAGATAAACTAATCATTTCACCTTGATGTGCTAAATTAAGTAGTGTGAAGAAATCAGAAGACAATGGTGAATAAAATGAGCTGAGTGAATAACTTGCTATTTCCTTGCATAAATAAATTTTTTGTGATGATTAAAGCTTAGCAAATAAGTTCAGGGGCGGGGGTGGGAGAGGCAATTATTCCACATAACAGGAGAAAGCATCTATAATTATTTCATGATAACTGTTTAGAGTCAAACAGGAGAAGGTATCAGAAGGGTTGTAGTTTGTATATCTGTCTAGTAAGCTAGGAAGAGTAGAATTTGTCTTTCCAACTCAGACAACTTGGATTTAAATCCATCCCATTTAAAATGAAAAATAAATATTAACATGGTAATTTAATAGAAGTTGAGGTACAAAATGAATGCAAATACTGATGGCTGTCAGGTTTGAGGCAAGTTGGTGAAGAATGCACAAAAATGAGAAAGTCGCCTGTCCTCTTCCCCTCTCTCCTGACTTTACTCTTTCTTTCTCCCTCACTCAGTTCATTCCGCGTCAAGAACAGTACTTTTCAGGGACCTTCTGAGTTCCAGGTCCCGTGCCCGTGGGCACTGAGGATTTGGTAGAAGCCCATCCTCTCAGGGAACTTCAGGGTAGAGAGGTAGTTCTATTACATGACTTTTTTTCTTTAGTTAAGTGCTTCTCAATCAGAAGACTTACCACATCAGATTGGCTATGAAAAGTAGTCACAAAGCAGCTAATAAAGTTCTGAGGACGGAAGATGCACATTATTAGATAGTGTTAATGAGTGACAGCTTCCTTCTGGAATTGTCCGGTTTGCCCCTCCCTCAAATGTATGTGCACACGTGTGTGTATGTACGTGCATATGTGTATGTAGGTGTGTATGTGTGGCTCTAGTAGAGCAGTGGTCAGTGTGCTATGGGATTTTGCAAGTCTGAGGGCCTAAGTCCAAGACTTGAGCAATCCTACTTTTACACTAGTATCTATTTCATTTCTCGAGTTGGTGATTTTTCCATTGCATATGTATTCTAACAGAACTTCCCCAAATTTCTCTTGAACTTATACTGTTCCCACATAGGGGTTAACACATGTCTTCTTGCCTTATAAAACCCTTTGGTTGAAACTTTTTTGCCTACCCTAACTTTAAGTCTTTGGTTATGCTATTTTTTTAATGAACTCTGACTAAGGAAATGTCTCACCACATGCGCTTGGAACTTTCTTGCTTCCCTTAGAGAGGAACAAGATGACAATGTCACTAAGATCTGTAACATATGCATTTTTCCATTAAAATTGGGCAAGGCAGAGTCAAATGTCAAATCTATTAGCCTTAAGGTTTACTACTTAGTGCCATGTGAAAAATGCTGTGACGTACTATCGGGCTCAAAGAGGGGCACCAGACCAGGGATTCACAGTGAAGAAAGTCTTCCCAGAAGAGATGTTGCCTAAACTGAGATAAGAAGGAGTAAGAGTTAGCCAGGCAAAAGATGGGGAGGAAATATATTTCAGATAGGGGCTCAGCAAGGACTATTTTAGAGTTTAGAGAAGGTTGTACATTCAAGGAATTTGTATTAGTTTGCTAGAACTGCAGCAACAACACACCACTGTTCCCACAGACTAGATCGCTTAAACAATACAAATTTACTTTCTCATAGCTCTGGAGGCTGAAAATCCAAGGTTGAGGTGCTGGCAGGGTTCGTTTCCTCTGAGGCCTCTCTCCTTGGCTTGCAGATGGCTGCCCTCCTGCTGCCTGGTCTTTTCTCTGTGCATGTATATTGCTGGTGTCTCTTTTTGTATCTAAATTTCCTCTTATAAGAAGTCAGATTGGATTAGGGCCACCCTAACAGTCTCATTTTAACCTAGTGACCTCTTTAAAGGTTCTGTCTCCAACTACAATCACATTCGGAGATACTGGAGGATTGGACCTTCAACATATCAATTTCAGAGGTCACAATTCAGGCCATAACAGAGCTTAAAGCAAAATTTAATATTATCAGAGTACTGATTAAAGAGAAAATTCTTGTGTAAATTCTATGACCAAACCACAATGCCAAACACATCAATATTATGGGACAATTCAAGAGATTGTGTTAATTATTTGAAAAGGAACTACAGAGTTTTCTCTTCTCCCCTCCAAAGGAAATGACAACACTTTGCCCACATGAGTTGAAGATCTGGGCCTAAAACCATCGCAATAACTTGACTATTTTAGCAGTCCCTGGAATATTTTGTTAAACAAACAAACAAACAAACAAAAATCCCTGACTTTTACAAAGAACATATTCCCCTCACTCTATTAATATAATACCAAGCAATTCTCCTTCAGGTCACTGGGGAAGAACTGGCAACACTATAGATGATTATTGCCCTGGAACCTAGAGTGATATCATCACTAAAAGATCTGAGGACCAAGAATAGCATTGCATGGAATCATTTTTTAATGTGAGCAAAAGTTCACTCATGAATAGGTCATATACCTGTGTAAACTGTAGTGAGAAAGACCAAGCCTTAGGGGCACATCACTGTGGTCTAACTCTAAGAGAATGACCTCTACACTGTCAAGAGACCTGGATTCAAGTACAAGTTCTGTTGCTTACTATGATCCTGATGTCGCCCCTGGCACTAACATTCTGTGATGCTTTATCCCTCGTATATCATCATGTCTGAAAGGGATCACAGCTAAAGAGTTAAGGCTGCACTTATTCTTTGTCCACATCTCTAATCATAAATGATTAGCGGATGTCAGAAAGCTGTCTTCGCATGCCCCCAGCCCTGAGGTCGTGAGAATGACACTATTAATGGTAGGACACCTGCTTTTATTTTCTGGGCCTCTGAGCACTAGGCAGTGAAACTGTGCAGAACTTGGAAAGCTCTTGCCTGTGTGATTTATGGCTCTAGCCAGTTCTCTATTCCCTCACTTCCATAAGCACCAAATTCTACTAGAAAACTTGGGGGGAAATCTGCCAATCCTGTCCTATTTTGGAGTTTCCTCATCATCTCTTGACCTTTGATTTGACAAGCCAAATAACAAAATGAAAAATGGGTTCTGTAGTCTTGACCATGATTACCAGCCAGGGCAGGCAGCATGAGGAAGGGGAAACAAAAAAGCCACACCATTTGAAGTCAAAGGTTCTGAGCTAGTGGCAAAGGAGAAACTTGAAGTAAATGATGTTAAATGTGGCTAATTATGTTTCTAATTTGCAGCTATCCTTGTGGGATAGAAGTGGAAGCTTAAGGAATCTATACTATTTAAGTGGCTCCTTATATCTTGAAGGATACTTCCACGAGAGTGGCTATAGGGTCTTATAAAACCTACTTGGTATTAATATCCTTAAGCTAATCCTCAAAGTTAACATTTAAAATTTTTGTTTACCAATGATCATGATTTTCCTGTTATCATGTTGTAATTTTGTATGAACATCAAAGTATTTTGGTATTGAGACTTTCCATTCTTGCAATATATATAACATGTCTAAATTTGAAAGTGAAAGCAAAGTAATGAGGAAATTTGCAAAGCACAGAAATATATTCCATCCGTTACCTTCTTGAATTTTCTCTTGCAGGTAAAGAAGAAAGTGCAATGTGCAAGTTAATCTATTTAAATGAAACCATAGCTTTTTAAGCTTTGAGGAAAAATATTTTTCAGACATTTACATGCATAAACAATTGTACTATGAAAGCTAAACTTAGTCATATAATCTACCTAGATCTTTAGAACATGCGCATACATTAAACCAGTTCAAAATTAATAAAACTCTCTAAATTATGCATGGCGCAGAGGGTGAAAAAAGTTGATAACAGGAACTGCTGCTTGCCTAGTGCTATGAATTTGGTGATGCACTGAGAGCAACCCTATGGCGATGCACTAGAGAAGATCATAATAAGGTATAATCGTTGCTTGCTCATTTGCTTGAACTCCAAAACTATATCAAATAACACTTAATTATACACATAGAATACCATTATAGCAAAGAACTCGCACTTGAATAGCTCAGTATAAGTGAGGACATTTAATATTATTTGGCTCCAATAGGTGCAAAAAAGATACAAATAGCAGCTGCTAATTAATCTGGAGTTCTAGGTTTGCAACCTCAAAAGAAAATCGAAAGAATATGTCCTGGAGTTTGAATATGTAAAGTTTTAACAGCTCCATCTGGTACATGCCCTCTGATTACCCAGAATGTTGGCTGGCAGTCTGAGGGACTCATTTGATAGCTGGCCAAGTTTAAAGGTCTATTGGAGGTAAAACAATGCCCACCCTTTAACAAGAGGGCCATTGTTCCTGAACAATGCAGCTCTCTGGCTTATTTGAATGTCAACAATTCAGAAAAGTTGATGTTTGGAACCATCAAATAAAATGTTTTTGTGAAACAGTTTATTATTTCAGTGGTAATTATTTGAATCATTCATGGTAAAGGATGTTTGCTAATGAGAGCTTGGCTGCTGTAAATTCCAGAGAGACTGAATGCTCTTTGTGCTGACAAAAAGACCCAAATCACTGGAGAGCGACTGACTGGACAAATCATTCATCTATGCAAATGCCAGCCGGAATGGTCAGATGCATTTATTACCCTCCTCATTATAGTAAACAAGGCAGGAATCGTGACTGGCAGTTATCAACTTGCCCTGAAGTATGATTTGTTCTCCTACCACTATTTAAATGAGAGGAAAAAAGGCATGCCACCAGGGACTTTGTTGGTTTATAAAAGAGTAAATGTCACATAGCCCAGTGCTTAAAGACTTTTGATTGACAAATGTTTTATTTGACATATCAAACAATGATGGTTTTCATATCAAATAGTCCATATTTGTTAGCAAAAACCTTAACCCCTTGAAGTTTGGCCAATGCTTTTTGCTCACTTCTGCCAATGCTTAGAAACTAGAACACAGATGGCAAGTTACATTAAAGGCAATACCAAATATCTCTACACACAATGTGCAAAGACCTAAAAATATTCTGCATTGGGTGACAGAAATGACACAGTGTTTTATCACAACACATAGAGTGTAAAATGTTCTTCTGAACTGATAATGCAAATTAAAGTGATGTTGACCTACTTGCACTTACTAAGTATTCTTCTGCTGTTTAGTGCAAGATAAGCTAAACATTAAAGAATTTATACAGCATATGTCACAGTGAAATCTAAATTGTCTGGTGTAACTCTTCTTAAATGTCACAACAGTGTCACAACACACTCAGGCTTTCAGGGTTTACAGTTAAAGCCACAGTACCCTCATATAATTTCTTATTCTCATGTGCTCAAAACTTTTCCCTTCTTGTTCCCTGTGACTTAAGTTTTATATGCTTACTGTGTGCCCAATTGGTATTTATAAGTACATCTGAAAATGCAGAAGCATGCCAGGCAGATATGTAAGCTTGTAGATCTTGTAATCAGGGCTGTGACTTTATAAACGTCATATAGCAACCTGCCTTGGAGACACTTAGGGTGATGTCTTCCCACAGGTGCTTTCTCTTTTTTTGTTTTATATTTTAGGCCATCACCACTGCTGGAGTTGAGCGCCTCTTCTTTCTTAGAACCAAGATAGGACTGTTCATTTTGAAAAGCCAGAAAGTAACTATAGTACAGTCACTAGAAGCTCTAAACACACCCACAACTGTGACACGTTTTCCTAGCACAGACCACAATATGAAATTTTCATCAACTAAACTCAGGGTTACTCAGTCCACTCTGTTTCATTCAGTTAAACTCACCTATTTCTAAGCATATATGTTATGACTCTGAACATAAAAATAAATTCAGTCATTTTATTGATATGATTTGAGAATTTTATCAAAAGAAATATAATATACTTTCTTTAAATGCATGATTGTAGAAGTGGTAGATCTCAGTGAAAATCATAGCATGTTGCATAGAGAATTTCTCCACAGAAATATGTCCACTGTCATAAATTACAATTACAAAAGAGAATGTGGCTATTAGGGGAGAATGTTCATTCCCAGCGCTGCTGCTCCCTTCTACACGGAGGGCCGTGCATGAGGAAACTCTTGGCCTGTGTCTTACTCATCATTCCGTGAATTCTCTGGCTGGTGCACATGGGAAATGTCTAAGCTTCTTTCTCCGCCTGTCACTTTGGGATGTACCTGCCTGGCTCTCTGGAAAAAGCGTGAACTCTGATCTGCCCCTAGAGTGGGAAAGTTGGATCTCCAGCCCCTCCCGAGGCTGAGTGAGTATATCTGCCTAACTCTGGGCCCATTGTCGACTCCTTTATCTCTTACATGGTTCAGAACACGAGTTATCAGAAAAAATATTAATATTAATATACAATGAAATATGCTTTATTGATAAGATTTGGGGAACACATGTCTTCTGAACAAAATGGTGCAAATGCATTGGAAAAGCCTAGACTCAGATGGCTCTGGTAAAGTTCTGAGGTGTTGGGGTTGAACAAAGGAAAGGCAGGATCACGAGAGGCCGTAGGACGCAACAGGCTTTCTTGGGGAGTGCTTGGACAAGGTGGCATGACAGACAGAGTCCCTTCTACAAAGTGATCTTCCAGACTTGGCAACACAAGGCCACCACCCAAAAGAGGAATAGAGCGAGGGAACCCACTGGGTTTTCATCCATAGGAAGCTAGAAAACTGAGAGGTTTTTAAAAAAACAAAAAAGTTTGATTGATTTATTTTTAGAGAGGGGGAAAGGAAGGGAGAAAGAGAGGTAGAGAAACATTGATGTGTGACAGATATATCGATCAGTTGCCTCTTACACACCCCCAGCTAGGGACCTGGCCCACAACTCAGGCATGTACTCTGACTGGGAATGAAAACAGTGACCTTTTGGTTTGCAGGCTGGCACTCAATCCACTGAGCCACACCAGCCAGGGCAGGTTCTTGTTTGTTTTGTTTTTTTATTACACTGCTGGACTGTGCTTTGTCTCTTTTGTCTCTGTTAACTTCATTCTCAGACTTGCACGCTTCCTGGGGTGCAAGATTGCTGTCAACTGCCCTTAGGGTATAGTCTTCCTGGCTCATACCCACCAGGAATGTATGAGAGTATTTGTTCTAGCATTCTCATTAAAGTTTCTGCCATTTACTCTGATTGGACCAGTTCTGGTCACGAGCCCATCTTTGAACAAATGACTGCAGTTCTAAAATTTGACTTATTGATTAGCTGAGGCCTGGGTCTACCCCCTAGGGGAAGGAAAGGAGTCTCATCTCATCTCACAATAAGAACTGAGAGATGAGGAGTGCATTGCTAGTTAAAAATTATCCAAGCAGGCATACAACAGAGGTCCACTCTGTCTTTCTGGACACCTTCACATGAAATGACCAGGAGAATAGCCAGGATGTTGATAGTAGTACTCCTCTGACTCTCTCAGCATGTACCTGAATTACGTTTTCTATGTTGGCTACTACGATTTTTGTTGTGAAGCATTATAAAAATGACTTCATTTCCTATAAAATTTATATTGTCTAGTGTATAGCACCTAAATCCCAGTTATAGGTTTTTTTAAAATTTATTGTAAGCTCTGAAGAATATGTACATGTAGATAGTCAGCCTAACTTTTTTTTAAAGGCTAATTAGCAATGTTTGTTAACAATGGTAATAAACTCTTTAGAATCCAACAGTGACTTTTCTAGCCTATATATTGTCTAATGAATCATAATAGAAATTTTAGGTCACATTTGGAATGTTTAGCTTAAAGTTTTGACTGGAGAAGGAAACACTCAAATTATTAATATATGTCAAATTTGATGAAGTTAATGCTTAGAAAAATTGGTACATATACTCTAGATGATTCTGGAACTCGTTTTAAAAACTGGCAATTCATTAAAGCATATATAGAATCCTATAAATCATAGAGACTTAGTAAACCAACTGTTGATCTACAATAAGAGACTGAATATACAAACACAACTGTCAGGCCATATATAAAAATAGAACTTCAATCCATAATTTACAGCACCCAGACCAGGAAATCAACCCATTATCTACAATAATCAACCAGGAAGGCAACCTGCTAAGTCAGACTTGTAGAAAGTCAGATCACTCTCTAGCAACTGATCCAAGAAGCCAAACAATAACCTCTGTAACAAAATGGCCATGACTTGACAACCAGGCTTCTGGTCAAGGTGGAGGCATAGGGAAGACACACTTCATCTCATTGCACAACCATAAGAAGGATTAAAACTAATCTCAAAATAAAAATCACCCAGAGCTGCCAGAAAATCAAACTGTACGGAAGTCCAACAACCAAGGATTTAAAGAAGACGTATTCATCTAAATGGGTAGGAGGGGTGGAGCTGGGGAGCTGGGGCATAGCTGAGGAGCCAGGGTGGAGAGGACATGGTGTGGTGGCAGTGAGGTAGTGGTGATAGGGCAGTGGTGGCAGTGGTGGCAGTGGCCACTGGCAGAACTGGTGGTTTCACATTAGGGACATCTAGGGAGTGAACCCCAGGCCATACTGCACAGCCCAAGATTCTAGCACTGGGAAAATAAAACCTCATAACTCCTGGATGTAAAAAATAGTAGGAGTTGGGGCAATGGAAAAATCTGCCAGTCTTTCAGGAGAGTCTGTTTAATGGGCCCACGGGTCCTAGAACATATGCAAACCCACCCACTCTGGGAATCAGCATGAGGGCAACAGCTAGACTGGTGCCAGTTGCATAAATGAATGGAAACAGGGCAAATACCAAATGAACCTCCAGCAGTCAGGCAGCTGCATTGTCCCCTTGATGCGGACCCCGGCCAGCAGGCTCCATGTGTTGTGGCTGCAGTGGACAAATTCACACGGACTGCAGAAGTCCTGTGGAGAAAAAGGGACAGCATGGCCACTCTCTAAGAGAGAGAGAGAAGGCCAGAGGGCCAGAGGTCTGACCCCTGCCTAGGCAGGCTTTTATTGTTTTTCTGGGTACATTACATCGAGGATGGTCCTCATTTATGCAAAGATTCACTTTGGATGGTTACCTTTTACAGAAAACAAAGGAGAGGATGTTGCTAATTACTTCAAAGAGAACGATGTTACAGATCAAGGGGAAAAGTGGTTGAACTGGTCACACTCCATACTTGGGAGGTTTAGCACAGATTTTAGGAAGCTAAAGATACCCAGTAAACATTTGCTGCCTCAATCCAGTTTGAGGGATTTTTAGCAAAAGCAAGTCTCATAGCAGCCTAGGTACAAAACAGGCCTGATTCCACATGGGAGAACCTATCCATGGGCATGGGTCCTATGTGCCAGACCTCGCTCCCCACTGGCCTTTCCAAGTGGGGGCTGGGCTACATTTCCCATACCCCACATACAATGCCACAAAGCAGTGAAGCGGGCTGCCCCTACCCTGGCGATTACCTAAGGCTCCACCCTTTACAATGTAACAGGTGCACCAAGACAGAGAGTCAAAGCAGCTCTACCTAATACACAGAAACAGACACAGGGAGGCTGCAAATTGAGGAGACAAAGAAATATGATCCAAACGAAAGAACAGAGTAAAACTCCAGAAAAAGAATTAAGCAAAATGGAGATAGCCAAGCTATCAGATGCAGAGTTTATAACAGTGGTGATAAGGCTGCTTAGAGATATCATTTAGTATGGCAGAAGCATAAGGGAAGAAATGAAGGGTACACTAAGTGAAATAAAGAAAAATCCACAGAAAACCAACAGTGAAGGGAAGGAAGCCAGGGTTCAATACAATTAATTGGAACATAAGGAAAAAAATAAACAGTCAACAAGAAAAGAATAAAGAAACAAGAATTCAAAAAATGAGGAGAGAACAGGAAGACTCTAGGGCACCTTCAAAAGCACCAACATCCAAATCATACAGATGCCAGAAGGAGAAGAGGAAAAGCAAGAAATTGAAAACTTATTTGAAAATATAATGAAAGAAAACTTCCCTAAGTTTTGGCAATGGAAATAGACATACAAGTCCAGGAAGAATAGAGAGTCCCAAACAAGTTGCACCCAGAGGACCACACCAAGATACATCATAATTAAATTGTCAAAGGTTAAAGATAAAGAGAGAATTTTAAAAGCAGCAGAAATGCAGAGAGTAACCTATGAAAGAGTTCCCATAAGACCATCAGCTGATTTCTCAAAAGAAACTTTGCAGTCTAGAAGGAATTCGCAAGAAGTATTCAAAGTGATGAAAAGCAAGGATCTACAACCTAGATTACTTTACCCAGCAAAGCTATCATTTAAAATGGAAGGGCTGATAAAATGCTTCCCAGATAGGGTAAAACTAGAGGAGTTCATCATCACTAGGTCCTTATTATACGAAGTGTTAAAGGGACTTACTTAAGAAAAAGATCAAAACTATGAATATTAAAATGACAACAAACTCACAACTATCAACAACTGAATCTAAAAAACAAAAACAAACCAAGCAAACAACCACAACAGGAACAGAATCATAGATATGGAGATCACTTGGAGAGTTATCAGCTGGGAGGAGGAAGGGAGAGAATGGGGGGAAAGGCAAAGGGATTAAGAAGCATAATTTGTAGGTACAATATAGACAGGGGGATGTTAAGAACAGTATAGAAAATGGAGAAGCCAAAGAACTTATATGCACAGCCCATGGACATGAACTAAGGGGTGGGATTGCTGGAGGGAGGGGGGTTAACAGGTGGAAGGGGACAAAAGGGATAAAATTTGGATAACTGTAATAGCATAACGAATAAACCATACTTTAAAAAATGGTCATGACTTGATTGATAATTGACAGCTTCCCTAATATTTATCACAACTCACAACAAAGGATCAATCAAAGAGCCAAATATGCACTCATAACCAATCACTTAGGATACCACACTTGTAGTTAGCCTCTCTACAGCTTCTCCATGCCAACAGCCTCCCATCAGGACATACCAAAGGTTTTCTTTTATCTACTACAAAGCTTTCCCACTCCTTCGCCTGCTTTTGAGTCTCTGCCAAAGTGCAAGTGATGGTGGTCACTCCCTTGCTACAGCAATCTCTGAAACAAAAGCCTCTGTTTGTTCTCAGAATCATAGCTGCACGTTGTTACTGATTTGCCAGTCACTTTCTCTCCAGATTGAACTCCACCAGAATAGTGATGGGGTCTTACTCATCTCTGTATAGCCAGTGCCTGATATGACATAGACACTCTGCAGAGGCTGAATACAGAGGTAGTATTACACGTGATCTCAACTTCAGGAAGCACATACTGTATAAGAAAAGAGTAACATGCATGATGTAATAAAGGAATGACACAAGACAGGAAACACATAAGGGATGAAATGCGTGGCACTGAGTAAATTAAAAGTAATGTATAAGTGAAGTTAGGAAAAACATCACGAAGGATGGATGAACCATGAGGTAGACCTGAGCAAAAGAGAGGACTTTGCCACCAGGAGTAAGGTACAAAATGTGGTGCCAGAGGAATGTACAAAAGCATAGAGGAAGAAATAGACATGGATGGCTTGGAGGCATGGTGAAAATATGACCTTAATAAGTGGAAAATTTATTGTGGGGAGATGAAGAAAGATTGCACACTTATGACTAGATCAAATGAGGCCTTGAGCTTGTCTGCAGGTATTTCTGAGTACTTACATATGCCTATGCTTGCAACAGCTACATCCTCTACTGATCTCCCCTGAGCTCCAACTCCTTCTGTTTCTGGACCATTCTAAGAACCATCTTGCCTTAAGGTCTTTGTGTTTGCTGTTTCTTCTGCCTGGAATGCTCTTTTCCCATATATCTTTCTGTTTACTTCCCTCATATGCTTCAGGTTTATGCTCCTATATATCACCTCCTCTGTGAGGTTTACCTTGATCTCCATGTTTAACACAGCAGCTCCTCTGCTCCATTCCCTCCTCTACCTGCTATTTTTCTCAGAGCACTAATTTCCTCCTCACGTGTCATAGATTTACTTATTTATAATGCTTATTGTTTTATATCCTCACTCAACTATAAGCTTTATGAATGAAAGGTCTTAATTCACTGTTTTACCCCAAGTACTTGGCACAAAGTATACCCCAATAAGGATCATTAAATGAATAAATGAAGTAGAAATATTAAAAATAATAGTAATAATAAAATAAAAGAAGTAGAAAATACTCAGTTTTAGTAAAATGAAAACAAGACTGAGTTTCCAAAATGAAGTACATCCTCTGCCAACCAGTATTAGGATTATAGTTTTAGCTTCCTAGTACAAAATTCTGACCACATTGGTAATACATACTCAAACCTACACAGAATCTGAACTTGTATTTACTCAACTGCAAGTCACTCAAACGTTACAGAGATTAGAGGAAAAAGAGAAAGTAATGGATGGAGCTCCACAGACTTCGCACTGACACTAGGTAAAGCTGAGGAGACAAATGCAGAACAGAAAGCTCTCAATCAATGAACTTGGTTTCAAATGTGTATTAAGAAAGCCTGACGTCTTAATTCCTTTACTCGGGAATATAGGAAGGTCAGAAACTTTTGTGACAGAATTTTGTTTGATCTTCTAGCTGAGGTTTCCAAATGTTTTTCAGATATTTAAATGTGGATAAAAGGTCAAACATCTCAAACTAAAAGTTACAACCAGTCTTTAAAACTTAGCGTGTTTAACAGTTACACAAACTAAATCACCGTTCATCAGCGAGCAAGCATCAGGTAGAAACAAAGCTATGGCACTTCAACATTGTCAGCACAAATGGTAATTTGGCAACCAGTTTAATTCTGGGCAAGAAAACTTCTTTTCCCAATGGGATAATGGTTGTTAAGTATAATGAGACTTTTGTGCCAATTGGAGAAAAATAATTTAGCCAACAATAAAAATTCACATTGAAGTTTCATATTAAAATTAATAATATCCATGAGACTTCAGTCATGTGACTTTGGTACTTTAACCAGGAATTAAAATTGGAAAACAGGAGTCATTTTTAATGCATGTTAGGTGGTCCTCCCTCTATATTCCCTGCTGGAGGACCTGGACTAATGGATTCTCTGTTCTCTCGTCCATCCTAGAACATGGGCATCATGCTAGATTCTTTCTGGCATGTCAGTTTTACTCTCTAAATATCCCTGGCTCAAATTACTCTCTATTCCATGGATAGAGTCTTAGTATGGTCATTTTTTTGCTGTAATTAATGCAGAAATCTCCTACTAAATTGGCATCCATTCTTGTTCCCCTCAGTCCTCATGGTGTTCAAAGCAATATTTTGAAAATATAACTATGCAGCAAAGCTATCATTTAGACTCAAAGGACAGATAAAGAGCTTCCTAGACAAAAGAAAGCTAAAGGAGTTCATCACCACCAAACCAATATTATATGAAATGTTAAACGGTCTTAAGAAGAAGAAGAAGAGGAAGAAGAGGAAGAAGAGGAAGAAGAAGAAGAAGAAGAGGAAGAAGAGGAAGAAGAGGAAGAAGAGGAAGAAGAGGAAGAAGAGGAAGAAGAGGAAGAAGAAGAAGAAGAAGAAGAAGAAGAAGAAGAAGAAGAAGAAGAAGAAGAAGAAGAAGAAGAAGAAGAAAAGAAGAAGAAGAAGAAGAAGAAGAAGAAGAAGAAGAAGAAGAAGAAGAAGAAGAAGAAGAAGAAGAAGAAGAAGAAGAAGGAGAAGGAGAAGAAGAAGAAGAAGAAGAAGAAGAAGGAGAAAATATGAACAATAATATGACAATAAATACATATCTATCAATAATTGATTCTAAGCAAACAAACAAGCAGAACAGAAACAGAATCATTGATACAGAGAACGTTTTGATGGTTGCCAGGTAGGTAGGGGGGTCAGGAGGATGGGCAAAAAGGGGAAAGGAGTTAAGAAGTACAAATTGTAGTTACAGAATAGTCAAGATGAAGTAAAGTACAGCATAGGGAATAGAATAGCCAAAGAAAATACATGCATGACCCATGGACATGGATAGCTGTGTGGGGATTGCCTGAGGGAGTGGAGGGGGCTGGGTAGATGGAGGCAAAGGGGGACAAACTGGTACAACTGTAGGAGCATAAACAATAAAATATAATTAAGATAAAGTTTCTTGCCAATAAAAATATAAAATATAAATGTTAGTCTGATGGACCCTATAAATTCTTTTAATAGCTTCCTAAACCTCCAGGATAAATCCAACTTTCTTAACATGGAATGCACTTTTTTTTTGGTTTGACCTTGTCTAACCTGTTGAAATGTTGAGAGTGGGTGCCCAGGTGTCATTAAGAGTAGTATCATTCACACCTCTAACCTTTGTGTCCCAGACCTAAACATTCTGGCTACCAGAGAGATGGAACATTGCCAACCCAGAGACAGGCTTCACTCTGTACAGTCACATCTCAGCCTTGCAAAGGGTTGTCTCTAAAGTAGTCAATTGAAGATCACTGTTTTGCTTAGTTCCAAAAGAGGAAGTGAGAGCAGGTTCTTTTCCTCTAATCAAACGGTTCCTTTCCCAAGAACTCTAACTCACCAATTTGAAATCAAACTTAGGAAAGTTTTAATGCTTCCCTCCAGCCTCTCTCAGGCATGTGGGTGAGGAGAGGTTGCATTTCTAGTCCAGAGGACAATAGAGGGTACAGGACTGGTTAGAAATAGAAGTGGGAACTGGGGATTGGAGCCCTATCACACCAGGTATAATGAAAACACCCCTTCTCAGCAGAGAAGGAACAGCATTTCAGCCAGTGGTGTTTCCCATTTAGGCTGCTTGGGAGAAAATCAAAGTGCACTCCCTGTTATGGTGCTAATTGGGTGTAAATCAGCTTCTTACTGAAAGTAGTTGGGCTCTGGAGGTAGGAAAGGGTTAACCCAAAGGCTTTTGGTTTTTCAAATTCAAGGCCTATTTTCAGGCTGGCCCTTGGCCAACTCCTGGGAGATAACCTCTGAGACCTTGGAATATTCTGTCTGATAAAAGTTGTTTTTATGCCTGAAGCTTTGGGTCATGCTACATCTGTTTTCCAGATACAATTACCTTAAAAATGTAATTTATGTGTGGAGCAACAGGAATTTTCATTCATTGTTGGTGGGAATGCAAAATGGTGCAGCCACTTTGGAAGACAGTTTACTGGTTTCTTACAAAACTGGACATACTCTTATCCTGTGATCTGGCAATCATGCTCCTTGGTATTTACCCAAAGGAGTTGCAAAAACGTCCAAGCAAAAACCTTTACACAATGTTTATAACTGCTTTGTAATTGCCAAGTCTTGGAAGCAACAAAGATGTCTTCAGTAGGTAAATGGATAAATAGAAACAAGCTATCAAGCCATGAAAAGACGTGGAGGAAATTTAAATGCATATTACTAAGTGAAAGAAGCCAATCTGATAAGATTACAGAAAGATTTCAACTATTTGACATTCTGGAAAAGGCAAAACTATGGAAACAATATACGTATCAGAGTTCCCTGGCCCTGGGGAAAGGGAGGAATGAATAGACTGGGCACAGATATTACTTAGGGCAGTGAAACTACTCTGTTATACTATAATGCTAGATGTATATTACAAATGTGTTTAAATCTGAAGAATATACAACACCAAGAATGTTAATTTTTCAATGTAGGTTCATCAGTTGTAACAAATGTACCACCCTGGTGGAACATGTTGGTAATGAGGGAGGTTGTGCATGTGTGTGGCCAGAGATATGTGGGACATCTCTGTGCCGTCTGCTTAACATTGCTGTGTGCCTAAAACTACTCTAAAAAATAGGTCTATTTAAAAAAAATAAAATGTGGTTTTATGGATAAGGCCGGGCCAGGTGGTAGACTCTGAGTAGCTGTGATTGCTCATTCAGTTCTGTAAGCCTGCATAACTGACCTCCACTAAAAACCCTGGACCCCAGGACTCAAGTGAGTTGCTTGTTTGGCAGCACTTTGTATGTGTTGTCAAGGTATCATAAAGTCTGTACATTTCATTGTTTAACCATTTCATCCTGATCGTAAGAGCACGTGAGAGCCATGCCACACTTGGAGCATCCACACATTTTCCTAGTTCAAATTTATCAAAATAAATTCCCGCCCCACCTTCAACTTTTTACAATACAGGATAATACAGTTTTCCTCTTGGGACCTATTAATACATTTTCTACTCTTGAGCTGTCTTTGAATTTTTGAAATTAACTTTGCTAAGTCATTCTTAAACATTTGAAAATATTTAAAGTAAATGGACTTATCTTTTACTTAGAAGTTTATGTCAGTGCTTTTAAGAACTGTTTGTCTGAAGTTTGTGCTCTCCTCGTTAGATGATGCTAACTAACTTCATATAAGAAAGAGAGACAATTTCTTTCTTTATCTGTGTCATGGACCAGTTTATATGACATAGAAACAATTTGTTCTTGGAAAGTTTGAAATCATTCATCTGTAAAACCATCTGGGTCTTACACATTTTTGAGGAGTAGTTCTACAATAACTATTTTTCCATAAAAAATGAATTATTTAGATTTTCTATCTCTTCAAGGGCCAAATTGGGTAATTTATATTTTCTTAGACTACTGTTCATTTCTTGTAGATTTTATTATTATAGAGCTATGCAAATTATTTTCTTGGAGTTCTTTTAATATCCTCTCTGTTCTTTTTTTCATTTCTAAATGTGTATAGGGCACTTCTGACAGCATAATTGGTTCTTCTATGATCGTTAGAAGTTAAATCATTATTAGACAAATTCTTTTTGTCTTACAGATAAAGTGTTACAAATCAGAGTTCTGATCCTATTAATACTATAAAAATACCAAAATTAATCATAGAAGTAAATGCAAGCAAAACACAAAATATAATTGGTAACTAGAAACACATTTATAGATTCATAAGACAAATATTTAGAATAAAATATAGATTGCAAACATACCTTTTTGAGGATTTTTTCCTGTGGAATTATACTAAGTAAGCTTCTTAAAATGAATTCAGAAAGTTTGGATTGAGTTTGTTTTTTCTGTTTCTTGAAAGAGTCCTTAAAACAAATATAGATGCTCTTCACCGATTCAGTTAAGATCTCCTTGAAAATTTCATTGTACAGTTTTTGAATGGTAAATTCTGGGAGGTGGGGTTATTTTCATGAAAATTCCATATGGTTGATTATAGGATACAAAGAGTAGAGATGAATCTGAAGAGAAAGGCAGAAAATAGATTACATGTCATGTATGTTATGTACGATTTATAGAATTTTGGGCCAAATTCTTTAGACAATGGGGAACTATTGAAGTTTTAACCATTTATGTAGTATGGTAATATTGCATTTTATAAATCTATCTCTGGTAGCAATGTGAAGCATGGGTTAGAAGGGAGAAAACATAAAGGAAGAGATACCAGTTATGAAGGTAGGGAGGTGAATTGAGAGGCAGAAGGAATAGATTCAACTATTATTTAAAAAATGAAATAGCAAGTTTTAAAGACTAATTAACTGTGAGGGATAAGGTAGGGTGAGACATTTAGATTGGTTTTCAGATCATCCATGGCCTGAATAATTGGGTAAATAATGACATCATTAGTTAAGGTAATTTGGAGAAGAAACAGGTGTTAGCAGGAAGATGATAAATTACCTTGCACATATTGAATGTTCAATGACTATTCTATGGAACATTGAAGAAGAGCTGTGTTTGGGAGTCAGCTATCTATATGAGTCTAAAGTTCAGTGAAGAAGTTTGAGGTTGGTTATGAATTTTGGCATGGTTAGAACATGCTAGCCAGAGCCATGAGATGCATTTGCCTAGAGAGAGTGTTTTAGGGAAGAAATAAAGAGGGTTCGGGATCACATACTGGGGAATACCAAAGTTTAAATCAATTACATTTAAATAAAGTGTTTTCATCATTTCCTTGCCAAACCGGGTCTCTCTTCTGGTAAATATCTTCTCAAGTACTCAAGCTCAAGACTTGAGGTCATATTCCTGGCTCTCCTGTGCACAGTTTTTAGATACTGTTGGGTTCCCTTTCATCAGTTCTCTCCTCTCTGCCCCTTACTCTCCATTCTCCCTGTCTCTGCCCTAGATCTCTAAGGTCACCATCGACAAGAGCCCTCCAGACATAGAAGGCTCTGTTGTCTGAGATCATTGGGACCAAAAACTTGTCAATATTATTTTTAAGTCTGTGTTAGCAGGGAATTATAAAAATTACAACACACATACCTTATGAAAATACAAGTGTACGAGGTCTGTCCAGAAAGAGTCTGGCCATTGTTAATATAATGAGAATAGTTTGCATGACAGTGATGTAACCTGGCAATCAAGGAGAGTGGACTGGAATGCACATGTGTGAATAATGATGACTTCACTGTACTAGTCAGTGGGGGCGGTAGATGCCATTGAGTGACCAGGTGTACTGTGTGGCCATTGCATTAAAAATGACTGAGCAAGTAGAACAGCAAATCTGCGTCAAATTTTGCATTAATTGGAACATTCCTCCATGGAAACTATTGGGGTGATTCAGAAGGCTGCAGCTATGGGCAACTGGTGATTGGTAGGTTCATCACAAGACTCATGTATCACGTCTCATGCAGGGTTTTTTGGCAAAACATCAAATCACCCAAGTGACTCAGCTCCTCTATAGCCCACATGTGACACCCTGTGATTTCGGCCCTTTCCTAAAACTAAAATCACCTTCGAAAGGGAAGAGATTTCAGACCGTCAATGAGATTCAGGAAAATATGACAGGGTGGCTGATGGTGATTAGAATTGTGTGAGGTCCCCGGGTGCCTACTTTGAAGGGGACTGAGGTGTCATTGTTCTATGTACAATGTTTCTTGTATCCTGTCTCTTCTTCAATAAATGTCTCTATTTTTCATAGTTCATGGCTAGATACTTTCTGGACAGACCACATACATTCACTCATCATCTTTGATGTGGTCATAGCATTTTCCTATGAATTTATTGATCTTCTGCACTGTCCTTCTTTTAAAAACTATATCATACTGCAAAATAATAATAGTAATAATAGCCTTCCTTTAACACTTTCTATGTAGCAGATACTCTTTTATGCACTTTAAAATTTTTAACTCTATTAAACCTCACTCTAAACCATGAGGTAGTACTATTGGTAACTCTATATTACTGATAAGGAAACTGAAGCACATAAAAGCTAAGAAAATTACTCAAAGTCACATAGATAGCAAATGGCAGAACTGGAATGGGATTCACTAGGTTTAGCTCTTTGGCTCTTAACCACTCTGCTACTCTGAAAGACTCTTCCAAAGTAACCTGCCTATAGAATCCCTCTATATTTTCATTTGTTCCCAATTTTTTACCCTTGTCTCACCCACCCTTATTGCTGAAGCGCTTATTAAATCCATATTTAGTTTTTCTCAAAGTAGATATTTGGTTTTACCAAAATGACCACCCTCATTTCTTTTGCCCTCATAATTAATTCTGTTTAAAAATATTTGATTGAATTATGTAACTAAAGTTCATAAACTGATGTAGGAGCCAACATCCTGACTGTTGGTAAGCAAGCAACTCATCTGGAAGGAGTATGAATACAAGGCAGTGTTGGAGAGTGTCTCACTGGTCTCAGCTTCCAGGGTGCAAATTAGTCCATAGATTTTAGACACAACATTAAGAGCAGAAATTAACTAGGTATTTCAGTTAAGAGGAGGTCATATAAGAGAACTTCTGTTTTCCCTTACTTTTCAATCTCTTGCCACCCTGCCTAGGACTTTCAAAGTGCATCATTTTCCTAAATGATTATGTTACTCATCTGATCAAACACATGCAATCATTTCTCCATTGCCACAGAACAAAGTCCTGCATCTGGCATTAAACCTAAATTCTCAGCATGGCATTTAAAGTCCTCAAGGGTTTGTACCAAGCCACTTCTCCAATTACATTTATCTTTTCATCTTGAGAAATATATCAATCTACATTGAGCTTGAATATTGAGAACCCATAATAAACTTTGTCAATAATTCTGCTAAGCAGAGTCCAGGCTTCTTGTTAAGTCCTCATTTTCTCTCTTTATTCAAGAAACTGCAACAGTTACACAGGGTATAGGAAAGGGAAGGAGAGAGGAGCAGAAACAGGTTGCTACACAGTGTTTGGTTTGTGAGCTGTCCAGGGTCCTGTGGCAGATTGTAGTTTCCAAAATGGCTATGGCAGTATTTCTGGTTTGACATGCTCTTCAGAAGCTGGCTATTCCTCCTCCCAAGAGGTGAGGTTTCTGCTTTCTCACTTGAATTTGGGCAGGAGCTTACAACCATTTCCACAAGTAAAACATCACAGAAGTGATGCTATATGACTTTCTTTTTTTTTTTCCCCAGAAGTTACATTATTTAATGCAAAAAGTCATACTAATTTAAATTTCTTTTTTAAAAATTTTTTATTAATATTCAATTACAGTTGTATGCCTTTTCTCCCCATCCCTCCACCCCACCCCAGCTGAACCCACCTCCCTCCCCCACCTCCACCCTCCCCCTTGACTTTGTCCATGTGTCCTTTATAGTAGTTCCTGTAATCCCCTCTTCCCACTGTCCCCACCCCACTCCCCCCTGGCTATTGTTAGATTGTTCTTAACTTCAATGTCTCTGGTTATATTTTGTTTGCTTTTTTCTTCTATTGATTATGTTCCAGTTAAAGGTGAGATCATATGATATTTGTCCCTCACCACCTGGCTTATTTCACTTAGCATAATGCTCTCCAGTTCCATCCATGCTGTTGCAAAGGGTATAAGCTCCTTCTTTCTCTTTGCTGCGTAGAATTCCATTGTGTAAATATACCATAGTTTTTGGATCCACTCGTTTGCTGATGGGCTATATGACTTTCAAATGGGCATACGAAGAATAATGCTAGCCTACATTTGGCTCTTTCCCTTAGGATGCTTGCCCTTTGAACCCTGCCACCACAATATGATGAAGTCAAACAAGCTTTTTTGCAGAGAGACCTCATGCAAAAGCCCAAATATTGAGGAACTTTGACCCCAGCTGACCACGCCAACGTCAACTGCAAGACATGTGAGTGAGTGAGACTTCAGATAATGCCAGCCCCTGACAGATCAGAGCAGAGGCAAGGAGGCCCCGCTATGCTGTGTCAAAAACCAGATCCACAGAATCTGAGTGTAGTAAACTGTTGTTTTTCTCCACAAAGTTTTAGAGTTGTTTACTATGCAGTCATAGTAAGTGGATCAAGCCCTTTGGGCAAAAAGTAGATATATTGCATGTTTAGGGGTCCTCCTCCTTTAATTTTGAGTTAGAAATGGTTGGAGGAGCCCCTCCATTTTATGATTACTTGCTCAATACTTTTATTCCAAACCCTCAGTCTCCTTCACTGTGGGGAGTAGGAAGTGATGCTTGGTGCCTGAATTTGAAGCCTCAGCTGACGACTCTCACCTCGTGGCCTCTTATGCCTTGTCACTGTCTTCACCATGCACTGGGCTTGACAGATGGTTGCCAACACTGAACTACCAGATGATTCTCATTTCCTTTTGGGCACTCCTTAGGTTTGGTGAGTGTTTAAATGTTAGTTAATGCCATCCTCAGTTATCTTGGGCAATTTGAAGCCGTGAAATCATTGTATATGTTCTCTATGGAAAATCACATTCTGCTTTGGAATTTCTTCACAGATCAACCTGTATTAAAAAATAATATTTTTACAATACTGATGAAAAGGAGTTAAAATTATAATAAAGTGCTATGGATGTAAAAGGGGTAGGAGATACTTTTCTATACTCTTTGGAGCTCTCTCATCACCAAACCCAGAACATTGCCTGCTCTTCCCACCTCCCTGCCTCCACCTCCATGTCCACCTGTAGGCTTTTCTTCATGCCCTTGACTTTGCCTGATAATCCCTATAATTTACCTTTTTAGCTCAGTTAATCATGCAGACTCCTTTACTAGTCATGATTAGTGGCGATCTTGTTCAGCTTTATGCTCACAAACAACTTTGTTTACAATGCTTTTAAATCTTCTTTTGATTAAGATATTTGCACACATGGATATTTGTACACATATATAGGGAGGTCCTCATTGGTTTTTATTTCCTTTACAACATTTAGCAGAATGCCTTTCCCATAATAGACCCCAATATATGTTTGTTTTGTTAAATTTCAGAATTAAATTTCTAAATAAAAATGAATGGTAGACAGATTAGAGATGGTGGCAAGATAGGTGGGAGTGGAGTCCACTTCTCCCTGCACATGGGTGAAACACCTAGATGATCTTCTGAGGAACAGAGCAAACAGCCAACTGTACTCCAGCATATATGAAGATTGGAGACCAAAAATTGTAGAGGACACTGAAAAATCAGATGAGTAGGTGGAAGCTGTGAACACCAGAATACCAGCTGGAAGAGGGAAACTCACCAACAAAGGAACCACCAACAGATAACAACAGAAGAAGGTGCAGGAGGGAGTGGAAGCCACACTAACTCAACCTAGGACCTCTCTGGAAATACAACTAAATAGTGGGGAAATTACTCAGAACAAACAACTGAGCAAGAACAAGAGAGAATCGTCAAAACCTCGTACACACAGAAGAATCAGCTTCGACACAACCTGCCCACACCTGCACAACAGAATACAAGAGGTGGTGGATGGAGTGACCCTCAGTTAACCAGCTGGAGGGAAGGACCCACCAAAGAAAGACCCAACAACAATCAAAACCCAAAGACATACAGAGAGCCAACATAAATGACAGCCCAAGACCAGTGACCTCAGGAGATATAGGAGACTGGACCACTGAATCTCACAGGTCTTCTACCATAGAAATTCACACCATAAACTCAGGGGGTCAGAACAGATCAATTTAAAAAGCAGAGGCTAACAAGAAGAGTCTCAGAAACAATGGGAAGACAAAGAAACAATCCCCAAGTGAAAGGAAAGGAGGAAGCCTCAGAAAGAATGCTAAATGAAATAGAAGCAAGTCAACTGTCAGATATTGAGTTCAAAGCAATGTTTATAAGGAAGCTCAATGAGGTCACAGAGAACTACCAGAAACTACAGGGAAACTACAATGAACTCACTGCAAACTATATCAACATGAAAAAGGAAATAGAAACTATCAACATGGGCCAAGAAGAAATAAAGAATACAATTTCTGAACTGAAGAACACAGTAGAAGGAATCAAAAGCAGGTTGATGAAGTAGAGAATCGAATCAGTGAACTGGAGGACAAGGTAGGAAAAAACACCCAGAAAGAGTAAGAAAAGGAAAAGAGGCTCAGAAAGAATGAAGAGGGGTTAAGGAAAATGCAGGACAACATGAAACATAATAATATCTGTATAATAGGGATACCCGAAGGAGAAGAAGAAGAGCAAGGGATAGAAAACCCATTTGAAAAAGTATTGATGGAAAATTTCCTTAATTTGATGAGAGAAAAAGTCACACAAATCCAGGAAATACAGAGAGTCCCAAGCAAGAGGAACCCAAAGAGGCCCACTTCAAGACATATCATAATTAAAATGGCAAATTCCAAGATAAAGAGAGAATCTTAAAGGCAGTAAGGGAGAAACAGGAAGTAACATACAAGAGAGCCCCGATAAGGTTAGCAGCTGACTTCTCAATGGAAATGCTCCAAACCAGAAGGGAATGGCAAGAAATATTCCAACTAATGAGAACCAGAGGCCTGCAACCAAGACTACTTTACCCAGCAAGGCTCTCAATTAAAATGGAAGGCCAAATAAGGAGCTTCCCGGACAAGGGAAGCCTCAAAGAATATACCTCCTCAAAACTATCTCTGCAAGAGATGCTAAAGGATTTGCTTTAAGAACAGGAAGAGAAATAGTGAAAGAGAGAGGAACACAGGTACAAAAAAATGGCAATGAATAAGTACCTATCAGTAATAACCTTAAACATAAATGGATTAAATGCCCCAATCAAAAGACACAGAATAGTGGAATGGATCAGAAAACATGACCCACATATATGCTGCCTACAGGAGACCCACCTTACAACAAAAGACCTACACAGACTGAAAGTGAAGGGCAGGAAACAAATATTCCAAGCAAGTGACAGGCAAAAAAAGCCGGGGTAGCAATACTCATATCGGACAAAATAAACCTGAAAAAAAGAGCCATAAAAAGAGACCCAGAAGGTCACTTCATAATACTCGAGGGAAGAACCCATCAAGAAGACATAAACATTGTAAATATATATGCACCCAACATGGGAGCACCCAAATACATAAAGAAAATCTTGGAGGACTTCAAGAAAGATATTGACAGCAACACAATTATAGTAGGAGATTTTAACACCCTACTGTCAGAAATGGACAAATCTTCCAAACAAAATATCAACAAAGATATTGTGGCACTGAACAATGCCCTAGAAGAAATGGACTTAACTGACATATATACAACCTTTCATCCCACAGAAGAAAAATAAACATTCTTTCAAATGCACATGGAATATTTTCAAAGATAGACTACATGATAAGACACAAAACAAGTCTCAAAAAATTCAAGAAAATTGAAATCATATCAGTCATTTTCTCTGACCACAAAGGACTGAAACTAGAAACCAACCTCAAGTAAAAAACCCCAAAATACTCAAACTCATGGAGACTGAATAGCATGCTATTAAACAATGAATGGGTCAAGAATGAGATTAGGGAATAAATCAAAAAGTTTCTGGAAACAAAGGAAATTGAACTCACAACAACCCCAAACTTACGGGATACAGAAAAGGCAGTCCTGAGAGGGAAGTTCTTAGCAATACAGGCCTACCTGAAAAAGATAGAAACATTTCAAACAAACAACCTAACCCTATGCCTACAAGAACTCAAGGAACAACAACAAAGACAGCCCAGAAAAAGTAGAAGGAAGGAAATAACCAAGATCAGAGCAGAGTTAAATGACATAGAGACTAAAAGCATGATTCTAAGGAACAATGAATCCAGGAGCTGGCTCTTTGAAAAGATAAACAAAATCGACAAGCCTTTAAGCAGGCTCATCAAAAAAAAAAAGAAAAAGAAAGAAAGAGGATCTAAATAAACACAATCAGAAATGAAAGAGGAGAGATTACAACTGATACCACAGAAATACAGAGGATTGTAAGAAATTACTATGAAGAACTATATGCCAATTTGAAAGCCTAGGTGAAATGGACAAATTTCTAGAAAAATATAATCATTCAAAACTCAATAAAGAAGAAGCAGAAAGCCTGAACAGACAAATAACAGCTGATGAAATTGAAATATTAATCAAAAAGCTTCCAACACACAAAAGCCTGGACCAAACGGTTTCACTGGAGAATTCTACAGAGCATTTAAGGGAGAGCTAATCCCCATCCTGAACAGATTATTCCAAAAAATTCAAGAAGATGGAAGACTCCCAAACTCGTTTGAGGAAGCCAGCATCATCCTAATCCCAAAATCAGATAAAGACATAACAAAGAAAGAAAACTTCAGGCCAATATGGCTGATGAACATAGATGCTAAAATCCTTAAAAAAATATTGACAAACCACATCCAGCAATACGTTAAAAAGATCATATCCCATGATCAAGTGGAATTCATCCCAGGGATGCAAGGATGGTACAATATTGGCAAATCAATAAACATAATACATCACATAAACATCAGCAAAGACAAAAATCACATGATCATATCAATAGATGCGGAAAAAGCATTTGATAAAGTACAGCACCAATTTATGATAAAAACACTCAGCAAAGTGGGAATACAGGAGCATTCCTCAACATAATAAAGGCCATATATGAGAGACCTGCAGCCAACATCATACTCAATGGACAAAAACTTAGAGCTTTCCCACTAAGATCAGGAACAAGACAAGGATGCCCTCTCTCACCACTCCTATTCAGCATAGTATTGGAAGTCCTAGCCACAGCAATCAGACAAGAAAAAGAAATAAAAGGCATCCAAATTGGAAAGGAAGAAGTAAAACTGTCATTGTTTGCAGGTGACATGATAGTGTACATGGAAAAACCTATAGACTCCACCAAAAAACTACTTGACCTAATAAATGAATTTGGCAAAAGAGCCGGATACTAAGCCAATACTCAGAAATCAAAGGCATTTTGTACACCGACAATGAAATATCAGAAACAGAAATCAGGAAAAAAATCCCATTTGACATAGCAACAAGAAAAATAAAGTACTTAGGAATAAACCTAACCAAGGACATTAAAGACCTGTACTCAGAAAACTACACAACACTGAAGAAAGAAATTAAGGAAGACACAAACAAATGGAAGCATATACCATGCTCATGGATTGGAAGAATGAACATCATCAAAATGTCCATACTACCCAAAGCAATTTATAGATTCAATTCAATCCCTATTAAAGTACCCACGACATATTTCACATATATAGAACATTTCAGAAATTTATATGAAACTATAAACAACCCCAAATAGCTGCAGCAATTTTGAGAAAGAAGAACAAAGCAGGAGGGATCACAATACCTGATATCAAACTGTATTACAAGGCCACGGTAATCAAAACAGCCTGGCACTGGCATAAAAACAGGCACATAGACCAATGGAACAGAACAGTGAGCCCAGAAATAAACCCAAATCTCTACGGTCAATTAATTTTTCGCAAAGGAGGCAAGTGCATAAAATGGAGCAAGAACAAATGATGTTGGGAGATCTGGACAGCTACATGCAAAAAAATGAAACTCGATCAGAACTTTCACCATACACAAAAATAAATTCAAGGTGGATAAAAGACTTAAATATAACTCATGACATCATTAAAATCATAGAGGAGAACATAGGCAGGAAAATCTCAGACATTCCACGCAGCAACATCTTCACTGATATGTCCCCTAAAGCAAAGGACATAAAGGAAAGAATAAACAAATGAGGCCTCATCAAATTAAAAAGCTTCTGCATGACTAAAGAAAACAGCATTAAAATGAAAATAGAACCAACTATATGAGAAAACATATTTGCCAATTATACCTCAGACAAGGGCCTGATCTCCAAAATATATAAAGAACTCACATGACTCTACTCGAGGAAGACAAGCAAACCAATTAAAAAATGGGCAAAAGACTTGAATGGACACTTCTCCAAGGGGGACATACAGAGGGCCCAGAGACATATGGCAAGATACTCAGCATCACTGGTCATCAGAGAGATGCAAATTAAAACTACAATGAGATACCACCTCACACTGGTCAATGGCCACCACAAACAAATCAACAAACAAGTGTTGGGGAGAATGCAGATAAAAGGGAACCCAGTGCATTGTTGGTGGGAATGCAGACGGGTGCAGCCATTGTGGACAATAGTATGGCATTTCCTCAAAACCTAAAAATGGAACTGCCTTTTGACCCAGCTATTCCACTGCTGGGATTATACCCTAAGAGCCCTGAAACACCAATCCAAAAGAACCTATGCACCCCAATGTTCATAGCAGCACAATTTACAATAGCCAAGTGCTGGAAGCAACCTAAGTGCCCATCAGCAAATGAGGTGATCAAAAAACCATGGTACATTTACACAATGGAATTCTATGCAGCAGAGAGAAAGAAGGAGTTTATACCCTTTGTGAAAGCATGATGGAACTGGAGAGCATTATGCTAAGTGAAATAAGCCATGCGGTGAGGGACAAATATGATATGATCTCACCTTTAACTGGAACATAATCAACAAAAGAAAAAAGCAAACAGAATATAACCAGAGACATTGAAATTAAGAACAATCTAACAATAGCCAGAGGGGAGGGGGAATGTGACAGTGGGGAGAAGGGTTTTCCGGAACTTCTATAAAGGACACAGGGATAAAACCAAGGGTTGGGGGATGGAAGCAAGTGGGGGAGGTGGGTTTGGCTGGGGTGGGAGGGGAGTGGTGGTGAGAAAATGCAGACAACTGTAATTGAACAACAATGAAGTAATTTATGAAAAAAAAGAAAAAAGTAACGGTGAAAAATCATAAAAGGAATATAATAAGAAGGTTTCTATAATTTATGTTATATCATATTATAATAAGCTCAGAAATATAAAACTGATTAGAGGACACAACTGGAGTTCAGGGTTTATGTGTTTGTATATGCACATATATACATATATATACATTTACATGTGATGGGGTATTTCATTTCCTTCAGCATTTCAATATGTCATTGTTCCCACTATTTAGGCTTAACTTTGTTTATAAACTCAGAAAAGCTCTAAGGGACCTACCTGGGTGAACCAGGGAATCTTAGTGATGGCAAGCTATCACACATTTAGTGTTTAATCTGGAGAGTTAGTGGAAGTATACCCTAATTATTAGTCATAATTAAGGATTAATAAACTCTTACTGCAAATGAATGTGAAAATTTGAACATGGAAAGTCATAGAAAATATGATAATAATGAGTGACAAAGAAATTTGAATGTTTTAACCACAGCTTTAAGTTAAGAAGTATGTTAGCACATTTCTGTTTCAAAATACTTGCTAGGTATGTTGAATAGTTCCTTCTTTGGAATTGAGATAACCTACATAAAATAATTGTTACAACAAATACACATGAATGAATTATTCCTTTTTAACTATATGATCTACATTTTCATTCAAATATGTTTATATCAGTCCTTTCATTATGCAAGATTTTTTCCAACTGCAGCATTTCAATTAACATACCCATCTATTTCCATAAGTTCAAGGATCTGTGGTAATTTTTCACTAATTCCTAAGATGAATAATTGAGATATTGGATGTAACACCTCAAAAATTGAATCTTGTTTGGTGCTTGAAGTAACAAGTCCTAAGCCATGAGTTAATCAAGAAAACTATACAGAGGTCTTCATTAACATACCAAGAATCAGCCCACGAATAACAAAATCACTGAACATACACATTTAGTGGTATAAAATTCAATCACCTAACTCAGCGTGAAAATATCAGTATAAATAATTCTTTGTATTTATGTAGACTAGAACCCTTCCTGTGGAGAGAGCAAAGTTCTTTTGCATTTCTTCTTTGATTAACCACATTTAAGAGCAGGCGCCATTATCCACAAAATATCAAGAAGGCAAAATAGCTCAACCAAATTCATACTGCCAGAGAGAAATCTAAATCAGTTCTAGATGTTTTTTCTGCAATTAGTGCTCTTCTGAATCCAGAAAGAAACAGGACAAAATATATTTCTATTCTTGGATACGTTGAAGATATTATATGGTCTCAAATGGTGCTGTCATCAGCCTCTCTCCCAATCTGTCTCCAATGAACAAGGAAGTATAGAAGGGATGGAGGAGTCCCCTGACAAGAGTTTGGAGGCCTTGATTCTGGAGAATGATATAAATGGAAACCAAAGACACATCTATGTGTCTGATGTTTATGAACTGTGGCTTGGTCTGTAGAATGCTTTCAAGGGTTGCTGTAATGTGACCATTCATAAGCATGGAATCTGGCACAAAGCACCCAGCAGTAACACTAACTCCTTTGGAAGTGCTTGAGGGCCAAGGTTGACCTGTATGTGGTTAACCAGATACTGGTTAATTATGGAATAGGGGTAGAGGAAATTTGAAAGCAAGGTGAAATTGGTAGAGTTGTTCTAGGCTCATTATATAACCCTAATCCTCTCTTGGATGTAATTTTGAGGCCTGGTTGATACTTATATGCACATAGGTGGTGCCAAATAATGAAGAAAGAAAAAAAGGAGGAAAGAAGGAAGGAAGGAAGGAAGGAAAGAAGGAAGGAAGGAAGGAAGGAAGGAAGGAAGGAAGGAAGGAAGGAAGGAAGGAAGGGAGGGAAAGGAAGAAAGAAAAAGCAAAGCGTGGACTAGAATTTATGATTGATACTAGATCTATACTGGAAAATTAGAGGCACATCTGCCCTCATTCCTGTGTTGGAGGGCCCTGGGAATGACACCAATTTCTCATCCTGGACCAGGTCCTCTTTATCAATCCTTCTAGTTATAGCATTATCTTATTGTGCTTAAGAAAAGAGCTTTTGAAAATTACAGAACAATACAATTTATTTCCCACATACTATATATTCTGTTAATTGCACTCCCTGAAAACAGAGAAGTGTGGTTGTTTTTTTAAAGAGATAACTTAACACGAGCAAAGTACTACAAGGTCATCTTAACAGCAACAGGTAAAAGAGAAAGATGTCCTCTATTTAGATAAGTCAAGAGCAAAGCTCACAGAGCACGTGAATAGACTGATTCAACATGTTTCCAGAAGATGAAGCTATATTAGAGTCCTGAAGAAAACAAGGCTGAGAAAATTCTGCCCATAAATCAGCAATTACTGGTAGTTAGTCAATATCACAGGTTTGATAAAGTGCCAGAGCCCACTAATGGTATGAGGACATTAAGTTTTTAGTCACAAAGTCACAGCAAGACCTTGTTCGGATTTACTTTGGAGCTGTCTGGGCTTGGAGCTGTTGCTGTGAATATAAAATCTGTTGTTTTTCTTATGCCCTCATTTCTGTGCTGCACTTGCACTTGGTGAAAGCAAAGGCAGGCTGGTGCAGAATAGCAGGTGGAGACATGACACGTTCGTTTGAGAACTTTGACATATAGGAAGGTAAACTGGTCATGTAGTCTTGGTACATGCTTAGAATTCTATCCCTCAAACCCTTCTAATTCGACTGTTGGCCTCTCTTGAAAGATGAGCTAGCCATAAACTTCTGAGACCAAAGGGATGCCCACTTGTGCCATCGCTGCGTAGATTTTTCTCTTGCACCTACCTGCCTTTTCAGTAAAACCAAAATAGAATATGGGTTAGCTTTCTCTATTCCCAAGGAAATCTAAAATTATCTAAAGGAGTCACCTCAAATGTTTAATAAGATTCTATCCATTTACTTTGTTCAAGTCTCCAGTTAGAGTTTAGGTATTGCTTTATAATATTAGTACTTTTTCATTGTAAAGCCCCATATTTCAGATACAACATTCGGCAAGTAAAATGACCTAATCTTTCTATTCAAAGTATAGTTCAGGATTCAGTAACGTCCAGATCATCTGGAACCTTGTTATAAGTTCAAAACTCAGACTCCAACCCAGAATCAGAAACTACATTTTAATGTAATTCCCAGAAGATTCATTTGAAAATTAAAGTTGTTTTTTAATTGAATAAATTTGACATGTGACATTGTTTAAGTTTAAGGTATATAATGTATTTACTATATAGTACATTTATATATTATAATATGATTGCATTACTTGGTTATAGTACCATATTATTGTCTATATTCAATATACTGTGAATTAGGTCTCTATAGCTTATTTACTACTTGCTATATGTTTGTACCCTTAAACATCATCACTTTTATCTCTTCTCCCCCATCCCCTGGTAACTATCATTTTACTCTCTATTTTTTACATATTTAATTTTATTAGATTCCACAAATAAATGATACACAGTACTTGTGTCTGACTTATCTCACTTAGCATAATGTGCTCAAGGTCCATCTATGGTGTCACAAATGGGAAGATTTCTTCCTTTCTTGTGGCTGAATAGTATACCATTGTACATTAAGGTTTGAGAAGCATTGGTCTATAGGACTGTTACTATTTTTACTGTAAATAGTATTTGTCAGGCATTCCACATAAAACAATACCTGCTTAGATTCCCATCTGTAGTTGGAGGCACAGACAAAATTGGAATAGAAATAAACCACCAAACACAATTTTTATGTGAGGTCCAATTCTTGGTCTAAATGAACATAAATTCTTATTAGTGGGAGAATAAAATACTGATATTGTCTTTACCAAAAAAATGGCCCCTCTCATCCTCAAAATATGACCTTCAAAGGAAGTAGCTCCAACACCCACTCTTTTGAATTTCAAATACTTGTGTTGGTTCCCTAAAGAGATATTTTTGAGTGATTGCATTAAGCTCACTTTGTAGCTGCACTAAAAGCTATGGAAAAATATTCATTATTAGGGAAATAAGATACACAAATATAAAATTGGCTCAAGACCTCTCATCCTATAAAATAGTCCAACACAATATGAATAGCAATCTATTTAGTAAATAGTAAATAAAGTGCCCAGTTCCATAACAAATCGATCCCAACCGACCGCTGTTAAATCTTGTCTGGCCCACCTCCAAGTTGTTTGTGCTGTCCTGGCAGCCACAGGCGTTCTCAGGGGACAGGAGGCCAGGAGGTGGCCGGAAGGGGGAACGCTGCCAGCAGCCCATCCTGGCTTCTCACCCTCTTCTCTTAGTGACTTTGTAAGTCATTTGATTTGGAGGAAAAGATCCCTCCTCTAACACAATCAAATATCTCCACTTTAAAGGCTGAAATGATAAGCAAGAAAAAATAGCAAGAAAATAGTATATAATAGGCAGCTTTATCTTTGGTAACATTTTGAGAGGCCATTAGAGAGGAAAGTCAATTTCTCAAAATTTGGAAAACATTCTATTAATTTATAACCTGGGGTGGGAGGGAAAGGCAAGCCTTGTTTTAAATTTTTTTTTAATATTTCTTTTTAAATAACCTTGAAATAGAGGAATTTTTCCCAATAAGATGTTGAGGGCTCAACCAAAACCCCCAAACAGTTATAGTATCACAAAGGATGACATTTAAGATGCACTCTGGAGAGCCTCTGCCAGATTACGTTTGTCTTTTCATGTACTATCCACGGGAGATGAAGGAAACGCACCATCAAAGGGTACTGGGTTTGGGGAAAAGTTTATAACAAAAGTTCTTCAATCATTGTAAAGATTTCATTTTAGATGATGCTTAATAAATTACTCTGTAGTCATTTTTACTTACTACATATGTTATATTAAGTAGATGGGAAAATATTTACTTATAGCTCAAAAAATAAGATACACTTCTTTTTCTGACTTTAATTTTTTACTTTTCAATTACAGTTGAAATACAATATTATATTATTTTCAGGTATACAAGTCAGTGATTAGACATTATGTGACTAAGTGGTCACCCCAAATGAATCTAGTACCCACCTGATGCCACACATAGTTATTACAATATTATTGACTATACTCCCTATGCCGTATTGTACATCCCCATGGCTATTCTGTAAGTACTGATTTGTACTTCTTAATCCTTTTACCTTTTCTACCCAACCCTCCAACCCCCTCCCATCTGGCACCATCAAAATGTTCTCTGTATCGATGAGTCTGTTTCCGTTCTGCCTATTTGTTCATTTTGTTTTTTAGATTCTACATGTAAGTCAAATAATATGGCATCAGTCTTCCTCCATCTGACCTATTTCACTCAGCACTGTACCGCTTGGTCCATGCATGTTGTTGCAGATGGCAAGATTTCATTCTTTTTTACGGTTGAGTCACATTCCGTTGTATATATGCACCACTTCTTTATTCATCCGTCTCTTGATGGACACTCAGATTGCTTCCACATCTTGGCTGTTGTGAATGATGCTGCAATGATGCAGGATGCATGTCTTTTGATTTAGTGTCTTGGCTTTCTTCAGATAAATACCCAGAAGTGAAACTGTGTCCTTCTTTGTCTCTTGTTATATGCAGCCTTTGTTTTAAAGTCTATTTTGTCTGGTATAAGTATTGCTACCCGAGCTTTTTATTGTTTTTTTTTTCCATTTTCATGAAATATTGTTTTCCATCCCTTTACTTTCAGTCTGTGTGTGGCTTTAAATCTGAAGCGAGTCTCTTGTAGACCCTTGTATGTAAGGGTCTTGTTTGGATACACTTTTTTTAATACTCCAAAAAACATGGGTAACCCGGAAAATCCTATTATAAATTTTTTGTTTTAAATACACAGATTATGTTTCAATGGGGAAGGGAATTCACAGTTGTTCAAGGGCACAAATAAATGGGTGAGTAATGCTTATCTTGATAATGTAGTCCCCTCAAATCTTCCGCTGAGGAGAAAATAATTGTGAGAAATGGAAGACTTTGAATTACATGAAACATTAATATCGAAACTCTCAGATAATCACATATCACTTTTGTTTTACTTGTTTGGACAAAAAAATTTTTTCTTTTTTTTTATATTGATTATTGAGTCACTCTGTGATTAGACCACAGGGATCTGCCTACTACAGATACATAGGAACTCTTTCAAAAGTTTACTTAAAAATGGAAAAAGTAGGAAGAAGAGGGATTACCTGGGGCAATGGCCACAAGCGTCATTTTCACCGCTGTGTGTTCCATCCATCAAAGAACCATAGGCATGAAGTTACTTCAGGAAGGGATCTATTCTGTCTCCAGGTGATATTTCTCCTACAGTATTCTTGACCATTGACGATTTTTCATTAAGTTGTAAAGAAATAACCCATTACATAAAAAGGAAAAGTACAAGTCAAACAGTATAAGTTAGATACGTTTTTTAAAGATTTTATTTATTTATTTTTAGAGAGAGGTGAAGGGAGGGAGAAAGTGAGGGAAAGAAACAGACGCGAGAGAAAAACATGTATTGGTTGCCTCCTGTACATGTCCCAACTGGGGACCGAACACGTAATCCAGGTATGTGCCTTGACTGGGAATCAAACCAGAGACCTTTTGCTTTGCAAGACGATGCCCAACAAACTGTGCCACACTGGTCAGTGCTAGTTAAATGTTTGTATTTTGAAAATATTTTTACAAAATATTTCAAGATATCCCTTCTAGGCCTGTGCAAATTCAGTCTAAAGTTTTATCAGATTATTTTAAAACATATTACTGGTTTCTAGTTATCAGAGATATTAGAAATTGTTTATTGGAAGTTGCAAGTTAAGAGACCTACATTTGAGACTTGGCTTTGCCAGCAATTTGCCATAAGTCTTTGAGTAAATTATCCAGTCTTTCTAAGCTGTTCTTTCCTCTGGCAACAATGGAAAGGATTAGACCAGAATAAACTTGAAAGTTCTATTCTGATACTTTGTGCTGAAAAGACTCAATTTCTGAATTTCAACATGTTTTAATAAATACTAATATTCATACATTTGCATACTACTTTATAGCTCACAAAGTGCTCTCACATATATGAATTCTTTTCAGTCTCTCCAGTGCCTGTGAATTGGGCACCGTCCACAGAAGCGAGAACAGGCACAGAGAAGTTGTAACTAATGTAAGATCACAGAGGTACATACATGGCGAGCTGGACATGGATAGACAGGTCTTCCTACTCCCAAGGTCAATTTTCTCTCCACTGTATTCAGTTACTTCAAGGTGATGGTAATATGGGAGGAAGATTAGTAAAGTTTTTGTTCAATCATAAAGTGATGTGATGTCATTGTTAAAAACCCCCTGGATTTAAAGCCAGAACTGTGTTTCAATGTCAGTTCTGACACTATGATTTGGAGAAGACACTTAACCTCTCTGAGCCTCATTTTTCTCAGCTGTAGAAAAAGGGGTTTAGGCTACATGACTCTGGGTTTATTTCTTGCTTGAAATTTTTATTTTCTTCTTCATGACTGTGACTGTTTCTAGATTAATATTTTGATAATTTAATATCAAGATGAAACTTTTATTGACTGTAAATAGTTTTAAAAAATACACTAAGAGATCACTTCTACTGGATATTAGCCACGTGTTTTGGTCACCAGCATATTAAAAACCTTGAACTAACATTAGTAACTAAACACCACTTTCCAACAAACTAGCTAACTTAAGATTTCACAAAGGAGTAAATAATTTTGGCTCAGTTATTTGGAGAATGCACAGAGTTGCATTTGCTGAGAGGTCTTGACTTAATAGAAAAACCTACTCGGTAACCAAAGATAGAAAACCTAAGAGAGATCATTGTGAAGACATTTTTGGCCCTTTCTGCAGTGTGCTGAATGATATCTCTACTTCTCTGATATAGCATCTTATTGTCATGCATGCTCCTTATCCCAAAAGTTTATAATCCGTAGCCATTTCATTTCAAAATAAAAAAAATCACTTGAAAATAGTGAAGGGTCACGATGATGAGTGTTTCAAGATTAGAGACAAAGAAGAGTTTTGAACATGCCCCTTCCTTGCCTGCCTCCCCATCTGAGTATAACATTGAAACTTTTGAAGCTAACATAGAATGGACCATAACCAGCTTGCTGAGCTGGTAACTTTATGCACAATTAAGCTTTGTTGGGAGTTTCTTTATTTGTAATAGTGCTGTTATGGCGTGGGATGCTATTCAGCTGCAAACAACATTCCATTTAATAACTAGGCATTAGTTCACCCACCAAATCAGTGCCATCACTAACTGATAAGTATCACCCTTTTCCTTGGCCTCACTTGGCTCTTTTGCCTAGCAAACAAAGCAGGGCAATGGCATGGCCCCTGGGCCAAGAGGATTGGAGGGGGCTAGATTGATCAATGATGACCAAAATGCCATCTAGTCTCAGAAATGGAACTTTGCTGTAGTCTTTTCCTTTCCTTAAATATAAATTGCATGCTTTCCAAGAAGTACTTTAGGAGCCTTCAAAAACAAAACTAAGCAAACTAAACAAAAACAATAAATAAAATAACAGTACCAACTGCTATATCTATTAAACACCAGAGACATGAATATGTATGGAAGGTAGCCCTGGTGGTGTGGCTCAGTTGGTTGGGCATTGTCCACAAACCTAAAGGTGGAGGGTTTGAATCCCAGTCGGGCAGCATGCAGGAGGCAGCACATGGATGTGTCTCTCTCTTCTTCTCCCTCCCTTCCCCTTGCTCCAGAATTAAAAAAAAAAAAAATGGATAGAGGGTCATGCACCAAAAGATATGCATAAGAAAGTTCACAGTAGCATTGTTTGTGATAATCAAAATTCAAAACAGCTCAGTGCTTCTCAGAGGTACAATAGATGAAGAAATTATGGTATATTCCAACAATGAAACATCAGAAACAGAAATCAGGAAAAAAATCCCATTTGATATAGCAACAAGAAAAATAAAATACCTAGGAATAAACCTAACCAAGGAGGTAAAAGACCTGTACTCAGAAAACTACACAACACTGAAGAAAGAAATTAAGGAAGACACAAACAAATGGAAGCATGTACCATGCTCATGGATTGGAAGAATTAACATCATCAAAATGGCCACACTACCCAAAGCAATTTATAGATTCCATTCAATCCCTATTAAAGTACCCATGACATATTTCACATATACAGAACAAACACTTCAAAAATTTACATGGAACCATAAACGACCCCGAATAGCTGCTGCAATTTTGAGAAAGAAGAGCAAAGTAGGAGGGACCACAATACCTGATATCAAACTGTATTACAAGGCCACTGTAATCAAAACAGCCTGGTACTGGCATAAAAATAGGCACATAGACCAATGGAACAGAACAGAGAGCCCAGAAATAAACCCAAGTCTCTACAGTCAATTAATATTTGACAAATGAGGCAGGAGCATACAATGGAGCAAGAACAGCCTCTTTGACAAATGGTGTTGGGAGATCTGGACAGCTACATGCAGAAAAATGAAACTCGATCAGAACTTTCACCATACACAAAAATAAATTCAAGGTGGATAAAAGACTTAAATATAACTTGTGACACCATTAAAATCCTAGAGGAGAACATAGGCAGGAAAATCTCAGATATCTCAAGCAGCAGTATTTTCACTGATATGTCCCCTAGAGCAAGGGACATAAAGGAAAGAATAAACAAATGGGATCGCATCAAAATAAAAAGCTTCTGTATGGCCAAAGAAAATAGTATTAAAATAAAAAGAGAACCAACCTGATGGGAAAACATATTTGCCAATGATACCTTGGACAAAGGTTTAATCTCCAGAATATATAAAGAACTCACACAACTCCATTCTAAGAAGACAAACAACCCAATTAAAAAATGGGCAAAAGACTTGAATGGACACTTCTCCAAGGAGGACATACAGAGGGTCCAGAGACATATAAAAAGATGCTCAGTATCGCTAGCTATCAGAGAGATGCAAATTAAAACCACAATGAGATACCACCTCACACCGGTCAGAATGGCCATCATAACCAAAGCAACAAACAAGTGTTGGAGAGGTTGTGGAGAAAAGGGAATCCTAATGCACTGTTGGTGGGATTGCAGACTGGTGCAGCCACTATGGAAAACAGTATGGAATTTCCTCAGAAAACTAAAAATAGAACTGCCCTTTGACCCAGCAATTCCACTGCTAGGATTATATCCTAAGAACCCTGAAACACCAATCCAAAAGAACCTATACACTCCAATGTTCACAGCAGCACAATTTACAATAGCCAAGTGCTGGAAGCAACCTAGGTGTCCATCAGTAAATGAATGCATCCAAAAACTATGGTACATTTACACAATGGAATTCTATGCAGCAGAGAGAAAGAAGGAGCTCCCAGCCTTTGTGACAGCATGGATGGAACTGTAGAGCATTATGTTAAGAGAAGTAAGTCAGGCGGTGAAAGACAAATACCATATGATCTCACCTTTAGTAGGAACCTAATCAACAAAACAAACAAGCAAGCAAAATATAACCAAACACACTGAAACTGAGAAAAGGCCGACAGTGACCAGAGGGGAGAGGGGAGGGAATTTCAGGGGAAAAGGGTGAAGGGTTTGCAGGAACAATTATAAAGGACACATGGACATTAATGGGGGAGGTGTGGAAATGGGAGGGAGATGGGGAGGGCTGGGGATTAGGCCGGGGTGGGGGCAAAAGGCAGAGAACTGTATTTGAATAACAATAAAATTAGAGGGGGAAAAAATCCATCTCTTACAAAGCTTAATTAAAACTAACTACAGATAAAAAAAAAATTATGGTATATTTGCACAATAGAAACTCAAGAAGCCACACTCAATGATATAAATACTTCTCACAAACCTCATACTGATAGAAGCCAGACTCATAGGGATGTGTAATGTATGAATCCATGTATACATATAAAGGCAAAAACTTAGCAAAATTAATCTCTGGTATTAATCTCTGGTATTAAAAATCAGGACAACGGTTGCCTTTGGGGAGGAGTAAAGAGTAGACATTTAGGAGAGCACATGGGAAGCTACTGAATGCTAGTAGTTATCTATTTTTTTATCTGAGTGTTGAATACATCAAACTGTACACCCAGATTTTCTTTAATTTTCTATTTTATATTTCAATAAAAAGTTTATTTGGAATTATGTTATAAATGAGAAACTGCTTTAGATTGGGTCTGAGTGCCCTGAAGGCATCAAGTCAATTAAGTCTCACCGTTGATATTTATCAACTCAAATAAACCTCACTAAAGAGTTAGGTTTATTTACTTATTAATACATTCACTTATTATTTGTAATACATTTTTATTTTAGAATAGACTGAGATTTACAGAAAAGATGAAAAGAGGGTACAAAGGGTTAATGTATACTACTCATCCGTTTCATTATAATAGCACATTTGTTACAACTAGGAAACCAACATCAACGTACACATTACTATTCTCTAAATTCCACTCTTTATTTCAATTTCACTAACTTTCCCATTAATGTCCTTTTCATGTTCAGGATGCTGTTCAAAATACCATATTACATTTTCTGGTCCTATCTCCTAAGTCTCCCTCTGGTCTGACAATTTTTCCATTTTACCTTTTTTTTTCATTGACTTGACAGTTTTCATTGACTTGTTCAGGCCTTTTGCAGGATATCTGGATATTCTGATGTTTCCTCAAGGTTAAACTGAGTTTATGGGGTTGTGAGGAAGAACATCAAGGGATGAAGTACCCTTCTCATCACACCATATTAGGGTGCGTGCTGTCAACTTGATTTATCACTAATAGTGTTAACTTTCATCTGGTCGAAGTTGTGTTTACTACGTTTCTCTACAATAAAGCTACTTTCCACTCCCTCATATTCTTTGGAAGCAAGTCACTAACTGCTGCCCACACTCAAGGGAGGTTGAGGATGAAGCTTCAATTCCCTTTTAAAATTTCCCGTTTTGTATACAATTTATACTAAACATCATATACCAGCTCAGCTCATATGTATAAATATCATTATTTTGCCTCCTTAGGAGCAGATAGCAAGTATGTGTAGTTCAACATATCGTCATTGTTAAATGCTTTTCTATTGTAATGGAAACCTTGTAAAAAGATAAATATAATGCAAACTTTAAAAAAGGTGATATTATATATACTGAAAATGAAAAACGACTGAGTAAGGGAGATTGTGAGAGCATATTCATCGGGGTAATGATAACGGGCTTCTAAATGGTGGGAGGGAAGTGAGCCTGCAGGAAAGATTTGTATCTGGGGCAGAAGAGGTTTGCAAACTTGGTGAATTATGCCTTTAGAAGACATAACTTTGTTGCACTTTTCTTCTGAAGATTCTACCAACTGCAAGCCCTAAGCATCACCTGATTCACTAACTCTGGACTGAAGGATCCCTAGCAAAACTTCACTACAGTCGGCAAGCTGGCTCCAGAAACTTCCCGCGGAGGCCTCGCAATCACTGGCTCCCGGCTGTAACTGAGCAATTTAAAGGGTTCGCTGGACACTGGGAACCCTCCTCCTGGGAGAGGGCGGTCCCGACGCCTGGGAGGGCCTCGAGCCGGTGCAGCGCCCCGCCTCCCTCTGGTCCCGCCCTCCTCGGGGCCGCCACGTCTTCCTTCCGGGTCGCGCGGGGCCGGGCTCGGAGCAATCGCGCAGCAGCGCGGGAGTTCGGGGGCTGTAGTCGCGACGCAGCCCTCCCCGCGCCGCCCGGTCGCTGGTGAAGCCCACGGCGCGTGCTCTTCCGGACCCTCCAGGGTACGGCCCTTTTTTTCTTTCTCCCTCATCCGGTCTCCGTCTTCCTCCTTGGGCGCTGGGGCTGGGCCGGGCCAGGGCGGAGCGCCACGCTTAAGGGGCCTGGGCACGCTGCAGTGATCGGCGTTTGTCTACCCTCCCCCGCTGCCCACACCACGACTGAAGGGCTTGTTGGGGACCCTGAAAACACCTTCAGCCCTCGGGCGCTTTTCTGCACGCTAGTCTGCCTGCAGGGCGTGAGGCGTTGCCTCGCCGTGCGGGCGGCGCTGGGTGTTTACTCCGCGGCGTCTGCGGGTTCTGGTGACTCCGCAGCCCCTCTGTGGCTCTGAAGCTCCGCGTCGGCCACCTGCACGTCTGTATTTGTTGCTTCTATGTGTGCTTCCTTGATAGTCCTGTGACGTCCTATGATTTTTGCCTGACCAGGGCCATGTCTTCATTCAGGACCGCCACGAGATACCCTGCAGCAGCCTTGTTTCTAAGTTTAGGGGTGTCCTTAGAGTGCACTGTGGTGATGGACGTCCACTTGGCCTCCTTGTCAACATGCTAACAAGGGGAGTGGTTTTGCTTTCCTTCGATGGTTTCCCAGGTACTCATTGCCATAGTCTCAGACTGCATTCACTGATTGAAATACACAAATAATTAGAAAGTCAAGACCATACAAACCTGTGGTCAGGTAGTTGCGTAAACTTTAAGCCCTGGAGGACTCCCAAACACCAGGTGCTGGATCTTGCTTGTTCTGGGCTGTTCCAGACCAGGACAGAAGCTGCCTTTCTTAACTGCTTTCTGGTGTGCATTTCTGAGTTTCTTAAATTCTGGTTATAGGCACATTTACCCCCCCTTAAAGCTCACTTCATGCTTTTGGCCGTATTATATATATATTGTACCTTTTGGTTGAGTAGAGAGATTTTCCTAAAACATCAAACGCTCCTAACAGTGATTAAGTTCTTGGGGGAAAGGGTCAGTACTTACATTTCCAGTGTCAAGGTGCCTCACCCCATAGTAGGCACTCTTTAAATCACTCGTTGAAGCCGGCTCTTCTTTCCCCATCTCTTTCTTCCGTACTAACTTTGAAAATTTTTTAACTGCTGCGCCAAATATGGCTTCTCTGAAACCTGTATTTTCATGTTCTTCCTTTTTGTTATGGACTTGAAAATCAGGGCAGCTCAGTGTCAGACGGTTAATTTCTTTTTACAAATGCCTTGATCCATTAATGCGATTATAGTCCTCTGTATAATGGCATCTCAAAGTATTGCTAACTGCTTATCTTTTATTTTGAAATGTGGTCATTGAACAAAAACCCCCTTTTTTCTTCACTGTGTTAGTCTCATTGCCCATCCTCTTAGATAATCCATTTTAAATCCATGGTTCTAACTCTGGTATCTTCTTAGACCGTTTGTTACATGGATTGTGTATTTCCACCTCTGTTTTCTTCTAGTATTTTCGAGTGGCCTTATTCTTCATATTTAAATCTTTAACCTACCTCCACAATATTTAGGGTAAGAAAGGAAGAAAGGCTCTACCGTTTACCCCCCCCAAAAAATTGTTAACCAAAGACCCCCCATCATTATATGTTGAATTCAGTTTTTCCCAACTGATAACAAATACTGTATTTAGCATAGGTCTTAGTTCTTGTTTATCCTTGGCACTTCTGAACTTTTGTTCAGTAATCTCTGGCTTCCTTTGCTGGTACCATGCTGCTCTTAGGTTTCTAGGTTTATAATGTGTTTTAATGTCTAGAGATTCTGACAATGCCTGGCATATTGTTAACATGACTAAGTATTTTTGGAATTAACACATTTAGTCAGGTAAGTTGATTTCCTTTTTTAACCGTCCCTTCTTTTGAAGTTTCTTGACTATTCTTGAAATAATTTTTTAAGCTTGCTTTTCTCCTGGTCAGTTGAATCACTAACTGTTGTTAAATCCTTCTTGCTAACTCACGGCTCTCCAGGTTGAGTTGCTCCTCAGAGTTGTACCTGGAGAAGAGCTCGATTCAAATCTGCGTGTCTTTTGATTTGCATTGTGTATTTTAAGTGTGGTGTTTCTCCCTGCATCAGCTCTTACGCAGGACTGTATGTACCTGGTTTCCGCAGCTCTAAGGGATAAATACCTATGGAGTGACCCCTGGAACAGCCTCATGACTGTATTTTACCATCCCCACTGGACATCTTAAATATAATGAATTTTCAAGCATTGCTATAATAGATACTTAGAAACTTTATGAGGTCATAAAATAAATGTATTCATTCTTTTAAAAAAAAAATTAAGCAGTACGTACAGAAATAGCCAAAGGAGAAAGTAAATAAGTTGTGTGCCTACCTACCCAGTAACCCAATAAATGTTTAATCATTTGTTTTCTCTCCTTTCAGACATTAGAAATAAGTGTAAGTCTATAGTCATTTCATAGATGGCTGTGTACTATATATAATTAACTATAACTTCCAGTTAGTAATAATTGATGACAATTGATGACAGTGCATATAATAATATCTTTTAAAACTCTTTTTGGTATGTCATTGTAGGAATAATCCCAAAATTTTAATATATAACTAATCCCCTATTGATATTTAGGCAGTTCCAAATTTATTTCTATTACAAATAAAACTACAGGGATCATTTTTGTGTATATACATATTTTCACATTTGTTTATTTCTTTAGTGCAAATGTTTAAACATGCAATTGCTGGGTCAAAGGATAGCTATGTTTTAAATTTCCATAGATTGTTCCATATTGCTCTTGAAAAAATTGTTGTAAGAGCAAATTTACACAATTTATGACGGTGCTTCTGTTGCCATATCATTGCCAAGAATTGTCAAGGCTGAGATTTTACTTCACTTGCAAGCTAACAGTCTCATGGAAGCTGGCAGAAGACATGAGACTCCTGGGTCAGAGACAAATCACAGCAGTAAAAGTAGCCAGAGGATGATCATTTTCTTGTGCTGCTTCCTTGAACCCTAATTTACAGTGGGTAATATGATGAGGACCAGATGATTCTAGCGCGCACAGTAGATTGCATTACAGGAGAGGAACCCTGACATTAGGGAACCTGAATCTTTCAAATAGGCTGCAAGTAAACCTACCTAACCTTTGTCCTAGATAGAGACATTATCTATATTATGCTGGATAGTAAACAAACCTACCCTCTCCTCTAGAGGGAGACCTTTGTTTTGTCAAGGATGTTTGCTATAGAAACACTCTTGGAAAGATACTTTGGAACAAAAGCTTTGCATGTAGGACAGGCAGAAATGTGAGAGACCTGTGTAGAATTGTGTCAAAACCATTGCCACTAAGATGATACAATCATCTTTTATATTTTTGTAATTTTATGGGTGAAAAATACTATTTTATTACTGCTTTAATTGTTCATTTCTTTGCTTATCAACAGAGCTATCTATAAATGTTTATAGCCATTTGTATTATTTTTTTACTGTTTATATTTTTTGCTTAGCTTTCTGTTGAAGTGTTACTCTTATTGATTTGTAATAGCTCTTTACATGTAGTGGCTATTAATGACTTGACATATCATTTACTAGTATTTTTATAGTTTATGTATTTAATTCTGTTTCTGGAAGCTTTTGCTGTATGGAAATCTTTAATATGTTTGTTGTCAGGTCTGGTATTCTCTTCCTTTATGGCCTTTGAATTTCAACCCCAAAGTTATTAAAATATTCTTTGTACGTTCTCTTATTGGATAGTCTGTATTATGTATAGATTTAAGAAAAATGGTTACTATGATAATATTCTAAATTTACTTTCTAAATGTCTGGGCATTGTCCTAAAACATTTTTGATGAGCTGTCCTTTCCTTAATGTTTTGATTTGACACATTCATTATGACATACTATATCCTTATTTATTGTTTTCTCAAAACTGACAAATCAGTAAGCAAAATATGTTCGTCTCCTACAGTGACCATTAGTTTGTTTGAATTCATCCTCATAGATTACTTACTATATGTAGTTGTTTGTTCTTAGTGGATTTTAGTCTTTAAAAATATATCTTTTTTTGCCCTGTTGAATGACTTTTGCCTTGGAGTGTACATTGTCTAACATTACTGTCACCATCTCTGTCGATTTTGGTTGTACCAGAAAGATCTTTATTGCCCATGTGTTGATTTTCAGTCTTTTTACATCATTTGGCTTTACTTAACCTCTATTATATATCAGACTTCACATGGCCAGACATATTGTCTTTTCAGTCTTCACTCCTCCCAATTTGGAAGTTTGTCTTTATTTTTTTGCATTGTAACCAATCTCTATTTTTAAAAAAAGATAATTACAGATTCACATGTAATTAATTATAAGAAATGATACGGGGTGATCCTATGTGCACTTCATCCCCTTTCCTCTTACAGTAGCATTTCACGTAACTGTAGCATACTACGCCTAGGAAATTGACATTGATACAATCTGCAGATCGTACTCAGATTTCATCAGTTTTATATGCCCATGTGTGTGTTCCTGCGATTTCTGTAGATTTTGTGACCACCACCATAGCCAAAATGTGGAACTGTTCTATCACAAGGATCCCTTGTGGGAAAGGATTTATCTTTTAACAGGAAAATTTAACTTATTCACTTTATTATTTTTCTCCCCTGACAGTTTGCAAATTCTAGAACCATGTATCATTGATTTTCTGTTACCCTCTCACCTCCATTTCAAAAGGTGAAGCCTTTTCCCCCATCCCAAACTTGGTTCTATTGATATTTTTTCCTTTTTACATTACTTCCCTTCTGTTTTTCTCTAACCATTCTTACCAATTTTACCAGTACTGTGTCTGTAATGAATTTGATTTAACTATAAGGTGACTAGTTACTTTTTGTATTCTGTCTTCCCCCTTTTAAAATGATTTATTTTAATTTTTTTGTTGACTGAAATACTTTTTTGACTGATTTTTTTAAAAGATTTTATTTATTTATTTTTAGAGAGGGGAAGGGAGGGAGAAAGAGAGGGAGAGAAACATCAATGTGTGGTTCCCTCTCATGTGCCCCCACACTGGGGACCTGGCCCGCAAACCAGGCTTGAGCATTGACTGGGAATCGAACCAGTGACCCCTTGCTTCACAGGCCACCACTCAACCCATTGAGCCACACCAGCCAGGTCCTTTTTTGACTAATGTTTTTAAAAAGAGTTGTGGGGAATATACCTGCATGTCCAGAAATATTTTTATTTTGTTATCGCTTGTTTTCTATTTAAGAACTTAGCCAAATTTTCCCCTTTAGAATTTCTAAAGTATTGCATGATCTTCTAGCATTTTCTTGAATTTTTGTCAGATTCACTCTCTTCTTGACTTTATTTTCTATAGATACTAAGTTTCTTGCTTCCGTGTTCTAGGTCACTTTTTTAATTTGAATTTTCAATATTTTGGCCATCATGTCTTTAATTTCTAAAAAATAAAAAAAAATTTAATTTGTTCTTATTTATGGATCTTATACCTTGTTAATTTACATTAAAGGTAACAGTTATTATTTTAAAACTATTCTATTTTTTGCATTAACATTTGTTAAAGACCATTTGCTCTAATTGCCCAACTTGTTTCCCTGGTCTTTAAGATGCTAATTCCATACACATATACACACACACATATGTATATCAGTGCAGATCTATATTGACTGATTTGGTCCTGGTGGATAATCTTTCTGAAGTCGTGAAAGTCACTGTTCTCTTTTCCAGGATGGTACCCTAAGGGCAGGTGAGTGGTTGAGGCTCTGAGATCAGTCTTTGCCTTGGGCAAAATGAATGGGCAGGACATGGCAACTAGCAGATATCTTTCAGGGTGTGCTGGTCAAGAACAGACTAATAAACTAGGCCCATAAACAAGCTAATATGAGGGTATCAAATTTCCAAATTGACTTGTTTTGATCCAAAACAAACAAAGAAAAAAGCATATAGAACATTTCCATCACCCTAAGAATTCCTTTGTGTGGCCCCTTTTTTAGTTATTGTCGTCCACTCTCTTTTCCCCTGACTTCCTGGCAACCACTGATCTGTTTGCCTTCCCCATAGCTTTGCTTTTTCAAGAGTGTCACATAAATGAGATTGAACAAAGAAACCAAGGCCTGGCTTCTTTTCACTTACAAAATACATTCAAAGATTCATCTAAACTGTTGCCTGAATCAATGTTCATTCCTTACTATTACTGAGTAGTGTTCCATTGTGTGTTGTACCACCGTTTGTCCATTTGCCTGTGGAAGGACATCTTGGATGTTCTCAGGTTGGAATGATTATGGATAAATATGTTATAAACATTCATGTACAGATTTTTGGTTGAATGTAGGTTTTCAGTGCAGTTGGGTAAACATCTAGGAGTGGCTTTATCATTTTGCATTTCCACTGGAAGTGCTTGTAGCATACAATTTGATATCATCCTAAAATTTTACTAATATGTAATTAACTGCTCTCAGATGTCAGATATTAAATACTACCTGTTCCAGGGTTTTCCCTTTTGAAACTATGCTTGATATTACCTACTCAAGTAAAATGTTTACTAGGACATACAAAAATACCATAAAAGAAAAAAAAAGGTAAATTGGACTTAATAAAAATTGAAAACTTTTCTCTTTAAAAGATATCATCAAATAGATGAAAAGGCAAGCATAGACTGGAAGTAAATAGTTGCAAACCATATATCTGATAAAGATTGTATTTAAAATGTATAAAGAACTCTTACAAGTCAATAAAAACAACTGATTTTAAAAATAGGCAAAGTAGACATTTCACTAAAGAAGGTACAAATGGTAAATAAAGTGATGAAAAGATGTTCCATATCATTACTAGTCAATTGATAACAGCAAATTCAAACCAGAAGATATCAACCCCCACCCACTGGAATGGCTAATGCCTGACAATATTAACGATTGGTGAGGTTGTGGGGCAACTAGAAAGAGCTCTCATATATTGCTGGTAGAAATGTGAAATGCTACAGCCATTTTGGAAACATTTGGGCACTAATAACAACCGAAATGTCTACTAACAGGTGAATGGATATGTCCATGTAATGGATATGATTCAGCAATAAAAAGGAACAAATGACTGATAAACATAACAGAGATAAATTCCAAAGATATAGTGAGCAAAATAAACTAGACACAAAAGAGTACATATTTCACTAATATCTAACGCTAGAGTAAAGGACAATCTGATTTATAGTGATAGGAAGGAGATTGGTTTTTACTAGGTGAGGGGAGTGGATGGGGGACTGGCAGGGGACACCAGGGAAGCTTTTGGGCTGATAGAAATCTTCTGTATCTTGGTTCTGGTAGTGGTTACATTGGTATATGCCTTTGTCAAAAGTCATTGAACCGTACACTTAAAATGGAGTACATTTTTTGGAATATAAAGTGTACCCCAAAGTTAATTTAATAACATTATGCACTATTTTAGTTACTCTTAGTTTGAATGGCTAGCAGTGACATACTTATGATCTTGTATTTGGACTTTTGTTAGGAAAGCTAACTAAATTCAGTATATTTTTATTATGTAAATTGGTCTTTATTTTAATGTACAGAAACATACAGCTAGTATTAGGCTAAAGTAAATTCATATTTACTTTATCATTTTAATAGTTAGAGGGAGATATTTTTCTCCAGTGAGTCCATTAAAATTATCCTCAACCAAGTATCCTAATTTTTAATATTCCAGGTTTTAATTAAATATAAATTGTGTATCTGCTGAAGATTTAGGGTTATGCTAATTGCATGGTTCTTCCCATTCGGATGGTTTATTTGTACCCATCATTAAACAGTGAAGAAAAGGGTAAATATATAGATAACCTAGCATAGTGACATTTGTATCAGAGGTAATGTTTGTTATCATAACTATGTAATTAGAAACATGCCCTTCTTGTCACTTTGTGATGTAGTACCTTGGGCAGGAAGAGGGTTTTCAGATCCATTAGATCAGAAAATCACAATTCACTTATCCTACAGCTCTGCTTTGTTTAAAAAAAAAAAAATTGACTCAGTTCTTTTTTTCTTGCTACTAAAGATTGTTAACATCCCTGCCAGCTCTGAAAATGCCCCTGCAGCACTTCACAAATTTAGATACGCTAGTTAAAGAAAGTCTAGAGAAGAAAGAGAGAAACATTCTGCAGAACTAACCATTATTAATTTCTAGTTTAAATTAATTCTAAATCTTATCTCTTGTTTTTGACAAGTTCATTCCTAGTTTGACTTTTTAGCACTTCTTGGTAAGTCCTCACCATGTGTTCATTAACTCAGCAGAAGGAGAGTGCCCGCTGGGTTTCAATACTTCTTGTATGTTTCTGGAAGAGAGAGAGGTATTATTTGCCTCTTTGGTTTTCAAGCTTTTTCCTCAGCCTTTACAGTTCTTTTTTCCCTTGCCTTCTCCTTCTGCTTTACTTACCTGGATTTCCAGGAAGCTATAAAGCTTGGTCGGAGGCCCTATTGTCCCTGTTCATCCCTGTTCATCCTCCTGGTTCATTTAAGAACTCTACCTATTTATTCTATACTGGGGACTTGTTGATTAAAAACTGTAATCATAATAAAAATGTTTTAACTGGAAGAGAATTTTTTTAAAAGAAGAGAGACACATAAAGTCATAATATGCCATTCCAGAAGTCTCCTTCTTGACATTGTTACATTTTTTTCAATATAGTACAGCAATTTTCAACTGGCATGCAGCAAGAATTTTAAGACATGCAGTGCCTTACTGTTTATTGAGGGGTACTGACCTCTTTCCCCTTAGATTGTTAAATAAAAAAATGGCAACAGCCAACACAACAATAGTTGTCCTGTGTGAGTAAATCAAAATTATATCTATTTTTTGTCAGATTGGCAAAAATATATTTTTTGGTGTGCTACAGAATTTTAGTTTATGTGTGGCCTGAAATGAAAAAGGTTGAAAGTCACTGATACAGTACATTGGAGTGTAAATAATTATGATAAAGGAAAGGGATGCTTTTGCTAAGAACAGTATCAACCAGTCTTTTTACCCTTGCTCTTATATTATTGCCTTTCTTGTGCTGTCTCTTTTCTCCTGTTCTGTTGATGAATTTCTTTTTCATCCATAGTTTTTCCAGTTCCTCATAATCACCCTATGGTCCTAACACAGTTTTGGAGTGTTAAAAAAATCATTGTATTTGAGAAATAGTTTTCTTTTAACTGTCCAATCATCTCTTTTATGAATCTTTCTTTAATTTCAATCAGAGTTTCTTTGTGGCCACAGTCAAGTCTTTTACATATTCGGGGCTGCTTTTATACTAAGAGAAGTTACTACTTTTTTTACATTCTCTTTGAACAGTAAAATTTCAATATGTTTACACTCCCTTATCGAATGACTTCAGAGAAGTTTATACATTTAAGTGTCACCTATTGTGTTTCATTTTTTATTCATTCTTCCCTCTTTTCCTCTACATCAAAATATGGGATTTTTTTGCTTCATTTTTTTGTTCTACCTACATGTATCTTTTCTTAAAGAGTCACTGGTTTCATTTCTGTGCTTATTTTAATTATCTTCTGCCATGTACTCTGACAATTTTCAAAAATAGAACAAATGTTTATTGAGCATATATTGACATATAGTAGACCCTAAGGGTGTAGTTACAATTAAGACACATTCTCTGAACTTGGGGAACTCAATGTCTATTAGGGTAGAAAGTTATTTCAACATGTAGGAAATGATGCAACATGTAAGAGCAAAGAAGTAGGTGGTGGGTACGGTCTAAACCTGACCTTAAAGGATGGGTGAGAGGATGCCACGCTGAGGGATACAGGGGCGTTCCAGAGGAACCCAGCCTCGGTGGGAAAGCACACGTGCAGTTCTGGTGGGTATACAGCAAGTGTGGTAGGAGAAGACTTGTGCCGCGATTGGTGGAATGTTCTGGGGTATCATTTCATCAGAAAGACAGCCTTCCTTTAATGGTGCCTCTATACATTTGAGAATGAGGAAGAAGACCCAGAAGGAGACTGAGAAGCAGTTGAGAGGTAGGAGGAGGTATAATAGCATGTGGTACCATAGAAACCCTGAGGGGGCAGGCCTGGAAAGAGGGTTGCTTATGAGCATCAGCTCTGCACCAAATTCAAGTCTAATTCCACTCTTCTTGATTGATTATTTCCTCCATTCTCCCATGTCTTGATTTCTGGAGTCAACCAGCAAAATCCTTTCCTCAAAATAGTGTCTCTTGATCAGTTTCAGCAGAATACAGATATAACATACAAGGTTTGGCCTTTTTGCTTGATTTCGTGCCACATTACACACTCTATTATTACCTTTTGGTACTGTGCTGCAAAGCTGTGGGGGGGCTCTGCCAGCAGGGCCTCCCCACCACGCCCCCCACTCCCACCGGCCGCCACAGATGAGAATAAGTGTACCGAGACATGATCTGCTTGGGGAGGAAAGGTGGCTGATCTCTCAAAGGAGAAGGGCCAGAAACCTTTCCTCAGTGGGCTTTTATTGGGTTTAATTTGCATAGGAATATAGGGTGTATGCATAAAGCTCAATCATTGTCAGGCAGTAAGGATCAAACAATAGATAACATTCGAAGAACTATGAGGGCTATTTAGAGTCAGGGTCAGATAACTAAAGGGCTATAAAACTTTGGGGAACAAACTCATTTCATGCTTGCATCCTTATCATTTAAATTGAGGGTATTAGCAAAGTAGGATTTCATGCATTCTTTCTTAGGCCTGATCGCCCCAGGGAACCCGCCCTTTCTTTCCATCACAGGGCTGCACCCACCTCCCATTGTTTCAGGCTTAAGTCAGGCAGGGGAAGTAAGGCAGCCAAGAGATTAGGAGACTTCCTGCGGACAGAATGAGGACTCAGGCTATGTCAAAGCTGAGGGGCGAGGTCCATCACCCCCTTTTTCTATAGTCTCCCAAGTCCTTCCCTGAGGGCCTCTTTGTGACCATGCCTGTCTTAGGTCATCCCTCCCTTGAGGAATCTTACCTGTCATTGGCTAACTGGTCATGCACTGGGGGCCAGGCAGGGTGAAGTAAAATGGGCAGAGGTGGTGCCCCAGCCAGGGAGATAAACTTTGTCTCCTTAGTGGCTTATGGTCCCAAGGTCTCTCACTCAGCCTTAGCCATGGGGGTTTACAGCTTCTGAAACCAGGTAGGGCGGTTCCCAACACAGAGCTGCCAAAATGCTCTTTTTTTCCTCTTACTTCATTGACATGTTTCTGTGGGATATTTTGCAAGTAAGTATTATGTTATGACTGCTTTCAGTACATGACACGGCCTTACTGCCTGTCGTTTTGTGTTTCTCTTCACTTTAAGTCAAGGATTCTCTTTTGAGTTTTAAACTTGTTTTGCAGGTTTCTTCATCACACTATGAACTTAGTCTTTGTGTGGCCCTGGCTCAAGTTCATTGCCATTGCCTCCTTTTGTGTATTTCATGAAAAGTCCTTTCCTTCCTTTTCCTCTGCTGAAGCACAAGCCATCTTCTCTGCAGTTTCTGCCATCCTGCTTCTCTCTGCCTCATCGATTCCCCATCTCACTTCAAATCTCAGTAGTAAACATATGTTCTCCCTTGTCTGTGCCTCTTAATTTCTCTTTTCCACTGTTACTGCTTTCTCTGTAATTGTATTATTTAACTTTGTTAAGCATTCTATAATATGAAAGGCATAGTTGAAAATAAAGTTGTATTATAATAAAATCATGTCCTATAAAGCAAGTTGTTTCCTAAGGAGTATGAAAGTCTCATGATACAAGTTAAAATGGCTATTGTTTTATTTCCTTGATTATGTTAGTATAAAGGTTCAGTGTGTTGTCAAGGATTTTTCACCGCATAATCATTGCAGTTAAGTATTGGATTAAACAACTAATAAAATAAAGGTCACCCTATTCCTAATTATGATGTTTTGATAAATGGAATATAATATTTTTATATGTTACAAGAATCTTTAAAGAAGTGTTTTTGAATGAACTGTAAAGGAAAATGCCTCCCAAGAGGTATATTTTTATAATCACTCTTTTGGAAAAATTTAGTATACCAGACAAATATTTATTTATTTGCACCAGGCGGGAAAAACAATTTTGTTTTTGAATACCATTCTCCTTACAAAATAGAGTTAGTGTATCATCTGCGTTGGTTTATTGCCCATTAGGATATTTGTTGGTTATTACAAATCACCTCCATGCCTTGGCAGAAGTCCAAATAGTACATGGGCAGTTTGGGCTTCTGCATTGGTCGTTGCTGAGGCTGTGCCTCTACTCCCTTTCTCAGTTTCATTTCCCAGGGACAAGTACAATGTGCTGTCCTTTCTTCTCCATGTATTTTTTCCCACCCCCAAAACACTTCTATGTGTCATCCTAGTTGACTAGAAAGGACTTTAGAATCAGTGAAAGATGTTAATAACAATGGGTTTACACATTCTCTTTTTAAATTTCTATGCCTTGTCTATTTTCAAAAAGAGATTCTTAATTTTATTAGATTTTTTGGAATAGTGTTGCTGTAAAAGAATAAATATATTTGCTTTTTTGTCATTTTAACTGTATCTCACAAAAAATTAAAGATTATTATAGTTGGAAAAAATAAAGCACCATTTACATTTTTCTTGTACCGTGAAGATATTTGAACATATAATATGTATATTTATAGTTTTTAACTCACTTTTATATATATTGCCTCAATGCCAAATTTTTTTAACTTTAACACAGCCTAAAAATGATATTGCCCATATGACACTCTTTTGATACTGTCCCATAGTCTGCACAGTAAAGTCTAGCTGGGAAACAGCTATAAAGTTTGTGGTTTGTATGTCAGATAGAATTTGACTTTCACAATTTGTCTCAATATTTTTGCCAAGAGTATGAACATTCACATGAATGATGATATTTTATTTTGCAGATTTTTTTTGTTTTTTAAAACTTTTACTTTCTAATAATTGCAGTTTTATAAAGAAAGTGAAAGGAACCTACTTGAAACAATTTATAGACTGTGGAGTGAGATGCGATGTCTAAAGTTTATATAAATTCATCCATCCACCTTGGCAGATGGTGTTCTGTCCTTTTCTTGAAGGTTTACAGGAATAAAACATCCAGTCTTCCAAATTAGCTGATCAGATGATTGAAGCAGATATGTATACATTGTTGCTTATTTCCTGAATTTCAGTTTTATAGTTTAAATTTATTTCATTCTTATTCTCTTAAGAAAGAGAGAGACTAAGTAACTTCTTTGGCAAATTATCCTTCTTAATTTACCTGGAGGCCTATTTTGAAATAAAATATATGTGGTGAAAGAAAGAGTCATATAATTTGAAATTTTGGTGTGAGAGATTTGAGATTTATGCAGTTGTAAAAAAATTTTTTTCTTGACAGATTTATACTTGTGGCAGATGAAATGCTGTACAAGCAAGTGATACTAGCTAATTACTTTTTCCCACATTTATAGTATGACCTGTGTACTTCAGCAGTTGGTGTTACATGTCCTGAGGTGATTCTGATTTGTTGGTTCATGATACGTCAGCACTAGAAACATGCGCTGTGGAAACACCCTAGTTATTTTAATAAATGCTTTGTTACTCCAAAAAGTCTTGCTCAGATTGTTCTGTTATTTCTTGTTCTTAGGTTACAAGTTCTTCCATTTAGTGAGTCTACCTATTGACTGTCCCCCGTTGTGGTTCATTTTCTCTTGTGGTCTGTCACTTTTTATTGTGAGGCATCTTTTAAAGGGTTTAATTTCTGTCCCGTGTTGTGGAGCATCCCTACAAAGAGGTTTTCCATCTGCCCCTAACGGGTCCCTAATGTTTTACCTGTTCAGGACTACTTCTTTCTACATTTTCTGACTTGGGGATGGAGTATGGATTCTAAACCAGGAAGGTAGTGTGAATTTAGGCTCACACTCTGTTGCACGGTACATGCCTGAAAGGGTTCTGATTTTACTCTGGTGACTTTCCCCCATTGCCTACGTTGATGTAATGTCTCTTTGGGCTTCCTGGCTGGTGAGCCGATTTCATATGCCTGGTTTCATGGATAAGGTGATCTTTCCTGAGCTTTGGCTTTATGAAGTTACTTCCAACTGTGATCTGTGGCTTGAAGTAACACTTCTGCATGGGTGTCAGAAATTCTACCATTAGGACCTGTAGCTGGTTCCATGAGCCATATTAGCTTTAGCTCCTGCTCTCTGCTCTTGGGCTTCCTCTTCGTTTCTCTCAACTCTGGATATTTTTTTCACTTGTTTCAAGCTCAGCTGTTAATTTACTGTTTTACTTGTTACATTTTGTCAAGCATTTCACTGTATTTGGGTTTGGTTGGGATTGACTGAGAGACAGAATGCTATTAGGTAATCTTAAATTATTTTAGACTTACATACATTTTTTTGTTTGCTTAGCACCTTTCTATCAACATTATGTGCTGAGTACTTTGAGAAATGAAGATCTTTGGCTAAATTCCCTTTTTTAAGAAACTCGGTCTGGTAGACCCTGGTGGAGCTCAGGTATATATCTGATACAAAGATGGTACCAGCAGGTACCAGAGAATAAGCATACTTAGGTGTTTTATAAATTATGTTTTGTAGTCTTAGTGCTAATGATTTGAAAGGCTAGCACATTGTTCTACTAAAGAAGGTTTGTATATTATTCTTTTACTTAGGAGAAGTTAAGCCCAAGATTTTCCAGGTATAAACTAAGTATGTTTGATTTCCCTGCTTAGGTAGACAAGAGGTTAACTACTCCATGTGGACAGGGGTCAGACCTGGGCTGTGAACTAGTAGAGCTGGCCAGGAACAATGGCAGCCACCCAGAGAGCTCAGGCCTGTCCTAACTCGGGTCCTCTTGATTGTTCAAAGTTGCAAACTAGTCCAAATTTTTAAAAATACTATTTGGTGGCAGTAAAATATCTGTTGACGTAGTTTGACTGTAAGCTCTGTATTTATAACCTCTCTATAGATGGGGTTCAATATTATGTTTTTATATATTTTTTCATAAAATTAACAAAATATATTAGTTATTTGTAATAGTCTACAAATTCAGAAAAGTGTAGCCTGTTTAGTTTGAAAGTTCTTTATCTGTGATAAATCCTTTGGAATAAGTTGACTTCCTAGGTTGGAAATTAAAATATTTTCTAAAATTCTTATCTTACAGGTAAAAGAATGTCACATACCAGCATTTGTACCTGAAATCAGCATGCAGTTTTCAGGACACGTGGATGAGTGCCAAATTTTGTGTATCCTATGACCTTTGTATCTGGGGGTGAGTGATTTCTAAGAGTAGCTGGCAGCACACCAGATGCCAGCCAGCCGTGGACTGCCCTAACAAATAACGCTAAGAGTTATAAATTAAACACTCTCTGGTGATCTGTGATGTGTAAGGCAGTTAATTTAGTTGGTCTGAATTAACTGTCAGCTCCAGAAAACTATATTCCCATAATGTGAAATCTGTACTTAGTATGTTTGGACATAATGAATAATTAACAATAGGGAATCATTAGTTAAAAAGTGAAGTTATAAAATGCCTAAGAGTCTTTGATTAACAGCAATATTTTAGTGGTTCACCATGTATTTTAAATAATTTTAATTTTAAAAGTTCAAGGACTTAACTGTTTTTTGAAGGATAGTTATAATTTTGTGTAAAATAGGTTTTGGGGGGTCATACATCTTCCATTGCTTTATAGTATTAGTTTTGCTTCTGATAACAGCATAAAATTGTTTAATTTTCGATATTTTAGATTTCTTAAAAATATATTATGGAGATTATATCGAAGATTCACATTACAGTGTTTTTTGTTTCATTCTAAGAAATTACATTGGGTAAAAAGCCTGTTTCTTTACCTTATTTTCATGCATTTTTCTACTTATTTAAGTTATTTTACTTTATCGAGTCATTCAGTTTTTTAGAACATCCTTCAAAGAGTTCATGCATCTTACGGAGGACACCTGACCTTTTGAAGCTTCATAATTCACATCTAGATGTCACCAGTGTTCCCTATGTTAACAGTTCTGACTATGTTTTATTATCTATGCCTTCGGCGCCGAGCCAGGACAGCTACGAGAGGAGAAATGATGAACAGCCATAGAACTATAGAATCAAACAGCCGGACTTCCCCTCTGAACGCAGAGGTGGTCCAGTATGCCAAAGAAGTAGTGGATTTTAGTTCCCATTATGGAAGTGAGAATAGTATGTCTTATACCATGTGGAATTTGGCAGGTGTACCTAATGTATTCCCAAGTTCTGGTGACTTCACTCAGACAGCTGTGTTTCGAACTTATGGAACATGGTGGGATCAGTGTCCTAGTGCTTCCTTGCCATTCAAGAGGACACCGCCTAATTTTCAGAGCCAAGACTATGTGGAACTTACTTTTGAACAACAGGTGTATCCTACAGCTGTTCATGTTCTGGAAACCTACCATCCTGGAGCAGTTATTAGAATTCTAGCTTGTTCTGCAAATCCCTATGCCCCAAGTCCACTAGCTGAAGTAAGGTAAGACTCATTTTTTAATGATCATGTAATATGCCTGAAAGGTTTTGGTTGTTTTAATATTGCAGGGCTTTTTTTTTTTCTTTAAATTAGAAGCATTCTCTTAAATTATACAAATTTGATATTTAAAATTGTTCTTAGTTTTTCTGATAGGGGAAAAAAGATCACCCATACAAAGATTTAATACATTCTTCATACCTATAGCACCTCACACTATAATATTCATAGATTGTGAAATTTGTGTGTCCCATTATTTACTATAAACAAAAAGAATGATCTGAGCTAATTGGGACATGGGCAAATCTGAGAAGTTAGGACGAAATACGACTTCTAACATTTTCAAACAGGCATCATGTTATTTCTTTTAAATACTTTTAGGAGGTCCTTAGGGGATTAGCTTTAATGTTAGGTGAATGTTTTTATAACAGGCATATTCATTTAAAAGTAAATATGCTGTAAGTAATTCATGCATTCTCCCTAAAAGCCTGTTTATTTACCTCATTAATTTGCTTGGCAGTGCCTCTCTCTCTCTCACTCTCACTCTCTCTTGTTTTTGTAGTTCAGCCTGCTGATTTTTTAAAATATAGTTATTTGGCCCTGACAGGTATGGCTCAGTGTTTTGAGCGCCAGCCTGCGGACCAAAGGGTTGCTGGTTGGATTCCCAGTCAGGGCACATGCCTGTGTTGTGGGCCAGGTCCCCAGTGGGGGGCATGTGAGAGGCAACCACACATTGAAGTTTCTCTCCCTCTCTCTCTCCTTTCCCCTCTGTCTAAAAATAAATAATAAATCTTTAAAAATATATAGTTATTTGACTATTATATTCATGTTTCAGTAATCTAAAAAGTATATAATGCAGTCTTGCATGTACCCCGTTCTCCATGTGCCTAGGATCCACCTCTCCCTCCCTAAAAAACAAAACAAAACCCAATTTTACCCACTTCCTTTGTACTTATCTAGAGTTTATTTATACAAATACAAGCAAATACAAATATATTCTTATTTTCTTTATACACACATATAAGCACAATATTCATATTGTTCTGACCTTTTTTGTTTCATTTAGTAGTATATATTGGATCTTTTCATTAAGTGCAAAAGCGCTTACTCATTCTTTTCTACATTTGCAAGTAATGCACAGTGTATATGTACCCCAACTTATTAACCATGCCTCTATTGATGAGTACTTAGTTGTTTCCATACTTTTGCTGTTATAAACATTAAAACAGCAACCTTGTTATGTGTCAGTTCACATGTGCACACACATGCGATAAATTCTCAGGATTTCTGGGCCAAGGGTCTGTGCATTTGTAATTTTAATACAGTGTCAACTCTCCCTCCAAAGAGGTTCTACCTATATATATATTTCTAATGGCAATTAATGTGCACACGTTTTGCCAAAGCTCCACCTATAGAGCGTGTTAATAGATTTTTAAATTTTTGTCAATTTGGTAAATAAATGTTATCTGATGCTAATTTTAAGTTAAGTTTTATTATCTCTGGGATGAATATCTTTACATGTTTAAGAGCCATTGATATTTCCTTCTCCTTCAGCTATCCGATCATATTATTTGCCAGTTTTCTATTATTTATTGATATTACCACTTTTTAGATATTTATAGCACTATTAATTTATTCATTACATATTTGTGTGTCTACCATGTGCAAGCATGGTACTGGGGATACAACAGTAACAATGAACAAAATGGACCAAAACCCCTGCCCTTATGAGTTTGTTCTGGCTGCAGAGCAGTGGGTTGGCACCTGTTAAACCGTAGTAACCCAGCTGCAGGCGGAGGAGTAGTGGGGCAGGGGTCACCTGCTACCTGACATACTGCTTCTTTGAAGTCCCAGTTCCCTCCACTCTAAGGAACACCTCCCAGCCTACCAGGAAAGAAATACAGAACTTAATTCAAGCTGGAAACTGCTGGTATAATCTTTTATTTCTTCTTTTCAGAACCACCTTGATAATTTATTGTGAACAATATTGTTAGCGAATCAAATGATTTTAAACATGGGAAACCAGCATCTTTTAATATACAGATTTTTTTTTTCTGAGAAAAAAAGTACTTTGGGCAGGATCCTTTCTTACATGAGAATTGATTCCTTGAGCTCTGTCATTCTTTGCTACAAAGTTATCTACTTTCTTTAAATGCTGAACAAATTTGTGGACAAAATCTTTGAAACATGTAGTGTATTTCCTCTAATTTAAAACTTAATGTGTGCATAACTGATTTTGAGTGTAAGTCATGCCCTGGGGTTCCTAGCTGAGAGCTCTAGTGCATGATTGTGACTGAAGTGGCAGCTTTACTTACAGTGATCTCTAATACGCGTAACTGATTTTTAGCCTTATTATACAGAAAATACCCCTATATTTTAGGAAAGAATATAAGCAACATTTATTATTTCAGAATTTAAAAAGACCTTTTAAAAATTTACTGATTGTGAAATTAATAGATGTTTCATTGTTTAAAAGGCTTTTTAGGAAATTCAAAGAAAAGAAAATATACAGGGGGAAAAAAACCCTTTACAGTTCTTTTGCCCAGATTCAGTAACTGTTAACATTTTGGTGAATGTCTTTGGACATTTCGGAAACATTAATTGTTCTGCCAGTTTGTGTTGGGAACAAGACAGAGAGTCAGACAAACGTGGCTTGTGTGCTTTGAGTGTACAGGCCAGTTTGGAAGAGGGCTGTGAGATTATAGGGGGAATGTGTGTTGGTGGAGGGAAGAACCTAATTCATGGGGCTCAGTGAAGTATTTCCCTGAGGAAGTGACTTTGAGACCTGAGGGTTGAGAGAGGCTTTAGTTTGGATAGGAACAGTAGAGAGAGAAAAGCCCATGCAAAAATGAAATCGTGAGCTGAGATCTTGGTGTTTGAAGAAGTGAAAGTCCAAGAGTGTAGAAAACAAACTATCGAAGGGCTACTAACCAGCACAGGAGTGCTGTTCTTAAGATCTAGAGTAGTGGTTACCAGACTTCGGGATTTCATAGAGCTCTCGGATCCAGTTTCCCAGAAGCAGACCTTGACAAGACTGTTCCTTGTAAATGGTTTGTTACCGAAATGCCCCTGGAGAGACCTGTTCGAGAGTGGGGAAAGTGCTTTGGGGAAGGGGAGAAGTCAGGCAAGGATGCAGTTTTACGTGTGTAATCCCAGTCTGCCTGGAGGCAGAGTTGCTAGAGAGGTGGGCTTGTACACTCCCGCACCTGTCTGTCTTGGCTGTGGGCTATGGAATGGAAATCTTTCAGGCACACACCACACTCTGGATGAAGAGGTAGTTCTCTGAATAAGGCTACAGGTGGAAGCCCTTAGTGAAGCAAGCAGATATGAAGGATGGGCCCAAAGAACCTACCTGGAGCACAGGTAGGAAAAGTCGGCTATGATAAATCAGTGAACATAATAGTAATGATAATAAAAATTAGATAACTGATACAGGGTTGTCAGATTATTTGCTAAGTAAACACATTAAAATGGCAAACAAATGAAATACCAATATCATTTATTATCACTGTAATCTCATATTAAAACCTCAGTTTATACTGAGAAATTAGCATGATCAGAATCTCAAAAAAAGAACAGTTTGGCAATTTTACATGTGTATATGTGCATACTTTTATGTATATATTAATGTATTCCTTATTTTTTACATTTAGCCATGGACCTTTATCACACAGTATTGTTTGGGAAGCACTGGACTATACTGCCCATTTAACTGAGCACACGGTATTGTGCCCGCTTTAGGAGTTAGTAAATGAGAGTGTGTATTGGAGTGGCTCAGGAATTTGTTTGCAGAAAATGGACTTATAGTCCAGAACATTCAGAATTTAAAGGAACCTTTCTTTTAAATTCTGAATGCATTTCTTTTTTCAAGGAGTGAAGTAGGAAAGTTATAGGTAGTTCTGTAAGATCTCAAAGTCTTCTGACTTCTTGCCTAGTGTCGTATTAAGGGAAAATAAAAAAGGTAGTATAGAGTGTCCTGGTCCTGAGGATAAGATCTTAATGGGCAGTTGGATAAGAGGCAGAAAATAGGCTAGCACAGAGTTACACATGGGAAGAGAGATGACAGAGGAGGAAGAAAATGACAAATTTAGGTCATATTAAAGAAACTAGAATAAAGTTATTTGGGGCTAAAATTTGGTGGTATGGATCTCTTCTGGGTTTTTTTTTTTTTTTTTTTTTTTTTTTGAGCAAAGCATTTTAACCATATAATATTGATGGTAAGAAAGCAAGGAGAAAAGAAAGTGGCCATTATGGAGAGAATTTGTTGCCCGAAGGAGTTGCCTAATTAAGCAACAATTTCACGAATTGGTCATGGTCTTGGTCCCCTTGACTTTGTGGGCCAGAAAGCATGATTTGGCCATTTAAATCAGAATTGAGCAGACCCTTTACTTGATTTTTGTTAAAGCAGATGCCAGTTTGTTAGTTCCAATTAGATATAGGCTGGGAGGCAGGGAAGTGAGTAGGTACACCCATCAGAATACTTTTCTTTTACTCTTGTTGCTTTCCTATTCTATCCCTTTACTTCCACGTGGTGAAATAGAAGAGTGTTGGTAAGAGAAATTCTTTGTGCTGTCTACTAGATAGGCTTACTAACCGGGAGAAATGTTGGTTATACGGAAGTTTTTTGCCTTTATGTGCCTGGCTTCCAACCTGAATACATTAGAAAACTTGCTTTCTTGAGTTTCCATTGATTAACATCTCTCTTCCTTTCTTATCTACCTGCTGCTTTCAGTGAGCCCAAGACTTTCTCACTGGGTAACAGCAGGTCAGCAGTTGCACAGAGTGGCTTGTTGCTTTGTTTCCAACAACTGGACACATAGTAGGCATTTAGTACAACCAATGCAAGGAGAAGTAAGTGTGCTGGTGGAGGGAGTCCTGTTGGTAATCATCCCAGAATTAAGTGCTCTGAATGCAGACAGAAGCAGAGCCTGAAAGGGATTCCAAGCTGAATTTTGCATGTGCGATACTGTAAATTTAAAATACTTATATAGAACATTAGTGTTTGGCAGATTTGTCCAGTAGGTAAATACAGTGTGTAAGCATATATACAACATAAATGTACAGACGACAAAGGCCATGGCTTCAAGCAGATTAATCACATATCAACACTGCCCTGGGTCTAGAGGATTTAAAAAGTTGGTGCTTTCTCATAGAAAAGTGTATGTGTGTATCTGCGTGTGCACATATGCACATTTGCTTACGTTTGCTTGCTTGTTCTCACTAGTTTTTAAGATTCTGGCGTTCATTTTCCAGAATAAAAATATATTGTCATAATGGGTACCTTTCTCTTTCTAGCTTTGAAATAACATATTCTAGTTTTATCATGGAATTTTAAACAAAAATTCATTTTAATTCAGATACCTCCAAGTCAATTTTTTAAATATTAAAAAAAATAAAAATAAAGTATTATTTTAACCTTGTCTATTCTACAAGGTAGATAGAGAGGACTAATGCATTACTTTTTATTTAAATTTTATTTTTCAATTGCAGTACACATTCAATTATTTTGTATTAGTTTCAGGTGTACCGCATAGCGGTTCAACAGTCATATACTGTACAAAGTTTTCCCCTGATATTTCTAATGCCTACCTGGCATCACACATAGTTATTACAATATTGTTGACTATATTCCCTATGCTGTACTTTACATCCCTGTGACTATTTTGATTAATGCATTATTAAAATAGCATATTTCTGTACTAATCAGTGCTTTAAACTTATATTTGTGATTTTATAATGTAATTTACATTGTACTGCAAATCAAGCTATACATGAAGAACATGTTCGTGTATGTATTTATTGAGGAGGACCTGGCAGAAGTGATTTCTATATTACATTTTCATTGTTTCTGTTAAGCCTCATGAAAACTCATTGAAGCTGAAAAATAGTCCAGTTTAGTCCACATAGGCTGTGAACCAGTTTTTTCAGTCCTGAGTGGTCCTTGTTTTCGGACATGAGTCGTTCCTCCAGCATCATCTGATGTCATTTTGCAGTAGCAAGAAAAGGAGAGTAAGACCAGAGTTTGAATTTTTCCATGCATTCCACCATGTACCTCATGATTCTTGGAACTGTACTGTCCAGAATTAGGAATGCACTTTCCCACCAACATGGCTTTAAATGTTTGATACTACTGTTCCCATGTGCCTCTCTCTGTTTAGTTCTATTTAACTGCATAGATTTACATAAGAGTGTTCAAGTCAATTCCGTTGTTAAGAACCCTCAAGATTTTTGCAGGTAAGCTTTAGGAGCACTTTTTAGGTCTAGACTGGCATCCCACAGTTGCTTTGCTACTTCATCACAGGAAGAGAAAGATGCCCAGTCTGCTTTCCTTTCCTCTTTAAACCTACCTGCTCTATTCCTTAGAATTTTCCCCCTGTCTCCCAAGATTGGTTTTAGAGTGGGGTCAATCTGTGTTCCTACTTTCATGTTGTCTTTGAATACAAATATTTACAGGCTGTTATGTTTGATCGGTTTTATTCCTAATTTCAGTAGGGAATCAATGACACTAACAAATGTAGGGGTGATTATAAAGATTCTAGAAACTGCAAAATTCCTAATGTTATGATTAGTGGTATGTTTACTAAAATCCCCATTGGGCTTCTACCTTATGCTTTTATTCCTAAAGGTGGAAATTTCCATACTTCCCTTCTCCATTCTCCCGAGATTGGTGCTGTATGCCCTTCTTACTCCGATCTTGGCCTAACCACCATCAGAACACCTACCTGTATGTTGATGACTTCTGTAGTTTGGGCTCAGATTTCTCCCCTTGATTTCACATTCTTTTGTCTATTTCAGTTTGGTAAACATTCGCCATAATCACTTTTTACTTAGATTGTAATAGGTCATTGGGCCAAGGAAAAGAACTATATTGGAGGAGAAAATCCTCATATGATTAATAAATGAATAAAACATTTTAAATGTTATTAGTAATCAGTGAATTATAAATTAGGTCATTCGGAGATATGGCTCACTGATATTAGAGATTATTTTTAAAAATAATTGTTTCAGTAGTCATTTTTATATACTATTGGCAAAGTAGTTTGTATATACTGAGTGACTTAAAAATATTAGTCTTTGACATAAAATCTTTCTTTAAAAAGTTCTGCTACCTAAAGTACCTAAATTAGAAACGGAGGAAAGGTGTTTATTGGAGCATTTTGTTCTATTTCCCTAATTTTCTCTGATATATTAAGAAATAATATTAGAGAAATGGTTACTTATGACACATGTGAAAATATTATATACATCTAATGATACTATGTTATGAGGAATCTTAAATTTGGAAAATTGTTTTATCAGAAGATATATGAAGAGATGGAATATGAATTGGGCCTTGAAGGATAGGATAATCTGTAGGCTGAGTGTTTCAGTCGGGGGAGACAACATGAGCAAAGACACAAAGGAGGAAATAAGTTTGTTTTCTGGAAAGTAATGTTTAATTTGACTGCAAAGGAGGAATTCATTTTGGAGGAATTGGAGAAAATGTTACTCACCTGTTACGTGTTGAATATTTGTCAGGTGCTGAGGGTACAAGGATGACTAAAAGGTGACAATAACGGAAATTTCAAAGATGGGCATATATGAGACAATTTCATGAAAATTTTGGATAAACAATGAGTGGGTTAAAAAAATAAAAGATAATAAGATGTTGATTTTGTATGACATTAGTAACAGAAATGGAAAAGCTACAAAAGGAGACCTTGGTGAGGCAAGGTGATCAGTGTGGTTTTCAGTTGGTTGGAGACGCGTATACAGCAGAGCTTCATCCTGTGTGCTTTAGTCTTAGTTTGGGTTTGCTCTTTTTTTTTTTTTTTTTTTTTTTTTTTTTAAATAAAACTGAGTGTTGTCCTTCATATACCTCTAACTACCTATTCCAGTTTTTAATGTGAAATCTGCCAAAAAGGATTTTCTTGGGAGTTTTAAAAGTAACTTAAGTAGTAAAAATATTTATGTATTTTAATATCTATGGCATTTGGTTCTTAAGTTTATTTTTTTCATGTCCTGGAAACAGTACTTGTGTTTGGTTCTCTTCCCCTTATTTAATGCCTTTGCTTCACACTGTAACATATTGGGCGCAGGCCATAGCCTTAAGGTAACAGTAAAACTCATTCTAAACTGTATTATAGGGAAGTTTCTTTCTTTAGCAGATGGGAGATTCTTTGGTCAGAGAGACCTACGAAGGTGAATGCTTCCCAGGCTCGCCAGTTTAAACCTTGTATTAAGCACATAAATTTTCCCACAAATCTTATACGGCTGGAAGTAAATAGTTCTCTTCTGGATTATTACACTGAATTAGATGCAGTTGTGTTACATGGTACGAAGGACAAGCCAGTGCTTTCTCTCAAGACTTCACTTATTGACATGAATGATGTAGAAGAAGATGACTATGAAGAAAAGGATGGTTGTGGAATGGACAATCTTAACAAAAAGCTTAGCACTGCCCTCAGGGCAGGGCCAAATAATGGATATTTTGACAAACTACCTTATGAGGTAAGTCAAATATATTCAGTCGCAATGTTGGATATAACACTAATTTTTAAAAGTTTAGGTGTTGATATTTGTTTTGCTAGATATCAAACAGAAGTATTGGTAAGGTGTATATAACCTGATGTATTATATATTTTGGTTTTGGAAAAACTACACAAAATTATGTTGAGTCTAGACAAAAAGCTAGACAATACCACTTTGGTTTTGGATTGAGTTAAATAATTTTGGAAAAACTATTAAGTAATATGTTTTTATGTCACTGATAAACAATAACTGAAATACATAAAACAACAAATATATTCTACTTTAGTTCATAATTATACAAGGTAATATGAACAGTGTGTAACTTTATGCTAGTTAGGTTAAAGATGATTTGCTATTAAAAATAAGAGGATTAATAACATTGCGAGAGGAATGCTTGTTCTATTTAATAGTCCACAGTTTCTCCAAGTGTCATTTATTTTTCTGTACCAATTCTATTCTTATTCTCTTAACTAGCTGTAATTTTTGGTTTAGGCAGGCACAGAGTGCCTTTACCGGAAATCTTGTTTTCAGTGTGTCTCTATAGGGGCATTTCTGCTGTATATTTAGCATCCCTGGCTCTCAGGCGTCACATGCCAGTAGCACACCTTCTGGGGGTGGGATAGGGTCTGGCACTTCTGTCCCCTGCTGAGAACTGCTTTGTGTGGTTAAAAATAATATAATTGCCCTGGCTGCTGTGGCTCAGAGGATTGAGTACCAGCCTGTGAACTGGGAGGTTGCCAGTTGGATTCCCAGTCAGGGCTTGTGCCGGAGTTGTGGGCCAGTCCCGCTTAGGGAAGTGTGAAAGCGGCTGATTGATTCAATGTATCTCTCACACATCAATGTTTCTCTCCCTTTCTTTCTCCCTCCCTTCCCCTCTCTCTAAAAATAAATAAATGAAATCTTCAAAAAATAATATATTCAAAATGTTTTAAGAAAAATTTACAACCTCCAATTTTAAACAATTCAGACTATTTTCCTTTCAAATTGGTGGGTATTTCAATTTTCATTGTAATAACACAAGTAGCTTAACTTGCATGGAATGATAAGATAGCCTCTCCAGTGCTTATCAGCAACTATAACGCCTCTACAACATTTTACTCTTCAAATGCTGTGGTGCATCCTGTGAAGTAGCTGAAGTCACAAGATGTGGCAACTTTATTAAAGGATCCTAGGATCCATCCCAGGCTTTCTAGGTCAAGTTTTATGTTATGGAAAGGAAGCTTCACAGATAAAACAAGACCCTCTGGCCCTTAGTAGGAGGAGGGAGGAAAGATGAAGGAAGAATTGAGTGGGGAAGGAGAGGAGAATAAGGTAGTGACAGTTGTTCCCCAGGGCTCCCAGGAGAGACCACTGCACCTGGAGGAAGCTAAATCACTTCCTTGATTCTTACCCTTTCCCTAAAACTACAAAATAGAAATTTAAATTCATGCAAATATATTTTAAACAGTTTATTAAATTTTGTCCAGACCTGACAAAATGCTTGACACATAGCATTTAAATGAGCAACTGAGAGGAAGTTCAAGGAGAGGGAAGAGAGTGTACAAAGGTAAGAAGTGAAACTGTGACGTGTTTGGGAACTGCAGTATTTCATGTGGCTGAGACAGGATTTGATAGCAGAAGCTGTAAGAGATGAAATTGGATGCAGGCTCAGGGCTGCCTCTGTGCAGAACTCCACAGAACTCTTTCTGCATAGATGACAGTGACTGGGACATCTTGGCCATGGCAGTGCACAGCCTACTCTGCTGCATCACAGAGTGCTCTGCGGGTTGTAACAAGAGGTTTGCAGTCTATCCCTTCAGCCATTGTCCTCGGGGTGCTGTGTTTCTCCTGGACACGGCAAAGTCGGTTGGGAGAGTCATACATACTTCAGGTATGATAAATAACTCACTTTTGTTTAAGAAATTAGAGCAGACCCAGGATTATATCTGTAATAATTTCACACTCTCTTGTGTTCTTTTGTACTCTTCCCAGGGTTTTTTTGAGTGGAAAGAAGAGGGGAATAATAACTAGCATTCCAGGAATTACCCATAATGTGCAGGCATTTTTGCACATGCTTTGGCTCACAATTAGAATAATTGCCCAGGTGTTTGGCATCATGTAAACTTCGTCTTTTGTATGTAGGGAAACACTGAAGGTTTTATATTAAAAAGGGAAAAACAGAAAGATCTCTGTTACAGATTACTCTGTTGGTAAATGAAGAGTAGACCAAAAGATCTGGTGGGAGGCAGCAAAACCAGTTAGGAAGCTGCTGCAGTAATTTGAACAATAAATGATAAAGCCCTGGATATTGGGAGTTTTGGAAAGCAGATGAGTGGGAGAAGTACTTCAGAGATGCAGAAGGTAGAAATCAAAGGTAACTCGTGAATGTGGAGGTGAAACATCAGAGGGACTTTAAATTTCTGGTTGAAATGGCTCAGTGGACAGCCATGCCATTATCATAAAGCAGTGGGTAAAGCTGGGAAGGGCACGTTGACTTTGAGGTACCTGTGATTCATCAAAGCAGACTTGTCTGATTGAGGACAGTAGGCAGTTGCTGTCTGAGTTTGAAACTCAGGAGGAAGGTCTGATTTTTACATTTGAGAGAGTCTACTCGAGAGAGGGGAGGGACACGGTGGTAGATGAAATTGACCATTGAAACTGTGAAGTGTGAATAAAGGGCCAAGAATAGAATCCTGGGAATACTAACATCTAAGAATTGCACAGAGGAAAACAAGTCGTAAAAGGCACTTAGGATAAATATGAGACAGTTTTAAAAGCAAAGTGGTAGGTAGCTAAAGTATAGAAAGCGTAAAAAGGATGTCGTCAGCCACATTGCTGCAGAGTAAGTTACAGTGCCCACTGGTTTTGGCCTTTGAGAGATCTTCAATAATCCTTTACCATTATCAGTTCAGTGGAACCGTGACTGTGACCGGAGGGTGAGAGATGAGAAAACCTTACCATATTTGGTTAAGACATCAAGGAGTGGGGAAGAAGCAGAGACAAAAAAGGGCTTAATCTCTGAGTATAAGCAGAAAAATAATTCTGATAATATAATTATGGGCTGTAACATGGGTAAGACTGTCTACCAATAATGAATAACACTGGCATGCTGACTGACACTCCACCCCTTTGTGTCGTACTCAAAAAAGGGCATGTCAGAATAAGGGAGTGTATGAAGTTATTATAGATATATCTCTTCTGACTTAACCTTTTAAAGGGAGAGAAGACAAGTGAGTGGGTGGTGGAAGATGCAGCAGAGTAGGAAAGTTTCCATTTGTGATACAGGTTGGGAGAGACTTAAGCATGTGTATATGCTGAAGGGAAGGAGCCAGTAGAGAGGCAAAGCTTCCAAACACGCAAGGACTTTAATCAGTACAATAAAGTCATGTAGAAGAACCCAGGAGATAAGTAGTTCTGATGGGCATTAGCCATGATGAAAGCAGAGTATCACGTATAAAGAGTTAAGGCTGCAAAACACTGAATGATCTCACAGTGAGTAAAAAGAGAAACTTTTTTTTACAAAGTTACCCAGATTACTTAAATGTGATGCAGATTATTTCAAGGGGAAAAAACACATTTAAATATGTCAAGTGATAAGTTTTTATTATTTCTTTATTGGGTAATAGGATTTTTAATTTTTGAATTCTTGGATTTTTATTAATTTTTTAAAAATTTGATCTTTATTGTATTTTTTTTCCATTACCATTTAGTCCCCTTATACCCCCCTCTCCCCAGCAATCACCACACTGTTGTCCATGTCCATGAGTCCTTTTTCCTTTTTGCTCAATCCCTGCACCCCCCCCAACCTACCCACTATCAGTCGTCCTCCTCTCTATGAGTCTGTCTCTGTTTTGCTTGCTCAGTTCTGTTTGTTCATTAGATTCCACATATGAGTGAAATCACATGGTATTTATCTTTCTCTGACTGGCTTATTTCACTTAGCATAAAATAACTATGGTATCTGTAAACTTATTTGACCCAGAGAGCTGTTGATCTGGGAAAAATAATGAATAAATAAATGGAACAGAAGAGAGTCCAGAAACAAAGCAAGAGGAAAGAAGAGAATATCGTCAAAGGGTTAGATTTCTGTAGTTTTTTAAAAAGGAGCTGATACATAAAACAACACAACAATAAACAGTGCCAAACTGATTTTTCCTTCTTCCGCTTTTCAGATTGATAAAAGTTACAGTATTGATACCACTGCTGTTTAGGATATGTGAATGATTACTTTTATACACTACTTGTGGTAAATTGATGCAAACATCCTGAAGGATAGTTTTGTGTCTACACCAAACTTTAAAATACATGAAATTTACCCTAAGGTATATTCGTAAAGTTTGCCAAGATATACATATCACACAGTGATTTTGAAGTAATATTTGCAATGAGGAAAAAAAACACAGGAAATATACCTATCAAAGAGAAATGAGTTAAATTAGTATGTCACATATAGAAAGCGGAATGGGGTGGATTTGTATGTGCAGTTACAAAAATATCGACAGGATATATCATTCAATGAGAAAAGCGAGGTGCAGCACAGTGTATATGGTATCATTCTTTTAGTGCAAATCCAAGAATAGATGTCATACATATTTATTTCCAGTGGGGAGAGGGATTGTTAGAAACTTTTTATTGTCCACCTTTCTCAATGTTTGGGTCTTCTAATGTTTTACCCGAATTTTCTTTTTTTGTTTTGTGTAATATTTTACATGTCAACAGTTTATATGTTATCTGATGAGATTTTAGACTAATTTTTAGTTTTCTTATATTTCCCTATTTTTATAACACACACGCCCTTAATCTTATTGTTTAGAAGCCCAGTCCAAATGTTAAAAATAAGTAGCAAAAACACCCTAAGCTTTACCATACTCAATAAATAATTTGTCAGCAATGCTAGGTTTTGTATATACTCTTTAAACTTATTTTAAATATGGTATCACTGTTTAATTTGTAATATTTTGGCCTAAAACAGTGAAATTCTGATCTGAAGTTAATTTGGGGCCTACATAGTCAAAGAAATTGAAAAAAAAACCATTTATGTTAAAGGGCATATTTGCCAAAAAGAAAGTGTAGCTGGATAAATAATGCTGCATTAAGAAAAAAAGAAACCTCAATCCTTTTTCTCATCTAACGATTTTTACCATTTAGCAAATATTTTATCTTTTTTTCTCTCTTTATGTTGCTTGGTTCAGATAGGTTACTTAGCAGTAGTTCTTTGAATATTAGTGTAGAACCCCCCAACTGTTCACCCTTAAGAAAAAAAAAACAATTTGGGGCTAGCTCAAGGAAAATATTTTAATTAGACATAAAAATCGTTTTCATTTTTTTCCCTCTTTCTCTGTTTTTTGGGGGAGGGGGGTATCTGTCTGCCACTCCATCATTGCTGCCAGCTTCCTGAAGCTGGCTCCTGTTTTCTTTCTGGAATTCTGTGGTAGCGCCCTGGCTGGTGTCCCTTCTTGCCTCCCTGTCTCCAGGAGGACCCCCTGCAATAATCTTTCTAAAACACAAATCTGACCATGTTACTCTGAAGTTTAGATCCCTTCAAGGTTCCTCATTGCTTTCAGATTTCAGAATAAATCCCAGCTGTTCTGGGAGGCTTTCTGTAACCTGTCTTTCCTTTTATCTAGTTTGCCTCCCACCCTTTAAAGCTGAGCCTTCCTGATAAGTCCTCTTTCACACTGCTGTTAGGCCCATGTCTTGTGTTAGGTTCTAGTAGCAGTCTGTGCTTCTCTCTATCAAAGCTATTAAAACACGTCATTGTACGCACCATCCCCCTGGACTCTGAAATCTTTGGAAGTGGGAACTCTTTTCTCTCTATCACCAGTGTTTGATGGGTAGTAAATATTGAATCTGTGAAAAATTGTATTATTTAACTGATTACTAAAATATATCTGCCCTATAAAAAATTTAGTCAACGTGAGCTGAGTATACTTTGAGCAATTTTGAAATGTAATAGAGCCTTAAGGTAGGTATGGTTTCTTCTGCTTTGGATAATTTGGTTGAATGTTGATTTTTTTCTTAGCATGTGAAGAGTGTTACAAAATATATGATACTATTCTGTTTTTCAATCTTGATGATCTTGGTTTCTCTGTTTTATGTAGCTCATTCAACTGATTCTGAATCATCTTACACTACCAGACCTGTGTAGATTAGCACAGACATGCAAACTGCTGAACCAGCATTGCTATGACCCTCTCCAGTACATCCATCTCAATCTGCAACCTTACTGGGCAAAAGTAAACGACACCTCCCTGGAGTTTCTGCAGACTCGCTGCACTCTCGTTCAGTGGCTTAATTTATCTTGGACTGGCAATAGGGGCTTCATCTCCGTTGCAGGATTTAGCAGGTTAGTACCAAGCTTATTGAGGTTATTTCACCAGCAGGCTGTACTTATTTTGTAGTAGTTTCCGTCATAAAGTTTGAAACCACGTACCGTGTACTTTACAGAAATAAAGAAGAAACATATTTTGTGCATCTTCCTGTCTAGAATGCTTTGGCTTAGAAAACTGAATAAGTTTCACCATCTCCTTGAGTTAATCTTCATGATAATATGAAGGGAAACTATATGCCCTTTACCTCTTACTTTTAAAATCCCAAGTAACTTTCAGTAGAGCTCCTTTTTTTCTTTCTCATATTTTCAGCACAGATGATTAACACATTTAAAAAACTATTTTCAAATCAAAATCTACCTCTCTAATGTGATTTGCCAGAAATGGAAAACAATTTATTATAGAGCATTTTTAATTAAATCTTAATTACATATGCAATACATCACCCAAATTTAGAAGCACATTTAAACTAATTATGTTGAAAATGCAATTGCATGCTAAATAGGCGACCACACTTGCAGACCTGCCCAGGTGTCTCTGCTCCTTTCTATTTAAGCATTTAGTTTCCTTACTATTAAATGCCACCTGTTAAACCTGGGAAAGCTTGCACCAGCGCATGTTCATTTAGTAATGCCATAGTAATTTTTCTTATGATACAAACAGATGTTCTTCCCTTAACCTTGGTGATGGGTATTCTCAATGTATGTTACAGTCTACCGCTATCATTTCATTAATTTAAATAATGAAAAGGTAGTCTTTGGGAAAATTACCTGTTATTTTTGATCAGTGAATAATCTTCCATCCTGTTTTTAGAAGTTAAAAATGAACTTCAGCTCTCTGTACACACATCTCTGGTGGCTACATACTTGAACGGTGGTTTATGAATTAGAAATTTGTATATTGAGCCTTGTTTCCCCTCAACTTACATTATAAAAAATAAACATACAATTCCAGACAATAAAACAAATATCTGATAGCACTAGATTCAGCTGAAATAATAGTGTTTGAAATAGTAAAAATGTGTTCAAAACGCTAATATTGATAATTTATGCAGTAAAGTAAAAAGTACACACAAGCAGGCAATAGCTTATGGTACATGTTGAAACCGTGGATACACTGACTGTCTTTTTTTCTGCCAGAGATGGAGCAAAGGGAAGGGATTCTTTGATAAAACATTACAGTATTGTCAGTCAGAGCTAAACATTTTATAATATGCAATGTAAACAAAATTCCTTTTCATTATATAAATTTGCTTAAGAGAGGATATCTATAATAGAAAAAATATGGCATTTCTTTTAGCAGTGTGATTTTGGTGAATTTTTAAAAATTGTTGGATATATGACAACTATCTAGCGGAGCAGGGTTTAGTTCTTTCTACTTCCCCTTACCCAAGCACATACTTCATTTGCAAATGTCCCTCTGCGCTAGTGATGACGGTGGGTATTGAGCATACACTATGGATTATAAACCAAGACAAACTGAGAGCAAATAGAACAGTTGGTGTCAGTAAGCATTATTTTACATGATAAGGACCTTTCCGGTATTTTAATTACCCTCATAGCTCTTTCCTACTATTAGGATTTATTGTTTGTTTTCAACCCTTTATGTGTAAAGGCATATTAATGAGTGTTGTTTACCATGTAAAGAGATGTATAACATAGTTTCTGCCTTCAGGCTATGGGAAAGGTAAAGATAAAGATATAAATATATCTTTCCTACATTTTTTAAAATAAAATAACAGGGTGGCAATTAATGAATATAGACATTAAAGGAAGCATTGTTAGTGAATGACTGAAGTCCAGCTTCTTTGGCAATATATTACCTATAATATTCATATAATGAGTAAAGTGTAAGGTAATATTAAATAGTATTTTAAAACTCTGTGCAACTCATTCTGGGGCATGAGCAGAAACAAGTTGTAAGAAGAAAACTTAGCAATGCTATATTTTAAATTCTAGGCTCATAATGAATAAAGATCTTCTTTTGCAAGGTTAAAGCTCCAATCTGCTTTCTCACCAGCAATTTCTGTTTCATTTAGCCATGTTAGTTGCTGTGGGACTGTTTGAATAATCACAAAAGTATACATACATAAATTTAAGTTTTTCATATTTTACTGTAGTTTTCAGCTAATAAAACCATAAATCTTGATAGCATTCCTTTAAGCATAGCCATTGTTCCCATTAAAAAAAGAAATAGTTTAAATAACAGGAAAGAATTTTTTGGGGGGTGGGAGATCCTGGAGTTTTGCCTCCTGATTGCTGTTGGCCCCCTGACATGACTGCTGAATTGACAGTCATTATGGCTTGTAGGCAGCTTTCCCGGAATAAACAATAAATATTCATGGCTTGATTATTAATGAATAATCTATGAATAAGTATGGTCTATTTGTGCTCATTACTGTGAAGAAGACTTATTTATAATACTTTAAAGAAAAAAAGTACACTTTTAAACTGGAGACGAATGATGATAAGCTACTTTTTGAGCAAGTCTCTGGGAAAAGTTTGATGCAGTTTATTTTTGTTGTGTAAAAACTTTATTCTCACAAGTTGGAACTGTTTAAATGGATTTTAAAGAATTTTTTAAGGAATTTATATTATTCAAAATAGCAAGGAAATAGGTTAAATTGGAATAACAAGAATTTAAAAATTTTTAATCATTAAAATCCTATTGTATCTGTAGGTTTGTGATTTGCAACTTCAAATACTGCTCATGCATATTATTACTCATTAAAGTCACATCTATTATAATTCTGCTTTTATAATACAGTTCCCTTAAGTCCTGACTATTCCTTTTTTTTAAAAATATATTTCATTGATTATGCTATTACAGTTGTTCCATTTTTTTTCTCCCCTTTATTCCCTTCCTCCTTGCACCCCTTCTCCCTCCCCTTAGTTCATGTCCATAGGTCATACTTATAAGTTCTTTGGATTCTCCATTTCCTATACTGTTCTTAATCTCCCCATGTCTATTTTGTACCTGCCATTTATGCTTCTTATTCCCTGTACCTCATCCTCAATTCTTCCCCCTCCCCCACCCCACTGGTAACCCTCCATGTGATCTCCATTTCTGTGATTCTGTTCCTGTTCTACTTGTTTGGTTAGTTTGTTTTTAGGTTCAGTTGTTGACAGTTGTGAGTTTGTTGTTATTTTACTGTTCATATTTTTGATCAACTTCTTTTTCTTAGATAAGTCCCTATAACATTTCATACAATAAGGGCTTGATGATGATGAACTCCTTTAACTTGACCTTATGTGGGAAGCACTTTATCTACACTTGCATTCTAAATGATAGCTTTGCTGGATAGAGTGATCTTGGATGTAGATCCTTACCTTTCATGAGTGCTTCTTTCCAGCCCCTACTGGCCTGCAAGGTTTCTTTTGAGAAATCATCTGACAGTCTTATGGGAACTCCTTGGTAGTAACTGTCTCCTTTTCTCTCACTGCTTTTAAGATTCTCTCCTTATCTTTAATCTTGGCTAATGTAATTATGATGTGCCTTGGTGTGTGCTTCCTTGGGTCCAGCTTCTTTGGGATTCTCTGAGCTTCCTGGACTTCCTGGGAGTCTATTTCCTTTTCCAGATTGGGGAAGTTCTCCTTCATTATGTTTTCAAGTAAGTTTTCAATTTCTTGCTCTTCCTCTTTTCCTTCGGGCACCCCCCATGATTCAGCTATTGGAATGTTTAAAGTTGTCCCAGAGGTTTGTAAGCCTCTCCTCATTTTTTGAATTCTTGTTTTTTCATTCTGTCCTGGTTGAATGTTTATTTCTTCCTTCTGTTCCAAACTGTTGATTTGAGTTCCGGTTTCCTTCCCTTCACTGTTGGTTCTGTGTGTATTTTACTTGATTTCATTTTCATAGACTTCATTTTTTCCTCTATTTTGTGACTATAATGGTTGTAACTCGACCATAATGGTTGTAACTCAACCATTTCTGTGAGCATCCTGATTACCAGTGTTTTGAACTCTGCATCTGATAGGTTGGCTCTCTCTTCGTTACTTAGTTCTATTTTTAGAGCTTTGATCTGTTCTTTAATTTGGACAATATTTTTTTGTCTTTGTGTGCCTGTTGTGTTCTAAGAGGTGGAGCCATAGGTATTCACCAGGGCAGGGCAACCCACATGGTTTTGTTATGGTGCTGTATGTGGGAGGATACTGAGTGGGAACAATGCTGCTTGCTCAGCTCTCTGCTGGCTTTCAGTCACTATCCATAAGCAAATTGGGCCCTTTTGGTGCTGATTCCCGGGTGGGTGGTTTTATGTACATTCTAGGATGCTGTGGGTATCTCCAGTGAACTCTTCTGTCAGGCTGGGAGTTTCTCCCACTGCCACGACTCCCACAGGTTTTTAGAGCCAGAGGTTTTGAGGCTTTATTTCCCCACAGTGGAACCCTGGGTTGCGTGGTCTGTATCGCTCCCCACTTGTTCCTGCCAGTTTACCCACATGTGAATGTGGGACCGCCAGCCACTGTCTCTCCCTACCAGTGCTCCAGCCACTGCCTTGCCACGCATCCTCTCTACCCTGGCTGCCTGTCTCCTACCAGTCTGAATGACTGTTTCTTCTTTAACTCTTCGGTTGTCAGACTTCCGTATAGTTTGATTTTCTGGCATTTCTGGTTATTTTTTGTTTTTATATTTGGTGTCCTTCTTTTGGTTGTGCGAGGAGGCAAGGTATATCTGCCTATGCCTCCATCTTGGCTGGAAGTTTGGCTATTCCTTAATCATATCATTCTGATGTTCAGAGAGCCTTAGGTTTATTTTTCCACTACTATTTTTCTTTAGGTAGTTACCCAAACTAATCACCTTGATCTCCACCTTAATTATGTAGAGATTTTTTACCCCTAAGTCCTCTACTTCTTTCCTTTAGAAAACATTCTTGGATGCTTTCTAGATTCAAGAACTTTATTAGATATTTTGACACAGAGGTATAGTTTTATGGGATAAAGAGCTTCCTGCCTATTCAGAAATTAGTGTATTCAATTGCTTGCCTGTACTTCATATAGTTGTCTCTTAGAATGCCGATACCTAGAGATTAGAGACAATTTATAGACTTCCTTCTACAGTTGCTGGATAGCACCATACAGAGTTAAGGAGGAGGTTTTGTTTTTAATGGCTTTATTTTAGAACAGATGTAATAAGTAATGTTCCAAGTTATCTGGGATTAAAAATTATCTTAAATGTACTGTTTTATAAAATTCAGCCTCAGCTAATAAAACATTAGATTAGGAATTAGAGCGATGGATATTTACTTATATCTAATTCTCCCCTTACCTTTATGCATCAGGCAGATTGTGAGAATTACTGTGTTTTATTTTGTCATGAGTAAACTCAGATTAAATCATTCATTCATGTGATGTTAATAATTTTAAGGTGCAAGTTACCATTTAGAAAATTACTTCCTATGTACTTGTATTACTCTGAACAAATTAATTCACCTCAAAAGGATAAGCAATTTATTTTTCTCTCCAGAGACTTCTTTTCTCATAGCAGGAGACCTAGTTTCGGATTGTTTGTCTGAACTTAGGTCTTGTCATAATGCCTTCAGTATCAAGAAGTACTTTATGAGAATTCATAACATGGAATGGCTAGGCTGTAGGAAATAAGGAAGACCAGTAACACAATTGAGATGAATAAATACATGGTCAAGACAAAATCATTATGTAATTATGCATTAAAATAAAAGTGACATGAGCAGCATTAAGGAAGGAAATGAGTTGTATTCAGCTAATAGGGTCTGCTGATACTTCTGCCTTCTTGAAATGGACATGTTATGAAAAAGAAGGTAATGGAGATCTTACAAGTTTAGGAAGAGAGAATATAGGGATATTGACCAAATAGTCTGCTCAGAGGCAGTTTAGGCATGATCATTATCTTTATTGTGCTTTCAGATGCTGTCATTCATTATATCAATTTGGGAAGTTTTCTAGACTGTTAGTAGTTGGCTTGCTGGTGATTGGCTGGATGTCACTCTGTAAATTCTTTAGAGGGGAAAAGTTCAGTAATGAGAGTGAGGAGGAAAGGAATGTTAAAAGTATCCCAAGTCCAATCTGAAAAAGAATTGTAGAACAACGTGCTTTGCCAAATCATGAAGACCTTTAAGAGATAAGATGCTTAAGCATTTTAATTTTAAGAGAGCTAATGTACTCACTTAACTTCTGTGATCTGAAGTTAATTTCAGAAGTATCAAATCAAAACGGTATCTTTACTTCTCTGAAACTTTATGTCCAGCTATTTCTAGATTGCTAGTTTATAAATAATGAAGAACTACCCATAACTACTGTGTATACTCAAAGTAAGGTAAAAATGTTAATTTCGTCATTGCTTTGGGAACAGTTTGACTTTGTTAAGGCAGAAATACCCTGAGTCTATTGAACTTTGTTCCAGAATAGAAGGAACTAAAATTCTTTTGTTTTTCTTAAAGATTTTATTTATTTTTAGAGAGAGGGGAAGGGAGGGAGAAAGAGAGGGAGAGAAACAGCAATGTGTGGCTGCCTCCTATGCGCCCCCAACTGGCCCACAACCCAGGCATGTGCCTTGACTTGGAATCAAACCGGCAACCCCTTGGTTCACAGGCTGGCATTCAGTCCACTGAGCCACACCAGCCAGAGCTAAATTCTTCAAGTGAATTTTCATAATTGGAAGATTGATTCAACAAGCTCTCATCAAATGTTTTTTTGCACGCATGATATCATGCTAAATACTGGATATACAAAGAATCTGTTTCAAATGCCAAAGGATTTAGGCAGCTTATAAAACTCAGTAGAAACAAATTAGTAAGAAAATTATGGTCAAGAGAAGAATAGATAGTTGTTGAGGAATAGATGAACCAGAGTTTAATTCAGTTTAGAAGGTATATCCTACCTTAGTATATGAGGTCTGTCCGGAAATAGTCCAGCCATTACTAATGCACTGAGAACAGTTGTGCAACATTGATGTAACCTGGTGGCCAAGGAAGGTGCACTGGAACATGACAGCTTCACTGTACTGGTCAATGGGGGTGGTAGACGACACTGAGTGAGCATGTGTACTGTGTGGCCATTGCATTCAAAATGACTGAGTGAGTTGAGCAACAAATCTGTATCAAATTTTGTATTAAGCTTGAACATTCCTCTGAGAAAACTATTCGGATGATTCAGAAGGCCATAGCTATGGGCAACTGGTGATTGGCAGCTTCATCACGACAACACGCCCGCTCATGCATCACATCTCGTGCAGAGTTTTTTGGCAAAACATCAAATCACCCAGGTGACTCAGACTCCCTAGAGCCCAGATTTGGCACCTTGCAACTTCTGGCTTTTTTCCCACAACTGAAATCACGTTTGAAAGGGAAGAGATTTCAGACCATTGATAAAAATCAGGAAAATACAATGAGGCAACTAATGGCAAATGGGAGAACTGTGTGAGGTCCCGAGGTGCCTACTTTGATGGGGACTGAGGTGTCATTGTCCTATGTACAATATTTCTTGTATCTTTTTCAATAAGTGTCTCTATTTTTCATATTACATGGCTGAGTGCCTTCTGGACAGACCTTGTACGTTGTCTACCTTTGAAATAGATCTGGAATCTCAGTAGCGAAAACCACACTCAGTGCTACCTCCTGCGTCCAGTGCACCATCCTTCTTCCTTGAAATTGCAGTGGTGCCCTGATGGTCCCTCTGTCTTACCCCCATTTCCTTCAATTTTTTTATCCGCACAGAAACCAGAGTGATCATGTTAAAACACAAGCAGGTTGTGTCACTTCTTTACTTAAATCCCTCCTGTGATTGAGAATCCGATCTCCCTCAAAATAAAAGCCAAAGTCTTTATAGGACACATACTGTATGAACTGCCCCTTACCTCTCTGATCTGCTCCTCATCTACCCCTTACTTCAATCTGCGCCTCATCTACCCCTTACTTTGTGCCTCCAGCGTTATCCTTCTTTTGTCCTGCCCCGAGTCTTTGAGTTTGCCCCTCCTGTTGCCAGACACCTGCTTCACTCACCCCCTCACTTCCTTTGCATGTTAACTCACCTTCTCAGTGAGGCTTCTCTGACTGTCTTACCTACCCTTGGCAATATTTCCTATCACCCTCCCCTGCTTTCATTTCCTCCTTGGCACTTTTCACTCTTTAATATAGTATTTGTTTTACTCATTTATTTGTTTATAGTCTACCTCTGCTACCCAAATCTATGAAGTTCCATGAGAGCAGAGACTTTGTTCTGTCCACTCCTAATTCCCCAGTGCCTACAGTAATGGTAGGTCATAATAGGAGCTCAATAAATATTTACTGAATGAATGAATAAATGAATGAACATGCTTGATGCAAACTGCAATTTAGTATATACAACTAGCAGATGTAACGGTAATCAGACCAGTGGGAGGAAATCCAGGAATGAGAGTAGCTTGAGAGGTGTCAGAGAATTCTGAGGAAGGGGTGGGCAGTTGTCTGAAATGCCAAAGGAAGCCAAGTAATACAAAGACTGAAAAGAAAGACCGCTGAATTTGCCTTTTAAAGGAAAGGCTGAATTTAGGGAGAGCAGACACATTTTGCAATGGATTAAGAATAAATAGGTGTTCAAGTGTAAACAAGATACGTGGGCTACAGAGTTATTTGCATATTTAAAATAAATTTGTAGCAACTGTATTTTTTATTGTTTGAATGTGAGTTGGCCAAGATTTAACTTTTATTTTAGTGTTTGTGGGGTGCTTTGATCTTTTGAAACTGCTTTCACATATTGTTTGATGTTCAAAACCATGAGGTAGTGTGTTGAGCACTATTACATAATTCTAGTCTGCCTTTTACAACCAAGGAAATGCAGAGGCTTAGGTAGTGCCTTTTCCAAGGTTATATGCTACAAAGTAGTGGAATGGGACAAAAAATCCAACTTCGGACTTAGAAGTCCAGTGTTACGTCTTTATTTACTTAAATGATTGGTTTACTTAATTTTATTTTGTATGTGTATTTGTGTTACAGAATGAACCCATTGGGGGAGCCCAGATACTGTTACTGAAACAAGCCCCCTCCCCCAGAGTCTTTTGGTTTTAGGTTTGTATCCTTTTGGTAACAGTATCGCTCCCCAAATGGGTCCATTCTGTAACAGTTTTTTGGTGCTCCACCTTGGGGATACTGTTACTGACATGGACTTGTTGGGAAGAGACCCCAGATACTGTTACAGAAACAAGCCCCCTCCCCTGGGGTCTCTTTGTCACTGGGTTCTTTGCCTGCTGCCATATGTTAGGAATTGTGGTTCTCAGTGCCAGAGTTTGGTAAAAAGGAAAGGAACTATTTATTCAAAAGTTATACAGGTTTAGAGTAATGGCAGAATGTCATCGTTAAAATCCCAAAGTCCCTTTAAAACACCCACAAACATACACACACAGTCCTGTTTTACCCCCTTTGCCCAACCAGCCCAATCAGGGATACTGTATCTCTGGAAAAGAAATAGAAGTCAGTAGCTTGGCTAGACTCCCGGTTCCTCCCAGTAATCCATGCTCAGCTGGGCAGGTCTCCTGCAGTCCCTAGCACCATCAACTATGTTGTCACCACGATCTCCAGTTTTAATCCAAAACCATGTGGCACTTCCTCATGGCCCAACAGCTAGAGTCCTTTCACCCCTTTACTTCATGCTTGGTCTCGCATCGTCCTCCATTGTCCCTTGCATTGTCTCCGTTCCTCGTGGTGGCCTGCATTTACTTTAAATCCCAGCCTAGAACCTTCTCTGTAAACTTATTTCCTACTCCTCCCTCAATCGGGTACACCTGCCATCACTCCCGTATTTTCAGCCTTTCTAGGCTGCCATAGTTAGTCCAGGCAGGCGTGGCCCCTGGCATGGAACAGCCATCTTCAAGCTCTCATGCAGGCACTGTAGCCTTCCAGTTACATCATGGGTCAAAGTTACGCCTGCCTTTCTGGCTCCACTCAGGCTGGAAGCTAGCCTGGAAGCTGTTGATATGCAAAATAACTCCCAGTGGCCCTGTTCCATGTCTCCCTTCCCCCAGTCAGGCCTATGGGGGATATCCTATACTCCCAGACACCCCAAGTTCTGGACCTCATTACAAATCCCCCCATTTAGGGGGCCCTGGGGTCTCCCAGCCTACACCCCATTACATTTGTAAGCTAATTAAACCATTTAGGAAAAAGACATGCCATAAACTAAAAGTGTGCTACTGACGTGACCCTGAGATGGGCAAGAGAATGTCGAAAGACTGGACAGGGATGGTTGGTGCACTTGTTTAAGGTTCAGTTTGCCTAGTTGATAGTTTCATGGATTCAGATACTCCTAGACTCACATTTACTTCTAGATTATTTTCAGATGATGATTTTGGACAGAATTGTTTTCCTCCATCTGTAATATAAGATATTGTTATTTTTACTCTGAAAAGGAATTTTATGTCCTCTACATTGAATTATTTCTCTGTATTTTATGTGAGGCAGCATTTTAATGTCTTCTAGTAATTTCAACATCAGTCTAACTGCTTAATAGTAATAGTTATACAAGGAACATATCAAAACAGTACAGTTAAGCCAACCCAGAAAACACTGAGTTGAGATGAGGCTAGTTTGATTTGCTTTGAGGTCATTTAATTAAAGCCGTCCCTTTGTGTACGACGAGCGAAGTAAGTTATCCAGTATTGAATGGTACTGCTTAGGGGGGTAATGTCTTCCCAGAGTTTAGAGTTTTGTTTTCGGCTCTACTAACTTAGATGGGAATTTCATGTCCATTGGAGACATATGTGCTCTGCTCTCTTAATTTTCCACTTAGCTGACTTTTTTTGGGATGTGAGTTCATTTTATCTTCTTGGGTTGATTTCTTTTAGCTTAACCATGCCTATTTCAGTGTGTAGTAAATGAGTATTTAAGTGAAGCAAGTTTTACATTTTCCCCAATAGAAATCCATTCTTCCGAAGGTGTCTGCTTAGAGTTGATACAATTCCAAAGTACTTGCAAAAAAAAAAAAAATACTTGTAGTTCTACAAAATTCACAGGAAAAATCTAAATGTTGATCATTATTTTTACAGGTTTCTGAAGGTTTGTGGATCTGAATTAGTGCGCCTTGAGTTATCTTGCAGCCACTTCCTAAATGAAACTTGCTTGGAGATTATTTCGGAGATGTGTCCAAATCTACAGGAATTAAATCTCTCATCCTGTGATAAACTGCCACCTCAAGCTTTCAACCACATTGCCAAATTATGTGGCCTTAGACGGCTTGTGCTCTATCGAACAAAAGTAGAGGTAAGAGTAAGTCATTTACATATTTGCTAGTGGTATAGCCAACTGAATATTTAGTTGCTTATAATAATGTGATTTCTGGTTTTTAAAAAGATTTAGTTTGTGGTGCCCCCTGGCTATTCAAAAATCATTAGAACAGATTCAGTCATTTCAAAACTATTAGAGTCTTTTTTTGTTCTTGTTTTAGTTATAAGATGTTCTCTGTGCTCTTAAAAATTTTGTAATGCTCTTCATGTTTTCAGGTAAATAAACAAGCAGTGAGTGGGCTGGACTGAGCTGCAGTGCTGGCAGGCAATGAACCAGAGGAAGGAGTAAGAGCGTGGCATGCAGGAGGCCTTCTGCTTGGAGTAGGAGGCAGCAAAGTGGCATTTTTCCAGGACCAGATTTAGGAGTTAGAATTTCTGATACTGTAGAGTCCCATTAAAGAAAAACGGGATTATGTCATATATATTGATCTATGGGCTGTTTCCACAGAATATCTCTATGACATCTTTCCAAGTCATTACATATACCACCTGACTCTTTCCATGAACTGGGTGGTATATGTTACTTGATAATCTACTCAGCCATTCCCCAAAAGATCAGCATTTAGGTTTTTCCAACTCATTTAGGTGTTTCTTTTACAAACTACCACAGAATTTTTTTTTCCCTTTTCCAAGTCATTTTTATTCTTTCTTTATTTTTTATTGTTGTTCAAGTACAGTTATCTGCGTCCCCCCACCCCCACCCCTCCCCACTACCACAGAATTTTACATTGACATGCTGTCATTGCTGTGGGAGGGAGTCCTGTAAGTGGTGGTGCCGGGTCGACTGTGTGCCTGGGCCCCTGTAGTAAACACCCACTTACTGTCCAGGACCTGCTTCCTCTACTCCGGGCGTGTTGGCCTTCCTGCTGTTCCTTGAACATTCTGATTTGGTCCCAGCTCTTGGATTTTTCTCTTCTGTCTGTAGTATTCTTCCAGCTTTATTACATGGTTGCCCCCTTCTTAGCCTGATACTCAACTTAATTTTCTTTTTCAGAGATGACTTCTTAGACATTGATAAAAGTTAGCCCCCTCCACCCCCGCTAGTTTGTTTCTTTCATGTCTCCCATTTTATTTAATTTTCAGCATCTTTGTCACTCTGAAGTTATTTGTTTTCTTGCTATTATCTCTCTCCTTACCTGGGAGATAAGTTTCATGAAGGCCTTACCTGTCTTTCTCATTGCCGTTTCCAGCATCTACAATGGACTTGGTAAAGATCAGCCAATAAATATTTACCTTAATCAAGGTATTCAACCTCTCAGTATTTCAGTTTCCTCATCTCTAAAGTACAGACAATAAAAATACAGATTTCATATCATCATTGTAGGAATTCAGTAACATGTGAAGTGCTCTGGGGGTGCCTAGAATAGAGTAAACTCTCAAGAAGTAGTAGCTGCTAAAAACAGTAGTGAGAGTGACGGTACCATCGTGGCAGGTTTGCAGTGTGTTTTACCATGTGGCAGGGAAATCTCTCTCGTCTTTTTGAAATTTATTTTCCATAAACCCTTGTATAGTATTCTTCCAGATGCATCTTTCATGAAGGATTTTATTAGAAAGTACATTCAGTATATTTCATTTTGCTCTTTAATAAGGCTTCTCATCCATCACCTAAGGTTTTTACCTTTCTGGTTAAATTTATTTCTTGCCTTTTATAGTCTTAGATACTATTTTCTCTTCTATTTAATTTTAGTTTGTTATTGTTAGTATAAAGGAAAATTTGATTTTTATATACATGATTTGTACTCACCTTACAACATGCTTATAATTATTGGAATAACTTTTTACTTAGTCTTTTGGATTTTCTAGTGATAGAATTGTATAATCTGGAAATAAACTTTTTCTTTCTTTTCCAATATTTACTGTATTTTTTGAACCATAAGACACACCTAGGTTTTAAAGGAGGAAAATAGGGGGGGAAATTTTGAAGCAAAAAATGTTGTAAAATATTTAATAACATCCTTTAAAGCAGAAATCCTGTAGCGAGCCAGGCAAGCTACATTCGGACTATAAGGCGCACCCCCATTTCCCTCCCACATTTGGGGTGGTGCGTCTTATAGTCCAAAAAATACAGTAAAGCATTACTACAATACTACATTAGATGCAGCTTAATAAATAATGTGGAATAATAGAGTCACAACAGGTATCCAGCGTAATTTCTTTCCTTTCTTTCTTTTGTGCTTTTTCTTTTTCTTTTTTCTTTTTTGATTTTAGAAAGAAGGGAAGGGAGGGAGAAATAGAGGGAGAGAAGCATCTATATAAGAGAGGAACACTGAGTGGTTGCCTCATACACGCCCTGACTAGGGACTGAATCTGCAACCCAGGCATGTGCCCTGGCCAAGAATTGAACTGGTAACATTTTGGTTTGTGGGACATTGGTCCAACCAACTGAGCCACACCAGCCAGGGGCATACCAGCCTTATTTCTAATATAATGGGATATCCTCAGTGTTTTATGTTTTTTATATTCATATCAAAAATATTTAGTACATATTTTGTGCCAGGCAGTACTAGGCCCTGGGGCTTCAGTAGTCAACTAAACAGACAATTCCTCATGTACCTTACTAATTTTATTTGTTGTTTGATGGTATTTTCTGATAAGTAGTCTTTATCATTCTTGTTTGACTAATAATATTTTATCAAAAATGTATATTTTAAGTTTTTAAAGCCTCTATTAACACTCATCTTTTTTCTTCTTTTATTTATTAATATAATGGTCTGCGTTGAACAGTCTTTGCTTTCCTGGAGTAATTTCTACATGTTTTTAATTTAAGTCATAGCTAGGTTAATTTGCTAATGTTTTGGAATCAAATTCCTTGGTTTAGATTCTAGTTCTATCGTTGTCTAATCATGTCACCTTGCAGAAGTTTCTTGACTCCATGTGCTTCAGCTTTCCCTTTTACCAAGTATGTAAAGAAGATAAGACTAGTAGGCATCTCAAGGAGTTGTTGTGTGATTGAGTGGTTTGTCTACAACAGTGTAGGTTGTAGGTAATAGGTCCTGGTAATAGGAAATATTCTTTAAATACCTTTGCATCTGCTTCTTTAAGTGAGAGTGAACTGTGGTTTTTCCTTTTCATGCTGTCTTATTAGGTATAGGGCTAGGATTGTGTCAGCATAGCGAAATGATTTGGGAAACTCCATCTTTTCCTCTGATCTGGAATAACTTGAAGAAATGGAAGTTATCTGTTAGATAAAATTTACCTATAAAACCACCTGGGTGTATAGCTTTTCTTAAATTGGTAGGTCAGAGTAGATAGCTTTTTCTAGGCATAGCTTTTTTTTCTAATCTATGGAAGCCTGGAAGTATGTGAGTATGAGGGCTGCTGTTTAACGCAGCATTCCTGATTTTGGGGCAAAATGTTTAGCTAGAGTTTAACCAGTGACCTGGTATGACGGAAAGAAGATTTTGATTGTAGTTATGACCCTACCAGTAACAAGCTTGGTAATCTAGGTTAAGTCACATTGTGTCTCAAATTCCTAGACTGTTCATTTGTAAAATGAGAAGACTGTTGTCTGTGAATGCCAGCATAAAAATAATGTTAGCCCATGTTTTTATTGGTCTGAAAGTAATGTATTGTTGATGTCTAGGTGGTGTATTCGTAAGTGGTTAGGAATGTCCAGGCATGTTGAAGGTCTGACTCCCCAATATGAATGAACCTATAGTGGTAGGGTGAGAATTGCCTTATATGCTGGGAGGTAGGACCTGGTGTGCTGATGCAGCTTCTTTGTGAGCCAGTGGTGAAACAGGCAGTGGGCCCCGGGGACTGGCCTTCTCTCTGCCTGATAGATTTCACCAGCATGGCTGCTGCGTTGACCACTTAGCCTCACTGTAACCTTGTCAGGAACGGAAGATCTGTCCCAGTGCATATGCTTTGTACTACTGCTTGACTGCTGCCTTGGTAGTAGAGTAAAATGAAAGCGACCTTAAAACAAGTCCCAGGTGTCATCACCGATTTCTGAGCCCAGCATTTTATGCTGGCCTAGATCATGAAGGTTTTTCTGCCCCAGCTCCACGGTTTTGGCTAATACTATCTATGGCTAGCACTCCACAGTGAGGGAGAGCAGTAGTAGGGTCTTGTTGAGACTTTAGCTGTTATTAAACTGCTTAGCAGCGAGATTTGGGTATCTATTGGATTCACACATTCTATGATCATTTAAAACCTGGGGAGATATTTGTTATTTAGTCTGTATCAAAAGTCCCAAGTCATAAAACTCTGGCCTTATCTTGGCTTTCTCATGAGAAAGACTTATGTGCTTGGGTAAGTCATTTACACAAAGTTTTGGGTTTTTTTTTAATCTATTAAAAAAATCATACCCTATTACATAAGCTATTGAGAAGTCCAAATTAGGCCACACGTGTAAAAAACAAACTGTAAATTAAATGGATTTGTGTAGATGTGAAGTGATAGTACAGATTTACTCAGTGTGTTCCTATATCATTGGCCTTACCTCCAGGGAGTATTCTTATAGATCTCCCTAAATAGGGTTACTTTTTCTATCAAGTGCTAAGAGAGATTAGGTTTCATTATCTCTTTTCTCTCTTAAGATTTGTTTCTGGGGAAAGGAATATTCATTCCTAAGTTGTAAATTGCATAATGGGAGGGACCATGTTTGATTGTTTACTTCTTTACAGCTAGTACATGGAACAGCGTCTGGTATTTACCATAGTATATAGTAGATACTTAGAAAATTTGTATTCAATGAATGAGCAATAGCTATCTTTTATCAGTTCATTTTTTCATTACTAGATAAGTTAGCATAAGTTTGTCTTTCCACCAAATAACAACATCTACTAGACAGATGGATGGGTGGATCAGCAACTTGAAACTCTTGTAAGAAAATATTTGAACTGTATTTATTCACAATTTTTAGACCTAGATTCCCCGTATCGCCCCCGCGCCCTAACCCCAGAGCTGGCTGGGAAACAACACAACAGCCACTGACCACGGAGCCGAACCGAAAAGAGCCCGTGGGAAGATGGCGGTGAGATAGGTGGGAGCAGAGTCCACTTCCCCTCAACACCAGTGAAATACCTAGCTGATCTGAGGGGCAGATCGAACAGCCAACAGTATTCCAGCATATATGAAGATCGGAGACCAAAGATAGAGGACATCGAAAGATCAGACGGTGAGACAAGAAAACCTGGAGTGCTGAAAAGACCAGAGTAAGACTATGTTACACCCATAAACGTCAGCTCAAGACCAGTGAGCACAGGAGATTAAGGAGACAGCACCACTGAATCCCATTGGCATTCTACCATAGAAGTTCATACCATAAACCCAGGGAGTCAGAATACATCAATTTAAGAAGCAGAGGCTAACAAGAAGAGTCTCACAAACAGTGGGAAGACAAAGAAACAATTCCCAAATGAAAGGAAAGGAGGAAGCCTCAGAAAGAATGCTAACTGAAAAAGAGGCAAGTCAACTATCAGATACCGAGTTCAAAGCAATGGTCATCAGGAAGCTCACTGAGCTCTCTGAGCTCAAAGAGAACTACCAGAAACTACGAGGAAACTACAATGAACTCACTGCAAACTATATCAACATGAAAAAGGAAATAGAAACTATCAACAAGAGCCAAGAGGAAATGAAGAATACAATTTCTGAATTGAAGAACACAGAAGGAATGAAAAGCAGACTTGATGAAGCAGAGGATCGGATCAGCGAGCTGGAGGACAAAGTAGAAAAAAACACCCAGAAAGAGCAAGAAAAGGAAAATAGGCTCAGAAAGAATGAAGAGGCAATAAGGGAAAAGCAGGACAACATGAAACGTAACAATATCCGTATAATAGGAATACCAGAAGGAGAAGAAGAAGAGCAAGGGATAGAAAACCTGTTTGAAAAAGTAATGATGGAAAATTTCCCTAATCTGAGGAGAGAAAAAGTCACCCAAATCCAGGAATCACAGAGAGTCCCAAGCAAGAGGAACCCAAAGAGACCCACTGCAAGACACATCATAATTAAAATGGCAAATTTCCAAGACAAAGAGAGGATCTTAAAGGCAGCAAGGGAGAAAAAGGAAGTAACATACAAGGGAGCCCCAATAAGGTTAGCAACTGACTTCTCAATGGAAACGCTCCAAGCCAGAAGAGAATGGCAAAAAATATTCCAAGTAATGAGAACCAGAGGCCTGCAACCAAGACTGCTTTACCCAGCAAGGCTCTCAATCAAGATAGAAGGCCAAATAAAGAGTTTCCCAGACAAAAGAAGTCTAAAAGAATACAGCTCCACCAAACCAGCTCTGCAAGAGATGCTAAAGGGACTGCTTTAAGGAAAGGAAGGAAAAGAGAAAGACAGAGGAACGCAGGTAGGAAAAAATGGCAATGAATATCTACCTATCAATAATAACCTTAAACGTAAATGGATTAAATGCTCCAATCAAAAGACATAGAACAGCTGAATGGATAAGAAAACATGACCCACACATATGCTGCCTACAAGAGACCCATCTCAGTACAAAAGACTTACACAGACTGAAAGTGAAGGGCTGGAAACAAATTTTCCAAGCAAACGGACAGGAAAAAAAAAGCAGGGGTAGCAATACTCATATCAGACAAAATAGACTTCCAAAGAAGGGCCATAAAGAGAGACCCAGAAGATCACTTCATAATACTCAAAGGAAGAATCCACCAAGAAGACATAAACATTGTAAATATATATGCACCCAACATAGGAGCACCCAAATACATAAAGAAAATCTTGGAGGATTTCAAGAAAGATATTGACAGCAACACAATTATAGTAGGGGACTTTAACACCCCACTATCAAAAATGGACAGGTCTTCCAAACAAAATATCAACAACGATATTGTGTCAGTTAACAAAACCCTAGAGGAAATGGACTTAACTGATATCTATAGAGCTTTTCATCTTAAAGAAGCAAAATACACATTCTTTTCAAGTGTCCATGGAACTTTTTCAAAGATAGACCACATGATAGGACACAAAGCAAGCCTCAACAAATTCAAGAAAATTGAAATCATATCAAGCATTTTCTCTGACCTCAAGGGACTGAAACTAGAAACCAATCCCAAAGGAAAAAACCCCAAACACTCAAAATCATGGAGACTGAATAGCATGCTATTAAACAATGAATGGGTCAAGAACGAGATTAGGGAAGAAATCAAAAACTTCCTGGAAACAAATGAAAACGAACTCACAACAACCCAAAACCTATGGGACACAGCAAAGGCAGTCCTGAGAGGGAAGTTCATAGCAATACAGGCCTACCTTAAGAAGATAGAAACATTTCAAACAAACAACCTAACCCTATGCCTACAAGAACTGGAGGAACAACAACAAAGACAGCCCAGAGCAAGCAGAAGGAAGGAAATAACCAAGATCAGAGCAGAGTTAAATGACATAGAGACTAAAAGCACAATTCTAAGGATCAATGAATCCAGGAGCTGGTTCTTTGAAAAGATAAACAAAATCGACAAGCCTTTAAGTAGGCTCATCAAGAAGAAAAGAGAGAGGATCCAAATAAACAGAATTAGAAATGAAAGAGGAGAGATTACAACTGATACCACAGAAATACAAAGGATTGTAAGAAATTACTATGAAGAACTGTATGCTAAGAAATTTGAAAACCTAGATGAAATGGACACATTTCTAGAAAAATATAATCTTCCAAAACTGAATGAAGAAGAAGCACAAAACCTGAACAGACCAATAACAGCAGAGGAAATTGAAGCAGTCATCAAAAAACTCCCATCACGCAAAAGCCCTGGATCAGATGGTTTCACAGGAGAATTCTACAAAGCATTTAAGGAAGAGCTAACCCCTATCCTTCACAGACTATTCGAAAAAATCCAAACTGATGGAAGACTCCCAAACTCTTTTTATGAAGCCAGCATCATCCTAATCCCAAAACCAGATAAAGACACAACAAAGAAAGAAAACTTCAGGCCAATATTGCTGATGAACATAGACGCTAAAATTCTCAACAAAATATTAGCAAACCGCATCCAGCAATACATCAAAAAGATCATCCACCATGACCAAGTGGGATTCATCCCAGGGATGCAAGGATGGTACAATATTCGCAAATCAATAAACATAATACATCACATCAACAACAGCAAAGACAAAAATCACATGATCATCTCAATAGATGCGGAAAAAGCGTTCGATAAGATACAGCACCCATTTCTGATAAAAACACTCAGCAAAGTGGGAATAAAGGGAGCATTCCTCAACATAATAAAGGCCATATATGAGAGATCTACAGCCAACATCACACTCAATGGACAAAAACTTAGAGCTTTCCCACTAAGATCAGGAACAAGACAAGGATGCCCTCTCTCACCACTCCTATTCAACATAGTATTGGAAGTCCTAGCCACAGCAATCAGACAAGAAAAAGCAATAAAAGGCATCCAAATTGGAAAGGAGGAAATGAAACTGTCACTGTTTGCGGACAACATGATAGTGTACATGGAAAACCCTATAGACTCCACCAAAAAACTACTCGACCTAATAAATGAATTTGGCAAAACAGCTGGATACAGAGTCAATACCCAGAAATCAAAGGCATTCCTGTACACCAGCAACGAAACTGCAGAAACAGAAATCAGGAAAAAAATCCCATTCGATATAGCAACAAGAAAAATAAAGTACCTAGGAATAAACCTAACCAAGGAGGTAAAAGACCTGTACTCAGAAAACTACACAACACTGAAGAAAGAAATTAAGGAAGACACAAACAAATGGAAGCATGTACCATGCTCATGGATTGGAAGAATTAACATCATCAAAATGGCCATACTACCCAAAGCAATTTATAGATTCAATGCAATCCCTATTAGAGTACCCATGACATATTTCACAGATATAGAACAAACATCTCAGAAATTCATATGGAACCATAAACGACCCCGAATAGCTGCAGCAATTTTGAGAAAGAAGAACAAAGCAGGAGGGATCACAATACCTGATAACTGTATTACAAGGCCACTGTAATCAGAACAGCCTGGTACTTGCATAAAAACAGGCACATAGACGAATGGAACAGAACAGAGAGCCCAGAAATAAACCCAAGTCTTTATGGTCAATTAATATTTGACAAAGGAGGCAGAAGCATAAAATGGAGCAAAAACAGCCTCTTCAACAGATGGTGTTGGGAGATCTGGACAGCTACATGCAAAAAAATGAAACTCGATCACCAACTTACGCCATATACAAAAATAAACTCAAGATGGATAAAAGACTTAAATATAAGCTGTACCACCATAAAAGTCCTTGAGGAAAACATTGGCAGGAAAATCTGAGACATTCCACACAGCAACATCCTCACAGACACATCCCGTAAAGCAAGGGACATAAAGGAAAGAATAAACAAATGGGACCTCATCAAAATAAAAAGCTTCTGCATGGCTAAAGAAAACAGCACCAAATTACAAAGAGAAACAACAGTATGGGAAAACATATTTGCTAATGATACCTCAGACAAGGGCCTGATCTCCAAAATATATAAATAACTCACACAACTCCACTCCAGGAAGACAAACAACCCAATTAAAAAATGGGCAAACGACTTGAACAGACACTTCTCCAAGGAAGACATACAGAGGGCCCAGAGACATATGAAAAGATGCTCAGCATCACTAGCCATCAGAGAGATGCAAATTAAAACCACAATGAGGTATCATCTCACACCAGTCAGAGTGGCCAACATAAACAAATCCACAAACAAATGTTGGAGAGGATGCGGAGAAAAGGGAACCCTAGTGCACTGTTGGTGGGAATGCAGACTGGTGAGGCCACTGTGGAAAACAGTATGGAATTTCCTCAGAAAACTAAAAATGGAACTGCCCTTTGACCCAGCAATTCTGCTGCTGGGATTATACCCTAAGAACCCTGAAACACCAATCCAAAAGAACCTGTGCACCCCAATGTTCATAGCAGCACAATTTACAATAGCCAAGTACTGGAAGCAACCTAAGTGCCCATCAGCAAATGAGTGGATCCAAAAACTATGGTATATTTACACAATGGAATTCTATGCAGCCGAGAGAAAGAAGGAGCTTATACCCTTTGCAACAGCATGGATGAAACTGGAGAGCATTATGCTAAGTGAAATAAGCCAGGCAGTGAGGGACAAGTACCATATGATCTCACCTTTAACTGGAACATAATCAATAGAAGAAAAAAGCAAACAAAATATAACCAGAGACATTGAAGTTGAGAACAATCTAACAATAGCCAGGGGGTGGGGGGCAGGGACAGTGGGAAGAGGGGATTACAGGAACTAGTATAAAGGACACATGGACAAAACCAGGGGGGAGGGGGGAGGGGGGGGAGGGAGGTGGGTTCGGCTGGGGTGGGGTGGAGGGATGGGGAGAAAAGGCATACAACTGTAATTGAATAACAATAAAAATTAAAAAAAAAATTTTTAGCCCTAATAAATAGTGAAATGTAGTTCAGTTTGTTTTAATTTACTTCATGAGTTCTTTTTCTTTCTTCAGATGTATTTAAGATTGAGATGAAAAATCGCTTTGTTAGAGAAATAACAACTGTCTTAAAACATCAACCAAAACAAAATATAGTCTCTAAGTAAGCTATTTGCAGATTTAGTGGTATACATTTGTTGAATTTCAGTAGACTGAGAGCAGTAAATATGTGCTTAGTAAAGAACAAGCTACTACCACATTAAAGAGAGACAGGCCACCACGACATTCATGCCTGCCTTTACGAGAAGCGCAGGCATGCTGGCAATGTCACACGTTTGTGCTTGTTTGGAGAATGGTCCATGTTGGGAAGCCTTTTGAGAAGAAATGACCCTAGGGTTGAGATTTATGCCGTGTTTACTGCATGGTCCCAGAATAATGTGTGAAATGGGTTGGTAAATTGGGTAGTTTCCTTTTTACTGAATTTGGGAAATCTCTTGGGGTTGTGTAGGCAACTTCAGGCAAAAGATGAGAACTTAGAACAAACAGGAAAAAAAGTTTTTAATTGTACTTAGTTTCTTCTCCTATCTGTGACAAGGAAGTAATCATAGTAGAGTTAGATGTTCAGTATATAATGATTGGAAGAACTTTGTTTCCATTCCTTTGGTCCTTTTCTTCTCTATTCATAAGATTCTTATTATATATGATAAACATTGATTGCAAGCACTTCTTTAGCCAGACATGATGATGTATTTTCATGAGAGGAGTGCTGTAAAAATATAAGTCATTAAGTAGACTTTTAAGTACTTTAAGGAAAAACTTTTATTTTGGAATAATTTGAGTTCAAAGTAAAAAAAAAGTTTTGTGCAAAAAGTTGCATAAATAGTAAATACCCCTACTATATGCATTTTTCCCCCCTGAACCATTTGAAAATAAGTACAAGATACAATTCTCCTTTACCCCAATAGGGGCATATGTCTGCAAAATACTCTTAAATACTTGTGCTATAGGCTGAGTTGTGTCATCCCAAAATTCATGTGTTGAAGTTTTAACTCCTCATGATATATTGGAGACAGGGTCTTTAAAGAGGGGATTAGGGATACGTGAGGTCATTAGGGTGGGCCCTGATCCCAAATCCCTGTTGTCTTTAATAAGAAGAGATTAGGACACAGGCACAGGCTGAGGGAAAACCCTGACAAAACACCAGAAGAAGATGGCCAGCTTCAAGCCAAGAAGTGAGACCTTGGAAGAAATTAACCCTGCTGACCCCTTGATCTGTCAGACTTCCAGGCTCCAGGATTATGAAAAAGTTGATTTCTGGTGTTTAAGCGATCTAGCCTATGGTGCTTTGTTCTAGCAGAGCAGGCAAGTCCTACGAGGGGAGAACCCCCACCCCCCAATGAATTTATTTATTAAAAATTGTGTATTTTCTTACATGTTTAAACTTCATTCACCTTCGAAGTACTCTCCATTTGATTCAATACACCTATTGAAATGGTTTTTTCCACTGCTCAATACAGTTTTTGAACTTGTCAATTTTGATGCCTTTTAGTGCTTCTGCCGTTTTTTTGTTTCACATCTTCTACAGTGGCAAAATGTTTCCCTTTGAGGACTTGTTTCATCCAGGGAAACAAAACAAAACAAAAAGTCGCCTGGGGCAAGATCAGGAGAATGGGGAGGGTGGCACAGGGTCATGCCTCTGGTCAAAAATTTCTGAACCTCCAGAGAGGTATGGGTAGGGGCACTTGTAAATCACCCCTCATGAAATGGGCAAATTTGTTGAAAGAGACTTCAGTGAAGCAGAACACAGCCTCTCACAACAAAGCCAGCTTGTACACTGGTACAGATGGGTTCTTAGAACACCCAGCTAGTAGGGGAAACCTGTACTACAAGGATGTCACCCTCCAGAAGATAATTCCAGGATTTTTATGAGGTTCCCCCTCTTACAATTTATAAAGGATGGTATAAGGATAACTTTTTAACATATTGCATAAAAAGTATCTTTAAGTGAAGTCCTGTGCTTTTACTGAAACAATATGGATTAGTATTAGACATTTGAGCCTGTTTACCTTTTCTTTGTTTGGAAAAGAAATGTATTCGGTGCAGGGGTGAGATGGGGCATGACAGGTAGCTCAGTAAGAATGTCATTCTGTTGCTTAGCAGCAGACAAGAAAACCGAGAGTGGTTTTTAAAAGTTGGAGTTATAAATGGAACACCTGCATCCAGTTTTGATTGCCTCACTTCAAGAATGATAGAGCATAAATTGAAAGAATCTGAAGAAGTGAAAAAACTGATTATAGGTATTGTGGGGGACTAGTATATGACAGTAATCTGTAAGTGTGGTTCGGCAGCGTTTACTTGGCCTACTGGGCTGGGACAGCAGTTTCAAGGACCCTGCTGCCTTCGTCTTCCTGAACCAGAAAACGGCAAAAGTAGTTGATCTTTACTTCTGTTGCATATCAACACTCTCCTGCTTTCTTTTTTCTGTACCAGTTTATTTGGCAGAATGGAAATAAAAGTAAAAATGCATACCACCCTGTCTGTTGATGAAAAGCATCTGGTCCTACGAACGATACATAAACTGCCTTGTGAAAAAAGTATGATTTGTTTTAGTGCCATGAATTTGCTTTCTGATGCATAGATAAAGTGGTCTTCTCAGCTGCATTCTTACTTGATTTGAAGGACACATTATTATATATTGGTAACTAGAAGCAAGGATGGCCTTCCTCTTAATAGAGCCAGTGCAGTTAACAAACTCAGACTGTAAGATCAAACCGTGTGGCAAATGAAAGGGATGGACTTTCACTTAACAGAGCCATTTCTAACAACCAAGACCATGAGGAGAAACTGAAATAGGAACAACCCACTTCGGTCACCTAAATTGACTGATACAGGCTGTCATTAGCTAACTGTCACCCAAAATGCAGTGTATTTCAGATTATCTAGGTAACACATAAAGCAAAAAGTTATTATTTTGTTCTTAAAATCAAGAGTTAAGATTTTAAGAATTTATATTTAACTTACTAGTTATCGTATACTAAAATGAACAAACTTTTAAAAACTCTGTTTCCAAGCAAGAATATATCTATACTTCTCTCTATCCTGATTGGCTTTGTAGAAGTTCCAATAGGAATATGAGGCTTTTGATGGGGTTGGTGAATGTCATCTAAGGAATGGACTGCAGTTCTGTCAGGGTCAAGAAGTCTGACTTGTCCGTGTAGTGGGGGCAGTGGGGCGGCTTTTGGTGGGCGGGGGGGTCAGACTCATTAGCGACCACATTCATGACACTGACCAGTAAACCAGGTTATAAGATATGTACTTGGATAATGAGGGGAAGAAGGGGAAGGGACTAGTTAAAGAACATGTATGAATGACCCATGGACATGGGCAGCAATGTGGGAATTGACTATGGGAGTCGGGGGCTGGGATGGGCACTAGAGGACAAAGGGAGAAAAATTAGGACAACTGTAATAGAATAACAATTTTTTAAAAATCTTTAAAAAAAGCAGTGTAGTTGGAAACGACAGAGAGCTGATTACTATATTCTCTTACTGTTGGCATGTCAAAAGGGAAACCAAATTATTACGACTTACTTGGTGAGTTTAGAAAGAGAACACTGATAAGTATGTAACAAAGGCTTAGTAGCATCAGCACAGAACAGGTTGACACCATATTAGGAAGAAAAGAAGTACTTTTGGAAGAAGATAGATAAAGTTTTTGGACCAGTGTACTGTCTTAGCTGGGCATCATTTAGATGAACAGTGTCAACAGACAGGTGCCTGGAATCCTCCTTGCATACTTCCATGATCGTCTCTAACCCTTACTCCTTTGATTGAAATATTCTTTCTTTATGTAGTCAGTAAGGTTACCGCCAAGTCCAGCTGGTGTGCACTGCCATGACTTTTTGGCAGCACATCTCTGCCATCCTTCATTATGGGCTGCTAAAGCACTTGACCAGTTTAGTTATCTGTGAGCAAAGATGCTATTATTATTATTCTATATTATTATGGGAGAGACCCACCACAATGGTAAAAATAGGTTCTGAAATAAGACTATACAGTAAGGAAGATATATATGATTTAGTCTTAGATTTTTGTCTATTATACACATGCATTTCTGGAATTTAACAAATAATTTGAACCTGACACTATAGAGCCAAATTTCTGAGGCTGTAGCTTTAACAATTTACAGTTAGTTTAAAGAAGTTTTCTTGTTTTTCCCCCTCGAAGGCACGTGTAAGAGCTTTATTATGTCATATATCGTCTTTAACCGTTTCTTTTTGGAGATTAATCAGAAGTCTAACATTTCTACCACAATGTGGTAGATCTTAAAAGTTTAACCTGTAAAAGGCAATACTACTTTCTTTTTTAAAAAAGATTTTATTTATTTATTTTTAGACAGAGGGGATGGGAGGTAGAAAGAGAGAGAAACATCAATGTGTGGTAGCCTCTCACATGCCCCCCACTGGGGACCTGGCCCACAACCCAGGCATGTGCCCTGACTGGGGATTGAACCAGAGACCATTTGGTTCGCAGGCTGGCACTCAATCCACTAAGCCACCCCAGCCAGGGCAGCAATGTTATTTTCAGGTTGTGATTATATATCAGTTATAACCTGTACCACATTGCATATCTACACTGTATACAAAGGAACAATTTGTAGTGGATGGTTCATAGCAAGTCTGTGTAAAGTAACTGAATTACAATATTGTAGAATGATGTTGTTTATTTCTACATATAGTTAGTTTCAGGTATTTTAAATAGTCCTCAAAATAGTTCAACTTTTATATTTTCCTTATCCAAATTTATTGATATTGGAACACTGAGGCTAAAAAATTAGAGAAAGAGATTCACACACATATATGTGTATTTTAAATTCCAGTAATTGAGTGATTGTGTTATTGGATTTCTTTGGTGGTATTCATTATGCAAGTTTATGAATTTTCATTTAGTGAATATACTTGTATACTGCCCATCTCGTTACATGTAGACATTGATCTGATGTGTTTGAAATGTGTCGTGTTTGTTATCAAGTGATGCCACTAGTCTATATTTGAGCTTCTGTGTGTCTGTAATATATAAAACTTGTTATGTGTTCCTTTAATATGCTTTCTGGGAGTCATGTATTAAAGTGGAGAATACTGATTTGGAATCATATCTAAGAGTGTTATAATTAAGGATTGCATTCCTTAGTTAAGATAAGCAAAGACTTTGAGTGAAAGTTATAAACTAGTTATAACAAGTATAAATATAGAATAGTTAACATAGTACTATTGCATACATTGGTTATATACTCTGAGGATATTATAAAATATATATAATATAGCTACTAAGCCATAAATCTAGCCTGTGTAAAAGTTATATGTGACTATAATAAACATCAGTTACCGCTTTATGAACTATTTTTGCTTAGCACTTTAGAAGTCTGGAGGATGGGAGGTTATGAATTTTATGGGTAGCATCTCTTAAAAGGCTGTCAATGAAAATTTCAATTCCTGCCTTCCTTTACCTCTTAATAGATTTCCTTGTAACAAGTAGAGGCACTAATAATAATTATCTTTATAGTTCACCATTGGATTTTAAAGCGGATGAACTGGGTTAGTAGGTAGACTTTAGGTGGAATGTAAAAGGGTTCTTTCTTTCTGAACATACATTTCCCTACCCAACGCCAGTACTCACCTAGGGTATGCTTTGGTAATTCTGTAGAAGAAATTACCATGATCAGTCATTTCTTAGTGAATTTCTTTCTGCAGTGATTTAAATAAGGTTGGCCTTGGTTTAAAAATTACAAACTCATTTCAAAATGAATGCTGCCTTGCCTTATACAAATTACTTACTTTCTCTTTAAATTGTATTTTAACTTTATAGAGCTACTCTCATGCTTCTCTTGAATGAATTTTAGAGAACTAACCACAGCAGAATCTGTGGACTTGGGGACCTAAAAGATATCATAAGTCTGAAATAAGGGAGTCTTAAAATTTTTCAGACTCTTATATCTGAATACCTTTTCATAGGACAATTAATGTGGCTTTAATCTGTCCATTTATGTGTTTTAGAAATGCTGCAAGTACTCATTACAGTAGAATTGTCTTTTTAAGTAGAGGTTGGCAGACTTTTTCTGTGAAGGGCAAAGTAGTGAATATTTCAGGCCTTGTAGGCTGTGTGGTCTCTGTTGTAACTACTCAGCCCTGGTGGTGTGGTATGAAAATAACCATAGACAATAAATAAATGAATGAGTGTGACTGGGTTCCAGTAAAACTGTATTTACAAAACAGCTGGTGACTGCATTTGGCCTGTGGGCAGTAGTTTGTCAGCTCCTGCTCTAAACCATTGAGTCTGGTCTATAAAATCAAGCCCTTTTATATCTGGAAATGAAGAATTAGTTTCTCCTAATCGCTTTAGCGTCAGTAGCATTAATTTTGAATACTAATAGCATAGAGAAAGAATATGCTAAAGATATGCCAGGAGGAAACTGTTTAACTGGATTTAGAGAGAATGCAAATTGGTCTACAGATGTGTTTTTTCACTTCGGTATTCACACAGTCTCTGGCTCATCCTGAGCTTCGCTGGACAGTCATGAAACTGTCCACTTGCACTTGCTCACCTCCGTGCTACATGTCAGCCCTTTGATTTACCTCTACTTGACTCCTTGTTACAGACCTCACAGCATCTTTTCCAAGGTCAGCCTTATTTTTTTCTTTAGTCATCACCTGTGTCCCCTCATTTCTTGGCCTCAGCATTTGATCTCACACCTCTTATTTAGCAAAGATGTGTGATATCATTCCACATAAATCTCTTTTGCCCTACATTAGTTCTTTTTAAAAGTGGGAATGAAAAACGATAGTTCTCTCTGTTATTAAATGAATTTCTAATTCCCAATGTAATCTTCAGACTATTTAAGTTATTGTAAAATATTTGCCTGAATAGGTATAGTATGCCATGAATTCTTCTTCTATGACTTGAAATTTCTCCAGAATACATCTACCCTTACACAAGATGTTTTCTAAATATGTAATTATTAGAATCTTAATTCAACAATGAGTTCTTTGTGCTTTAAAGTTATAATCTTTAAGATAGACAATAAGCAATAGGTATGGCTCCTATAAGGAACAGTCCAGTTCCAATATGATAGGTCAATATGGTATTCTTGACAATAAGTATTTTTTGTCTTACTCATTTTTAATTAGAAGAACCATTCAACAGGGAATTCATTTCAGACTATCTCAAAAGCATCACTTCTTGGCCTGGGGGTAGTCAGTCAGAGCTAGGTGACTGTGCTTACATGGCTGTCCAGGCCACTCCAGGGGTCGGGTGGAAGTGTTGGAGAAAGGAGGGTATTTGCACCTCGGTAGACATACCAAAAACTGTACAGGTACCTGGCATTGGCTGTGCCTCACGGGCACAATTGAGCCCAGCCTCCTCCTGGCTCTGCAGTGTCCCCCACGGCACTGCGGAGTGGGACCACTGACTTTCCGTAGAAGACATGGTTCTGGATGGGGTGGTCTGCAAGAGCCTTAAGCAGGGAAGAATAAAGACTGATGGCAGGGGACTGGAGTTCAGAAAAGTAAATGAAAGCATATTTTTAAACAGAACAGGAAAAATATTTTAAAAAATAAAACAGGAAATTATGGGCCGCGGGCTAAAACAGCAAGAATAAGTAGTTGTGCAAAAGAACTGATTAGAAGTCTAAAAAATGAATGATAGTCATTGTACTAAGAAAGTAAGCTGATAAATTCTAAATTAGACACAAAGAACTGCTAAATTGAAGAGAACTCTGAGGTTTGTACTTAAATTTGTAGAAGTCTTGAATGTCAGGCACTGCTGTAAGTAGTTCTCTGTTCATTTATCTATTGCTGTCTACCAACTTCTCCAAACTTAGTGGCTTAAAAAAACCTGCGTTCATGATCTCACACACTTTCTGTAGGTCTGGAATCTGGGAGTAGTTTGGCTGAGCAGTTTTGTCTCAGGGTTTCCAACAAGGTTGCAGAGTCTGCAGTCATCTAGGGCTGGACTGCACCTCAGGATCAGCCTCCGAGTTCACATACAGGTCTATTGGCAGAGTTTCTCTTTAGCTGTTGGCCAGAGGGCCGTGTTTCTTTCTTCATGGGCCTCTCCTGCCTGAGAGTCCTCATTGACATGACAGCTAGCTTTTCCCAAGTGAGCAGTGGGGGAGGGAGGAACCCAGGAGGAGCCACAGCCCTTTTATAACTGTGTTAGAGTTTTCCAGGGAAACAGAAATAAGAGCGGGTGTATGTATGCAGTCTTCTTATAAGGAATTAGCTTATGTGATTATGGAGGCTAGCAAGTCCTTTATAGTGAGTCAGAAAGCTAGGCAAACAATTACGACAGAGAAACAATTATGACAGATTGATAAAAGTGCCAGTAAATTAAATAATGATCATGGGGAAAGAAAGAAAAACTAATCTTTTGTATTATTTTTTAAAAGGTAAACTAAAATCTTTAAAGCGATTCTAAAATATGAAAGAGCCAATGGCCAAAAACATTAGAGTTTTAAAGAATGAAGAAGGGGTATTTTCCTTACTAGATTTATAGACTTATTACAAGCTATGATAATTAAGACCGAAGTGTTAGTGCAGGGAAAGGCCAATGGACCAGTGAAACAAATGATTCAGAAGTAGACTCACATATATAGGGGAACTTGATATAAGACAGAAAGCATCACAAATCAACGGATAAGGTAGAATCTTCAATAAATTGAACTGGGACAGGTAGTTATTTCTAAGGAGGCAATTGTGAAATTTGATATCTTACCACGTATAAAAATCAATTTCAGTTGGATTAAAACCTAAGTGCAAAAAAGAAAAACTTTAAAGTTGTCATTAAAAAAATAATAGAATAATATTCTTCCCTGGGTAAAGGGGGACTTTTTAGAAAAGACAACAGAGTACACACAAAGATTGATGTGACTGTATTAAAATTTAAAATTTCATGTCTCAGAAGATTCTATGAACAAAGCAAAATGACAAATACTAGATTCAGGGAAGATATTTGTAATGCGTGAAATTGACAAAGATTGGTATTCAGCATAAAAAAAGAATTCCTACAAGTCAAGAAGGAAGAAACAGCCTAATGAAAAACTCAGCAAAGGACATGATTAAGCAATTTATAGAACAGGAAATAGGAGCGGCCCATACACATACAAAAAGATTTTCAACCTCAGTAGGAATTACACTCATGCAAATTACAACATTCCATACTCATCAGATAGGCAGATAATAAAAAGGACTAGAAGACTATATGTTGGCAAAAATGTGGGGACTGCACACTCTACACTGGTGGGGGGGTGTCAGTTGATAACAATCACTCAGTAATGGTGTTTTGGAAAATCTAATGAAGTCAGAGCATACATAAACACCTGGAAATTCTGCTTCTAGTATGAGTTCTAGAGAAATGCTGTTCTATAAATAGTCTTCTAGAGAAAGACAGGATGCATTATAAGAATGTTTATTCTAACATTCTTTGTTATGGTAAGTCTTGTAAGCAAACCAAATACTCATCGAGTGAAAGTGTATGCTTTAGTATATTTGCATAATGGGATAATATAGAACAGTTAAAAGTCACGGAACTAAAGTTGTGAGTGTCCACATGGAGAAGTGCCTCGCAAACATGTTAAGGAAGGTGCAGAAGTATATGCACAATAGCACCATTTGTATATAAAGCATGGAGAACAATATTATATGCTGTTTATGGACACATAATGTATAATAAAATTACATAAACTTCAGGTGTGTTTTTAAACACTGAGTCATGAAAAAGGTTACCTCTGAGGAGGTATGTGATGGATGGAGGGATACACAAATACAGAACGATAAGCAAAGAAGGCAAAATGGATGTTTGTTATACTGGACAATATACTAGTCTGTATATTAGAGATTCTTCACTGTAATTTAAAAATATATTACCATTAAAGTTCCATAATGAAGTCTGTATTTCAGTATCTTTTGTGTGTATGTATGTGTGTTAATTTAAAATTTCTTGTCCACAAGAATATGCAGGATCCTCTCTAAAAATTCCCTAATATGTTTTGGGTCTTGCTCATGGGAAAATCTTACAAAACAACCTTGTAAGGATCTGTACTTTAATTTAAAAAACCTCATGCTATTTTTCTATTAGTAAGTTAAAATAGCTAAGTATTATGGAGACTCCGGAAATTAACTCACATATATCTCTTCTAATGTCAATATTTTGAGAGCTACATGGGATTGCCTTGTATATAAGTTGTGTTAAAACTTAAGCATAAAATCAAAATAAACTTTTTTTCTTAAATGTAAAGAAATGCCCAACAGTGAAACAGTCTTAAGCTTAGTATCTCTCTAGGGCCTATTATTTTTGCCTTAAGTTTATTTTATCTCAAATACTTCATTACTTCATTTTCTTAATGAGAATCTTATCTGAGTTTGAACAGATGTTTTGTATTGTCATTGACATATTTGTCATCCCCTCCCCAAGTGATATTTGTCAGTTTCTGAACACTTGGAACAGATTAAACATAAGTTGTATAATATCATCTTAATTTTGTTAGATATGATTTCATTCTAATGTTTAGAAAGAAATTCTGCCACATAAGTTAGAGTAGCTTTTTTCTTAATTTACAAAATAATTAGAAATTTGAATGTTTTGCATTGTTTTTCACACATTTTTATGGCAAACATGTCATCAGATGGAGCTGGGACTACTTAGAGATATTTTAGGTACCAGGATTAGGTCACAGTCTGGCATTTCTTTGGGTTTCCTTAGTGGTGAGGCCGTTTGCATTGCATTGCACAGGAGAGATGGGCTGAAATGGCAGGAACACGACTAGAAGGTGCACGTATGTATGTTTCAGTCAGCATGTTGCTAGTGACAGGCACTCAATGGTAGTTGGGCTCCTTGTCAGCAGAGAGAATCCTTTGACATTAAAGTCACCAGCTCAATCCTGCTTTCAGGTGACTATTGGCAGTTCCATCAGTCGGTGAGCGTCAGGGCTGCGGCCGTTGTTCAGAGTGGCACCAGCCCGCTGCGGGTGTTTTCTTTCTTTCTTTCTTTTTTTTTGGAAGGGAGGGGTTGTTTAGCTTGTCTTGTTCAGTCTTAACCAGACTTTCAAATTGCTTACCTTTGGGAAATGAAATGAGAGGTCCTAGGGAATGGAGGTGTCTTTAGGGCACGCACAACCATATCCGGAGCGAAGACTTACATGGAGACTGGTAATGATTACCTTGACTCCAAGCCAATCAATGGTGGGAGCGCCTGGGGACTCATTAAATGGCATTTGTGGTGTCTGTAACCTAGGCTTTGAGCTCTATTTCACGAGAAGTAGTGACAGCCTTTAATGTCTAATTGACCTCCTCTCTTTGTTTCCCATTCCATATTTGCCTCTGATGTGGTCCCTGATGGCAGCAAACAGCACTGCTCAGCATTTTGAACTTCTGTTCAGAGCTTCAGCACCTCAGTTTGGGTAGTTGTGTCATGGTAAGTATTTGAAATTTTTTTATACTCAGTTGTTCATTCTCTCTTCCTTCCCACGGGTGAATTTTTATGCTGACTCATCCCACCCACACCCACTCACCACTCTTCTGATACATGGTTAACTGTTGGACCCACTTTCAAACGTTTTTCTTAAATCGGAGAGTGTATCTTTGAAACATTGGTATTATGTAGCCATGAGAGCAAGAAGAGAAATACAGTGTGGTAGAAAGAGTTTGGTTCTGCCTCAAGTCAGATATTACCTCAGAAAAGTCATTTCCATCTCTGCATTTCTTTATAAAATAAGTTATCAGTCCTACCAAATGCCAGTAGTTCAGTAAGTTTTTCACAAAGCTGGATTTAGTTTTTAAGTTCTGAGATTATTTCTGGGAATGCTGATGATAATGGATAGGTTTGTTTTGTTTGTTTGTTTTACTGGCCTTGCTGAGTGAGACAAAAAGATGGATATTCTGTGTTGGAACTCAAGACTTTTAAAATTTTACTAGTCCATGAAATCCAAAAGCCTAGGGACTATCCAACTAGATAGTCTTTAAAGTCCTTCCATATTTAAAATACGATTTTTACGTGACATCGAAAGAACTCATGGGATGATTTAAATTTTTCATATCTGAATTACATGATTTATGAATAATTCTGACACCAAAGGGACAGCAGAACTCTTCGTGTTCGTGTATATACGTGTGTGTTGCATACATGTGTTCACACTGCCAGGAACTGCATCTCCCAATATAGTTGTGAGTAATCTATTCCTCTTCAAGGCAGATTCAGGAGGGCCCCAACCATTCCAGTTTTGCATCCACTTATTAAGAAGACCCGAATAAGCAGGATGGTTGCAAGATGCCAGAGACATTCCTGGAGTCCTAGACTTGGAGTCAGCAGGCACAGTCACTGACCTAAAATAGATCCTGTTTGAATGTCTTTTAGAGCTCAGCAGTGGCTTCAGACATGCCCCAAGGTTTGGCAGTGTAGGCTGGAGAGGCCTGTTGTAATGACATATTTGTTTCCATGTCCTTATAGTTTTTAATTCTGGTGGTTAGGCCTGATTAAACCTCATCTGTGGGCTCAGGCCCATCCTGGTCTCTGGAAACAGTGCTGGGAGCCCACTAATTCAGCATTAGATTTTCCTTACTTCTGGCCAGATTCTTGCCTCAATAAGTCATTTCATGAGCTTCTGCGGGGTCCTTCTAATGGCTCTTCTGGATGGGCCCAGTGACATTTGATGGGCAATTTCTATGACAATAAATGTTTTTCCTTTGATTAAACCAGTGTTTTCCAGCTTTACCTGACTATTGAACCCATTTTTCCATATTAAATCTATAAATATGTAATATACTGTGGTAAATGCTGCTTTAGAAAAATAAGCTATTTTAAAATTGAAGTGTGTAGCTTCTAGCAAAATATTTTTACCATTGGTATTTGTTGTCAGGAAATGAAATATTAAGGACTTGACATTACAGTTCAGAAATAATGCTGGTATTGCTGAAACTGCTACTGCCGTCGTGCTTGTCAGAGCAGTAGCACTCTTCACAGCTTGTTCAGAGTCGCCCAGGACAGTAAGGGAGCTCTTGGTTGATACTTTTTTTATTTTAGTTTCCTTTCTGTCAAATGACCAAAAGGTCAATGTGTGCTTTTTTTTTTCTTTTGACTATCAAAATAATAGCAAGCAAAGAACCTCTGCACTCCAATGTTCATAGCAGCACAATTTACAATAGCCCAGTGCTGGAAGCAACCTAAGTGCCCTTCAGTAAATGTGGATCAAAAAACTGTGGTACATTTATGCAGTGGAATTCTATGCAGCAGAGAGAAAGGAGCTCCTACCCTTTGTGACAGCATGGATGGAACTGGAGGACATTATGCTAAGTGAAATAATCCAGGCAGTAAAAGACAAATACCATATGATCTTACCTTTAGCTGGAACATAATCAACAAAACGAACAAGCAAGCAAAATATAACCAAAGACATTGAAATTGAGAACAGGCTGACAGTGACCAGAGGGGAGAGGGGAGGGGATAATGGGGGGAAAGGGTGAAGGGTTTACAAGAACAGTTATAGAGGACATATGGACAATAATAAGGGGGGGGGTGGAAACAGGAGAGGGAGGTAGGGAAGGCGGGGGGGGGGGAGAGGAGGGGGGAAAAGACAGAAAACTGTACCTGAACAATAATAAAAAGTTAAAAATTTAAAAAAAAATAATAGCAATCAGAATCATGGGTTTTGGAAAGTTTTTAAATTGTTTCTTTCTAAAGAAGCAAATTGGCTGCACTGTTTATTAAAGCTATAGTTCTGTGTTATTCAGGTGCACTCACTAAAGTTAAATACTATTTCCCCCACTCTGTTTTGTATGGCTTCTGCATGATTCTACCACACACAGTTGCTAAAGGCCAGAACCTTAGAAATCATCACCACTATGCCTAGTTCTTAAGCATTTCGTTCTGACTCAAAATGTAGCCCCAAATCTGTCCATTTCTCCAGTTCCACTGCTACTTCCTTAATCCAAGCCCCTGTCATCTGTCCTCTGAGCTAGTGCAAGCTTCTTCACTGGGCCTCCTCCCCCATTCTTTCCCACCATAGACTGTCTTCCAGATAGAATTAAAAGGAGTTTTTGTTTTGTTTTAATAGAAATCATATTTGTTTCTAACCTTCCATTGATTTTCTTAGCCCTTAAAGTAAAAATCAAACTCCTTTGTAGCCTCATGGCCTGGCCTAGCCCCAGTGTAACAGGGTACAGCCAAGAGGGGGGCCCCAAATAGGGATTTGTAATGGGGTCCAGAACTCAAGATGTCCAGGAAATATTAGAAAAATATATATAGGATGTCCTCACCCCCACACGCCTGACCTGGGGAAGGAACACATGGAGCAGGGCCATTCAGAGCTGTTTTGCATAGCAACAGCTGTGCAGCTAACCTCTGGCACAGTCAACATATCTATAACCTTTAACTGGTTTCATAGATATGTTAAATAGTTGTGGCCACGCTTTTGAGCTAGGGAGCTGGGAGTGACTTCCACCCAAGATGTAGCTGAGAAGCAACTCCCCCTGGTTGTAGTGCCTGTGTGAGAGTTTGGAGAAGATTGGCTCCGTGCCATGGGGCCACACCTGCCCAGACTTACTGCGGCAGCCCAGTAAAGCTGGAAGAATAGGGAATGCTGGCAGGTGTGACTGGTGGTAGGAGGAGTCGGAAATGGGGCTGCAGAGGAAGACTGGTGCTGGGATTTAAACCCAGGCGCGGCAGCCATACCAGAGAGAGGACTACACAGTTTGGGGGGAGAAGGGAGAGGACCATGTGGTTTTGAGGGAGAAGAGAGAGAACCATGCAGCTTTGGCGGAGTGGGCACCCCGTGGCAGCGACACAGCTGTTGGTGCTGGGAGCCTGAATCAGGGGCTTGTACTTCTTTTTCTGAGATGCGGTACCCCAGACTGGACAGAGGGAGAAGGAAGGACTGTGTGCATCTGTGGGTATTCTAGAGGACTTTAGTATTTTAATGAAGACATTAAGTCATTACTGTTAAGTCTGTATATCTTTTAAATAAATAATTTCTTTCCTTTTCACCGATCTCTGGCATTGAGAGACGTCTTTCCTCTGGCGGCGGACAAGGCGAACCTAGTATGGGGGAGGGACTCCTGGAGTAAAAGGGGGGTCCTTGTATATTGTTCACCCCCCCCCCCCAGGTCTGTTCTGTAACACCAGCATAACCCTCAGCCCTCACAGCTGTCTTCTCCCTCACTGCCCCGGCCCACACTGATCCTGTTCCTAGTTCCTTGAGTGCTCTGAGCTCATCCTGGAGACCCCAACAGCCCCCACGCACTCCCTTAACTCCTGACACTCCGACTGTTCTCACATGACCCTGTTTTATTATTCTCACACCACTTAATCACTCTCTGATTTTATTTTGCTCATTTATTTGTATGTATGTCTTTCCCAAAAATGTGAACAGAGTCTTTGTTGGTTCACTGTTGTTCCTAGCGCCCAGACTGGTGCTGGCACATGGTAGTTGAGAATATGATGAAGCAAAAAACAAAAGGAAATAATCTGCAAGTGTTTGCTGTTTTGTTTCCTTTTGACTTCTGGTGATAATTTTGATACCTGATTATAACAAAATCAAATGAACCTCTTAAAATTTTAAAACCTGTTTAAAGAAACATTATTGAAGCATATAAAGCCTGTGAACTTAAATGTTTAATCCTTGGTTAGTAAAGGTTTAGGCTGTGATATTGAGATAGATCATTGGACGCCTCCTCTAACTGACAGTGAGTAACATTATCATAATCTAAATCATTTTTGTGTTGTATATTCAGTCCCCAAATGCCTCATTTAACCCAAAACTAGTAAGTATCCTCATTAGTACTATCAGCATATCCCCATACTACTTAGAGCCTAGTAGAGGGTACACCTTTATCAGGGACATCCTACATATCTACCAAAATTGGTTAATTATATGTAAAATAGAAGAAGCTAGGCCTTGTCAGCAAGTAGCAGCAGCAAGATCAAAATGGGAGGCACACAGGAACAACAGGGAATCCTCAAAATCTTTGTGAGAGACTGAGGATCTCAGACTGCTTTGGGATTTCATTCATTAACGTCCTCTGTCTGGAGTTCTGATAAATAGATTTTTAAGTAAGTGATTACTCTTGCTGTCTCATGAAACAGTGGCAGGTCTGTGAGATGAGTGCGCAAATCTGTATTAATGAGAATGTGGGTAAGTCTACATGGAAGCAAAAGTAGGAGACGATTAAGAATGTTTTAACGTGTTTTAAACGGTATTTCTTAGCATAACATGTAAAAGATTGGAATTATTTGATTTTCAGATTGAAGACTATGATGTGATAGCTAGCATGATAGGAGCCAAGTGTAAAAAACTGCGTACCCTGGATCTGTGGAGATGTAAGAATATCACTGAGAACGGGATAGCAGAACTGGCTTCTGGGTGTCAGCTTCTGGAGGAACTTGACCTTGGCTGGTGCCCTACTCTGCAGAGCAGCACCGGCTGCTTCACCAAACTGGCACGCCAGCTCCCAAACTTGCAAAAACTCTTTCTTACGGCCAACAGGTCTGTGTGTGACACAGACATTGAAGAACTGGCATGTAATTGTACCAGATTACGGCAACTGGATATATTAGGTAAGGACACAATATATAAATTTTTTTAAAGCCTTGACATAAAAGCTAAACTCAGATATTTTACAAGTTAAAAAAAAACAAAAACAAAAACAACTTGTTGGATACAATAAAGTTTTGTCCTGATAAGACTTCTTGGTTTCATAGGAGGTGTAAGATAGGTTAATTAGTACGGAGATTAATTAGATCTGCACTTGAGTAAAAGAGGAGGACAATAATAATTTTATTGTTGAACCTATCAGAAAGCTCTAAATAGCCATTAATTCTTGGCCTAGTAAGAAGAGTGAGAATTTATATGAGCTGTGTTCTCCATTTTTATTAAGGACATTTAAGAAATCCATTGTTTTCATGAATTCAAGATATATATGTATATGTATGTACATGTATACACACACACGTGTGTGTATGTGTATACATAGACACACACATACATCTCTTGATGTTGAACTCTTGATTAAGAAATACTGTAAAATCTCCATGCCGATAATTCCAGTGTTTAGAAATAGTGCTGCCTCAAAGCAAATCTAAGGAAAGTCCTTTCCAATCCTGGGATTTTTGGTGTGTCCTTAAATGCAGTTTCTCAGCCAGGAACCCTGTGGGCTTTTGGTACTTCTTTCTTTAGCCAGAGTGGCCTGCTGGGCATGCCACCACTGTAACTGCCCACACAGCTCTTCCCTTGCGAACCTTGCGGCCCGTGCACTGTGTTCTCTGGTCATCTGCTGGTACTAAGAGATTAGTCCATGCAATTCTAATTCTATTTTTCTGTTTATTAAACATTCAACAAAAGAAAAACCTGGAGATTTTCAACACCTGTGTTTGTGATTTGAGTTTGAATCTCTTCACAGTCCAGGTTGATGATACATTTGTATATGTTTTCTTACATAGCTGCATGTTACTTTTTCAAGATACATCTAGGCAAAAATTCTTGCCTAAAAACTTAGGGAGAAATCCTTGCCTGTTATATTATGCACACTGTGGGCCAGATACTTCATGTAGGTTATATTTTCCTTAATTTTCCTTGCTTAGGGAGTTGGACATCATTGTCTTTCTATAGATGAGGGCAGTTAATATGTGGCAGAGCAGGGGTTCAAATTCATGGTTATTGGCTCCACAGTCAGTACCATTTTTTCACAGCACCACATCCACTTACCTTGCTTGTTTCTTTTCCTTCCTACCCACCTTGAATTAACCTAGAGAAACACTTATAAGAGAAATATTATGAAGTTCAAGAAAAAATCATGAATTCACGGGGAGAATGAAGATGACTAGGGCCGTTTAAAATGGATTAATTGCATCAGGCTTCACTTCGGAGCATAGTGCTATTGTTGCTTAAAATCTGTTTTACAACTCCTCCCCCGAAAGGAAGGAAGGAGTGGAGGGAGGGGGAAAAGGAGAGGGGAGGGGAGGGCAGGGGAAAGCCTCATCCACTAGGGATGAAGAGCAGCTAGTCTGCAGCAGGTGCTACGGAACCGCAAAGAAGTCTGTAGCCTGGACCCTAACAGTGGGATTGGTTGTCAGGTGGCCTCACTGTGGCTTATAAATGCATACATTACTTGATTGAGACATAAAAGAAAAATAGGTAAGAGGTATACTGACTTCTTGAAAACATTTGTAACTTTTCATGGGCATCAGAGCAAGGAACATTATCTGTTACGCCACAGCTAATTACAGATGGAAGATAGCCATCGTGAAAATATATTGGAAAGTCACATTATTATTATTATATTAATAGTCATGTAAGCAGCAATTTACTGTATGCTTTTATATTGTTCTGAGCATACCGTATGTTAACTGACTTAATCCTCACGGCAACCTTAGGAAGTAATTATTACTATTATCTGCAAATAAGTAAACAGGCTGGAACAGGTTGAGTGATCTGCCCAGGGTCTCATATCAATAAGGAATCTGGACTTGAACCAGAATCTGTACTCCTAACCATTGCGCTACATTTTCTTTACTTGTATTGTTGTTTTGGTTTCCTTTCATACTTAAGTATTAGAATCTTTATTTTTTTTTAAAGGATTCTTAATTAAACCAAGCAAACTGAAAAAACATAATTGTGCCATAAGTGAGTAAGAAAACAAAAGCACAGAGTGCCCCGGAAGCCTAGGACAGGGTACCGTAGCTTCGTGAAATCTTCAGCCTCTAGCTTCCTTCTCTGGCATTCTGCTAGGAACTCCTGGCTTATCCGGAAACTCAGATTGTAATGACCAAGACTAGCAAATACAGAACAGTCACAATCCTGGGTAAAACACACCGCATAGCCAAGTGTCTCAGTTGAGACTCTCTGGTCTTATATAATAGAAACCCCCTCGAGATAACTTAAACATAGAAAAAGGAAACTGTAGGAGGAGGGTACAGGTGTCTCTCTCAGGTCCCATGGGTAGCAGCTAGTTATGGTCAGACCTCAGGAGGTATTGGGAAACCATCAAAAGGCAAGGAAGCTATTTTCTGTTTTTCCTTCCTTTTTCTAGCCTGCCCCTCCCTCTGTCCTCTGCAGTTGTATGCCTTGTTCTCTTGTCATCTTTACTTCTCTGGGTACACATGGCCAAAAATAACAGACCCATCCCAGTTCTACATGTCTTTAGTTCAAGGTATCTGTGGACGCTGAAGGCTTTACTGAATCCCAATTACCAGTTTTCAGGAGAATCTGTATTGGTTTGGGGAGGGGCCGGTCACAGGCCGGGTAGCACTATAGTTACAGCTTCCAGAGCCTGTGTCAGGGAGGGGGGTAGAAAGGAGTGCTCAGAGTGAAGGCGTGAGTTAACGTTTCAGGAGCTTGCATCCCCATCTCAGTAGATGTATACAGGTAATACAATTGTGATTTTTTCTCCCTAGGAAAGCTGTGATTAAAGAAAGGTATGTGACAACAGATGACATCTTAGAGCCTAGTGATAATTTAGCTTCCATCTGAATATCCCATCATCACTTCGAATTTAACAGGGACTTAACAGTACTCATCACCAATCACCTGTCTTCCACTACTGCCACTTTTTACCCAGTACTTACCGTGAAATTTACCAAGCTGTGTTGTAGGTATTTGCAGTCAACCCTGGTCACTGAGTTCCCTGCATCTCTAGTGCTGGAAACAGAAGTTTATGCAGGGTAGTTGCATGGAATTAGGGGTTGAATCGTTGTTAAGCACTGCTGTCTGATTTGACCCACGGATTACGGAAGAAGATTCAAACAGTTTCGAACTGGGGTGACAGAAATAGGACCGTCTGGAGGAGCTGATTAGAAGCGGCAGGAGGTAGGGACGAAGAGAGTGGATAGAGTGTGGACAGAAGATGCCAAATTGTCTGGGAAAATTCAGGTTGTATTTGTTTATAGGACTATTTCAATAGAAGTCTTTTGTTTTAGGAAATATTTTTTTAAATTTTAAAAGGCAATCTTTTAAGTTTATTCTAAGTAATAAACAATAAAGTGACTGTTTATTAGATCATTATATGAATATTATTTAAAGTGTTTTGTGGGTTTTTTTCCCCCAAACAGGAACAAGAATGGTAAGTCCAGCGTCCTTAAGAAAACTCCTGGAATCATGTAAAGACCTTTCCCTACTTGATGTGTCCTTCTGTTCCCAGATCGACAATAGAGCTGTGCTGGAGTTCAACATGAGCTTCCCAAAAGTGTTCATAAAAAAGAGCTTCACTCAGTGACTTAGTATTTGTTCTGTAATAAAATTAATGTGCTTTTGTAGGGTTTTATCTTAGGGTTGTGTTTTGTGTAGTTTCTATAATAATGGGAATGTCTGAAACATTAAGACATTTGTAAGTTTTAAAGAAAAAATGAAATATTATGAAATACAGATAGGTATTGCCAAATACATGTGTTAATCATGAGAAGAATATGATTTTCATTGAGCATATTTATCACTTGGATGACACTGATAGAATTCTATTAGATTCCTTCTTCTCGTGATAATTTCCATTTAGCATGTTATTACATTGCAGATTAATCACTTCCAGTTGAAGATTAGGTGGAGGCTTCTCGATTGCATAACTGAATGGGTTTTGGAAAATGGAGATTTCCTTATACTTGCATCAGGGTCCAAAAAATCTGTTGCAAATTTGTGTGAGAATGAAGATCTTGCTTAGTTTGTCTTACCAAAAGGTAAGATAACTTAGGAAGTATATAAAGCAGCTTGATGTTACTACATAATTCGAACAGTGTTGTCAAAATTACCTATGTTTCAATATAAACACTGTTTTGCCCCACTTCCACAGCTTCTGATTTAGTAGAATTTCCATTTCGAATAAGTAGTCAGATGGTGATGCTGCTGCCTGTGGTTTGGACCTCTCCTTGAGTCTGGGGGCTTTTCCTGAATCCCAGTGACTCCTACATACAGTGGGAATAACTGTTCTCCTTATTTTGCGCTGTTTCAATGTTTGGTTGAATTCATTACGAAGGATTATCAAGTCTGCAACAAAAGCCAAATTCCAAAGCCCTTCAGTGTTTCTTAATTGTGGCTGTGCGTATTTCTTCTCATTCAGAAGAATTTAAATACCAGCTCTGAGCTCAAAAACAAAACTACTGCTGCTAAGCCAGCAGTCTGCTAGTTGACCCTGCTGATTCAACAACACAAGATTGAGTCAGATATATTCCACAAACTGTCTGTTGATGAATAATACAGTATATAATCATAGGTTTTAACACTATACATTTTTACAAGCTTTGTAAGTTTGACCCACTAAGCCTACTTTTTGCTCCACACTTATTTTTACCATCACCAGTTCTAACACATTTTAGCAGATTCTACTTCAGTTTGTACTGAAATCATGTTTTCTTAACTTCTTAGAAAGTATTCCTACCTTTTATTACTCCACACATACTAGTCGTAGAAACTAACTCTTCAGACACTTCAACCTTGGCATTGACTTATCAAATAAACAACTATCACTAGGCAGTAGCAGTAACATCTGTTGACTCATCAAGAGCCAAGGAAAACCACTCAGAATCATTTGCCCTTTTTTTTTGAGTTGATGTTCCCAGTGTTCTCAATTCTTTCAAACAACTGTTCTTGCCAAAAGGCTAATAGTCTTAAGCAAGTTTACTGTGGACAAATCTCTTCAGCTAATGAATCAAAAACAATTTAATTAACTCCCCATTGCTAAAAAGGCTTTCTTTGCTTGGCCAACAAATGAGCCACTCAGAAACTTATTTTATAGCTTCATTTTTATTTCTATAAAGAAATTTTGCTGTGATGAGATACCTTTAAATTTTCTAATTTCTCTGGCCACTGCATTCTGTAAATTGGGAATACTGTGAAGAATGCATAGTTTGGTAATTCCAGTGTAAATAAAGTGTTCTTTCAGAACAGCTACAGGGTGACTGCATGTTCAACACAATGCTTTGCCATCTAATTCAGTAACGAAATAACCCATACCTCACTGTGCCTTAAACACGTGTCACTTGAAGTTCTCTCTCTCACTCTCCCATCCTCACATTATGAGTATGCACTGGTAATAAACTTAAAAATATTGTGCTATGACAATCTGTGACATTCAAAATGCTGGTAGTTATAGCTGCATCGCTGTACTTTGTAATGTGCTAAGCCGTGTTGCAAAACAGTGACAGCACCCGCTGGTCTCTGTCGCAGGTACTCAGCTCTGCCTCTGTAGTGTGTAAGCCACCGTAGACATATTAATGAATGAGTGTGGCCGTGTTCCAATAAAAGTCTGTTTACTTATGGACACCAAAAATTGCATTTCGTGTAATTTTTATGTGTCACAAAATATTCTTCCTTTGATTTGATTTTTTTTTTTTTTAGCCATTACAAAATTTAAACAAACAAACAAACACCATATAGTCTGGATTTGGGTTGTGCATGGAATTTGTAACTCCTAGGATATTTTCAAATCAATTAGTAAATCCAGGTTTGCTCATTCCTAATTTTATAAACCACTTCAAACCTATTCTCAGCCTTTATCTTTCTCATCTTACCACTTAGATTTTAAAATGAAGAATTTTGTTGATTTAGAGAAAACCAAACTTGTTACCATAAGAGTTTTGAATATTTTCTTTTTTATTGAGATATATAAATGTATATAAGTATATATGTTATATATATTAAGAATCGTATATACTAAGGTGTACAATTTAATGATTTGGTATATATTTACATTTGTGAAATAATCACATTCCAGCTAATTAAGATATGTATTTCTTCAGATAGTTATCACTTTTTTTGGTAGTGACACTTAAGCTTTACTCTCTTAGCAAATTTTAAGTATCCAATATTGTTAACTATAGCCACGTTGTTATACATTAGAACTCCAGTGCTTGTTCATCTTACAGGACTGGAGACTTTGTACCTTTGACCAACACCTCCCCATTCCCTTCCCCCAGTCTCCTGTAACCACCATTCTACTCTCCTCTCAATGCGATTGACTCTTTTAGATTCCCCGTAAAAATGAGATCACACTTCTGTGTCTGGTTTATTTCACTTAGCACCGTCTTCTCTAGGTTCTTTCATATTGTTGCAAATGTCAATATTTCCTTTTTAAGGCCGAATAATAATAATAATCATAATGGATTATATAAAATGGTATACATATACATACATATGCACACAGGCACACACCACATTTCTTTATCCATTCGTCTGTTGACATTTAGGTTGTTTACATATTTCAGCTGTTGCAAATAATGCTAAAATGAATGTGGGAGTGCGGATTATCTCTTTGAGATCCTGATTTTGTTTTCATATATGCCCAGAAGTGGGATTGCTGGCGCATATAATATTTTTAGCTTTAATTTTTTGAGGAACCTCCAAGATGTTTTTCATAATGGCTATACCGATTTACATTTCCACTGACAGCGTGCCAGGGTTTCCTTAACAAGAGTGCGTGTACAGACCAGCCATTCAAATTTGAAGCCAAATGACCCATTGTTATTAGCATTGTCAGCTGACATAAGTTTTTTAATAATTATTTGCCTTAGCATTTTGGGAAGGTAAATTATTTTTCCAGTGGGTAGTAATAGATAATGACATATCCCTGACTCTGAGCATAATTACAGGGTCCTCTCAATTTAAATTGCTTGAAATAAGACCCTAACAATACACAATACATAGCAGAAAACATTCTTCTTTTCCCTTGGAGTGACTTGCTTTGAGCCAATATATAACCAAGAAAAACTGATTCCTTTGCAGAAGTGTTATTTTTTGCTGCTTCCCAGGAATTAACTAAAGACCAAAAACTTGTATTTACAAGTGTAATGATACTAACCAAGGAGTCAATAAAAATTACATTTGGTTACCATATATATTAACAATGAATGTTTGACTTTTCGGTTTTTTACTTTAAGGTGTTAAAAGGATGTTGTTAATGACAGTAGTTTTCATTTTCAAAGCCATTTGTCACACACTTAACCAGTGTTGCATCTAATCCCCCCCCTTAGCACACGTAATACTGGTACTTCAAAAGAGCTTTTCTTTTAGCCACTGTGAAAATTTTGTCCGTGGCCCTTAACAGAATATCAGCTATTGCCACAACACTGTTTAGCAGCTATCATTGTATCCTCGGAGCCTCGTTCTCCAGCAGTACATTAATGTCAGCAGACCAATGAGGTGGTGATCGACAGCAATAGCTACAAGTCAAAAGGTAAAAGATAAATTACTTTAATCAGAGGTAATGATTTATTATATATATTTTTATAAATATGGATAGAGGCCAAGATTTTTCTTTTGGCACAGCAGAAATAATACTTAAAGACTTTTGCCTGTAAGTGAATTATTAGCTTAAACTTTAGTACATGTGAATACTATTAATGGTTTGAAAGGGAAAAGGTAATTATATCCAAACTGACGTTTTAAGAGAAATGAAGATTATCATCAATGTATTTGGTAAAGTACATTAGTTCAGTCTTAGCTAAAAAAATTTTAAAGAAAAATTTAAAAGAGTAGTTATATAATCAGATAAATTGAGTAGATAGCTCTTTCTGTTAAAAGTGAGAATCTGTACAGACAACTGGGATGTTTTAAATTGTATTTGTATAAAAATGCTGTTCAATAATTAATGGTCTTTATTGTTTGATTTATTCTGTACTGTATAATAACAAGATAAGCCTGAGTACCTCATTAGCTCAGTTTGAAAGTGGATCATGTCCGGACACTGCTGTGTATAATGGAAGGTTAGGGTAAGTAGGTCTGTGTCCCGGCCTCCGTGAAAGCAGACGAGGGTAAGCCTGGAAGATGAGCTGAACATAACAGTCCACACTCGTGCTATGAAAGGACATCAGCTCGGGTGCATTGTAAACTAAAATTACACGAGTCTGCAATCAAACTGTAAACTGACTCCATACGGTAATTTATTCTTTCCACTTTCTCCGTAATTCCACCAAATGGGATTTATTTACTTAAAAGTTAGGTTTGTCACATAAGCCAAAGTTTGATACAGTGTTATCCCACCTTCACTGGTAGGGTATCCTGTACTGTGGTATTTATTTGCTTTTTGTCAGAAGCCAATTCCTTCATTACTAATTAGCTCCCAAGTCGTGCTACCGTTCTCAGTCATGCCCAGACTACTTTTGGTGAGCTAGAATGGACTAAATGGCAACAGCTAAGATGCATTCAGCCATCCACTTAGTCCACGGTGTATCTATTGTCAGCAAAGATGTATGCTAGGCACAGATTGGGGTGGGGGTAGGTTTACAGAATGCATGTCAATAACCGCAGAGCAATTTTCAGAAATTGTATGCCAAGAAAAACTCTGTGGTGACAAGTATGGGATACAGTGGAGTCAACAAAGGCAGGTTTCTTTACTGCTGAGCTTCAGAACCGTTGGCATCTAGGGGACCCTCTGAAGGTGGGATAGTTAGGGTCTGTAGCGTTTCCTAGTTTTCGGTGGGATGCTTGTCAACTGATTTTGAAAACTTAGTTTCTCAGACCACAGTTTGGAAATTGCTGCTAAGAGGCATTATATGGTATATTATGAAAGGTATTTTCTGCAGTAACTTTTAATATACTCTCTAAAGTTTATGCATTGTAATTTGTTTCTGACAAAGATTTTTAATTGGTAAGAAGATTAGGAAGTTGATTCATACTTTGTTGTGTGATTCAAAAAAATATTTCTGAGCATGATTACTTTTCATTTTGGCCCATAATTTCTAACCCAAGTTTTATTCATATATAAGACTTTTAGAGTTTATCTTTACTTTTCTGTGAAATAGGAACCATAGTCTAGTCCTTGGGAATGCGTAAAGGGACCTCTCTACCTTCTGGTGAGGCTTAATGATTGATGTGGGATTCCACTCTCAAGTTGCTTTATTTAATTTCTGTATGTTGGGCTAGTACATAAACTGTTCTAAAGTGTGTATTTTAAAAAGTAGAAATTTTAGACCAGCTTCTGATCAGTGACTATTTTACATTTAATACATAATTTTAAAAATTAGGTATAGTAACAACAATTTACTACTAGCATTTGTTTTTCTTAAGTCTGATTGATCATTTTTTCCCAAATGGATACTGTTGTGTGAACCCTATTGTATATGTAACATACATTATGTATGTAACATACATTACATACATTTATTTCAGTCTCCAGTAAATATGTGTTTAATTATCTTGTTAAACTTTTTAGGGGGCAGTTACACTTCTGCAGTATGTTCTATTGAATATTTATAAATTGCTACTAAGATTACAACAAAAGCTACAAAATTGTTAATATAAATACTGGCACACCAGTTTTCTTACTTAAGATGTTTTTGCTGATAGATACCCCAAATAAAGAATTGATAGTGCTAGAGCCCTGTTGACTTTGTTTTAAAGTCCTAAAAATAAATCTATTAAAACCTAAACTATTCATAAGTATTTATACTGAGAAAAACCAAAAGACCTTAAAACGTGTGCCCCTAGCATACGTTACCCTTACGGTTTGTCGGTAGCGTGTCTGACCACGTGCAGCTACACAGAAAAGGGAGACACTGTTCAACTATGGTGACTCTTCTGCTTCTGTCTTTCAAAACGTCTTCTGTTACCCCACCTCTGTACGCTCCTGCCAAAGTCAGGGGCCTCATTTCCTGGTGTATGGGCATCCGTGTTACCAGGGTCTAGGTCTGAGCAGAACGATGTTCCTGGATCACTGTCAGACCTCCTCACTCAGTGCCCTCAGTCCTTCTAAGCCTCTGTGAGAAGCCACCGGCCTCAGTTTTAAGTCTGTAGTCTTAAATCCTCCCTCGTAAATCAAATTAGGCCATGTATTTTTTTTATGCTTTGAATATTGTGTAGCAAATGTTAAAGAACGTGAAGTTTTAAGCCTAGTGGTGCATGCAGAAATGCTTCACCACCAACTCTGGAGGAGAAAGCCCAGGTTTGTAGTGCCTTCCAACTTGGTCTTGTAAATTCTCCTACACGACTGCTTGCAAGCTTCCAATGTGAAGTCACTCGATGCTGAGTTGGGATGAGAGGCACACACTTCATTCGCCCTTGTGAGTTGATAAGAACTGGCTGTAGCTCACCACTACCAGATGAAATTGTTAAAACGCTGATCTCATTATCTCTGAAAAAACAGGAGTAATAATCTATAGCTAGATTTCCTCCAGAGTTGGTGTTTTCTGTAGTCAAGTTGTCCTTCAAAATCTATGGAATTCTTTCTTGCCACTGAATACATTAAAAGAATAAATGAAGATAAATTTTTATAAACAAATATCCAATAACCACTAGTAGGAGATTTAAGAATAGTAAGAAGGAAAACTTTGAAAAAAGCTAATGAGAAGCAAATTATTTTTGCTGATGTAAATCTGACATTGGTCATATAAATTGATAGAGCATTGTGTGTTTGTGGGATTGTAATTTTAAAACATTCCCATATATTTCCATGGACTTTGAAATTACATCCCCAGATAAATTGTGACATTTCCTTTCTGCATGTCGGTGCAATTTTACATTATGAAATTGTCATGTAGATTCATTACACCTATTTTCCAAACACAGATGACCATAACTCAAATACATACCTGTCATATACCAAAATCTAAACTGCATAAAAATATTCTATTACTAATGTTTATGCAGGCACATCGACAAGATACTTCACATCTTTATAACAAAGATTCTTTGCTTGGGGACTTCAGAATTTTTACTTTTGATACCTTTTTGGCTCAGGTGCCAAATTTTTGGTCCAAATTTGAGAGCATTTATGTAATCAGGCTACAATGAATAACAACCTCCAAAATTTCGGTAGCTTTCCAAAACATGTATTTCTCACTCACGGGGCATGTTGGCTACTGTCAGTTGTTAGGCGCTACGGCTTTTCAGTCTAGGGCCCAGGCTGAATGGGAAGGCCCTACCTGGATTCTGCCCATCTAGTGCAGATGCAAGAGAATTGATGGCCCTGTGCAATGAATCTAAAAGTGTTTAAGTGGATATGCTACTTATTTAGTCTGTTCACATTCTGTTGGTCACAGCAAGTTACGTGGCCAAGCCCAGTCACTGGGCAACAAGACTACCCTTCATATGGGGATCCAATACAAGTCATGGCCAAGGGTGTTGGAAAAACTAATTCTGAACAATAATACTCCAGGTACCACAAATATTTGCACACACGCCGAGTAGCCAAAGTATGTCAAAATAACATGAAAGGAAATATCCTGGTTTTTAAAAAAGTAAAATATAAACCTAGTTTAATAATAAATAATAGGTGTTAGAATATAAAGCTACTTAATAGGTTGGTTCAGAAATATAAAGCTACTTAATAGGTTGGTTCAGAATTCTTAGAAGGATCTTCATATTTCAGTTTTTGGAAAATAGATTTTCTCAAATATCAGTATTACCTGATTCTGTGGGAAATAAAGAAAATATGATGAGCTAATAGAAATGTTCCTAGATGAATTGATGGTGTGGTAATGGAAACAGCAGAGGGGAGACAGGAGTCAGGAAGAGTCCACACTCAGGACTGTGCTACTTTTTTGGCTGTTACTTCACTTTTTGGAGGCTCAGTTTACTTAGTTGTAAAGTGAAGAAGTTGTTTCACCAGCTTCCTGTATTTCTTACTATACACCTTTTATTCTAATGCCTTTTTATTGTCATCTGATTAACAAAGCATATTCTTAAGCATATTTTTATGATAGCTTAGCTCATTGTTTTTCTTAGAAGTATCACAGAGCAGTGGAATTCTAATTTTTCTTTATTCATATCCAACCCTATTCAAAAATGTATCTGAGATAAAGTAATAGACTACAATCCTCTTTGTTTTTAATCTTAGTATTCAAACCAATACTTTTCAGTTACTCTGAGATTTGCTGGTTTAAACATTATATATTAGAGTCATCTGGGAGTGCATTTAAAATGTAAATTTCTAGCCCCCAAGCCCCTAGAGATTTTGAGACTAGATAGAACCCAGAAAACTACATTTTTAACAGAGCACCCCAGGTGTCTAAACTAGTTTGAGCAGTACAAACCCCATAAATTATTTTGGTAATAATAAAACACCACATACTGGGATACTCTATACTTACTATGGTAATTTAAAATTAGTTGTTAATACCATGTTTCTCAATTATACATTCTTTATGTGGAGTTTGTATTTTGTCTTCCTGAACTAATTTTTTTTTATTACCACATAGTATATTGGACGTTCATATATAAATTTTAGAAATGCGGAAACCAAAATATTTTAATATCCCTTTGAACTGAAAGTGCTTTGATGGATAGATTTATCTCGGAATGAAACACCACAAAACTGGAACTGTCGGATGATTACATCCAGCCAGCCTTGCTGCTGCTTTCCTTGTTTCCTTACCATCTAAGCTCCGCAGCCTTAGTACAGCTTTTGAAACATACTTAGATGTCATTTCTCTACTTCAAACACACCAGAATAAAAACCAAAGCCCTTATCCTGGCTACGAATTGGATCTGACCTCCCTAACTGCTCCCCACCCCCACCCTCTGCAGCTTGCTCCTCGCTGAAATGTTCTCCTTATGTCTTCACGCCAGATCTCACGTTCTTCGGGTCTCTGCTCAAATATTGCCTACTCAGAGAGGCCCCTATTGACCATCCAAAATAAAATACAATCTTCCCTTCCATCCATCAATCCTAGCCTTTGTACTCGGCTTTATTTATTTATTTTTTACAGCACTTAGGACTGGTTGATGTATCATGTATTGATTTATAATTACCCCTTTATTTTTAGTTCTATAAGCACAATAATGCCTTCACGTAGTAGGCACTCAGTAAACACTTGTTGAACTTTTTTTTTTTTTTTTGAGATTATCCACAGCTTGGCTTGGCTTGGCTTTAGTATATAAAATAAGTAATGATTTTGGAGGCAGTTTTATTTTCTTTTAATTTCTCATCTATTTTGAAAGTCAATTTATTTCAGATTTATCATCCCTTTTGCAAACTCCATCTTTTTCTAGTCTATTTTTAAATTATGTGTGATACTTTATTTTGAATTATGGCAGTTTAAAGTTGATATTTTATTTCAACAAGTTTTAATTACTTAATTGAAATATGAAACTCCAAATATGAATTCAGTGTTGGTGAAAGGAACCAGATTTACATTCCCATAAAACGGAGTGCTTACCTTCATGTGACACATATATGGGGTAGGTATACGATTTTCTCTGAAACTAGAAATCTTGATTAAAAACAGAGCTGAGGGATAATTTACTCCTCAGCACCCTGTGGTACAGGCCCTCTAAAACCAGCATGTGTACTGGTAGAGGCTTTAGTGCTGCACGGATGTGCCTGACTGGGACCGAACTGAGGTTATGTGGACAATAGATCCAGCACACTTTGAAAACTAAAGGGGAAAAGTAGCTGTTACCATGTTCACATTTTTAGTAAAATCCAACCACATTAAAACTGCACTTATTCGGACATTTTCTCCTCCCTGGCCTCGACTCCTCCGCTTGTTACTTACTACCTGGGCTGCTGCTTAGAAATGTCCTGTGAGCCAAGGTAATGTCAGATGCAACGATTTGGGTCACCTCACAGGTAAGGAACTGGGACCAGCCGAGGTGTTAGCTGAGGCCAGGGGAATTTGGGACGGGTAGTGGAAGGAGGTAGTCAGGAATACCAGCTCCGATCAGGTGACTAGTTACAGAAACAAGGACTGATTGCCATGAGTATTTTCCTCATTTTGTTATGAATGTGTGTATAGGAAATCTCTCTTGTTTTCTTCCCTCTCTTACCTCGTTATCATGTAAGGCAGATATATTGCCATATAGTATTTAAGTATTCTTAACTTTACATCACAGTATGTATGTTAAGGGACATCAAGAAGAGTAAATATCATCTAAGAACTTTTTGCGTCCTCTTCTGGGGAAAGTGTTAGTGTGGTTTTGGGTTGTGTGCAGAAAGTTGTATCACGTTAGGTGGAATTATAACCCTCTTATTCTCTTTATCTGGAGATTAATAATGGAGATTATTTGCAGGTTAATGACATGGATTCAGGAGATGTGTACAGATGCCACGTTCACAAGGGGCGCACTTCAGATGGTTAACTTCATGTGTCAACTTGGCACCACAGGGTGCTGAGATACCTGGTCAAACACTATTCTGGGTCTGGGTGATACTATTTAAATTGGTGGACTTCATGTAAAAGACAATGCCATCCCTGATGTAGGCAGGCCTTATCCAAACAGTTGAAGCCTGAATAGAGCAACATGCTTGGCCTTTCTGCAGCCGGCGAGAATTTTCCAGCAGACTGTGCTCACACTTCATCTGCAACAGTGGCTCCTTCTGGTCCTATCGCAGACCGCCTTTGGACTCAGACTGGAAGGTTGGTTTTCCTGGTCTCCAGCCTGTCAGCTTACCCTGAAGATTTTGGATTTTCCAACCTCCGTAATCCCAGGAGCCAATTCCTTATAATATTGTACCATTAAACATATACATATACATGCATACATACGCATCCTATTGGTTCTGTTTCTCTGGACAACCCTAATACACTTCTGAACAAGGCCAAAAATGTTTGTGACCGACAAATTGTAGAGAAGGAAATAAAGGAATTTTATTACCTGGACCTGGAACGTCAAAGCTAGCGGCAGTTTACACGACATACACTTCATTGGAAAGGTCTAGTCACCCACTGGGCTCTAAGTGTCCGGACTTTTCTATCAATATCTTGTTGCCTACGTCACAAACACCTGCTTTGTTTCCTAATGAATATCACTTCTATAAAACTTTTGCTTTTTTATGAACTTGAGACCCAGAATGTTTCAATTAAATACTTTATCAATGAAGGCAATTTTTGTAAACTCTTAGTTAACACTGATGCACAATGAAACTTATTTTCAACTTTATATATTACTAGTAATGGTAACAATGTTTGTTTTTCTTTTTTAAAGATTTTATGTATGGATTTTTAGAGGGGGAGGAAGAAAGGGAAACATGAATGTGTGGTTGCCTCTCGCGCCCCCTACTGGGGACCTGGCCCACAACCCAGGCATGTGCCCTGATTGGGAATTGAACCGGTAACCCTTTGGTTCACTGATTCAACCCTTGATTGAGCTGGTGCTCAATACACTGAGCTACACCAGCCAGGGCTGTTTTTCTTATAGTACCAAATATTTTTGTTGTTTTTGGTGCTACCTAATATCTGTAGCCTGACTACAAGCTAGTAAGAAAAATTAAAATCATATTTAAATATGTTGGCTACTATATTCACTAAGTCAATTACATATGAAATTGGGCCACAGAAAAATACAAAATTATGAGATATACTTTCAGAATCATTTTAGAAACTTCTGTGAGATATTGAGGCTCTATAGAACAGTTTACAAAACAACATGCAAGAAATGTAGAGCATAGCATTAGTAGGCTTCCTACAAGAAAAAAAAGCAACTTTGGAAGTTCCTTCAAGGACAAAAGATAATGGATGTTTTTATAGTTTGTTATAGAGATGTTTTTATAGTTTGCATCTGGACTAACTATTAGCATCATTAGTGGTAATGTATTCCAGAAGCCATTTAATATAATTATGCAGATAATTTTTTATTAAGAATGTGGAATTTCCAATAAATACATTTTTGGATGATCTTTTAATCTAAGAGTAGTTTCCCATAAAGGTCTATTACCTCTACAGTTAAAAACAATAGGGGAACTGTAGCAATCTTCCCTTCCGTAACTCACTTCTACCCTCCGTGACAGCATGGCTGCGACTGGAGAGCATTATGCTGAGTGAAATGAGCCAGGCGGTGAGGGACAAATACCATAGGATCTCACCTTTAACTGGAACCTAATCAACAAAACGAACAAATGAGCAAAAATAGAACTGGAGACTTGGAAATAAAGAACAAACTGACAGTGACCAGAGGAGGGGAGGAGGATAACGGGGGAAAGGGCAAACCAAGGAACATGAATACAGGACTCATGGGCATGGACCATGGTTGGGGGGATTGACTGTGGGAGTTGGTGGGGGGTGATGGGGCAGGGGAGAGCAATGGGGGAAAAGGCAGGACAGCTGTAACTGAACAACAATTTAAAAAATTGATACAACCTTTTTCCTTAAGTTGCTAAACTAAGATAGAAAAGAAAGCTTTCCACATACCCTTACGTTTTAGTTCTTAGAGGTGTGTAAAATATAAGCATTGCTATATTACAAGTACATTAATTACAGTAGACACTTATTTTTCTATTTAAAACTGTTTAAAATTAGTTTTTGCCTATCCAGCCACCTTTCAACCCCTCTTGAACCACCACCCTGGCTTTCTCTGGGGAACGGCCCCGCTCAGGCTGTCAGGGTGTGTGGTTTGGATGGAGCTGATGCCTTAGTTTTAAAGTTGGCATGTGAACCCAGGCCTGACCAGTCAGAGCACTGCAATCCTTGTCCACAGGGACACACGACCCCTGGTCATTTAAAGGGAAGGGCAGTGAGACTAGTTCTGGGTGCCGGTGGAACTCTTGCAGCCGGGGAACTGTGCAGTACCGAATACAAACCTAACGTGATCAAGCCAGCCGCTCTTGTCACCAGAGTGTGCTCACCTGCCAGGAGATGAGAGAGTCTGAGAGTGCTGAGGACGCCGTCGGCCCCTAGGTCCAGTTGTTGCTGAAGTTACAGGTTGCACAGTCCAGTGAGTTCCTTTTATGTTTCATTTGTTTGTTTTTTTTTTGTTTGTGTAAGCCTATTAGGTTCAGGTTCAGTTATTTGCAAATGAAAGAGTCCTACTAGTCATGTAAAACTTTTTTTTAAAGTTCTTACAAGCAACTAATGCACTCATGTCCTACAAAGGGCAGGTTCCCTTCATCTTTCCCATGTCCCCTCTCAGTAGCACCATCCTTCTTGTTCCTGCCAGGTCACGTCATCTCACTTTATTAAACAAGGCTAAAACGTTCTCTTATGTTGCCCTTTCTAGCTTTGAATTCTCCACCTAGGAATTCTAATTGAGTCAGTGTACACATAATATTCATGTGGTTTTGTTATGCTGGAAATTGGTATGCATTTGTATACTGGGATTATAAACTGTGGCGATTAGAAATAATACTGGTATCAGAGTAGCTCAGGGTTCCCCACACACTTAGCAACAGCTATGGTGTCATTTGGGTTGGTGGTTTGAAATTTTTCATTTAGTGTAAAGTACTTCATTGACATTTTACATATCTCAGAGAACCGTGAGTTGGACAGGAATGGCACCCCAAGAATTTTACTATGATGCAGAACTAGTAAGACTTCCTTTTGTGAATATTTTCTTATGACTTCACCTTAACAGGGCAAATATGCCAGACCTAAAGCATAGACCCAACTCGTATTCTTTTTTTTTTTTTCAGTTATTTATTGCATCGTAACCCTTCAAAATGTATGGCTTAAAACACTAATGGTTTATTATTTTCCACAATTCTGCACGTTGCTTGGTCAGTGCTGTTCTTGCCCAAGCTTACTCCTGACTGCATTCAGCTAGCTGGTTGGTTGGGCTGAGTTTCAGGGAGATTATTGCTTGAGGCACGTCTCTCCTTTTCCCTCGGTGATTCAATGAGTGCCAACATAAGAGTATTAAGGTCTCTTAAAGCTTAGCCTTGCAAGCCATGTTGTCCTTGCTATGGCCGCCTGTTCCCAAAGTGAGCACCAACCCAGCTTCTTACAAGGCAAAACTACAAAACAGTTTATTCTTGTATTACTATTTATTTATCATTGTATTATTTACTATTATGAACCTACTTTTGCCCACCTCTGTATAGAACTGGTTGATGGGGGCGGAAAACTACCCCTCAGCGAGAGGAGTGGCAAAATCTCATTGCGGGAATTGTGCAGGATGGCGGCTTTGTGGCCATCTTTGGAAACCATCTGCTTCACTGTTGTTTTCATTTATAATTGGAGAATAAAACTAGCATGACTTTTATTTCAAAATTCTCACGACACATACAGTAGAATTCTTCCTGAACCATTTAATACTTATAAAAGTACTCAAAGTGAAAAAGAAATGTTTTCATTGGAAGTAAATATTTCTGAAGTGGTGAGTATCAGGACACTTTGGCTTGTGGACGAAGGGGATGTTGTCTAGGCTTCGCTGCCATCGGCGGGGTGTCGTCCTGCCAACAGGAAGGTCACAGGCTCTATCTGCAGTCGGGGCACAGGCCAGCTGCGGGTGCGTGCAGGAGGCGGCCAGTCAGTGTTTCTCTCCCGCATTGACATTTCTCTCCCTCTCGTTCCCTCTCTCTAAAAATAAATACATTCTATTTTTTAAAGGCAAAACACAAATATTGTAGTTTCTATCGATTCTGCCTTTTACTCTCCTCTACGGATCTTTGCTTTTCGACAGCGCGGGTGGTGTGGCCGAGCCGTGCAGGCCTCGGAGCTGCTCCTCCTGACTGTGCTGCACCACAGTCACGAGAAGGGCGCCGTGTGTCCAGGGGCCTGTCGTCTGCATTTCAGACATTTAACGTTTTTCCTATAACCTGGTTTATTCACTTTTCTGTAACTTACACGGAGTTTTAAACCATTAAAAACTCCTCAGAATAAAAATGTGTATAAAAATATAAAGAAATTCATGGATGGGAAATACTGAATTCAGAATGGTGGTTACCGCTGGCGGGGGGCAGAGAGAAGTCACCAAGGAGCGTAAGGGAGGAGCAAATAACATTTGGCAATGCTTTATTTCTTACGGTGTGGTAGGAAGGCCGGTATTTGTTTTATTTTTCTTTAGATGAAATACTGCAAAATTACAAAGAGAATTTTATACCTGATTAAGATAACATTATAATGTATGGTACTTGAGACTGTTTCAGAAATAATTTTAATGGTTTCTAAAACGCTGCCTTACTATACAGATAATTCTGATAATTCAGTCCCCATACAAGACCATTTCATAATATCTTTTTTCTCTTCTTTCCAAATTAATGATAATGACAAGCACAGAGATAGGTAGCATCCAGCAGCTCCTCCACTATTCACATACATCTTCCAATTGGAGCCAGTAGTTTCTCCAGTCCACTCAGTTGCACGTGAGAGGATTTTTATGTGTTGCATTTTGTAAAATATGTCAGGGGTGAGGTGGGCTGGCGTGACTGTGTCTACATGCAGGAAAAGAAAAAATGCTTGCCCAAGGACTCCAGAAAACTTTAATTCCCTTGATGAATTAGAGCTAAATCTTATTCTGACAAATATTGCAGAAAATAGTTTCTCATTTTCCCTCAGGATCCCCCAAATATTATTTTCTAACAAACATTTTCAGGTGAAAAGTTATGTTTTGAATACTACTTAGGAAGCTTAAAAACCAAACCAAAACAACAACAACAACAAGGCCCACCGGTTAGCTTGACTTTAAACGGGAAGTGGAGAATAGAACCCATGTAAGGCCAATCTGTGGTAAACAGAAGAAGAGAAGTTATATGGAAGTCAGCTCATGTTCTGTCTGTTAAGCCAGGCAGTCTCAGTTACTTTATACTATATTCAAGAGAATATTGACATATTTGTATTCTATTGGCCTCTGTTCTCACTGCCTTCCCTGTTTTCCTAACTCAAAATAAGCCGATGTATACCATTCCGATCTTTGAAGGCTAGATGTACTAAAGAGTGGTTTTTGCACTTTAATTGGGAAGTAACAGTCATATAAACAAATATCCCCCAAATTAAACCTTCATAGTTTTACTTGACATGTTAAGCAAGGAAAGTTTAGTTTGTGTCTAAATTTCTTTAAAGTAGACTCCTCCCTCTAGCCCCCTTAGAAGCAAATAAAGAAAGACTGGGGCAAAACGGTGCGGTGGAGGGCAGGGTGATAGGCAGGCCGGCCTCTCTGGGGAAGTTACAAGAGGCCTGGCCCAGGACCTCTGACGGTCTCTTGGCGCTGTGGACAGTGCCTACTTCGCATGAAAAATGTGTTGCCTCTGATTCGGTTCATTTTTTCTTTCTTCCTATTTTCTCCATCTTTGTTACAGAAACACCACTGAGGAAAGGGCCTCCTAGCACATGATGGGTACTTAGTGACAATTTCCTGAATTGAAATTAAACTGATTTTTACTTGGGTCAGCCTTACAGCTAGGCTCAAAAAGTGACAAACATGGAAAACCTGCTATCACGAGGGCTGTAAGGGACTCTGTGTGCGTGGCAGACAGAGACAGAGACAGACAGACAGACACGACCTAGTGAACCTAGCACATCTGACGTTGAGTGCAGTTTCTGCAGCGCTCCTTTTGTTCTCGTCTCTATTCCTGTCCAGATGTACTCGTGGTCCCCCCGTTTTTCACATCTTCCGTTTGGCCCCTACAGCCATGGGGGCAGCATCGCCCGCCTTTCTTTCCCAGACCGCTCTGCCCACTCAGTCAGGGCTCCCCCTCCCCTGCTGACCTCGCAGCCTTCGTCCTCTCCAACCTATCGGAGCACTGCGCCAACTCCCTTCCTGAAGCAGGATTTCCACAGATCACTCCTCTACAATGGCTCCTAGTTGCCCTTTGAATCTAATTAAAACTTCTTGAAGATCCTCACCAATTAGCTCTGCACACTGCTCCCTCAGTAACCTTCTCGTGCTGGCGGCGGCTGTGTTCTCCGACCCAGTGGACCAAACCTGCTCACCCCCTGCCTTTTCCTGCTTCCCTGCCTCATACTGTGCCCGACGCCTGCTACCTAGAGTGCCCACTCCACTTCCTTCTTCCTGCCAAAGCGCACCCCACCTGAAGAAGGAGAAGGAGAAGGAGGAGAAGAAGGAAAGGAAAGGAAAAGAAAAAAAGAAAGAAAAAGCTAAATTACCTTTCTCTTCTAAGTTTGATTATTCCAACTAAGAACTCCAATGAATTAAACTTGCGCCTGTCCTTTCGGAAAGGCGTGTGAGTTCCTGTCCCCTGCATTATCACGGGCCCTGCTGCGGGGAGCAAAGCCCACACGTCTTGGGTCAAGGGGCTCCGGGCATTTGGCAGAAGTCTTGCTGTCCTTGTGCTAGTGGTTTGGCTTTTCCTATAAACAGGTGAAGGTGCATCTAGTGTGGAGTCCTTGGCTCCTGCCCGACAGTCAAGCTCGGAGGCCGTCCAGGTGCTGACCTCAGTCTTCCTCCCCGAGACAGCGGAGCAGGGGAAGCCTCTGGGACCTCCTGGTGGCCAGGAGGCAACCACCCCGGGGGAACGCCGCTGGGCTGCCAGAGGAGCCGACTGCAGGCCGTGAGGCATCCCGGGCCCGGCCACCTCCTTGTCCGCATGGGTCGCGTGGTCCCGCGATGCTGGGGCCACGCGGCTCGCTCGGTGGCTCCAGCCCCTGACTGCCTTTCGCCTCCCTAGGAGACTCCTGGGAAGAAAAAGTGTTTGTAAAACTTAAACTGGCACAGCCCCCGCCGCCCCGCCTCGCCTCGCCAGCCAGAAGACGAGGGAAGTCCGCCTTGGAGCGGCCCGGGCGCACTCTTCCCCGCCTGCATTTCCGGCTCCCCGCGCGCCTTCGGGGCGCCCGCGCGGGCACTCACACGCAGCTGCCCCTATCCTCGCCAGGGCCCCCGGCTTCAGCACTGCGGGAAAACGCCCAGAACCCGCTCCCCCACCCCCACCCCCACCCCCGCACTCGTCTAGGCGCCTCCCGGGGACCTCCCAGAGCAAGCAAAGGGAGGGACTGACCAGGACCACTCCTCCCGCGCCGGAGTGGCGCAGGGGTCCGCAAGCCGGTGGAAGGGGCCTCAGGGTGTTGGAAGGACGCTCTGAGTGGGATAGGACCCCCTGAGTGGTGGAGGGTACCCCAAAGTGGGCTCCAGCTTCTGCCACAGCGCCCCTCCGGGCAACTCTGGGTGTCACCGAGCTGCTGTTGGATCCAAACTGTATTTGCAAGCCCAGACACTGGACATGGCCCTCAATCCCTGGAGCTCTCCACAGGTTGGAGTCCTGGATCGATTCACGATAAGCTGCTGGTGGTTAGTGCTGTTGTTGCTGCTGTTGCTTTATGTGGGTGATGGGTTTTAATTGTATGGCCCCATTAATTCCTTCTTGACTAATTCGGGCTGCTATAAATGACACCCAGAGTAGGACGCTATAAACGTCAAGAGGTTGTAAGATGTTAAAGGAATGGAGTGGTTCGCAGGAGCACTGGGCTAGCCCTCGCAACACAGTGGCGCTACCATCGCGGCAATTACTGGGGTGGGCGCAGGAGGCCCTAATGATAGCTTTAGCTACAAGCCAGGGTCTGAACACCCTAAATGCAAAATATCCTGTGCAAGTGGCAGCCCTGATTTAAAGCTAATCAGAATCTGTGGTGCCTTTCCTGGATACTGCAATTGAGATGGCTGTACGTGCCCTTCTCTTTCCCCACGCTGGTAGACATAAGGCGGCATCATTATTTTTAGGTTGAAAACATTTCTTGCTGGACAGTCACAGCAGAGGCCGCCACTGGAGCTGGCAACAACAGCACTCCACATTGGACTTGCCCTTCGTGTGCTTTCATGTACATTATTGCATTTGAGCTTTACTTAAATCCCGTTGTGAGAAAAGAAGTGGTATTATCCACATTCTGCACAGGAAGAAACTGAGACTTGGAGGAGTCAGCTGACTCCCTCCAGGGTGCTCACACATAAGTGCAGGGCTGGTACACAAATGTAGGTGTTCTGATTGCAGGCCCGTTTCCAGTTCCATTGCGACTGCGGGGTGCCACCTGTGCTTCCTGTTCTTTTCTCCCTCCTTGGCGTGGTAGGTAGGATAAAGGTAGGGGGAGAAATGATTCATGTGAAAATGCCTATAGTGGCCTATAGTGTGGGAAAAGGACTAATTAACCAGGCACTGAAGGAAGCAAAGTTCAGCTCCATGTGCTCAATTGATACTTTGGGCAGATGTTGGGGGAGGGGATATATATATATTTTATTTTGGAAAGTTCTTCCATAGATACACCTCTGTTCAAATGGCAGCTAGAAACTCAGTTCTGAACCTTGAAACTGAACAGGAAGAAGTCACGGGCGGAACCTGGGCTGAATTAAAATCGCATTCACTAGGCTCCCTTTCTCCTGATGAAGCATTCTATCTGATAGGAAGCGTTGTTTCTAACCTGCTATTCTCGTCTGAAAAGCTGGGCTGCTCCGAGAGACTGAAGACTTACCTATCATAGTCCAAACATGTAGGAACCAAGGACTGGGGAGCTGTTCTTTCCTCTTACCTTTGTTTGGGAACTTTTCTGGTATAGAATGTATGGTCTTTCCAGTCAAAGCTCTTCAAATCTCTATTCAGAAACCACTTGGGCCTGGATGTTTAAAAACCTTTTTGTGAGTCATGTGCATAGAGTCACCTTCATACGTATTTGTCTAGGAGGAGTTAAGGGGGGGAAATGTACAGTAAGGAGAGAGAGGGAGGGAGGAGGGAGCAGGAGAATTGGATCTGAAACAAAACATTTGAACAGATTAGGCTGTAAAATCAAGAGTAATTCTGAGTAGACGCCACTGTGGGGCGCCAAAGTTCTACTCGGCTTAGGCCCGCGGCCGCTTTGGGTGCCGGGACAGAAGTCCTCGGGAACAGATGTACTGGGGGAAAAAGGGGGGAGGAAAGAGGGAAGGGAAAGGAAAGGAGGGGTGGGGCTGGGGTGTTCTTTATTCTCCAGTTAAAGTCGCCTGGGAGACTTTGTTACATAACAAGTCTGTGCGTGGAGGAAGGAAGAAGACTTTGTAAGAAGGAAAGGAGGGTTTGAGTGGGGGAAAGCTCTTAGAAGAAAAGCTCCGACCACTGAGCTGACCAAGGAGCATAGATGCTCCTCTTGGCTTCTGAAATTCTTGGGCTTCTCAGACTGGGGCCCTGAACTCTTTTAAGGGGGACATGCGAGGAGGGGAGATGGATTTGGAGAGGACCTGCTCCCCACAAGCACACCAGCTACCCCACCCAACCCCCCCGGTCCCTACCCCTATTTGGGGGCCACTGCCTCTGGGAAGCCGGGCTTTTTCTCCTCCTGGGCGCCGCCGGGTCGCCCCATCCCATCTGCAGCCCTGGAGGAATCCTCAGGCGGGTAAAGGGCGGCCTCCCCTAGATACCAGCGCCCTGGATGCTCAGCCCTCAGCTGCCAGGAGGAGCTGATTTCATCCCTGAGCGGCTTTCCGGGCGGGCGGCGAAGGACGGAGGGCGGGGGCCGGCGGGGCCGGGGGCGGGGGTTGGTAGGGTGCGGGAGGCGGGAGGCGTGGGTCGCGACCCGGGAGGCCCATCGCCCCGGCCCCACCAGGGTTTATTACATCCCAGCCACCGGCAAAGGTTAGGAACGTGCATTTAGAGACGGGATAATCCGAGTTTAAATATTAGCAGTAAAAGCAAAACCGGTGGAATATTTACCTAGAAACTGAGCAGATCGCCTTTTGCCAGGGGAGAAGAGCGCAGAGGAGGCCAGGCGCCCTGGCTAGGCGCTTCCCCGAGGCAACGCCAAGACCCACCTCCGGAGCTTCCTCGGGTTGTGCTTAAGGGTGGAGGGCCTCGGACCCCTCGCTTGGCCAAGTCGGTCGGAGTGTGCAGGGCGCAGTTCAAATCTTCTGCTTTGTCATATTCTCCTTTTTAAGGGCCTCCCCGACCAACACAAAAGGTGGCGGAAAGTACGTTGGATCAATAGCAAAGATTGTTATTTAGATAACGAATTAATCTCCCTGTTATAATACTTTTTTATAGTGAACTTTGCACCCCTTCCATAAGAAAAAGGAATTTAAAGGAAAAAAAAGTCTCAAACAGGATTAAGGTTTTAATTACAATTCCCTATCGAAATAGTATGTTTGATGAGCTGATCTTATCAATTAATAGTAACATTAAAGCTCAAGAAACAGATTCACAGAAAATATGCTTAAGGGCGTTACAAAAAAAAAAAAAAGTAATCGCACCCGGGGAACTAGCGGGGCAGCGGGCCAGCGACGCGGCATCCGAGCAGGTTTCGAATCTGCGTCTGTCGGACTTGGCCAGTGCAGGGCGTGCGTCTGCGGCCCAGGCTGGGCGTGGGGGTGGTGGCCCGGAGCTGGGAGACGCAGCCGCGCGGGTGGGAGGGAAATAAATAACAGGCTCCTCTTCCAAGCCCAGGCCCACATCAAAGTTGGGGCCCCACGAGGGCCGTGCAGTTCACTGCGTTTGGGTCAGCGTTATATTCCAGGGGCAAGTAAAGTAATTTGAACATGCACCAACAGTTTTCCATAAAATACGAGTTAAAAGAAGTAATAGAACTAATCACTGTCTCCTCAAATCAAGTAGAAAACATTTCAATGCACTAATTAGAGTAATTAGAATAATAAGCCTCTGCCTATATGTGGTAAGACAATGTGTACAAACAACTTTATTTAATGTATACTGGTAATCAGCGATGCGTGCCTGCTTGAATGCTTAGCGCAATAAAACTACCCTCCGTCCGCCCAAACAATCAAATACAAATTAGTTTAATGATTGTGCCTGCTGAATGTCTTAGAAATCCACAGGCAGAGGCGAGTAAATAGAAGCATCCTTGTTTGCGTGCGTCGCTGCCCCGGTTGGCCGCGGGGCCCGGTGAGTGGCCGCGGGCAGGCGCGGCGGGAGTGAGCAGGAGGCCTGGCGCGCCGGGCGGAGGCCGGGCCCAACGCCAGCACAGACCTGCGCCCGGGCAGAGCCCCTGCTTCTGCCCCTGGCCGCCTGCCCACCCTCCTCCGCCAGCTTCCCGCCTTGGTAGCCCAGACGCACAGCCCAGTCCCCAAGAGCCCCTGCCCCACGCTGGGCCTCACCTCCTCCGGAGGCAAGAGACCGCCTTAGAACTCTTCTTAACCCTGCGAAGGTTATAAGAATTGATTTCCTCCCACCAGGCACTCTTCTCAGGAGCCTTGGACGGATAGAGGGGTGGGAGAGTGTCTGTCCACACTGCTAGTGCCCAGGCTGCTGGGAACCCTAGGCCTCGGGTGCTGGGGCGCGGTCCCTCCCTGCTTGCTGCCCTCGCCTCTGACTTGGCGTGGTGGGGTGTTCAGAGGGGCTCCCAGGTTCCCTTCACTGGGGAACTGGCTTTCTTCCAGTGTAGACATAAGAGCGATTTTAGGCCCAGCAGGGAGGGGTCGGTTGCCCAGGGTTTCGAGGTTCGTCATCCTCCACGCTTCAGCGCGTGGAGAGTAGGTTCCTCTCCTCTGGAGGCAGGACGCAGAGGTCAGGAGTGGCCAGAAGTTTGATGGGTGTGAGCTGAAGGAAACACGCTTCAGAACTTCGCTTTCTAGCTCTGGCTCCTTGGCCCTCCCCAACCTCTACCCCTAACCCCTACCCCCAAACTAACAATCAGAAAAAGGCCAAATTACACCACAGGTAGCGGATCCTTTTCCTTCCGTTTTCCTGCAGTTGCCTCCTTTACCCTCTTGTACCTTCTCCCATAGTTGCCTCTCTCATGCAGAAAGCAACGTCCCGGGCCTAACTTTGCAATCAAAGGGTAGAGCCACTCAGGCAGAAAAATAGGAGATTCAGTCGCCCCTGGACTTTCGACCCTCAGTCACCTCTGAGCGCATCTCTGCCCTAGTCACCCGAGCCCCCAGCGAGGACCCACCAACTCACCGAGACTTCCCCAGGGGCGGCGGCCATGCCCATGGTATCTGTCCTCTTTCAAATCACCACCTCTACCCTCAGTCTCGAGTGGGCGAACCCACCGCTCGTCCACGCCCCCCCCCCCCCCCCCCGCCAGCTCCGGGGTCTCCCTGGAGAGGGAAAGTGACGGAATGGCCCCAGATGTCGGGGCTGTCCAACTTCCCCCTAAGAATCAGGGCTTGCTAGCCGCGGAGCGGCGGAGAACCCAGAATCCGCGTTCTTGGCAGACAGTCAGGGGCTGTTCAGCGTCCCGCCCCGCTCCGCTCCCCTTCCTGCGAGGCCGGCGGGAAGGCCTGGGCCTTCCTTTCCGCGGCTGGGGCTTCCCTGAGGTTGGGGGCGCACGGCCAGGCTGGGGTGCCTCTTTTGCGCCCTAGCGCTGAGCAGGTGCCGCCGGCAGCACACTCGCCCACCTGGGCCAGGGGATTCACCAACTTCGAAGGGATATTTTGTTAGGGAAGCAAACAAGCAAAAAGTTAGCGATGCCAAGTCATTCTCTTCAGAATCATGTGCTGTGGAACATAAAAATTCCGCTGGCGGAATGAGATTTCTTAATAGGAGGAGGGCAAGAACTCCCAACACTTTTCACACGGATTTGCCTGGACCCAGTGATTTACAATGGCTAATTTGTGTTACAAACCCTCAAGGAACTTTTTCTTTTTCCTACTCTCTGGCCAAACTCGCCATGTTCTTTTGTGTGTGACATTTTTTTTTTCTTTTTTAAACAACAAACCCAGAAGCAACGTTGGTGAGAGGAAAAATATATGCCCCAAACCAAAGAGGACGCAGCTGCAACTTTACCGTACTCTACAGCGAGGTTTCTATCGCCGCCGTTCTGCACACCGAGAGTTCATCGCACACGATTTATAATAACCAAAATCTCCTTCATATTGCTCAGATGGGTTTCTGAAGCCCCCCTTTCTAAAATTAGTGACGAGTGAATCTTTGTGGGGCATTTATTTCCTTCTTTTCTTCTAGATGACAGCTCCCCAGACTGAGAGCAGAGAGCTGTCTGCCGCTAGCTACAGACCACTCCACAGCCCAGGCTCGCACGCAGGAACTGCGTATGGAAGTCCCCCCGCCCCCCAAATCCCAGACAAAGAGCTATAAAAACTCAGAAAGACGTGGAAGGAATAAACTTTAAGATATAGATGCACTTTTACTGGTGTATTAAATAACATTTCAGACATTTTTAAAAAGGAATACATCTTGATGTTATCAACAACCAGAATTCTAGGAACAATAAGAGAGGCCAGGGTGGTTTTGATGGGGTACGATATTGTTTCTAAAACCTCTAACGGCTACGCCAAGCAGAGTTGTTATTAGGGTAAAGGGAAAGTACTACATATAAAGTTAATTAACTTTTTTCTTTAAAAAAAAAGAAACAAATTTCCTAGCTTCCCACCAAGTACAAGAACAATGTGAAAATATTCTGATTCTTTATCTCCATAACTAAGCAAAGCCTTAAAGAAAATTACAAAAGCCATTTTCTGGCACTCCTGTACCCACATCTAGATAAGAGGGCATTGAAATAACTCTGGCCCAAGTTCTACAAAGGTGGACAAGTTTATTCTGCTTTGCTACCTGCCACTTTGGAATTATTTCCCATCCTGAATCAAGCGGTGGGGCCAGGAACCAGCAGCCCTGGGTCTCCCACCACCAACTGCCCCTGTTAATAGATTATGCATCACTGAAAAAGTAAACTTTCCTGAAAAGGAAAAATGTTTGCATAAAATTTAGCTGTACATCTCACTTAGTCTTATTGTCAAGTTTCATTTCTAGTACTTAAAGATGCATCTTTTTCTTTCATTTTAAGTGGACACTGTCCCTTTTGCCTCACTGAACTATACAAGCAGACCCAAAGAAACACTTTTACCTTTGACCCTCACTTCACCATCCTTCTGACTTTTTCAGTACAAGCTCCATTTTTGCCTCATTCTTTAACTTGTCTGGGAATTCAATAGAATCTAGAACAGAGTTGTACAAACTGATTGAAAAATCAACAAAGACAAATCACAGAGACCACTGATAAAAAGATAATTTCTCTCACCCAGCAGTCCAGCACTCCTGAGCCGCTTCCAAAGTAAGGCAAATGAAAGGCAAATTAATGCAACATATACACCTACTTGTGCAGGTAACCAGTGCACTCATATGCCATTCCCCCCACTGTCACTGATGTATCACTTTATTAGTTGCCTTTGGAGAAAAAAGTAGAAAGATGAGTGCCTTTATTAAAGCCATTTTACCAGAAAAATTTGCCAGCCAGTATGTGGCTCCCACTGGCAGGAGCAGGAGGGCAAGGAGGGGAGTGCTTTTGTTGCTGCATCTGAAATGTAAAGGAGGTAACTTCGTGGGAACCGAGGGTGTTTAGAAGTGCCAAGCATAATATTATTCGTGGCCATTCCCTTCATCTGACCTTCGCATAACTCTCCCACAAGATCCTTTCTCCCTCATCTTACACCATAAATTTAAAAAGTGACATATTTTGAGGAAACACAGAAGCTCTTTCGGGATGGCTGTCTTCTGCATTATTGTCTTTAGGGAAAAGAAAGGGTTTGTCATTGTGTCTAGCCCACATGTTAAGGATGACTTCCTCCAAATTTCTCCCAGTGGCAGCGACAGAGTTTTTCACCTTGGCATGTAATACATTCCCCCAAATGGCATCGAAACTGCCTGAGTCGCATTAGAACTGAACAGCAAGCATGGGTCAAAACCATGGTGCGTCCATTTAACACGTGATGGTTTCCAGTCAGTAGCCCCTGTGGCTAAGAACAAAAACGCCTTCTCAAGGTCCACTAAAATGCCCTGCAGAGGGCAGATGCTGCTTGTTTTCTGCCTACAATGGAGGAGGATATTGACCCAGAACTCAAATCTATACCCAGCTTAAACATTTTACCCATCAGCATGTCTGCGGTCACAAAACACTTCTTCTTTCTGTCACTTCGAGTTCAGGCTATTGATAAGATCATTTGGCTGAATCTGTTTGGGACCTGTGTAATATTGACTAGGAGTTAGAAAAGATGATCAGGTGTAATAAGCCCAAAAACTACCTTTCAAAATAAACATTTATACTAAAATCAATGTTCCAAGGAGGACTTTAAGTACATCAGCAAACTTGTAAACCAAACCAGCACTGTTTGGATTTCTCACTAACCTTAAAACTGATTTTGATAAGTGTAATGCTCATCTCTGACTATCAGAAACAATCTGTTATTCGCACCACAGTCTTGAGGGCTCAGTACGTTTTTTTCTTGTTTTAGAGGCTGTTTGCTTGCCTGATGAGAAACAGACAGTATTGTATAAACCACTGCAAAATCCATCTTTTCCTGTAAACCTAACAGGAATAATATATAGGACCTACCTAACCACTTGATAAACACACACACACTGCATTTTGTCAGAGTTTTTCTTTGTTGAAAGATATTTGTAAATTACTAAAAAGAATAAATTCCTTAACTAAGCCTTGCTTTTCTGTAGACCCCAAATTATGTAAGGAGATGTGGGTAAAGATTAAAGCCCATCTAGTTCCATTGATAGTCTCCAAAAAAGTGAAATCGGATAAGGTACAGCTAACCTGGAGAGAAGATGCAGGGATATCTGCATATATTTAGAGGGCACAAACATCTCTTTGTCAGACCATGAAATGGCAAACAAATTGAAGCTCAAACCCAATGACCATTTCAATTTAATGCTTTAGGCATACTAGCTGAATGGTTTGGGATTGATTTTTTTTTCCAAATAAAAGTGAATCAGAACAGTAATCTCACTTTAAAAAAAAAAAAAGCCTCTGAAAGTTATCAATGTGAAACCTAGCAGTATATGCATAAGATTTATTCCAAAACTTCATGAAGTATAAAGGAAGGGAAGTACTTTACATACAACTCAACTCAGTCAGTATAAGGTCTAGGGTTTTCCCCTCTCAAAACTTGGCACTATTTTAAAATAACATAAAGATATTTCAATAATTAGAACAAACTATGAAGGTATTGTGCATTTCTGTTTTATGTAGATAATAAAATATTACTTTAACATAAATATATAAGGATCTCTGTGTTTTTATTTTCCCCACAAGCACAACCAAATGTACCAAAACAAAGTATTTTTAAAGAGACCAAACAAAAAAATTACATCCCATATAGATTTTGCTCACCTACTCATTTAAAGCTACAGAAAAACAATTTTCAGAACCTTTTTGCTTTAAAAGAAATAAATATACATTGAGGCAGGCCACTTAAAAATGATATGAAAATATTTCCCTGGGTAGCATTAAAAAAAAGAAAAATAGACAAAGAAACATTTAAACTATTTCTGCATTTCAAAAGACAGATATTAAACATATATACATAGTGGTAAGGTTCAGTGGTAACTTTCATTTTAATAAACCTCTGAGAGTTAGAGGAGCTATGGACACATCCCCTGAACTCCAGCTTCTAACCTTACCCACTTGGTAATAAGAATCTGAAAATTCATTTCCTCCCCTTACCCTTGGCTATTTGCCCTGCTCTGGATTGCTTCACTAAAGGCCCGTCCCCACACCTCAGGAACAAGCAGCGTGATGCACCCCAAGCAGCTCCGTGCCCGTCTCCTTGTGACACTCACTGGGGGAAATGAAATACAGGCAAGTAAATATGCCCATTAGAAGTCATCATTTATCTTGCAAAAACATTGAAAATGAAACAATCACTGGTGTTTGAAAAGACAATATAAAGCATATTTCCTAAAACCTTAACTACTGAGTGCAATGCTAATCTGATGCTGAACCATAATTTTATGGTGTTGAGATTTAATTTTTTAAATAAAAATTTACCTAACACTAACCAGAAAAAAGCCCCGATCTTTTAAGATTAATAAAAAGTGTTTTCCCTTTTAATTGCCCTTTTGTGCTGATTATTTTTAAATATTTTAACTGATCACAGTTTAATGGCATTTATTTTCAATACAGTTTCAGGTATTTTCACCTATATTTCCCAGTAGATTCTTTTGTTATGGGAATTAACCATTTTCCATCAAGATAAGGTCAAAAAATGCACTTAAAACTATTAACAAAGGGAGAACAGGAAGGATTGAAAATAGCATATTTCCCCATTTCATTTGGCTTCCTTAATGAAAGAGGGGAGAGATGTCCAAGTCAAACTGGTATTTTCTGTAATAAATGATTGGAGAAGAGGGTGTGGGACCTTAAATATAATTTGATAAACAAATGAGCTAGTGAAAACAAAACCAGTCTAGAGTGGAAATCTCTGTATGCATGTGGGTATCTGTGTGCTAAGAAACACAGTCTAGGCATACACCATTAAGTTCCCAGATCATTTTCTTTATATTTTTTCTCTTAAAGAAGCTATTACAGGAACAAAGTTTAACTGCTGCTGTCAGCACAAATAATTCCTCCTAAATGAAGTTATTAAAATTGAAGGCAGAGAACTATACAGGGGGTGTCTGAAGACATATATTTCCCTAGTTTTCTTCACTTTCTTTCTGTTGGACAACTCTGAAAATGTATTTAACCTCCACATAGCCTCTGAGCTCTTTCACAATGGGCCCGCTTGATAAAATGAAGCAATCAGTTACTCATTTTCGATTTTTTCTTTTTCTCCCCTCTGCAAGCTCCCCCAGAAACACTGCCTGAAAATGAAGTTTACTTTGTGTCTGGTAACAAAAACCAGTGCTTGACTCTCGTTTTTATATTCCAAACTGGATTCTCACCTTGGTTACAGAGGGTAGACCATGCACATTTCCTGAAAGCAGAGAATTAATTATTTTGCATGAAGCCAATCATTTTGCTTTGGTAAAAGGAGCAAATAAAAGTTATACCAATGGAAGGGAGGAGAGGGCTTTGGAGATAACCGAAGTTCACAAACAGTAAGCAGAACAAGTGGCCTCACAAGACCGTTAGAAATGGAAAGTGGCCAAGAGCTGGCTTCAACCCTCTCCTCTGAAAAAAACAAAACAAAACACAAATCCCGGCAATTTCAAAATTAACGGTGGGAGGAAAAAAATGCGTTCATGAATTTGTTCATGTAAACTTCAATTTTCTTGCAGTGCAAATTTATGTGGTTAAGATTTTGCCTACATCAAAGAACTTGTGTATTTTTTCCTCTTTCCTGATGGGGATCCCATTAAGGAAACACAGCAGCGTGTGCCAACTCCGAGCATTAGGAAGCTGTGTTTTGTGTTTATCACGGCTTGGTGGAATTTTTTTTTTTTGGTAATTTATTTAGTTTTGCCAAGTATTTATCTCAGTTCTCCCTCTCTCTCTCTTTCTCTCACACACGCACACACTCTCTCTTGCATTCTCTCCTCATTCTATGAGACACTCCACTCCATTGCCTGGGTACTAGCCTGTAAAGGTCAAAACACATCATTACACCTGCTACCGTTTGAAGGATAGTCCAGTGCCTTAGTTGCTTTTCTTATGTTTTTCTTTTTAAGGGACGGGGAAATAATAATTAAAAATAAAAGAACAATCAGAAGTTAGAGAGGGAACAAGGGTGCCCGGAAAGGGCGGTGGACGGAAGGGGAGGGGGAGCCTCACGCTCTGCCCCTCCCCCCGCTCGAGTTCACTGGACGGGCGTCTGCACCCCGTGGTGTGGTGGCGTGTCCCTACTCCCCCCGTACACATCCTCGGCGCCTGGCAGAGTCCCTCCGGGAGGGGTCATCCTTTTCTCTTTCTGTCTCCTGTTACAAAACCAAACTCTCACCACCTCCTTCTCCAGCTGTAAGCTGTCCGCGAGAGAGGTGATCTCCTGGGCCGAGGGCTTGGGGCATTTGAGGAAATGGCTCTCCAGAGCCCCCTTGACGCTCACCTCGATGGAGGTCCGCTTTTTCCGCTTGCGCCCCTGCGCCGCGATCTTGTCTATGCTGGTGGGGCTGCCCGAGGACGAGTCCGCCTCCTCCAACCACTTGTTCAACAAAGGCTTCAGCTTGCACATGTTCTTGAAGCTCAGCTGCAGGGCCTCGAACCTGCAGATAGTGGTCTGCGAGAACACGTTGCCATACAGGGTGCCCAGCGCCAGCCCCACGTCCGCTTGGGTAAATCCCAATTTGATCCGCCGCTGCTTGAACTGCTTGGCGAACTGCTCCAGGTCATCCGAGGTCGGCGTGTCCTCGTCGGAGTGCGGGTCGTGGTGCGCGCCGGGGTGGCCTGGTGGGCCCTGCGGGGGCGGCGGCGGTGGCGGCTGCTGGTGCGGATGCGAGTGCGGGTGCGGGTGGTGGTCTGCGTGGTGTGGCTCCTCGTGCGCGTCCCGCAGGCCGTGGTGGTGCAGCCCCGCCGGCTGCCCGCCGGCGCCCAGCATGCCGTTCACTGTGAAGCTGGGCTGAGAGTAGAGCAAGCCGCCGTTGGACGCTCCCATGGAGGGCGGGAGGTGCGCCGCAGCCGCCGCACTCCGCCATGCCCCGGGCCCCGGGTGGTGGTTGGCAGCGTGGTGCACCAGATGCGGTGGCCGCTGCTGTTGTTGCTGCTGTTGTTGTTGTTGCTGCTGCTGTTGCTGCTGCTGTTGCTGCTGGTGCTGCTGCTGCTGCAGGGCGCCTGGCCCGTGCAGCTCGTCGCCGCGGCCGCCCTGCTGGACCACAACCGAAGGCTTGATGTCCGGCTGGCCCAAGGGGCTTGTGGACCACGGGGAACCGTCGCCGCCGCCCCCGCCCCCGCCGCCGCCCCCGCCGCCACCGCCGCCGCCCCCGCCGCCGCCGCCGTGGGACAGAGCGGTGATCCACTGGTGAGCGTGGCTGAGCGGGTGCCCATTGCTCTGCAGCGCGCCGTAGTCCCCCTGCACCAGGCTCTGCGCCTCGCGGTAGCCCCCGGCGCCCTGCTGCATGCCGCCCGGCGGCTCGGCGTGCACGATGGAAGCGCTGGAGGTGAGCAGGCTGTAGTGGTTAGACGCTGCGGTCGCCATGACTCTCGGAGCCGGACTGAGCGCTCTGGTTAAAGGAGCCGCGCATTTGACAGTTACTTTTTCGCCTCGGGCTCCTCTCCACGCTCGCTCTCTGTCTTTTCTCCCTTTCCCCCAGCGGGCAGCTCCGACGCCCGCTCCGACGCCTTCTGTTGCTGCTCCTTCTATTACTGCTGCTGCCGCCGCCGCCTCTCGCCCGCCCTCGCTCTCTTTCTCCTCCTCTCCCTCCTTCTTGCTTCGCTCACTCTCCGACTAGCTCTGCGCTCCCCCCTCTCCCGGTTCTCTCCAGCTCTCTCCCGCTCTCTTGGCAGAGCCGGCTTGCAGCGGCACGCGCCTGGGCCCCGCCCCCTCCGCCCCCTCCCATTGGCTCCGCGCCCTTTGATTTACGTGGATACCACTAGCAACCTCCCAGGCCGGCGCCACCGATTGGCGCAGAGCTGCCCCTCCTCTTTCCCCCGGGCGCTCAGTCCTCTTAGCCTTCCTCCAGTGCCCCCTCGCCACCCGATTCTGATTCTCTCAGATCTCACCTCCCCTTCTCCCCCACCCCCGGCCTCCTCCGACCGTCGCCGATGGGCCCCGCCCCCCATCTGTCTCCCTAGCCGACGTGCTGGGAGGGAGCTGAGGGTCTGGAGGCCAGGGCCGGCCCCCGCGCACTACCGCTCACAGCCACTTGGAAGACTTGGGTGGGTGGGGGATGTCGGTCTACCTCCTTTCCCCTATAGGGCTGGGGCGGGGGAGGATGGTAAAGAAGGAGGGGGGAAGAGAAAGGCTGAGTTGCACCCAGCTAGGAGGCGTCCGATTTTTAATCACCTAGGGACATACATACATCAGCGTCTCTTAAACTGAGAGCCAGAAGGAGACTTGTGCCCCTGTTGAAGACTCCTTTCCCTCCACGGTTAGAGTATCAGTGCACATGTGCTTCTTGCTCCAGGGTGTGCGGACACTGTTGCCCCCAATAAAGGTCTTCTTCCTCTCCGCCCCGACGCCAGCGCAGGCTCTCTTCCGTTTAGGTTCCAGGCCCAACTGTCTCCCAGCACCTCCGCGAGAGGCCCCCACGAGAGGCAGGCTCAGCCGGTGCATCAGCTTATGAGAAATTCCTGTTAAGGCGCGGAGTTGCCTGCTTTGACAGCGCAGCGGGCCGGACTGAAAGCAAAACAAAACTCTAAAAGTCTCTGTCAGATTCCCACACTAGGGCGCGCGCACAGTTTTTAGTTCAGAAAACTGGGAGACTGCACGCAGACCTTTGCCTTGTGCGAGGCTACAGGAGCGCTGGCAAGAGGTGCTCAGCCTCAGGGTGCAGTGGAGGCACCAAGGGCAGCCCGGAGTAGCCGCGCTGAGGGGGCTGTGTGTGCGCTTCATTGCGATCCTGGCGCTCTTCTATGCAACTTTCCCGTTAGCTACTCGATGGAAAGGAAGAGTGTGTGATGGAAGATGGGCTGATTCTAGGGGAACTTTCCTAATCAGTAACTTCTGCGGACGCCAGTTGATGGGGTTGATCTAACTCAGCTCTCAGGCGCTCTCTGGCGTAGCTGCCTACTTAGTCTTCAGCCATGAACTCAGCGAGACTGCAGGACGGTGCACCAGTAGCGCCGCTTCACCCCGCGCAAGCACTACGCGCTGACAGTTTCCTAGCCGCCCAGGGGTAGGTGCCTGCAGCAGTCCGGAGCCTGCGAGTCGGCTAGGAGAGGCCTGGTGGTGGACCCAGGCTGGAAGCACCGGGCCAACGTTACCGGAGCATATACTTCGAAGAGAATCACAGGTTGCTGCCGGAAAGGGCAAAAGGACCCCAAGGAGCTTGATCGCGTTCCCCAAGTTCACCCTTGGCCTCGCGCGTTGTAGCTCTAACGTTGGCGCTGCTGGCAGTCGTGGGTTTGTGAAGGAAGCCAAATCAACGCTCCAAGGGGCTTCTGAGTATCTTAATCTAGACACCAAAGTAGAGCGGGCCAGAGAATTCATCATGACTAACGAGGAGCGAAGCTCTTTGGGGAGTGGCTGAGCTGTTTATAAATCACTACATTGAGCACCCGCCAGGGCAAGGCGCTTTGGCTGGGAATTTCCACGTGCCCTGTGTTTATGAGCGTGTGTGTGGGAGAGAGCAAAATGGTTAGGGGAGGGTCGAGCCCACAGGCTACCAGCAGGACGGACTTGCATCCCCCCACGCGCGCACCCGCGCGGCGAGGAGAGGACACACACAGTGTTGTGCAGGATCCCAGCGCAAGCGCGGAGCCACTCTGGCCGTGCGCCTGAGGGCTGCTAAGAATCCCGTAACTTTGCCCAGCTCGCAAAAAAGGAGAAAGTCCGAGCCTTGGAGAGCGCAGACTTCTTGGCTGGTCCCCGCGGCTCCTCAACTAGGAGCGAAGAGACTGGGCGGCGGGCAGGACCGCCTCCTCCTGGCAGCGCTCTTGAGTCCCAAACGCCGGGCACAGCTCCCCTGGGACTTTGGAAGGGCACGGGCCTTTTGCAGCCCACTGCGCCCCTCAACCCCCACCCCTGCAGCTTCTCCTCCTCCCTCCTGACCTCGGACTTGGATACTTAAGGCTCCCACAGATGGATGAATCCAGCCGTCGGGAAGGGTCGTGTTGGGATACTCAGCAGCTCCCTACCCCCAACGCTTCCGGGCAGGTGTCTGCATTTCTCTGGATTTGATTTTTACATTTCTCTAGGGACAAGTCCCTTTGCAGCCCGTGGGGTGATACACTCCAGCAAAGAAAAAGGTTTCCAGACGCATCTCTGGGGGAAGCGAGGCAGCTGGGTTTGGAGTCAGTTTAAAAGTCTCCCCCACCCTTCTCTCTTTCTGCCTTCCCCCGCCCCCAACTCCGGGTTTAGGGCGCTGTTATGTGTAGGTGGGGTTGGGCAAAAATAGGCTGCACGTGTACATCAAAACTTCCTGTCTGCAATGGGACTTCAGTGGCGATTACTGCTAAGAGATCTACGTTGACGTCTTGGGTCTCCACTCCACCCCCGCCCCCGCCTCTTTTTACTTGTAGGCGACGGAGTCGAAACGTTCCCAACCGGGTAAGCTCTGGTAGTTCTAGGGGATTAACACACCCAATAAATCCTTGGGAGTACACAAAGCAATGCTCTATCCCTGGGCCTCAGCCTCCTCATCCCACCCCTCACGCCCTGAGCCGGGCCAATCGCCGGGAGGGCAAGGCTAGGCGCGCACAGTAGCTCTGGGTACAATCCCCCCTACCCGCCCCCCTCCAACCACCCCTGTCTCCCCGCCCTTTGCCAGAGGCCCGGGTGGCGCGAACGCCGAGTTCAGAGTAGCCTCGGCTTCCTGTCTGCTTGTCTGCGCAGCGTCTCCCTGGGGCTCCGGAAACCTAGGTTTTAGCTCCAGATGGGGGCTTCTCTGTTCTCCTCCCCCCACCCCGCCCCCTCCGTCGCTTGCGCCTTTCTGACCCCGCCAGGGCAGAGTTCTTTTCCACCCGCAGAAAAGCACGTTGAAGGTGTCTCTGGGAGACACCTCCAGGTTTTGATTCAGCTCATTCCCTTTCACAGTTCAAAGCAGCTGTTCAAATACAGAGGCTGCTTACGTTGACGTGGAGAGGATTTCAAACAACCCTAAAATGCTTTGAACTGACAAGGTGTCTCGATGTCTCCCTCACTCCAGCACAGCTCCCGGAGATCACTTTCTAGGACAATGGATGAATAGACGTTTCGGCTGATGCAGGCCTCCTGCCTCTGGGGCGGACAGCGGGTGTGTGTGTTGGGGGGAGTCCCCTAGGCCCCTTCCTCAGTAATAAGTGCAGGGCACCAGAGAGGAGTTGCTGGCAAGGGTGCTAGTCCATTCCATTCCCGTAGGTCCCCAGGAAGGGCTCTCTCTCTACTCAGTCAGTATCCTGGCCTTGTGAAGAAGTGGTGAGAACTCCCTCCTGCCCTGGTGCGCTTGCAGAGGAAACAGCTCAGCTAATCCGAGATTAATCCAAAAGCCCCTTATTTATCCCCACATTGTAACACTCCTGGGAAGGGTGAGGCAGGCCTGTTTTAGTAGGCCCCAGCACCTTCACCCAAGGCCTCAAAGTCTTCACCTGAGGAACAGTAATAGTAGCAGCCCTGCACTCCAAATCAAACTCTAGTTTACTAACTTGTTCATCTAGCAAACACACTCACACCACATGTAAATGTCATTTATTCATTTCTATATACCAGGAGTTAACAGAAAAACCACCATACATTGAGCTGAAAGAACATGGTTACTGGAACAGAGGTGAGATAGTATTCATTTGACAGATCTCAATTTGTTATCTATGTATTCCTATGATAATAGAAATAGAAAAACAAAGAAAATTTGTTAGGAGGTGGCAACTGGTTTAAATGGGTAAAATTGCCTCCTGGTATTTTCTTCTAAATGTATCCACCCTGGAGGAGGATGGCTTGAATCCTTTCTCCTTCTCATCCTACTCCATCTTCTGCCTAGTCCCAGCCATTCATTTCCATGCTTTCTTCTCCCTTGTGAGCCCCCAGAGGCTGTCTTATTTGGTGGAGAGCTCCCCCATATTTGAATGGAACTTCTTTGCTAAGGGCCTACAGAATGTCAAAACTGAGGTTCACACTTCAGAGCTGCAGCTTTAAGCAGCCAATCCACACAAAGAGGAAGCTGACTGCTTTAATAGAAACCTCCTTAAAGCTTCAAGAACTGCAGGCTTGGGTTGCATTTATAAGAAGCATGGAAAATGCTTTTCCAAGTTGCCAGTTCTTGTGAGAACACAATCAACATTTACCTTTAAAAGGGACAGAAATTAACATCTTGATGTAGCAGCATATTGTCTCCTGGATTAAAAAAAAATCCCCATATAGATTTATATGTTACTATCTATTCATATAATTTACAAGTTTCTAAATGTGCATCTGTTTCCATTTTATAAGTGGTCTTGAAGAAGGAAAAGTTTTCTGAAAGTTAAAACTCCCATTCTTCATATGCTTGGCAATTCTGTTTGCCCACATCTCACATGTAGATGAGTCTACTTTATCTTCACTACTGTGTAAACCAGTGAGATATAATGTTCTAAGTTGAGTGTTTAAAATGAAATTATTTGAATTTGTGGATACTAATCTTTCCTTTTTTATTCCAGTTCTGACTCTCATCATTAAAAATGATCCCACCTTTGTAGTCCAGAAGTGAATATTTTATGGGCAGGCAAGGCATGAAGACTTCTAAAACCATATCACTCAGGCAGTCTAGCTGTTTCAGGGATTACTTTGAGTAATTTATCAAAGGAAGCCTGTTAAATTCTGACTGGTGAATATGAGGCCTTACGGGGAAGAAAGCATAAAGGACACATTTCATCAATGTGCAAGATAAATTCTATTTGGAGTTAATACACCTTGTTTATACTGAAATATCAGGAACAGAACGTGAGGCGATTGGTGGCTCCTAGTTCCCCTCCTGAAAATTCGTTTTCAAAGGAATAACAGTTAAATGACTTCCTAACAATGGAGCCTGAAGGTGTCCCTCCCCACCCCAATCCCCTACCCTGCTTCAAAGCAGGTGGATGGCTGGCCACCAGGAGGGAATGACAATTCTTTTATAAATTAAAGTGATTTCAACAGAAACCACCTTAGCTCTAAAACATTTGGAAGTGTACCGAGATGAAGCCCTTGTCGCAGTCCCTTCCTTCTCTTATCTTCGGGAGCAATCTAAGTAGCGGAAGGCGAGGAGCAAGAGCAACGGCAAACACCTGGGCACAGACGCGGGGGAAGGGCGTCCTCAGCTATTTCCTTGGTGCGGTGGCCAAGGCTGGGTCTGGGTTTCCATCGCTCGGGGAAACAAGGCTGCATTTGGTCGAGGTTGAACTTCAGATTCCTTATTCCGGCTGCACAGAGCATGAATGTAAATTTCTTCTAAAGTGCACGGGTGCACTTAACAGTTGTGTTGTTAGTGTCCTGGGGACCGCAGCCAGCGCGGGAGGGGCGGTGCACCCCGGCAAAGGTTTTCTGGAGCACAGTTAACCACAGCCGTAATGGCTGTGGGCCGGGACCTTCTGCTAGTCTCTGAGTTTCAGAACTGTCATTCTAGGCACCTTTGGGCTTAATGAACTTAGAGACGACTATTTTTAAAAGGCGGACTTCCAGAATATGGGTCCTGGAATGTAGAGGCTGACACTGTCGGGAAGAAGATGAAGAAATAGGAAGCCTTAGGCAGGATGAAGCAATGAAACCAGCTCACTTCTCTCGCCTTTCCTGCGAGTTTTCGATGGTAATCTAGGGCAGCCGGGCCCTAGCATTAAATGCAGAATAGGAAAACAGGACACGGCCAAGTCACAGGCCTGATCATATTAACGCCCTAGGTCAGAGGGAGAGAATAATGAATAGGCGCAGAGCTCACTTCGTGGAAGGGAACTTAATTAACCTTGGGAGAGTGAAAGAAAGTCAGAGATCATGCTTAGGACCTTGGTTTAGGATGCTTATATTTACACGAATGCGTTTGTGGGAGGTGGGGGTGGGGAGAGGGTCTAGTCAGCTTTGTGCATTATACGAACAATTTTTTTTTTTAACCCCGAAGAAAGCTAGCTGGAATTTGTGCCACTCGGGGCCATCCAACCACTCACACAATCCCGCTGAGAACTCCGCTGTGGGAGCCCCGAGCTCCGTCAGGAGGTTCTGTGTCTCGGCCTCGGCCTACATGGGGGATCAAGCTCAGTAGGGAGAAGCGTTTGCGGTGCCCCCGCGCCCTGGCCTGACCTCCCGAGGGACTGCTAGGGAACACAGCGGGGAGGGGGTGGAGCCGTTCCCGGCCACTGAGCCACTGAGCTTCTAGGCAGGGCCTGGTTGCGTTCCGGGGGAGGAAGACGAGGGTGAGAAGCGGGAGGCCGGGCCATTGTCCAGGGAGGGCGCATTTTTGTCCTGATGCTGCTGGTTGCTATAGAGAGGAGGGAAATCCAAACAGAAGAGCTCAGTTCGCCTCCCCTGGGCCTGGGAGCAGAGTTCCCTCCTCTCAGCCAAAATAAAAGTGCCTCCCAGGGCCTGGCACCCCTTCCCCGGAGAGCTGACTGTGGGCTGTAAGAAGGGGCCCAGAGGATCCTGGAACCGAGCAAAGGGAGGGGGTGTCCAGCCACGCAGGGAACGACCAAGCGGTTACTGCTGCAGCGGGCCAGATGCACCAGCCACCTCTCGTTCGCTCTCCATTCGCTTCTGGCCCCACACTCCCACACTTTTCCAGGCATATTTTGCATTTTTTAAGGGGAAAAAAATCTCACAACCTTCTCAAACTCGTGAAACTTTCCTGGTGGGTGAAAACACCACCTGGGAGGGGCCGATGGTCGCGTTTAGGCGTTTGGAGGCGCCGTCGGAGGACAGAGACCTGCGCGGGCGCCCACTCTTTACGCAGAAGGAGATATAATACCAGCGGCAGAATGACCTGTTTGTTACGAGTTTAAACATCACTTAGAGGAAATTGTGCTAGAAAGTAGTGTAGATGCAAATTTCTACATTTACAAGAGACTCTTATTTTGCAGTAGTTTTTTTTTTCTTTTAATGTCTTGCCATTCAACTTTGAAAACAGTGTGTGAAGGGAAGGTTACAATAAAGGCTCTTTATGGCTTATAATTTCTCCAACAGTATGGCTCACAATAACTGGGGGGAGGGAACAGCAACATTTAGTTAATTGTGAGCTGTTAGCTTTAGAAAATTTTGAGTTGGTACTTTTAAAGGGGGTAATATTAGTTTATCGTAGATCAGGTAAAAAGTTATTTATTTATGGGGAGAAGTTATCTACATCAAAAAGGACTGGATTGTAGGACTTATAAAAATTAATTCTTTCTTACTTTCCTGTGACTCTTAAATTCTTCCTCTCTTCCTCTCCCCCATTCCCCCCTTTTCTGCCTTTTGACTAGAAACTGCCTGAGAAACTAGAGAGAAAACTTTTATTTGACTTGAGAAAAGCCATTTGAAAGGCATATGAAACACATTTCTCTTCCTCCTCCATTCAAATATTTCCTTTCCTTCCCAGTGACAAATCCCTTAAAAAGTTTATATAACTTTGTAAGAAGTTCCTTAATTCATAATAATAGTCACATTTTTAAAAAACGCTTGAAAGAAATCATGTTAATGAAGAGAACATTTGCAGTAATTTGGTGATAATTATCAGAATCGCCACATATTCGCAGAGGCTTGAACAATACGTGTTCAGAGAAAAGAAAAACACATTATTTTAATAGTCTGATATGCAAACTATGGACCGTTCAATTATGGGGCTTAATAATGCATACATGATGTGATCTTGTTATTGGGATGGGAAGGTCTGCGGTGAGTCACTTCTAAGACCAAGTGTGCTCTCACATCCAGTAAAATCCATTGCCATGGATCAGGGGCCCCTGCCAAACTGCATTTAAGAGAATAAAAATTAATGACTGAGAATTTGAGCGTTAAATTAACATTAATTATATGACCTGCATGCTGGAAAGATTAAATTTCTTACGCCCTAATTAGATAACGTCTCCTCACACATCAAACAATTTCCATTTTCATTTCCAGGTTTCAGGAATACAGTGCAAAATGGGGAGAGGTGGTAGTTGAGGGTTTTCCTTTTCTGAGGTTAGAGTTTGGGGCTGACCAAGCCCCCAACTCCACAGCTTTCCTCTTCTTCTTCCGTTGACTCTTCAGCAGGAAGAGTCCTCACGTTGGAGGTCATATTATAGAGAATTAGACTGCGTCTCCACCTCCTCCTGGCTGTGGTAGTGGAGAGCAGAAAGCTTGGTGGGAGGTCCGCAAGCAGACCTGGCGTATCCGCGGGACCTGTTGCAGCTGCCCCAAGAAGGCTGGGTCACCAGTCAGTGTCTGAGGCCAGGAAATCTAGGCGGTAAGAACCCTGCAGGGACGGGGAAGGCAGGAAAGCCCAGCCCAGCCCAAACGCGCCACGGACCCTTCTAGAATAGAAACCTCTAAGCCAGAAGTGCAGGGATGTAAGGAGTCCTCAATGTTGTATTTGGAAAAGAAAAAAGGTTTTCTTGGCGGAAGAACAGCCAAAGACTAAGACAGGAGCACTCATTTCCTTCATGAAGAGGTTTGTAAGAGGTGTGTCCATCATCTCCCCAGCAGTGCCCTCACGTTTAGAAATCTCACCCCATTCCAAGCACAGGAGCCCGCGCTGAGGAGGCCGATTCGTTCTCTGATTGACCCTGGCTGGGGCGAACCCTCGGCGGCCGTGCCACAGGGTGGGGAGTAGGAGGTGTCTCTCATATCTGAAAACCTGTTGCTGATGAAAAGGGGCATGGAAAGGGGCAGGGAAAAGGCAGGATTAGGTCGAACAGCTTCTCCCTCCGCCCCCACCAGCTCTCAGAACAGATGTGAGCTGTTCGTTCTCCCCGTTCCTAAGACGCGACGTGGGGGTCCCAGGGCTCCGGAGAATGCTGCCATGGACATTTGGCTTGGAAACAGTGCCCAAGAACCTCAGTTCCTGGGATTAGGATTCGGTGTTTTCTTCGGGGTATCCCGAGTGGCCCCGGACCTCTCACGTTTGCTCCTGCCCCTCCCTCCTCGCCTCACTTCCCCCAGGGGTAGTAAAGAATGCGGGGGACCTTTCGGACAGTTGCCCCGAGCACCCGGTGGGATGAGCCTACAAGATTAAAACCTCACGGCGGCGGATTCTAAATCACTCAGAATAGAGTTTTCACGTGTCAGTGTTTCCATTCAGGCTCGTCCAGGCTTCTGGGAGAAGGGGCAGGCGAGAGCGAGCGCGAGTCTACACGGTCGTAAATCGCGTGCTAGTGGCGGGGGAAGGGGGCGTTAGGAAAGTTGGCAGATGCGGGCAGAGGAGGGAGCTCTGCCTGCAGGTTACCCTTCCCCTGGGGCGCTCGGGAAGTGAGGAGCCGGGAGGCGGCCGGGAGCCGGGTGGCCGGCGCGCCCCGCGGGCGGGGCCAGGGAGACGCGCGGCCCCGCTCCGAGCCCGGGCGGCCAGCGCGCAGCCGGGGGTGCGCTCGGACTGGGCAGGTAACGAGCGAACTACGAGCCCCAGTAAAGTCCAATCTCTGGGTCGCCTTGAAAGTTAGCCTGCCGCTGCTTATCCGGGGCTGGCAAATTTCCGCTCCAGTCCGTGTGGAGTGTGGCGGGGGCGGGGGGGCGCTTTGCGGGGCAGGGGGGCGGGGCTGGACTCCGGGTCCAGCAGGGACGGCCGCAAGCAGTCGGATGGGGCTCGGGGCTTTTGGAAAGTTTGGCCACTTTCGAAACCTCCCGCTCGCTCTCTCCGCCCGCCCACTCCCCCCCCCCCCCCGCCCGCTCCCCCCCCCCGCCCGCCCACTCCCCCCCCCCCCCCCGCCCGCCCCTCCTCCCCCCCGCTTCGGCTGGGTTCGCGAGGGAGGGAGCAGGCACGCGGTGGGAAGGTGACGTGCAAGTGAAAACGGATAGAAGATTGTCCATCCCGCCTTCCGGAGAAATACAAAAATCTCTTTCTTTTGGCAGGCAGAAGTCTCTTCTGGCAGGTCCGCAGAATTACAACTTCGCAGCTGTTGTGGCCAGAACTTCGCAGCCCCGCGCTTTGGTCAGAGAAGCCGCCGCAGGCTCACCCCAGCTCGGCTCTCCATTGCTCTTTCGGTTTGACGTGTGGGTCTCGGTGACACAGACTCCACGCCCCCCTCCCCCCATGCCCCCAGCGTGCCTTTGCTCGAAATGGTTACTTCTTTTAGAAATTGGAAAATCAATACTAGTTTAGCTTCTTCCATGAGATGATGCACTAACCTTACAGGGAGGGAAACGGCCAAAGGCCGGGCTCCAGCCCCTGGAGAATCTTCTTAGAATTTTACAATGAACGGCACTTGCGCGCTGCTCTGGTTAGCAGCGTTACTATAAGCCCAAGACATAGCTCTTAAGTATTCTCTGTTTGGTCGTGGCTGAGGTTTGGTTAAATGATCAAAAGCTTGCACCGTGGGTTTTTATTCTTCCTGTTTTCTTAAACCACGTCTTGGATTTTTTCCTGTTAGTTTTCAGATGTCATTTGCAACACGGGCAGATTTCATATGCCTACTGCAGATTGTCTTCAAAGTTCTAGTTTAAAGAGCATTATGTAAGCCTCTCTCTATTTACATAAGAGCTTTAACTCAAACCTCTCAGAAAACCATTTATTACCAAATGAAACCCATGCAGGGAGGCAGCATCACCGACCTGTAGGTTTATGACACTCTCAAGAACAGCAGTTAATTCTTTCTGAAAAAAAGAAAAAAGTAGATGTAAAAAGAAGTGGAGTATTTTGTATTTTTATTCAGATTGGCTTTATATCATTAGAACACTATTTTTCAGGTCAATCCAGCCAGCAGCGACATTTGCAGAATAGACTTCTAATCTATGTGGTCAGCATTTATCGAGGCCACAGCTTCCCTCATATTTAATCCCAAATGTGAGAGCAAATGTCATTTTAGTTGCAGAATCAATTAAGTACAAATTTTACTAAATTCTAAGTTACCAAAAGGATTCATGAATACATGATTGCTGTAAGCAAAAGTCAAACAACAATAAAATGCATAGAATATTTTTTTCTTTTTTAACTAGTAGCTTAATGAATTTCTTTTTCTTCCTCTCTTCCCTTCATCATCCGAATCCTCCCTCCCTGTTCTCTTTCCTTCTATCCTTCCTTTTTCCTCTCTCTCTCTCTTTCTATCTACTTACTAAAGGTTTTGAAAGATTTTTAGTGTTATACAATGTTGTAATTTGTTTTAGAAAGATGAGGCCTGGTGAGATAGGATACATTTTAAAAAGAATACAAAATTGGGACACCATAAAGAAGGACAATCTCTTGCTACAAATCACATGGGAAGTTGGCTTTGGGGTATTGCTCTATCTCTGTTACTGTACTTGCTGGAAAGAAAATCACTTCGATACTGGCACTTTCATGTCATTAAAAAAGATTGACAAAGATCCTAGGGATATCTTTATTTAACTATTACATGATGAGAAGCTGGAAGTATTTCAAGTGAGTTCTTGCAGGGGTGTCCAACATTTGTCATCTCTGGGCCACACTGGAAGAAGACAAATTTTCTTGGGCCACACATTAAATACACAAACACTAATAAAAACAAAAACAAAATCTTGTAATGTTTTAAGTAAATTTATGATTTTTTGTCGGGCCGCATTCATAGCCATCCTGAGCTGCATGTGGCCCTGCCAGCTGGACACCCTTGTGAGTCTGAGGTTCTTCCTGATGACCACTTTCTGTTTAAACAATCTCCTCTCTCCTGCAAACCCAGGACAGATGCTGTTCTACAGCCATGCTTCCAACATGAACCTGTCTTGCTGAGGGAAAAGACTAGATTCCTACACACCCTTTCACAGGAGGCCCCTTCTAAGATGTAAGTAAGTGGTGGTATGGTGGTGGTGTTACCAAGGGAAGTTGTGAATCAGACAGGTTGTGTCTCAAGTGTCCCATCACCTGCTGCCCTTCCCCTCACCTTTTCCTATCACCCTTAGCACAAAGGTTCCTAGTCTGCCCTCTGTGACATTTTAACCCACTGAGACTCTTTCCTCTGAGGCACTCCTTACAGTTGCTTTCCTTGTCCTCATCAATCTGATAAGGTAATATAAGGTAATCAATACCAAGGTGTTAAAAGCTGATAAATGCTAAGTGGCATTTACATGTTTTTCCAAAGCAGCTTAGAAGGTCCATATCACAGGCCCCAAACAATGAATCTTGAATTGGAATTTAAGATCCTTTAGGCAAGAGGAATTTGTGGCACTCCTAAAATATAGCCACATGGTCAGGAGTCACCTTCTGTGTCTATTTTTAAAAAATTGTATTTATTTATTTTTAGAGAGAGGTGAAGGGAGGGAGAGAGGGAGAGAAACATCGGTGTGAGAGAGAAATATCCATCAGAAACATCCATCAGTTGCCTCTCAATATACGCTGGACCAGGGACTTAACCCACAACCCAGGTATGTGCCATGATTAGGAATTGCACTTATGACCTTTCGCTTTGCTGGACCACGTGGGTCAGGGCTGTGTCCTCTCTTTAAAGATCAGTTCTGCCTCTGTGATCTACCCAGATGTAAAATTTCTACTGGACAAAATAGAACCATTATAGAATTCTTTATTAGTAATTGGACAGTGTTGGAAATGTTTTAATAGGATTGCTATTGTATTGAAGAATTTATTTCTTCTAGTAACAGATTCCATGAGCCTCACCCTACTCTCTGGGGAAAATGATCATGATAGGCAAACAAAAGTATTTGCATCCCACAGTGATTGGTTCGGGAAGTGTACCTGATCTGGGTAGGCCAATCAGGATCAATGAACATTAGCCTCATTTTGGCCAGAATGATGAGGAGAAAAAAAACACTAAAGTCCTGACTAGCACATATGCTAAGGTATAAGCCTTCATCTTCTGGGAGTTCTGTTGTGTAGAGAATATGCTTGGGATAAGCCAATACAAAAAAAGGGGGTGGGGGAGTAATAGAAGGTGATTTAATTGAGCCCGTGGATTTAGATGTGCTTAAAATCTACCCTTGGATTCTTTTGTTTTGTTTCATAAGTCAAGGAGTTACTTTTTCTCCTGAAGTTAGTTTGAGTTTCTGTCACTTGAATTTGAAATAGTCATGACTCATGTTTCTCATATTCTTAAGGGCAGAGGGTTGAGTTAATTATTCATCTCAGTTCATGGCACATTATCATCACAGGTTCATGTAAAGCCCTTCTCACACCTATCTTCTTTCCTTTCTTCTTTCCCTCCCTCCCTCCCCACTCCTTCTCTTCCTTTTCCTTTATCCCCATACATCACTTCAATTTCTGTCTCTGTCACTAATATGTTAGTATGTATTCTTGAAAATGCATATTGTTTCTCTGAAGGAATTATTTTGAATTTATTTAAATGACATTGGATTGAATATCTTGTCTGTCTCTTGCTTTTTCGCTCAGTACTTCGTATATATTTATGTTGCTCTGCATACATTTAAACGATTGCTTCTAATTGCTGCACAGTTCCCTATTGTATATATCAGCCAAGCTCCAGTATGTAAAAGAAAAACAAAAAAAAGAGACACAATTTGTATTTAAACAGAGAATTTAACATAGGGAGTTGATTACACAGATAAAAATACAAAAATTAAAGACTAAGGAAAAATAGAGGTAATTGCAGCAAACAGTAGGGGGAGAGAAACATACAACAGCTTGGGACTGTTAAAGCTTTAAAGTTTGGAGGAGGAGCCCCAGTGAGCTGGAACCCAGACCTCTGTAGAGGAAGAGCTACTCAACTAGCGCTAATACCTAGAATCAGAAAGAGTCTGAAGAGCTGAAACTCAGCCTTAGGAGGCACTGGCAGCTGCTGCTGGTGCTTCGGAGTAGAGCAGGACTGATTAGGCTGCTTCAGGGATGCCAAAAACAGTTGGAGGCTGAGACATAATGTTGCTGCCAGGGTCAAGTACCTTTGCTTGGGGGGCACTGACAGGAAGAATAAGCAAATAAAAAGGAACAAGTGTCTGTGCCCTCTTCCTGACTTTCAGACTCCCTCTAGGACCCTTTTATGACAGATTTTAATAAGGATCCAGTGGGCAAAATAGTCTGAAAGGTCTCAGCCCTAGTTTTCCAAGGCAGGATCTAGAAGAGGAAATCTGGAATTAAAGGACAATAGCGTAATATGCTTCTACAACATATCAGAACTTTTATATAAGAACTTTATGCTTTTGCCTAGTAATCTGGAACTATTCTTTCACAAGCTGCTCTCCCTCACCCCTCCAAAGGAGACTCACTTTTCCAATAGGTATTGTTTCCATGTACGCACAACTAATTACTCCTGTTTTCAGTTACCTAAACACAAAATTGTCAATTTAACTAACACCAACATGCCTTATATAAAATAGTAGTAAAAGAGAAATAGGAACACATGTAATGCACAAGGAAGAAAATATGTATAGCTTCTACTTGTCGATTTTTCTAGAACTGGTCCCAAGGCTATAATTGATATTTTAACTTTCTTTCTTTTTCTCCCCACTAGCCATTCCATGATTCTTTGGCTTTTAGCCAGCACTTCAACTAGTTCTTTACCTGGCCAAAAGACCCATACTGCCACTAGCGAAAGGTCTTAATACTTAGTTGTTCTTCCTTTAAAAAATTTAGTTCTTCATTAACTCTTACTCGTAGAAATGGAAGTTTTAAGAGCCATCCCAATGGGCCCCCTATTTTAACTACCTGTAAGATCAGTCACCCTGGTCAGTAGAATAATCCCATTCTTTTTCTCTTGGTTCAATGGCCTGAGTAATGCAAAGTGGACAAGTGGCAGTGTGAACCTTCAGTTCAATGAAACAATTATGTCTACTAGTATAAACACGCCTTCTTTGGGAACAAAGACCTCTAAACCAGCAGAGCATAAAGTTGTGGGGATGCAAAGAAAACCTTCTGCTAGGGGGTCACCAGATGGAATAGTGACATAGATTTCTTGATCCCTGTATTCTGTCCATGAGAGAAAGAACCCCATGTTGTCACTGATTCAAAGAGTGTGATGATGTATTATAAGTCATAGCTCCAAACTTGCAGGATGTTCTTAATTAGTGTGGTAATGATTCTTCATAGATCATCCCACCATTTCGTTGGTCCAGCTGTACCTAAGTGAGGAGGGACTGTGGTAAAACCAGTGAATTCCAGGCATATGAGCCCATTATTACACCTCTTTTGTTGTCTTAGGTGCTGTGGTCTAATGTAATACTGTGTGAAATTTAACAATTTTGTTTGAATATGGTAAAGAAGACTTTCTATAAGTCCACAATGGTGGTTCTGGCAGAAGCACTGAGTAAAAACAAGGAATATCCATTTCTAAAATACGTGCACATTACAGATGAAACAAATTGTTGCCATGTCCATGAAGGAAGGGGTTGGACATAATCGACATAGCACAAAGTAGCTGGATGGTACACCAGGGAATGAATGGTACTACTTGGGGTGCTCAGCACTGGAGCCTGTGGTTGTGTTTGCTTTTTTCTTTTGTTGATTATGTTCCAGTTAAAGGTAAGATCCTATGGTATTTGTCCCTTACCACCTGGCTTATTTCACTTAGCATAATGCTCTCCAGTTACATCCATGCTGTCAGCAAAGAGTATAAGCTCCTTCTTTCTCTCTGCTGTGTAGAATTCCATTGTGTAAATGTACCATAGTTCTTTGATCCACTCATTTGCTGATGGGCATTTAGGTTGCTTCCAGTACTTGGCTATTGTAAATGGTGCTGCCATGAACATTGGGGTGCATAGGTTCTTTTGAATTGGTGTTTCAGGGCTCTTAGGGTATAATCCCAGCAGTGGAATTGCTGGGTCAAAAGGCAGTTCAATTTTTAGTTTTCTGGGGAAATTCCATACTGTTTTCCACAGTGGCTGCACCAGTCTGCATTCCCACTAACAATGCACTAGGGTTCCTTTTTCTCTGCATCCTCTCCAACACTTGTTTGTTGATTTGTTTATGATGGCTATTCTGACCAGTGTGAGGTGGTATCTCATTGTAGTTTTAATTTGTATCTAGTGATGCTAAGCATCTTTTCATATGTCTCTGGGCCCTCTGTATGTCCTCCTTGGAGAAGTGTTTGTTCAAGTCCTTTGCCCATTTTTTAAATGTATTTTATTGATTATGCTATTACAGTTGTCCCATTTCCCCCCCTTCACTCCATTCCATTCTGTATACCCCATCCCTCCCACATTCCCCCCCTATAGTTCATGTCCATGGGTCATACTTATAAATTCTTTGGCTTCTACATCTCCTATACTATTTTTAGCCTCCCCCTGTCTATTTTCCACCTACCATTTATGCTACTTATTCTCTGTACCTGTCCCCCTTCTCTCCCCCCTCCCACCCCCCTGTTGATAACCCTTCATGTGATATCCATTTCTGTGGTTCTGTTTCTGTTCTAGTTGTTTGCTTAGTTTGCTTTTGTTTTTGTTTTAGGTGTGGTTGTTAATAACTGTGAGTTTGCTGTCATTTTTACTGTTCATATTTTTTATCTTCGTTTTCTTAGATAAATCCTTTAACATTTCATATAATAAGAGCTTGGTGATGATGACTCCTTGAACTTGACCTTATCTGAGAAGCACTTTATCTGCCCTTCCATTCTAATGAAAGCTTTGCTGGATACAGTAATCTTGGATGTAGGTCCTTGCCTTTCATGACTTTGAATACTTCTTGCCAGCCCCTTCTTGCCTGTAAGGTCTCTTTGGAGAAATCAGCTGACAGTCTTATGTGAAGGCCTTTGTAGGTAACTGTCCTTTTCTCTTGCTGCTTCTAAGATTCTCTCCTTATCTTTAATCTTGGGTAATGTGATATAATTATGATGTGCCTTGGTGTGTTCCTCCTTGGGTCCAGCTTCTTTGGGACTCTCTGAGCTTCCTGGACTTCCTGGAAGTCTATTTCCTTTGCCAGATTAGGCAAGTTCTCCTTCATTATTTGTTCAAAAAGTTTTCAACTTTTTGCTCTTCTTCTCCTTCTGGCACCACTATAATTCGGATGTTGGAACGTTTCAAGATGTCCTGGAGGTTCCTAAGCCTCTCCTCATTTTTCCGAATTCTTGTTTCTTCATTCTTTTCTGGTTGGATGTTTCTTTCTTCCTTCTGATCCACACCATTGATTTGAGTCCCAGTTTCCTTTGCATCACTATTGGTTCCCTGTACATTTTCCTTTGTTTCTCTTAGCATAGCTTTCATTTTTTCATCTAATTTGTCACCAAATTCAACCAATTCTGTGAGCATCCTGATTACCAGTGTTATGAACTGTGCATATGATAGGTTAGCTATCTCTTTGTTGCTTAGTTGTATTTTTTCTGGAGCTTTGATCTGTTCTTTCATTTAGGCCATTTTTTGTCTTGGTGCGCCTGTTATGTAAAGGGGCGGAGCCTTAGGTTTCTACCAGGGTGGGGTAATGCTAGTCACTGTGCCGTGACACTGTATGTGGGGGAGGGTCCAAGAGGGAGCAATGGTGCTTTCTCTGCTCTCTGCTGGTTTTCAGTCACTCCCCTGCTACCCACAAGCAGAGTGGGCCCCTCTGGTCCTGCTTCCCGAGTGGGTGGGCTTGTGCATGCTCTAGGCCTCTGTGGGTCTCTCCAATGAACTCTCCTGTGAGGCTGGGAGTTTCTCCTGCTGCCACCTCAACCCCTGCAGGTGTTTTCAATCAGAGATTCGAGGCTTATTTCCCCGAGCTGGAACTCTGGGTTGCATGGTCTGTCACCGGGTCCACCAGCTGCTGTCTTGTTGGCCGGCTGCAGCTTTACCCGCCCCGCTCCACAATCTGCCACCTTGCTGGGTCCGCCAGCCGCCCCCTTGCCATGATCCTCTCCAATGGCTGCCCCTCTCCGCCCCTCCTACCGGTCTGGATGAATGTTTCTTCTTTATCTCCTTGGTTGTCGGACTTCCATACAGTTTGATTTTCTGTCAGTTCTGGTTGTTTTTTGTTTTTAAATTGTTCTTATCTTTTTGGTTGTGCGAGGAGGCACAGCATGTCTACCTACGACTCCATCTTGGCCAGAAGTTCCCCTTTGCCCATTTTTTAATTGGGTTGTCTTCCTGGAGTAGAGTCATGTGAGTTCTTTCTATATTTTGGAGATCAGGCCCCTTGTCTGAGGTATCATTGGCAAATATGTTTTCCCATACTGTTGTTTCTCTTTTCATTTTAATACTGTTTTCTTTAGACATGTGGAAGCTGTTTATTTTGATGAGGTCCCATTTGTTTATTCTTTTCTTTATGTCCCTTGCTTTAGGGGACATATCAGTGAAGATGTTGCTGCATGGAATGTCTGAGATTTTCCTGCCAATTTTCCTCTAGGACTTTTATGGTGTTACGACTTATATTTAAGTCTGTTATCCACCTTGAATTTATTTTTGTGTATGGTGTAAGTTGGTGATCCAGTTTCATTTTTTTGCATGTAGCTGTGCAAATCTCCCAATGCATTTGTTGAAGAGTCTATTTTTGCTCCATTTTATGCTTCTTCTCCCTTTGTCAAATATTAATTCACCATAAAGACCTGGGTTTCTTTCTGAGCTCTCTGTTCTGTTCCTTCGGTCTATGTGCCTGTTTTTATGCCAGTAACAGGCTGTTTTGATTACAGTGGCCTTGTAATACAGTTTGATATCAGGTATTGTGATCCCTTCTGCTTTGTCCTTCTTTCTCAAAATTGCTGCAGCTATTTGAGGTCCTTTATAGTTCCATATACATTTCTGAAATGTTTGTTCTATATCTGTGAAATATGTCACAGGTACTTTAATAGGGATTGCATTGAATCTATAAATCACTTTGGCTAGTATGGCCATTTTGATGATGTTAATTCTTCCAATCCATGAGCATGGTACATGCTTCCATTTGTTTGTGTCTTCCTTAATTTCTTTCTTCAGTGTTGTGTAGTTTTCTGAGTACAGGTCTTTTACCTCCTTGGTTAGGTTTATTCCTAGGTATTTTATTTTTCTTGTTGCTATATCAAATGGGATTTTTCCCCCTGATTTCTGTTTCTGCTGTTTCATTGTTGGTGTACAGGAATGCCTTTGATTTCTGAGTATTGACATTGTATCCAGCTGTTTTGCCAAATTCATTTATTAGGTTGAGTAGTTTTTTGGTAGAGTCTGTAGGATTTTATTTGAACATTATCGTGTCATATACAAGCAATGACAGTTTTACTTCCTCCTTTCCAATTTGGATTCCTTTTATTTCTTTTTCTTGTCTGATTGCTGTGCTTCGGACTTCCAGAACTATGTTGAATAGGAGTAGTGAAAGTGGGTATCCTTGTCTTTTCTTTATCTTAGTGGGAAAGCTCTAAGTTTTTGTCCATTGAGTATGATGTTGGTTGTAAGTCTCTCATATATGGCCTTTATTATGCTGATGAATGCTCCCTCTATTCCCACTTTTCTGAGTGTTTTTATCATACATGGGTGCTGTACCTTATCATATGTTTTTTTGCATCTATTGATATGATCATGCGGTTTTTGTCTTTCATTTTGTTTATGTGGTGTATTATGTTTATTGATTTGTGAAGACTATACCATCCTTTCATCCCTGGGATGAGTCCCACTTGATCATGGTGTATGATCTTTTTAATGTATTGCTGGATTTGGTTTGCCAATATTTTGTTGAGGATTTTAGCATCTATGTTCATCAGCCATATGGGCCTGATGTTTTCTTTCTTTGTTATGTCTTTATCTGGTTTTGGGATTAGGAAGATGTTGGCTTCATAAAAAGTGTTTGGGTGTCTTCCATCTTCTTGAATTTTTTAAAATAATCTGTGGAGGATGGGGGTTAGCTCTCCCTTAAATGCTCTGTAGAATTCTTCTGTGAAACCGTCTGGTCCAGGGCTTTTGTGTGTCGGAAGCTTTTTTATTACTGTTTCAATTTCATCAGGTGTTATTTGTCTGTTCAGGCTTTCTGTTTCTTCTTTATTGAGTTTTGGAAGATTATATTTTTCTAGAAATTTGTCCATTTCACCTAGGTTTTCAAATTTTCTGGCATACAGTTCATAGTAATTTCTTACAATCCTTTGTATTTCTGTGGTACCAGTTTTAATCTCTTCTCTTTCATTTCTGATTGTGTTTATTTGAGTCCTCTCTCTTTTTTTTCTTGATGAGCCTGCTTAAAGGCTTGTTGATTTTGTTTATCTTTTCAAAGAAGCAGCTCCTGGATTCATTGATCCTTAGAATTGTGCTTGTAGTCTCTGTGTCATTTAATTCTGCTCTGATCTTGGTTATTTCCTTCCCTGTACTTGCTCTGGGTTGTCTTTGTTATTGTTCCTCGAGTTCTTGTAGGGTTAGGTTTTTTATTTGAAATGTTTCTATATTTAAAAAAATTTATTGTTGTTTGGTTACAGTTGTCCCCATTCCCCCCCCCCTCATTGCTCTCCCTGCCCTGTCCAACCCCTGCTCCCAAAGAGAATCCCCACCCCAGTGTCCTTGCCCATGGGTCCTTTGTACATGTTCCCCTTCTTTCCTCTGTTATCCCCCTCCCTTATCCCCTCTGGTCACTCTCAGTTCTTTATTTTTATGACTCTGGTTCTTTTTTGCTCAATTGTTTGTTTTGTTGATTAGGTTCCATTTTCCTAGTCTTTCTTGCCATCGATGGTCTTTGTCCTTGACCATCAAACTAACCTATCAGCCACTGCCTATGAGTCAAATCCATACCTGTGGTCATACCCAGTCCTAACAAAAGCAACAAATATACCTCTCTAATTTCTTTCTGTTAGGAGGATTTCCCTTCACCAATGTTTTTCAGAGACACTACTAATTTGCGCTAATTTGAGTGTTAGAGTTATTAATTTCTGATACTGGGCCATACCCAGTCAGACTAATTTCTTTTTGATTAAATCAAAACCAACTGATTAGAGGCCTTAATTACATTTGCCCAGTTCCTATACCTTTGCTTTGCTATGTAATATAGTCATGGAACTCAGATCCCTTTCTAAGCACAAGTTCTACCCATAGTCAAGTGGAAGGAATTATATAATCATGTGGGTCAGTGAGGGTAACCTTACCATAATATCATGCTACTGAAAAACCCTTTTTCACTCAGCCTTATGTCTTTACTATTCATCTATGCTATTGTATTTACATCTCTTATATTGCTTCCAAGTTTCCCCAGTTATGAATACCCAGAGAGCTTCTAACTTTTTGCCACCACAAATAATGTTACAATGACCAACTTATTACATGTTTTCTTAAGAGCTTATGTGGAAGTTTCTCCTATCTATCTATCTTCAGGTATCCAGGTGGACCTGCACCATAAGCTTTTCAGATTCTTAATTTGACTGAATACTATGCCAAATAGTTTTCTCAAATGGCTATTCCAGTCTACAATTACACTAGTGTGTATGATGAACCTTCTATTCCAGGGAGACCATGCAATTTGTTGTATAAATGGGGACACTTTTTGACAATAAAAGCATGTATTAATAATTATGCTGGACAGCAAGAATAAACCAGGATTGTTTCAGACAAATTGGGCTGTCTGACTACCTCGCACTACTCCCACATCCTTGCCCTTTCTGCCAGTTCAATAAGTATGAAAGTATATCTTTTTGTTATTTTACCTTGCTTTTTCCCATGATTATATTTGAGCATCTTTGGTAGGTTTTTGGGTTTCCTTTTCTGTAAATTACTTGTTTATATACATTTTCCTTTTTGGGGGGTCAGATTGCTGCAGGAATCACTTGTACATTCTAGATGTTAGTAATTATCAGTTATAAACATTGTTGACATCTTTACTCTTTCTGCTGTTTTCCTAGTAACATAATCCAAGGTATCCTTCATTGAACAGAAATCTTTATTAAAATTACATTAAATTAGCAGCATGGTGGACACAGAGATATGCAGTTCAAAACCCTTGCCACAGAGAGAACTGTGGCCCAGCTTCTGGGCATGCTGTGGGCACATATACTTTAGTTCTCAGCCACTGATGACCTCAGCGGGGTTCTCAGTTCTGTCCCATTGGTCTGTATGTGTATCCTTTTGCTAGGACCCGCACTGCCTTGATTACTATAGTTTTGTAGTAAATTTTGAAATTAGGAAATGTAATTGCCACAATATTGTTCTTCTTTTTCAAGATTGTTTTAGGTATTCTATCTTCCTTGCCAAATGCATTTTCAGATCACCTTGACCATATGTGAAAAAAAAGGACAGTAGAAATTTTAATAAGGATTGAACTGAATCTGCAGAACAATTTTGTGGTGCATTGTCATTTTAATAATATTAAGTCTTCCATCCATGTACATGGGTATTTTTCTATTTTTGTTTAGGTCTTCATTTTTTTTCAACAATGCTTGGCAGTTTTCAGTGAACGAATCTTGAACTTTGGTGAAGTGTATTCCTAAATATTTTATTCTTTTTAATGCTACTGTAAATGAAATGCTTTTCTTAATTTCATTTTAAGATTACTCCTTGCTGGTACACAGAAATGAAACTGATTTATATATATTAATCTTGTATCCTACAGCTTTTTGAACTAATTCAGTAGTTATAATGAGGTTTTTGTTGGTAGATTCTTTAGTGTTTTCTCCATGAAATATCATATTATTGATGAACATAAATAATTTTACTTCTTTGTTTTCACTATGGAAGGCTTTTCTTTCTTTTTTTTTAATTGAATTTAATGGGTGACATTGGTTAACAAAACCATACAGGTTTCAAGTGCACAACTAAACAAAGCATCATGCGCACCCTGCATCAAGTGCTCATCTCCCCAAGCAAATCTCTTTCCATCCCATTTATCTCCGCTTTGCTCTCTTCCGCCTCCCCCCATCCTGGCCTTTTATTTCGTTTCTTGCCTAATTACCTTGGAAAGTACCACCAGTACAATGTTGAATAGAAATGGTGAGAGAGGACATCTTTGTATAGTTGCTAATTTTTAGGGAAAGCTTTCAGTTTTAACACCATTAACTATAATGTTAGCTGTAGGTTTTTCATAGCTGGCCTTTATCAGATTGAGAAAGTTCCCTTCTGTTCCTCATTTCTGTTATAAAAGGGTGATGGATTTTGTTAATTGTTTTTACTGTGTCTATTAGTGTTAGCATTTGTTTTTTCTACTTTTATTCTATTAATATGGTGCATTGATTGATTTTCATTCATTCCTTGCATTCCAACCTTGCATTCCAGGAACAAATCCCACTGTGATCATGATATATAATCACTGAATAAGCTGCTGAATTTAGTGTGCTAGTATTTTGTTGAGGACTTTTACATGTATATTAATAAGGGATATTGATCTTAGTTTCTCTGTGATGTCATTGTCTGGTTTTGGTGTCAGGGTAGTATTGGCTTCACAGAATGAGTTAAGAAGTGTTCCCTTCTTTTCTAGTTTTTTTTGGAGGAGTTTGAGAAGGCTTTGTAATAATTTTATAAATGTTTGGTACAGTTAATCAGTAAATTTTTCATTATGTTATTAAGCTCACTTAACTTGGTTTCAGCTTGAATGGTCGTTCCTTCACTCTTCTGGAAAGTGAGGACTGCCAATGTGTTTATGTTGTGATCTATAGGAGCACACTCTGTACAGGGCATGTATTCAGTTCTCAGTTTATACTTTCCAGAAGAACTTTGGATCTTTGTATTTGACCCAGTAAAGTCTGTTCATAAGTAATCTTGCTAAGTTCAGCTGGGTCATCAGTCTTATTGCATTAGGCATTTGTACTGTGAGATTGCTTCATAATAGAATGTGAAAATTCCCTTAGGTGGAAACAGTGGCTCTCTAAGAAAAATAAATCAACTTATTGTATAGACTTAGTTACCTGTAAAATCATCATCATTCAAATATTTGGCTAATTTTATGTGTTGGCTTTTATTTTATGTACTTATTTATTTTAATTTTTATTTTGCTTTTATATCAATTGGTATTTATCCACACACAACTTACTGTGAAAATTTACTTTTAAATGTCATAATTCTCTCAAAACAATGAATGGGTATGAATTTATCAACATATATAAATAATTAAGAAAAATAAATATATACTTTTAAGCTATTTTCTGTGCCGAAGAAAGAATTTTGAGGGATAAATTCAGTAAACATTTCATCCTCAAAAGCTGAGAGTCTCTGGCTTTGCCTTTAAGAGTCCAGGAACATTCCAGTCTCCCTTAGAGCAGGGGGGCAGGCAAACCTCTTCTAGTTCGCACCGCTGGGGGAATACAAGAGCAAGCATTCACCGCAACCAGAATCAAGCATTACCGGCTACTCAAAACAGTTTATAAGAAAGGGAGATCCAATAAATAATGCATTGTTTACATTAGTGTTTGTGAGCTGTGAGACTGTGCTCCCTGGATGACGTGCTCAACTGTTCCAGGAGAGCCTAAGGAAGTCCAGACAAAAGCGAAAAGGATGGATTTTTCCACTTGCTTGATTTTCACTGAGTAGTAAGTCAAGACCAAACTGTCTGTTGTATACTGACTATTCAGTACATGGTTCTGTAGTTATGGTGTTTACCCAGTACAGATAAAAGTGGAACTCTTTGTTCTATTCTTCCATGGTAAACACATGAGCAAAATCTAATCTTTTTTTTTGTATGATTTTATTTATTTACATTTAGAGAGGTGAAGGTAGGAAGACAGAGAGGGAGAGAAACATCAATGTGGGGTTTCCTCTCTCGTGCCTCCTACTGGGGACCTGGCCCACAACCCGGGCATGTACCATGACTGGGAATTGAACTGGTGGTCTTTTGGTTCACAGGCTGGTGCTCAATCCACTGAGCCACACCAGCCAGGGCACAAAATCTAATCTTTTCCTACTCTCTTCTTCTTAAAAAATATCTTTAATTGACCAAGGAAACTTTTTCCCTTATTTCATGTTACTTTCCTTCAACTAGACATTGGACTCAATATATACCAAAGGATATGAAGGTTAATAAGAACACTGTATTAGGAGATAAGATAGAAAACAAATACAACTCTGCAATTCTCTCTATGGGCTCACAGCCTAAGTGGGAGAGATGGATAAGCAAATGTTACAATGTGGTCTGTGACATGTTTCACTCATTTACTGACTGAATTTACCTATTCATTCTGTTTAATGAGCCTCCTGTGTGCCAGGTATTGTGCTAATCATCAAAAGCAGCAGTATCAGCCTTGGCTCATGTTAGGAGAGTCACTGGGAAACTTGATAAAGACGTCTCGGTTCCCTCTGAGAGGTGATTGTTGAAGTGGTTAAGCTTAGACATTGGGAGCTTGAAAACTGCCTGGGTGGTTATTCTACACAGCCAAATTTGAGAACCCTTGCTCTAAAGAGATAAAGATATTTCCCTTTTCCCCAGGAAACTCATAATTTCAGGACAGACACAGGTAAGGAGTCAGGCATTTATAACCCAGTGTGAAGAGCTTTATGACTGAGGCGACTGTGAGGAGTTAGGGTCACACTCTTTCTTCCACTTCGCAGATGAAGATGTGAGTCTCACATGTTAACAGATTTGCCCACCATCATAGATTGAGTAGGTGATAGAGCCAGGATGGAAATTTAGATCAGTCAGATCTCACCGATCTATGAATCATTAGACTAACTCCCAACAGAAGGAAACTATACCTTCTCATAGAAGAAAAAGACAAGAATCAGGACTATTTATTTTCATTATTTTACAAGGGGATTTACAGTTTTTTTGTTCTACTATGGATAAAGCACTCACATAAATTTCTAAAAATTTTTAAATGAAAAACTATAACAAATTAAAAAAAAATACCCTCATGAGTCCATGTTCTCAAAATATTTACTGAGCGAGTTATTTATAATATAAGGAAATCCTGCGAAGGCAACACATTTACATATTATTCTTACGTTTCTAGAATATTCACCGAACACATTCACAAAACTCTCCTAATAATTAACTTATGATTCTTATGGAACAATGCTAATAATAATAAACACAATTCTGGAATCAGGGCAGGGGCATCTTTGATAATCTGACTCAAGATTGAATCTTCAGTTATACAACACCATGTGATTTGGACATTCCTTAGGCCTTCTGAAATGCGCCACTGTAATTAGACTTTTTGCTTTCTCAGAGACTTCACAGCATCCTCTTGTTTATTTTTTTCTATGCAGGAATCTGTAAAAATCTGAATGCAAAGTTTCTGTTTAAATTATTCTAGTTTAGGTTTTTATTTTTTACAGTCTTTCCTCAGGAAAACTTTTGCCTGTGGAAAAACATCTCAGCTCATCACAAAAAGGGTATACGCAGGCAAAAAGCAAAATAACTTTTCTACATTTTGTACTGATGTTTTATACATCAGTGAGGTTGTGCATGGCTGTCCAAATTGAAAACAAAAAACTGAAGCAGCATCTCTGTGATGTCCATCTGGAGGTTTACTGAGTAAGGATTATCAGCCAAAGTCTAGAAGGAACCCCTGGCCCTTGCCCAAACAAGACTAGAGCTATAGCTGACAAAAAATGAAATAAAGCAGAATTTTAATATTTTAACTAGATTGCTGAAGTAACTCAGAGAGAACGAGGAAGTCTAGGTAGAAAGTCAACTTCTAAAAGCTAATTTTATAATTTTAAAAAGAAAAAAACCAATCCAGGGGTGCAAATACATTATGACAGAATAAATGTTTCAGTGTCATTGAGATATTTAATGGTTATATTAGAATGCTTTTGATTCAGAGATTTCAGAATGTCTGAAACCTAAAAGTATCACAATGATTGAAATTCTGCATATCTGTAGGGGTTCTCTGAAATATCATAGCTGTTTCATTTTTGTCTGTGAGATTCTACTGAGGTTCTATTGAGCTGATTGTATGAAAAGGTCCCACAAAGTTTAAGATAAATTTTGTCCTCTAGGTCTCACCTGATAATAGTAATAAGCAATGGTTACTGCTTTGGGTCACTACATGTAACAAAAACCTTAGTTATTTCCATCGATGGGCTTTTATATGTAAGCCAGCTTCTTTCTGGACCACACATAGGAAGCAGACATTTGTCTGTTTTTGTTTTTTGTTTTTTGTATCTCAGAAAGACTGGGGCCTACATGAAATTTAACTTGGGTAACTCAGCATGAGATGCCCCACGATGGGCATTTGATTCTGAGGAATAAATGTATGGAGGTTGGGAAGCACTGTTCAAGGATGCAAAGTTATACATGTGGTATGAAGTTTGTCTTGTATACAAATTATCTGTATAAGGGGGCTGTTATAGGAAGGATGTACATAATGACTCCCAACACCAAACCCAACTGTTTTAACAATAGGAAAGTTCTGTTATCCTATATACCAAGTGATCCTGAGACAAGGTAGCTCTAATGCTGTTAGTTCATTGGCTCACCCAGTTTCTTTCCATCTTTTTTCTCAGCTGTCTCTAGTTCTGTCCCCAGCTAGCTTCCCTCAGGGTTACAAAATGATTGCTGCTGTTTCAGGCATCAGAAGAAGATACAATAATATTTGATAGTAGGAGGATCCTTGATTCTATGTGTCTCTTAGGAAGATAACTTTTCCCGAAGTCTACAGTGGGCTATGCTCATAGACTGGAGCTGGGTGATATGCGCATGCGTAAACTAGTTGCTAACGATGGAAACCAAATCATCCCAGTTGGATTCCTAATCAGGATTTATCCTGAGTCCTATGAGGAAGATGGACACTTGAATTAAACTGTGGCCACCCTTGGTAAGGAAGAAAGTGGAATACCTATTAATTGGGCAAAAATTGGTGACTCTTTGGGGAGAACTTAAGAAAGTGATAGAGGAGAAAGAGAGAGAAAAAAATAATTCAAGAAAATAAAGCTTAGAGTTGATTCTTTATAGGAACAGATGGACTTACAGCTATAGGAAGCAGGTGGCAACAGAATAGAAGGGCTCTATTTTCAGCCAGCCTAAGTGGGTCTCTGTGCACAGCAGCTCAGGAATGTGGGTAAAACAGAATGGGGAGTTAGCAGCTTCCTGTAGTGGTCACTGAATTCACGTCAATTTTGTTTTTGCATGATTAAGCCAATTAATGTGATTTTGTAATAAAATAATGAGGGTGCAATGATAAGTGACTTGCTTAGGTTCTTGTGATAAATCTGATTATTATTTCCATCCGTGCAACCTGGAAACAGGTGTGGGAATAGTCTGGAGTGAATGCCTAATTGTCCTCATAATTCATACATTCATTCATTCACAAATAACTTATTGAGCACCTGTGTGCCAAGTACCATTTTAAGGCTCTGGAGTTAATATTAAATAAGTATAGAAAGTCTGTGTCTTCATGGAGCTTACATTCTAGAGGGAGGAGACAAACAATAGACAAACAAATAATATATAAAGAAGGGATGATGATAGGTTCTATGGAGGAAAAGTAAAGCAATACAAGGTAGAGTGAGACAAGTTTGGCATTTTAATTTTGTATGGTGTGTTCAGAAAAGACCTTATTAAAAGGGTTTTTAATCAGAGACCTCAAAGAAGGAGTGGCCATGAGGATGTCTAGGGGAGGAATGTTCCAGACATGGGAATAGAAGATACAAAGTTCCTAAAGTCAGAGTTGTTATGAAGTCTGGACCAGAGAAAAGACCGAGGGAAGCGATGATGGACGAGTCCAGTGAAGTGATGGACTATGCAGGGTATTGCAGGCCATCGGTTCCCAAACCGTGGTCTCCAGACCAGCAGCCTCAGCGTCTCCTGAAAACTTGTTAGGAATGCCCCTTATTGGGCCCTATCCAGACTGCCTGAATCAAAAGCTCTGGTGGTGGGCCTTAGCAATGGGTGGTCTTAACAAGACTCCAGGCATTTCCAATTCTGGTGCAGCTAAAGTTTGAGAACTAGTGTTGTAGGCTATTCTAAGGACTTTGGATTTTATTTTGGGTGAAATGGGAGCCATTGGAAGCTTTAAACAGAGGACATAACCATATTTCCATTTTAAAGTGATCATTCTGGCTGCTTTGTTGAAAATAAACTATAGGGAAGCAAAGAGAAAAAAACAAATAAAGCAGTTGGAGATTATTGTAGTAGTCTGAGCAGGAAGCGATGGTGGCTTGGACTTTGACGGTGGTACAGGTTGGTGATAAGTGGTTGGATTCTGCATATATTGTACTTTGAAGATAGAGCCAACAGAATTGCTGATAACTTGTATGTGAAGTGAGAATTAGAGAGTAGATAAGAATTACTCCAACATGTTTCTCCTGAGCCATGGAAGGACGTTATAACTCTTTACTGTGATGCAGAAAACTGGTGGAAGATGGTTTAAGGGTTAAAATGAAGAGTGGGGCCATGTTCAGTTTGAAATAGATATGCCAAGCAGGGAATTCAGGGCAGTGGTTTGGGCTGGAGATAAAACCTGCAAGTCGTCAGGGCATTTGTGCTATTTCCAGCCATGGGCCTGGATGGGATCATTTAGGCAGTAAGTATAGATGGAGGAGAAGTCTCGGACCTGAGTACTGAATACTTAGAGGCTGGAGGAGATGAGGAGAAAACAACAAAAGAGATTGGGGAAGAGTAACAAGTGAGATTGGAAGAGAAAGAGAGACAGTGCTGTCAAAGCCAAATATAGAAAAGGATTCAAGAAAAGAGCGTGACAGAGGGCTGGATTAGCAGGAGCAGGGCATGGCGCTTGCCTTGGGTGCAACATTTATAGGAGGTACCCAGAAACTCAGTAATCAAGATAATTAACATCTTAATGTAATATTTAAAGGGTAACATTTATGTTAAAAATCCATGATAAACAAAACATCACAATTTAAATAAAAACAGAATCTGACCCTATACTCATACCTTCCCTTCCCTTCATCACCTGGCCAGATCGTGTGTTTATTTAAAATTTTGGTATTTTATTCATCATGAATTTTTGTATTTATTTTCAGTTAAAATATTATATTAAACCATTATTCATCTAGATTAATGAGTTTTTAGCATTCCCTCAAATTTTGCACCTGCAGCGAATGCCTCACTTACCTACCGGACTATTGAGATAAAGACAGAAGATTGTTCTTAACTTCAATGTCTCTGGCTATATTTTGTTTGCTTTTTTCCTCTGTTGATTATGTTCCAGTTAAAGGTGAGATCATATGGTATTTATCCCTCACCACCTGGCTTATTTCAGTTGGCATAATGCTCTCCAGTTCCATCCATGCTGTCACAAAGGGTATAAGCTCCTTCTTTCTCTGTGCTGAAATTCCATTGTGTGTGTGGAGGGATGGGGAGAAAAGGCATACAACTGTAATTCAATAACAATAAAAATTTAAAAAAAAAGACAGAAGATTGATTGGGTTCAGGAGCACAGGGTCAGTGGTAACTCTGACAAAAGCTCAGGGGTGTTGGGAGGATAAAGTACAACTGGACAGGGCTGTTCAGGAGGGACTGGGAGAAGAATTGAGGACAGCGAACTTAAACTATTCTTCTAAGGAGTTTTGCTGTTACAGAGAAGCAGAAAATTGGTCATTCGCCATAGGGGTTGTAGGGTCAAGTATGGGCTTTATTTCCTGTGGAAGAATATTACAGAAGGGTGGCATGTGGAGAGCATGAAAGAAGGGTTGAGGGGTTGATAATACAGAAGGGGGGATGTGTTTCATAAATGGGAGGAGCTGGAAGTCTGCGTATGCGAAGGTGTTGCCGGGAGGGCCTGAGGCTTGGAGTGAGGACAGGGATGTAGTTTCAGTTTTACTGGAAGAAATCAAGTCTGTTCACAAACGAATGAATACATTAGTTCTGAAAGCTAACCCTTGTAACTATTGTATATGTGACCAGTGTAACAAAGTGGCCAAACATTCTTAACAGCTGTGCCATCACACATACAGAAGTATAATCCACCTGGATCCTTCTCATTACATCCTTCGTAAAGGGCCATGTCATAAGTCATGAAGGGAAGTTCACTAGGCATTTAATCTTTTGGTGTTTAAAATCATTTAAGTCTAGAATTTAGACCTCCAGAGGAGTGGGGAGATGAGTATTCTTAAATTTGCTCTCAGTCCATTGGGTTTTTGACTTGAAGTCAATGTCGAACACATCAAGGTGATTCTATCACATTTGGTTTATACCAGCTGTGGAGTACGGACAGAGCTCATCTCTTTGGGAACCAGGTGGAGGTAGCAACTCATTTATTAAGAAAGTTAGGGGTAGGGGGAGTAGAAAGGGGAAAATGGAGACAACTGTACTTGAACAACAATAAAAAAAAAAAAAAAAGAAAGTTAAGGAGCCTACTTTGTGTTCTAGCCCTGAAATGAGACCTCTGCACCTTCCTGTGGAGGGTCAGAGACAGAACTGCAGGCCACGCCAGGGTTTTCCTTACACAGAAGTTGAAAGAGTGTTTGGTTAAGACTACCCCAGGAGCTTGGCAGAGAGAATTTTAGCTTTACATTTTTTTTCAGAGTAGGTGTTAGCAGACATCCATAGCCATATGAGTTGCTGCAATGTCTCTTTACCAGCATATCATCCCGATGGGGCTCCCTGGGGTGTAGACACATCCCTCAGATGGCAGGATGTGGTGGACTCATGTATGGAAGTATGGTATTGATGCTCTAAAGGTGGGAGACTATCAGCCTGGAATTGGAATTCTCATTAAAACATTTTTTTAGTTTTTATATTCTTGAAGGTAAGTGGCTACTACAATCATTTGGCACTTAAGAAAAAAAGCCATTTTATGTTTAGTTCTGTCAAATAAGCAAACACCACAATTACAATATAGGCGAACTCAATGTTTTGTGTTTCATAAGCTAAATAAATGTGTACTGACTGTATTTTTCAAATTTCAGCTCCTGAGGTTGGTGACGAGTAAACCCACCTGAAACATGTGTCTCAAATGCCCTTTTCCCTTCTTTTTTTTCTGTCATTAATGAAGAAACTCTGCTATGGGAGCAGGCTGAGGAAATGCAGACAGGTAGCAGCCTGCCTGGGGGAGCTGGACATATCAAAGGGAACGCTGGACGCTGGAGGGAAGGAGCCAGTCATATGCTGGATGACAAGGGGGAGACAGAGTGCAGAGGAGCCAGAGAAGTGTCATAAGGTTAAACATGGACAGACACTGAAGTTCCACTTGGGAAGGATCACACACTGCTTTCCTGGGGTTAAAGTGCCAGGATTTTTATAAAACCACCAAGAAGTCCTGTCTTTAAGGGGGAAACGATTCAAGTCTCTGATCTCTTAGAGATGATGATTCATCTCTAAGTCATTTTATACTTTGAAATTTGTCAGTGATAATGGGAGCAAAGTTTTTCCTGTAAAGAAGACATAGGCTGTTTGTTCCTTCCAAAGGAAGTGAAAAATGAGAAAACCATCTGGCATTTGCTCAAAATATCTAGATAATTGAGGCCAAAGTATCTTTTAGCTTCATTTTATATCAATGAACATCCTGCATGCCCCCTTACACATTTGCTGTCTCAGGGAAAGAGCCTGAAATTTTCTAAAAGAATTTTGAAATACAATGGTTATGAATATGATTAAATTATATTCTTCATTATTCCTAGCAATTCGGCTATTCTTGAATTTAATATATATGTGTATGTATATTAATTAAAGAGATATTCTTTAAGACTCTTTATAGACTGAAAACTCCTACCTTTATTGAAAACTTCATAGCATTGATCAGATATTTTTCACAGGTGATGTGATCTCTCTGTTATCTCTCAAGATTTGCATTTCAAAGCTGATTGATAGACCAAGTGAGATGAAGTCGATGTCCTTTTCTTACCACAGAGATACAGGATGAATCTCGCTAGAAACATTATTTACTGCCAGGGTTATTTAATAAATTTCATTTTGCATTTCTAATTCAGAATCACATGTTTTGTACCACATATTAAAGCTCTGTTACAAAAGCTCACATTTCTTGGAAAACAGAGCTGTATATCAAAGACATTTAATAACTAGGTCCCCTCCCCCCACATAAGTGTATAAAGTATTGTATTTTTTAGTCATTAAGGAATGGATTATGCAATGGTATCGTCTCATGTCAACAATGAATATCGCATTTCACTCCACCTTTTAATCTGAGTCTAAAATCCTTTAGGCTTTACTGGAAATAAATTTAAAATTTTTGGGAAACATTATAACTCTCTAGTTAAAGAAAAATCTTTATTTTATGGGAAGTATCGCATTAACATCCAATCAAACTTGAGACCATCATGTAAAACCAGTGCCAGTATATTTAGCTGGCAGCTGGCTTATTTACATCTCATAACTGGTCAGTATCTGAAAGTTGCTGTCAATTTTGCATCAAAATTTTCTCTAAATTCCATCACCCTAGATGATATAAAAAGATTACATTTTATGTTATGTCCTATAAAGTTTAGAAATTAGATGATCCAATTAGGTCCTAGATTTGAAGGAAGCAAATTTAGCCAGAGCACCAAATATATAAAATTTTATGGTTTTGCTGAGAAATTTATAACAGAAAGTATATGAGAGGAACTTGGTTTTGGCCTTAGTATTATGTATTTTTAAAATACATCCCTATTCTTCAAGTCTCTTCTTCCTCTCCTCCTCCCTATTTCTCCTCCTCTCCCTCCCCCTCCTCCTCTTCCTCTTTGACTTTGGAGTTTAGCTTTATTTTTGACAAAAATGGCAAGCATCCATTAAAGACAATTAATATTGTTTATTAGCCAAATAGGAGATGAGCAATGGCTTTTCTTAATTGAAGAATAAACAGGAGTTCTAATTATATTTCTTGTCCTTTCCTTAGGCCACTCCCTAACTAGCCATCAATTGAACATATGTCTAGTTGTTCATATTGGATGAAATTTGCTACTTTTCCTGTATTCAAAATACATAATTTAGAAGGACCAGATTTACCCTCTCACCCTAAGCAACTGCAAAACTGGAAAAAATATATAAGGCAATTTTTAAGACATTGATGTTAGAATAATGCCTAGTGCAAAGTAAAATCTCAATATTTACTAATGATCAAATGGCCATTTAGTACAGAAAAGAGTGAAGGACTTTGCCAGAAAATAACAGCACCTTTCATCTTTTCTACCAAAATGTCTAGCACAGTGCCACATGCATTTCAGTTTATATTATTGGTTGGCAAACATCTAAAGATGACACTTTGACAGATGAGAGGATGACTAAAGACTTTGGCCACATCTGTAGTTGTGTTATTTTTGTTATATTTCTGTGGCAGAAAGATCCGATTGTTTCTCTTAGGTAATTCTTACACAGCTCAGTCAAATAATTAATACCTTATTAGGTTGTCAGTCCTAAGGGGGTGGATTTTCACCTGTTTGGTCATTGTCAATTTTCAGTGATGGGGAAAGGAGATGTACCTCTTAGACTGAAACATTTCTCTGGGCTTGTGGGCTCTTGAGAATCACTCTAAGGCTTTAGCAGGTCTCAGCATTTCTGTAGCGGTTTATGTGGTGAGTCTGAAGATGGCACCTTTCACGTGGAGAGAGATTTGGAGTAAGAAAATAGGGCGCCAAAGCTTTGATGTAGCTGACCGTGTGGCTACAAGAAGTGCACACACACTAACACACACATGGGCCCTCCCCACCCCCACAACTGACCTCTCTACTCAGGACAGTTGTAGAAACGGGAGCAGTGCGGCTGAGGAGAAAGTCAAACAAGGTAGGAGGGGACCACCTCCTTTCAAGGTAAATCCTTTCAGGATTTGAGTTTTGTTTAAATGAGAGAGGTGGCCTCTGAAATACTTTCCTTCCTCTGGTTGACATTTGCGATTTGAATTTGATATGCATTTGGCCAGTAGTCTGTACAGGGCACTGTGTTTGAAGTGGCCAAGAGTTATGTTTGCATTGTCTTGCTATTTGCTGAAATCACATCTCCCTGTTTGAGGTGGTTGTTATATCATCTTTTGAGCTCATTGAGGGCAGGGGCCATATGTTGTATTTCTTTCATAATCCATGAAATGATTTCTTTCATAACACCTCTGCAATCGTGTCTCCTACCGACGACCTAGGCATGACCGCAGCGGTCAGAGCAGCAGGACGACGACACCGACTTCCATCTCTCGGCAGGAAATATATTAGGTATTCTACAAACTTGTACATCTATGTTGTTACCATGCTGCCTTTCATTGTCTGTGGTTTTCTTAGGCTTCGTGACTCTTGCTAGAGATGTTTTCACTTTTTACCTGCCATACTAGTTCAGAGCGTGGACAGAGACAGGAATAGGGGTGATGGGTATAGGGGTGTAGACTGTGCAGATTCACTACCAGCTAACCTACAAGTAGACAGATTCAACCTGTGGCCCAAAACACAGTGGGAACAATAAACCAGGAGTCCTGCTGATGGAAATTCAGGAGGGAGCCCTTTGTTTTGAGTAATTAAAAGGTGGGGGATGAGTGCCAAGGCTTCTCAACTAACTTCTGATAATCAGCCATGTATCAGTACTTTAATGAGCTGTGAAAATGATTTTGAACGCTTTAATAGTTTGCCTGTATTTTTTGTATGTCTCTCCCATCAGGGTAAGAGTCACAACAAAATTTGTTTGTTTGTTTATTCATTTATATTATTGACACTATTACAAATGTCCCCCACTCCCCTCTCCTATGTCCCCCTCCACCCAGCCCCCATGCCTCTGAGATCTGTCCATGCCTCTGGTTTTATTTTGTTCATCCGTTTATTTTGTTCATTAGATTCCATACATGAATGAGATCATATAGTATTTTTCTTTCTCTGGCTGGCTTATTTTGCTTGGCATAATAGTCTCCAGGTCCATTCATGCTGTTGCAAGGAGTAAGATTTCCTTCTTTTTTATAGCCATGTAGTATTCCATTGTGTAAATGCACCACGTATTTTTTATCCACTCATCTACTGGCGGGCACTTGGTCTGTTTCCAGATCTTGGCTTTGCAAACAATGCTGCTATGAACGTAAAGGTGCATATATTCTTTCTGACTGGTGCTGCAGAATTCCTCGTATATATTCCCAGGAGTGGGGTTGCTGGGCTAAAAGGCAGTTGCATTTTTAGTTTTTTGAAGAAACTCTACGATGTTTTCCACAGTGGCTGCACCAGTCTGCATTCCCACCAACAGTGCACTAAGCTTCCCTTTCCTCCACATCCTTGCCAGCACTTGTTCTTTATTGATTTATTTATGGTAGCTCTTCTGGTGGGTATGAGGTGATACCTCATTATAGTTTTAATTTGCATGTCTCTGATGATTAGTGACATTGAGCAACTTTTCATATGTCTATTGGCCATCTGTATGTCCTCTTTGGAGAAGTGTCTATTCAGGTCCTTTGCCCATTTTCAGTTGGGTTGTTTGTCTTCCTGGTGTTGAGTTGCATAAGTTCCTTATGTATTTTGGGAGTTAACCCCTTATGAGACGTATCATTGGCAAATATGTTCTCACATTCAGTGGGTTTCCTTTCCATATTGTTGAGGGTTTCTTTTGCTGTGCAGGAGCTTTTTAATTTGATGTAGTCCCTTTTGTTTACTTTTTTCCTTGTTTTCCCTCTTGCCCTAGGAAATATATTAGCACAAATATGCTATGTGAGCTGCCTGAGATTTTACTGTCCAGGTTTTTTTCTAGGATTTCTATGGTTTCATGACTTACATTGAAGTCTTTTATCCATTTTGAGTTTATGCTTAAGAGTCACAACAAAATTTACCAGTTTTTTATAGGTTCTTCCCCTAGAGGTTGTTTTTATTGTCTTTCCACTTTTGTAGTTCAAGTATTACCCTAACAAATTCCAGGACACTAGTCATTTTTTTTCACTTTTACTGAAATTTGGCTGTGTTACATGGTTTAGTTGGTCATAGTTCAAGTTTGGGGAATAAGTATTTTGTTATATGGAGATTTTCACTGTGAAATAATTTTCATTATTTGGAAATAGTATAAGAAAAGTAGTATTGCTTTGGGCTAAAACCAGAGCATACGCAATCTTCCACTCTGTTCTTTGGACTTGAAAAGAAAATTGACTTCTAATTAACTTTATTGTCATAATTCCCCTCCCTTCTCCATTGTCATTGGCTTTGGTTGAGTTCCTCATATTCCACTATTTGGTCAATCACTAACCCACTTACTCGACATTCACAGAATGTTTACTTTGGCTAGAGTCTGTGCCCAGGTCCTGAAGACACAAAAGTGAATTAGAAATGTTCTTTGTCCTCACAGAGCACTCTATTAGCACTCACAGAGTAGGAAATAGACGTATATATTAGTCAAGATCCAGCCAGAAAATCAGATACTACAATGGGTGTTTCAATAAGGAACTTAATACAGAGACTTGGCTGCACAGGTATCAGAGACTTTAAAAGCAGAGAGGGTTGTTATTCGAGAAACCACAGAAAACAGGTACTCTCCTTATAACTGTGGAACAAAAGGGATGCTGTTAAGGTTATGAGGCTCCAGAAGTTCAAATAGAACCCTACAGAACTTCTGTTCACACCTGTGAAGGCTACGAGAAGGCTGGTTCTGTGGCCACCCAGAGAAGCTGGGACCAGCTGCTGCTCTGGAGAACAGCAAGCAAATAGAAAGGAGCAAGTGGTGTCTCCTTCCTCCTTCCCTCCTGTCTCCATCTAGTCCCCTTGCTGGCTTAGCTTGTTAAAAAATTCAATCTGTAAATATGAAGATTTAATTAGCTTTATTAAGTGATTTGTGAATTGGGCAGCATCCCATCTAACAACTAGAAGGGTGCTCCCAGGGGTTGTACAAAATGGAAGGTTTTTATAGGAAGCAGGGTAGGGAAAGGGAGCTAGTAACAAAAGAAAAGAAATGGTTATTTTTAGACCAAGACTCTTCTTTTGGAGGGAAGGAAAAGGCAAGGTTTTTTATTTTATTTTATTTTATTTTATTTTATTTTATTTTATTTTATTTTATTTTATTTTATTTTATTTTTTTATGCAGATTGCCTCTTCTTCCTATGGGCTTGGGGTGGGGGATGGAGAGGGCCCTTGTAACAGATTACCTAATTAGTGTTGACCAGCAAATTTCAGATTGGTTGACTAAGATTATATTTCTAGGAAAGGTTAAAACAGCAACTAGGTCAAGCATTAAATCTAGGTTTGGTATCATAGACTTTAGTGCAAGTGATGCCATTTTGGGCCTGTGATGTTTTTCTTTAACAAATTTAACTGGACCACAGTGACAAAGGAATCTGGAAAATACAGTTGTCTGAGTCCCAGCCCCATCCTCACAGAGAGGCATTTAAAAGGATAAAGAGAAAAATCTAAATAATTGGCATATCATTTAAACAAAGATTGAAATAGAAATAAACTGTTAACAGGTTGGTGAAGTGGTTGAAATGCACAATGGCTAAAGTGGGAACGCAGGATGAGAGTCAAGTCCACCCTAAGGAGACCGGGTGGAGCTTGAGAGACAGACAACCAAATAATAATAACAGTCAGGTTCATTAGGCAGAAGGCAGAGTTAGCACTAAGGTTTAAAAAAAAGGCAGATGTTCTGGGGGTTTTCCAAATAATTCAGAATGGTTCAAGATTAGGGTTTAGAAAGGGACACGACTGAGGATTCATTTATTTTTCCCTTTTTCCCCCCTCTTCAAATTGTGGTTTCTATGATTGAATCCCTATTGTTATTATTTTTTTAAATATTTATTTATTTATTTATTTATTTATTTATTTATTTATTTATTTATGGGTGCAGCCTGGGCGTTCTTTATTGCCTCTCCCATGGGCTAAGGGAGGGGCCAGCACGCAGTCCTGGAGACCCAGGCCCCTTGGTGGGACAGGGAGGCAGGAGGGGCTGAGCCAACAGAAAGCCCTGCTCCAGTGTCCTGGTGGGGCAGAAACATCCCTGTACTTTGGTCCTCTTGAGGCCTGAAGGGCCTGCTTGGTCGTGACCAGGTTGCAGACTCTGGAGAAATCTCAGGCTCACATAGTCCAACAGGCATAGATGAGGCTCAGGAGGACGAAGATGGCCACAGAGAGCAGCATGTTCTTCCGGTTCTTGTGCTGAAGCAACTTCAGCTCCTTTTCATAGTTGGAGGCTTCGTTCATCAGGCTGTTTTTCTCCTTCTCCAGAGACTTCCTGGTGTCCGGGCTCAGCTCCGCCCCACAGAGCCTAGAGTTCACAGCCTCCAGGTCCCTCTGACATTGTGACAGCTTCTCCTCCAGCCCATCAATCTCGAGAGCGATGCCCAGATTCTCCCGCTTCTTTTTAGCCATGTTACTTGCCCGGATCCCCTAGTCATTATTGGACGCACCCATTGGTGGCATCACACATCCCCCTATTGTTATTTTTAATGCTGTTTAATATTCCATCAAGTAAATAAACCACAGTCATTTCCACTACTATAGTGGAGGTTCAAGCTGTTTCATCTCCTCCTCTTCCTCTTCTTTGCTACCACAAACAACATTGCTCTGAACATTTTTATGCGTGTCTCCTGATGGACATGTGCCAAGTTGTTCCACACACGCCCATTCACACATACTTAATAGCAGAACTGTCAGACGTAGAGTTTGTGAATGTTTAATTTTACAAGGTTTTGCCATATTATTTTCCAGTAAACGGTGCTCATTAAAATTTTGTTTTAAACTACAGAATTACCCATGATTTACCCCTAACTCTTGCCTAATCACAGTGTTCACTGACTAATCACTGGTTTTTGGCTGCCTCTAGGAATCATTTTGATACATTAATTTTAGGTCCAACTAACCTCTCTTTATTGCTATCTCTGATTATGAGGAAGATCACTCTTCACTTATTCTAGTGAAAGGGTCTCAGGTCCTGTGTTGTGTGACTCAGAAGGTGAAGGGAATCCCTAACTCCTCCCGGGAGTCGGATGTGCTGTGAACCTAATGATGCTTAAGCTTTAAGACCCCTTATGTGACTGGTCCCTACTAGCATTATTTGAAACTCTTCACTTTTGTGTATTTTTTTATTAATAATTTTAAGTTCTTTTTCTTAAAATGGCTCTCAACTTGTATGAACTTAGGGTCTCATGAAACCTGAATTTGTCCTTAGTTTCTTTTATATTATAATCTCTTTACTTTGGGGTTTAATTTATATTTTATAACCTTGGTCTTCCTAATCCTCTGCAATAGCTTTTGAGAGACTTTTTAAAAGATTCAAAACATTTTCCTCCTGAATATTTTTAAAATAACATCAAACAACAGACCGGTCATTTAGCTCAACAATGGGCTCTTCCTGACGGACATCAGCCCAGTTTTGGTGAAGTTACTTAGAAATGAGCCACAATCCTAACTGTTTTCAGTACAGGGGATTAACTTAATGGATTTCAGTCATTCTTCTTGGAACCACTCAGTTTATTTTGGTTATGAAGTGGCTCTACATGCCAAATCAGATTTAAAGGTCTAGCAGAGGTGTCCCACCTGTGGCCTGCGGGTCACATTTGACTCAGGATGGCTATGAATGCAACTCAACACAAAATCATAAATTTACTTAAAACATGAGATTTTTTTGTTTTTGTTAGTGTTTGTGTATTTAACATGTTGCCCAAGACAACTCTTCTTCTTCCTGTGTGGCCCAGAGATGCCAAAAGTTTGGACACTCCTGGTGGATGTGTGGTGTTAGTGTTTCACAGACTCGTCCCAGGGCTTCCCTATAGTCTGTGCCTGATTTCTCTGAATTACACTACTAGACAATGTCAGGTGTAATAAATCAATTATGTATTTATGAGAAAGCACTGTGCCCTACAAATAACTAACAATCTACTGGTGGTTGTTGGTATATTTGATCACTGATTTAAACCTGCCTTATTTGCTTCCGATCACTGGCTCTGAGAGGTGTGACTACAAATGTGAGAGGGGCAGAGCTGAACTGGGACGTCGTCACTGCCCATCTGGGCAGGTGATTTTTCATGGCTATAACTTGTGGAAGAGTCCTTTGATTTTTTTCCCAGATCCACATGGACAATCAGAAAAATCAATGGTTCCTAACTAATGCCAGAACCTTCTCCAGGGCTTCTGTACGATGGTGTTCTTCCCACATGGGAAGCCCAAATCCTCCTTAGGGCTCTGCACCAAGGCGCCAAGGCCTTCCCACCATTCCACCATGTCTCTCTTTGGCTCCTCACAGGGGGAGTGGGTCAGGCCAGACTGCCCCTGCCTGTTTTGTCTTTTCTATCCCAACCAGATCTAATGCTGTACTTAACCCTCAAAACCCCTTGCATGCCTGGGCCCCATCTAACTTCATTAAAAAATACCCACTTTTGTATATAATTTTTTATCACATTTAAAACAATTTTTTTAAGTAAAAGGGCCCCTAGATGGGCACATTTCTTTTTAAAGAATTAGGTAATCTTAGGAGAGATTTTAGTGTATGACAGTGTTTCTTAAATTTAAAAGCTCTTGTTTGCTCAGAATGTACCCACAGATTTCAATTCATGAAATACTGATGCATAAGGATAAAATCTGACATTTTGTCAACGTAGAGGCCTCAAATTCACAAGATGAGTTCCTCTCCCATGCTTCCTCTATTCGGACCTGTCTCCCTCCACTCGTCCAAGTGCTTCCCCTCTAGTCCTAGCCTCCTTCCAAGTATTTTTGCTGGTTACTGCACTCCTTCCAAGAAGAGGAAGTGCCTTTGTATTCCTTAAAATCTTCAGCAGCACTTCAGTCTCTGATGGGGTGCCTTGATCTCTCTCCCCACCTCTGAAAGTAGGACTATAATTCCCTGACCATCTCAGAGTAGATAATGGGATACTCAGCCAGAGGTAGGATGTTCTTAGCCACAGAATGGCAGCCCAGTTAATTTGCACAAAATATCTTTTTCCTATGTCTTTCTTATGTAACACTTTCCTTCTGGTGAATGTAAAACTCCTCAAGCAATAACAACTTGCATTTATACAGTCTTATGAACATGAACTCACATAAATCACATTCATTAGTACCTCTCCCCTTCAGAGGTCCCTTTCCCAGGTGGCCAGCACGCCTCCAGCCTGCCTCCCAACTTGTGCCTCGCTTCTATTATTGGTATAATCACCCTTGACTCTCCCAGGGGAAGCCCACCTGCCCAATCCTTTCCCTTACTCTTCCTAGAGTCTCACATTCATTTAGCTGAGGTCTAGGACTCTCCCTGCCTGCTTTGTTGAGCCCTCCTCTTACCTATTGTCTCCTATTGAAGTCACTTTTCTACTGGGCTTTGTTGAGGGGCCTGAGGTCACCTCTCCCCTGTGAGCCCCAACATCTTACCTCTTCTTCAGCTCAAATATCTCCACATTTTTGTTTTTGTTTCTTTAACTCTCCCAGCTTTGTCATATTGGTTTTCTCATCAAATGAATAAATATAGTATACCAGGTTAGTTAAGAGTGTAAGCTGGGGTTGACTCTGGCTTGATTACCAGACTTCTTAAAAAGTTCAAAATATCCTTCCCCTCCTGTCCCAGATTATTTTAATTGAAGGACAGTTAAAAAACAAATTCCCTAGGCTTCAGTTTGCTCGTTTGTAAAATGGAATTAATAATAGCCCTCATTTCATACAGAATTTATGAGGATTAAATGAGAAAATTAAAGTATTTACCACAATGCTTAATACACAGTCCAGGAATAATCAATGTTCGTTTTCCTCCTAGACCCGTCTGACAGGATTGCTCTCTGGGCTCTCTGTGCCAGGGGAGTGCAAACGGTCACATTTTATGTGATATATTTAAATTTTTTAATTGTGAAATGGTACATTTTTATGCAATATCTTTGATTTGTTTTTGATTAGGACTTTTATTTTTTTATTTTTAAAATGTTATTTTCAGTTACAGTTCACATTCACTATTGTTTTGCATTAGTGTCAGGGGCACAGCCCAGTGGTTAGACAACCACATGCTTTACCAAGTGATTTCCCCAGTATTTCCAGTACCCACCGGGCACCATACACAGTTATTGCAGTATTGTTGACAATATTCTCTGTGTTGTTTATATCCCCATGACTGTTCTGTAACTACCAGTTTGTATTTCTTAATTCCTTCACCTTGATCAAGGCTTTTACTATGATCATTTTTAAGTGTTTGATAAAGTTACATTGTCTCCCCAACACCTCACATTCTACATAAGCTGCAATTCTTAATAAATATTCATTCATTTTATTCATCCCATTTTACTCTAGGGCAGGAATCATATTTTATCATTCCCATTCCCATTTCAAAGATGGGGAAATGAAGGCATGGAGAAAAAAGGCCACATGCCCGAGGAGGTCACAGGATGACCAAGTGGGTAAGACAAGGCGTAACCCTGGACGTAGTTTGCTCTTTGTGCACTTTTGTATCAATATTTTTAAAAATGCACCAAAAAACTAATCAGAATCTTCTGAACAGTAATCATGTGCTGAAAGATAGTGTATTCTTTTTGCATAAAAGATTTTCTGCATTACAGCAGGGGGCCCTACCCTGATGTGTCAGGAGGAGGAAGAAAATTCATTTCTTACACCAGCCTGTCAGCTGCCCTTTATGATTGAACCATATACCATTAGACAATCACAAACAGTGACAAGAGCTTTTGCTTTGTAGCAGTTCTATGTTTGAATTGCTTTGCTGAAATGATGCACTATGCTGCTTTACTGGAAAACACTACAAAGAACAGATGCGTGATACCATGCAATATTTATCATTTAGATGTTTAATCTGGGTGTTTTAAATACTACTCTGATTTTGTTATAGGGTATTTGATATTTAAAGTGTTTTTTTAAAGAGCCATGTTAAAAATACAATGAATGATGTATTTTCATGGATTAAGTAAATCCTTTGTTCACATAACCACATCCTAAAAGTGAATGAAAATAAAAATATTCTCAAATTTCAAATATACATAATTTTGATGCTGTATTTGTAGCAATTTTACTAGAGTAAATTCACATCCTCTGCAGCTGGGATAATGCTTATACCTACCTTAGGGGAGACTTCCCTATGGAGACACAGAAGATATGTGCCCTTGTATTAACTCCCAGTAGATTACAAAAAGTAATCAGAAGCAAATGGAAGATATACTCTCCATCATATATTTTCAGACTTGAAGTAGTATTTTTTTCCCCTGAATACTAAAGCAAGTAGGGACCTTTTACATTATCTCTGCTCCCTTTATAACTTCTTGAGTAAGTGTATTGCAAATAAGCACATTTATCATTGAAGACTGTTAGTAAAGAATATGGTATTTATTCAGATGGTTCAGAGACACAACATTTGAAGAGTTTTTAAATTGCTTATTTGGTTTACAGCCATATTCACTTCTTGACCAAAATATTGTTAAGTGATGAAAGTTAGAAAGCTTATCATTTTACTGATTTCTGTCATAGCCAATGAAAATATTAATTTTAAACAAGTAAAATGTAGGAGTAAGCTATATGAATTTTAATAATGAGTTTCATGTTTAAATTATTAGAAAATATAATAGAACATATATTCCTAAGGTTAATGTTAAAGGCGCTGTGTTTCTTGAGTCAACATGAATGATATGAAGAGATTTCAGGATGAAAAATTAGTACAGAATAAAGCCCACTGTGAAGAATCACTAAGTACCAGCTATGATAATAACTTACTATAAGACACCTGGTTATACCATGGATGTGATCATGGAGGTCAGATCATATTCTCTGTGTGCGCAGTGATGTGTGGTGCGTCTCTTCTCTTGTGACTTGGAAAGCACGCAGTAAGGGGATTCTGTGTGTCCTCTGGCTCCTGCATTACAACAGATTCCCTGTAGTGAGGCCATCAAGACATTTATGATGCATCAGTGACGACTGAGCCAGGTGATAGCAAAATGCTTGTGGATGGAAAACTCATGCTTACATATTTATTTGTTTAGGATCTTACCCTTATTGCCAAAGGGGTATGAAGTGGCTTCCATACTTAGAGCAATGAAGTAAATATATTAAAACAAATATTAGCCTTTTAGACAAACATTTTCTCATTAGTCTTCTCTCTGTGAAGAAAAAAAGGTTAAAAATGGTCTGAAGTTTCTTAAGTCATTATGTTCTGTGGCTTTTCTAAAATTAGAGTGTCACATTTTCAGTAACTGTGTTTGTATTTACATAATTTTATTAATTTTTATTACAGTTCAAAGCATACAACCATTTTACCAATTGCCTTTTTGTAATTAGAATGTTACATCTTCACTTTGTTTTGGCTCTCGGTGAATATAGTAACATCACATTTCATTAGCAAACACAGAACAGTATTTCCTGATGCAATTAGACAAGTGTATTTAGTGTTTAACATGATTTTCATCTTCATTAGAGAGAGAGAGATGAAACTTATGAGTCTCTCTTATCACTTTGAACATTCTTCTGCCTTGAAAAATATCTCTGTGTAATATTATTATTCCTGTTTGATTTTCTGAGGCAGCATGTTACCTGGATCTGTGGACGTAGCGAATTGTCTTAGGTTGCCTGGTGGAAGATTACAAGGGTGTGTGTATGTAGAAGATATAGAGAGATCATATATGGAAAGCTAACATAAAAATGACTGTTTGGCTCAATCTGAGAAAGTTTTTGGCATGAGACCTGCATATTTGACTGGGGCCTTGCCCATTTTCCCCAAACTGAACTATTTTTGGACACTGTCTAGGGGGTTACGTGAGGCCCACTCTGTGGAGGGTGATGGTAGTTTAGGGTTAAATAGAAGACCATGTGAACTAGTGGGCGAACACTGGAGAAGCAGGTTAATAGCCATTTGTCACTACATCTCCTGTTAAAAACAGGAACGATTCATTCACTCTATTTAGTGAGCTATTGAATCAACAGTGGAAATAGGGTTTTGAAGTACTTTAAGCTTTCTTTAAAAAAAAAAAGTCACATTGGTTAGTCTCCTCTCCTTTTATTGGAAAACTATGGACAATTTATTTATTTCTACTTACATCACCGCCATGTGGTCAGCTTTAATTTAGGTTTTTATTTCTATATAAGATTGTCCTTATCAAAAATGTCATTAGTGATGGTGTTGACTATAATTTGATAGGGTTAGGTGCTAATCATAAATTAACTTGGCGTGTGAAAGTATATAGTGTTTGAATACTTATGATTTTCCCATATATAAAAACGCTTATGAATTGACTTGAATTTAGGACAGTCCTTTCTATGAGGTATTCCTCTGTGGTGGTTTTGAATTAAATTCTTAGTGCAGTGGTGTAGACCGGTATCAAGGAACGTTTGTGACTGTCTCAAAAATGTAGTATGACCGGATAAAATGTCATACTCTTCTATTGCATTTTAGTTTAGTCGTCACAAATGTCTTCTAAAATATTTATTACACTTTATTTTCTCAAGGGATTTAAATTAATTTATAAAAATAATGGCAAAATACAAAGCATTAAAGAATAAGATTAAGGCAAATAGGAGCTAGAGCAAGAGTGGAGATCAGACACAAAATAGGGTGCATTTGAAACTCTGTGCTCTACATGAAGGTGGAAGCTTTCTGCTGGCCTAAGTCGAAAGGAAGAACTGGATAATTGTTCTCGATGAGGAAACAGACACTTTCTCTGGGGCACTTAAAATTTTTCTTAGCACAAAGCCCCCAAAGAAATATCTCCCATAGGCTCTGAATGGTGCTCTCAACAATGTTCCTAAAGCCAATACAATAAACAGTTTCCAAAAATGAGGCTTCCTCCCCACTGATAAGAATGCAAACTAAGGGCAGGCTATGAAAGAATAGTCTAGTATAATTAATTCCATAGGTGTCAAGACAGTATGATTACCAATGAGAGTTTTTAATGTCCGCCTTGTTCCCTCTAGGAGAATGGGTAACTAGCAAGTCCTCCAAATTCTTCTCCCATGGCTGTTGACGGTTTGCGGCTGATTCTCCAGTGATTTGCTCTGGGTTGTGCTTTGAAGTCATGAGTGCTCACGACACTGTGGGTGCTTACCCACATACGCACAAACCCTTTATGAACAAGGAGTTCCTTGTATAAACATTCCCTGCTTTGTCATCTGACCTTGCTACTCTGGCCACCTTGCTACTCCCGGCCAAGACCATCTTCCAGGTCAACATGTGGGCGACCTGGGAAGATAATTAATTCCCCTGGAGTTGCTCTATTTGGGTAAGGACAGATCACTCAAACGGCTTCTTTGCTCTTATGGAGTATGACTTTAAAATAAACAAAAAGAGATGAAGACCAAAAGAGTGGCTCTGAAGTGAAGAGATGCTCTGAAAGGGGACAAGAAGCCATGGGGTAGAAAGAGAAGGAGAGTAAAAGTGAGGCCCTCTTAGAGCTGCTCTGGAGCTTTTGGCATGAGGGGAATCACGAGTGATATGTAGCTTCGGTGTCAGTCTTGCTCGGGGAAATTTTTCCTGCTCCTTACTCTCTTGGGCATCCTTACTATAAAGCTCATTCTACAAGGCAACCTGCATATTTTTGTCCTTTGTAATGGAAAAGAGTCAAACACAAGTGTTGACCCATGTAACAGGGAGATTAAATGACAGGATAGTTTATTGTTCTATTATGGAATTAAGTGTTCTAACAAAATTCCTACGTTCATGTATATTTGTTCTTTTTGTCATTAGTGATAGAAACACAGCAACTAAAATTTCTTACTGTTATAATTATAAGAAATACCCACTGAAGATTATTGAGGCTTGTTTTTGTTAAATCCATAAAAACATCTAAGAATTACACATGGAAACCTTGTAATGTATTTGTATTAATAATAACTCTGGGATTAAAAATTATGGTGTTTTAAAACAGTGTAAGATCTCTTAACACAGTAGTTCAAGTGTGCACACAATTTGAAGGTAAGGTCTTCTATGGTTTAGCATGTCATGGAGCTGATGACTAATTATAATCGGAACAAATACGTGGACTGTTTTTTATGTGTTGTTTGTGTTTTGGAAAAACTCTCATGGTGCAATTATCCATTCCATTTCCAACAAGAGGAATATATGGAATCTGCGACTTCCGAGCTCTCTTATTGTCTCTTCCTACTGTAAAATCAGAATATAGTAAGTTATAATAAGATAATAGTAATGAAGCAAAGTCCGTTCATCCTTTAGCCTCTTGAAGAGCACTCTGCTAATGTGGTCTCCTTTCTTTAATGATTCAGCCCAAATCAGTGATGACCTTTCTAATGAAACATAAAATCTACAATATGCAACCTTACTAATATATTCTAATGCAATTAGGTCACACAAGAGGCTTGTTAACTTTGTAATCTCTGTTTTCACCTTTGCTAGAATTTCTAGTTATACCAAAAGTATACTATTCCTCACTGTATCACTGTGATTCTAGTCCAAATAAATAGGAATTTATTAAATAAACATAAATGTCATTACTCTGTAAAATATGTGTATTTAATGATTAAAATTATGAAAGGTAGTTAAAAGTAATAACTTGTTTTACATCTTAATAGCCACGTTATATTGAATGTTATCATTTTCATGTTTAAAAATGATATGTATTCTTAGTGACAGTTTTGTAAATATATTAAATAGTTTCCCATTTCATAGTGTTTTGTAGTTTTCCCCAGTAAATATTTTCCTCCTTAGAAATAATGATCTATTCAGAGCTGCTGATACTTGCGGGGATGTTGCCTTCCTAAATACTAAACATCCACACTGATACCAATGTCCTGTGGTGGCCAAACTTGTGTCCAATGAGTTGCTTGTTGAGAAGGGACATTTCAGAGTAATACCCCAAGTTCTTTCTAAAGTGCATTAATCATCTGCCCTCTTTAGGATTGTCTTATATATAAAAAAGCCTCTAATCGACAGCTTAATGTAGAGTTGTTCTTTCGCAGGAATGAACATGGGGAAAAGGACATCAAAGCACTTTGAACTGCAAGCAGGGCATTTTACTCTCCGATCTGGTCACACATGGCCACTTAGAAGCCGAAGTTTCTGGAACTGCCACCAGTGCAGCAACCCACCTGCCAATGATTCTCTAGAGCTAGGAGGTTGCTTACTTTCGGTGTGGAATTTATGTAACACAGATAACTATCTGCCGGGAATTAAACTGAGGCCACGAAAGTTATTGAAGGTGTGAGGTTAGATCCAGCCCAGGCGGAAGGGGATCCCAGAGAAGATCCCAGAGGCAGTGCTTCTGCTGAGGTGGTGCGCAGGGCCGGGCTCCTGGTGGCTGGTCTGGGCCGGCTCCACCGCAGCAGCCACCACCCCGGATGTTGCTGCAGGCACAGCAGAATCTCTTAACGTACTGAAGAAAAACCAGGGGAAAACATGTAAAAATTCACCACATGTATTAAGCTGGGCCTCTTGCTGAAAAACTGACAATTTCATCTGAATGTGAATTGTGGGCCTCCTTCTTCAAGTGCCTGAAAGAATCACACCTCATAATCTACAAGGTAATTATTAAAAATGCATAGATGGTTGTGTTGGACAAAAACATAAAAAATAAAATAAAAGGAAAGGAAACTTTTCTCCAGAAAAACATTAAAAGGTCTGCATATGCAATGAATTGGAGTCTGTTTGCTTCTAACAGCTGCTATTTTAGAAATCCCTCTGAGGATGTTTAAAGAGCAAGTTTTATAGATTGAGGTGGCTGCTCCATTGTCGTGGACAGTTGAAACCAGAGTAGGCTATTGAGGGGAGCTAACGGTTTTGGCACTGGTTTTGGGTGTTAAGTATCAACTAACATGTTTATGCCCGCCCTTCGGATGTCCACATACAAAGACCTCTTTCTCTCCCGTCTGGCAAGAATCCAGGCCAATGTTGGAACGCTCAGTCCTGCACCCATCATTAAGGGCACCGTGTTCATCGTGGGGCTTCATCTCAGAAGCCCCTGCGATAGGAATGCTCACTGACCCACAGCATGCACATTTCCGCTTCTGTGAAAACTGCAAGCATATGAACCAGGAGTTCTGAAGCAGAATTAAGAAAGAATCAAGTTCAAGTTCACTTAAAACTACCTAGAGATTTAATATTTTAGCTATGCTAATGGATAGGTCATTGAATTGTTTCAATCATTTAAAAAAACCTGTGTTATATTTGAGTTGCATGAGATACATGATTATCATATCTATCATATATAATACATATGCTTTTTTTCTCACCATTATTTCTATGGAGAAAACAGTTACCATATATTTTATTCAGCAACATGTAGCCTGCTAAAGAAAATGATAGTTTGATCTGAAATAATATGCTCAAATTGGGTTTTGTTAAGTTGGATGATAAGCAGGCAAGCAGAGAAAACATTACATCTTTCCTTACATTTTTAAGCTGAATTCTTAAACTGCCAGTATAACTAAAAAGAATTCTACTTTCTTTTGTGATCTATTTGGCTTTAAAATAATCTTGATATTTTATTGGCATTGTTAAGACTGAAGATTTTAATGAGCTATATGTTTATATATTTATTAACATAAAATCTACCAGTAGAGAAATACTTTTACTGGATAAGTTGGACAAATAACTAAATTTAAGGTGTACACCATGCTACTTTAATACATTTACATATTGTACTATGGCTCTCCTTGTAATGATATTTATCACATTACAGAATATTATTGTCTATATTCAATTTATTCTACATTGTATCTCTGTGGCTTATTTGGTGCTTGTTTCAAAGCTGTACCCTTAAACACCATCAGTCTTATTGCCCCAGCCCTTATCCTCTGCACCCTCTAGTGGCCTCCATTTTATTGTCTCTCTCTGTCTCTCTCTGTCTCTCTTTTACAGGTTTGATTTTTTTAAAGATTCCACAGGTAAGTGCTATCATACAGCCTTTGCCTTTCTCTGCCTGACTTACCTCACTTAGCATAACGTGCTCATAACGGTGTTGCAAATGGCAGGATGTCCTTTCTCATAGCTGAATAATATTCCACTGTGTACACATACCACTTCATTTTGATCTGTTCTTCAGTTGATGGCCATTTGGGTTGTTTCTAGATCCTGTCTATTGTGAGCAGTGCTGTGATATTCTTGTCAAATTCTTGTTTGCATTTGTTTGAGTATATACCTTGAAGTGGAATTGCTAGATCTATTTAAATATTTTTTTGCAACCTCCGCATTTTTTTTCATAACAGTTGAACTAATTTACATTCCCACCATCACGGTCTAAGGGTTTCCTTTTCATCCCAACCTTGATGGCATCTGTGGTCTCTTACTTTCTCAATGAGAGCCATTCCAGCAAGCATGAGATGATATCTCATTGTGGATTTTATTTGCATTTCTCTTATGATTAGTAATGTTAAGTATCTTCTCATGTGCCTGTTGGCCATTGTGAGGTCCTCTTTGGAAAATTATCCTCTTAGTTCTTCTGCCATCTTAAATCAGATTTTCTTGTTGTTAAGTTGTATGAGTTCTTTTATGTATTTTGGATATTAACCCCTTATTTGATATATGCTTTGCATATTTTCTCTCCCATTCTGTAGGCTGTATTTTCATTTTGTTAATGTGTTTCTTTACTATGCAGAAGCTTTGGGTTCGATGTAGTCCCACTTTTTTTTCTTTTGTTTTTTTTTGTGGAGAAAAGAAATTTGAATCATTCTACTAGTAAGTGATTTTCAGTGTTTTTTTTTTTTGAAAATAAGAAAAAGGAGTAAATGGTTTTTTGTGAATACTGCAGGTTGGACATGCTTGACTTGTTATTTGGGGGAAGAGGTTAAAATGCACATGGCCTTGCCCCTAAGTTATTAGGAGTTTTTATATAATAAAATGATTACTTATTTACTTAAAATTGTGACTTACTTGGGTTACAGAAGAGTATTATGGTTCTTCTCATGTGCCTACTATATTGGTCTTTATGACTGAAAAATGAGTCTTAAATCTTAAGAAAAGCAGAAAAACTTCCCCTACATGCCAACTATTTGCATATTTATGCTGTCCAATTTACATTTTTTCCTTCAAGGTACTAGTGTAAGAAAAGAATAGTGAGAACTGGGATAATTTGCTTACTTCTTAAAAAATTCCTCACACATTAGCTTTATTTATCACTTCTCCAGTTACGTGGCCAATGTGGTGGCGTTTTCAGGCTAGCACAGGCGTGCTTCTTCACTCTTTAGGCTGGAATGGTGGTTTTAAAAATCCTTGGAGACAAGGCTTGAGATCCTTGCCTGGTGGGACATCCGTTGTGCTCAGTTCTGTATGCCCAGCACATAGCTGGTGCTCAAAGAATACCTTTTGTATGAATAACTGGATAACCCTCTGTGATTTTTGTGAGCATGGGAGGGAACATTACTTCTCTCCTCTTCTCTGCTTGTGCATTATGCAGAAACCACAGCATTTGACAGGCCCACAGCCTAGATGAGGGTCGTGCAGATTTCATGAGTACAGGCTATGACCACGGGGCCTTTGCTTTCCTGCTTCTCTCAGAGACCAGGCTGCTATAGTAATCAGACTCACCAAGTGAGTGATGAAATTCACCAAGCCTCCTACCCCAGTGGTCACTATGGAGGGTGAATGATTTCTATTAGAGAAGAGAGGAGGGCAACGGAGGGCAGGGGAGGGCAGGGGAGGTGTCCGTCTTTTGTTTTTAGTACTCTCTTCTCATTCAGCTCTGTTTACCCTCTCTGATCTAATGCCCCATTGGTTCTAAGGTAACACCTCACTGCTCTTTAATATTTCCCATCAGTCTGTATTAGTTACTATTTACTATTTAGTCCCCTGGTATTACCATAGTTACTCCTTTGGCATTACTGTAGGTCTTGTGTTTATGGAACTGCTTCCATTCTGGTATATTCATACCCCATTTGCTGACCACAATCCATCGTTTTTTTTCCCTTTTCACTCACTGCATCTCTTCCACAGCCTGATAAAAAGCTCCAAGTCCTTGAACCCCTAACCTTCTAACTCTCTCTTTTCTTTCCAACTCAGAGTTTGTACTCCATCCTTGTCATTATTCTCTTACCAACAGTCTCTACTCACCTGCTCCATTTTCCCATATGCCTGGAGAGCCTTCTAACCCTGTGTCAGTACAGCTTTTTGCCTTCTCCAACCCCACACCAGTCTGCTGTGCCCTGATAGAAAAAGGCCACTTGGTCCCCTGCCCCACACCCTGATCTGTGCTTTTTACCTAAATACCTCTTAAATCTGTCCTTTTTCTCATTTTGTCCACTGCCACACCTTTAGGCCAGGCCACCATGACCCTTCACCGCCATGGCTGCACTAACTTGCTAACTGGTGCCACTGCCTTCATTGCTGTCTTCTCACTATGCAGGCCCCACACGGCAGCTCCAGTGTTCCTCATGCATTTCTACCATGGCGAAGAAACCCCACTTCTAATGCTATTTAGTGGCTCTTTTTTTTTTTTTACACCAAAGGAAGAATCCAAACTTTTAAACATGGTATGTCCCTGTGTGATCTGACTCCCATCCATATTTCTGATTTCACCTTCCATCTCTTGCCTCTGTTTCCTCCAACTGCAGAAGTACTTTTTCAGTTCTGCAGATGCTCCATGCACTCTCTTCTCTGTGGGCATTCCCTCGCTTTCTCCCCTCCTGTGCACCCTCTCACCTCCAAGTTTATTTTTCCTGGTGACTCCCTACCTAATTTTTCAGTTTTTGTTTATTGCTTCAAGGAAACTTTCCCCCATATTCCCCCTTACTCCAGGAAGATCTGAGTTGTACTTCTACGGTGTGCTCCCAGGGTATACTGAATTTGCTCGGTGATAATACTCAGAATGCTGTAGTTCGATCACTTATTTGTCTACGTCCTCCTCTGTTTTACAAAACCCATGAGAATAAGGACCCTGTCTGTGTTCACTCTTGTATCCCCAGTGCATAGTACAATGCTTATTATGTAGTAAGTGGTAAGTAAATATTTGCAGCAGAGAGTATAGCATGATGGCAAAGTAAATGACCATGAACCAAACTGCCTGGTTCCAATTCTGAGGCTGTAAAGTACTTGCTGTATAGCTTTGGATAAGTTACTTAACAGCTGTATGTCTAGCTTTCTTAAGTACAAGATGGGGCTTATAGTAGTACTCACTTGACATGGTTGTTGTGAGAACTGAATTAATACATGTAAAGTGTTTACAACAATGCCCCTCACAGAATAAGCGCCCAACTGACAACTACTGTTTGTTAAAATATTTAATATGGCCATTTAAATATAATGGGAATACACACACACATATCTTTAGCTGAACACGGTCATATCTGTACATATATTTATGAACCAGTTATGTATGTTAAATTGTATCTATTACTCAATTAGTTGAATATATTATAAATAATATAAGCATCAACCTAGATTTTTTCCTTTAAGTGATGTAGAGAGCACAACTGTGTGCCCTCCTGCATATTTACCTGCGTGGCTTCATATTTTTTTGACTGTTCTACAGTGACCTCATCCAGTAGTTTCAGCAATGGATTTGACTACCAAGCTAATGACGTCTGATTTTATATCCATCTCTAAAACCTAGTGCTATCAGGCTTACTGAATTTTCAGAACAGGGCTTTCCTTAATTTTTCGGGTCTTGGAATGATCCTACATAGGGTCCTACATATGTAGATCCTTGGAATGATCTGCACAGGGTCACCTGAAAGGAGGAGGCAGTCTCATCCTTTTCCAATAGGGAGGAGATTTCCAACCATCTTTAGAAGTAAGAAAATAGAAGCTTGCAAAGATTTAGTTATTTGCTCAGAAACATCAGTTAATATTGAAACCAGGAATAAAGAACCAGCACTCTTGAATTCACAATAAAACATTACTGCAATATATTATCAGGAAAGAGAAACTCTAGTATAAGAATGTGGAATAGGGTGTTGTTTTTGAAACTATAACGATTAATATATGTTACTCTGGTCCGATTTTCTCATAGGTGAAGCGAACTGATGAAAAGTGGTCCTTAAATGTGTGTATGTATGGATACATGTTTGTCTAGATATACATAGATAAACTACATAGCCTGTGTAAATGAAATGAAGCATTGGAAAAGACATTAGATGACCAGTGCTGGTTCTTCTGGTTACTTTTGGGCCAGATCTTTGTTCAATTTTTAGTTTCTCCCCTGTGAAGAGTTAGGTGAAAAATCTTTCATCTGTGTCCTTGATGGCCTCGAGTCTTAAATATTAAGTCCTGCTATATGAAGGGCACTTATTTCCTTCTTTCTTTATGCTATCAAATTTCTGCTAAGATGCACTCTTTATCCTAGATGATACTATCTATTGCTTTCTCATTATTAGGTCCTTGGCAACCTGGCTTTTGATCTTTTCACTATATGTGCATACAAATATCGAAAGTCAGCTGTGATCTTCTGACATTTTCTTAGCTTTGATTCACCTTTAATTTTGTTTCCAGGTAATGATGTCCATCATCTCTCCATTGTTGAAACACTCCCCTGCTCTGGTGACAACAGCCCTGAGCTTTCCCAGGTTGTGTTATCCTGGTTCTCTCCTGCCTTGTCCTTCTTAGTTTCCTCTGTTGGCTCCTCTTCCTTCTTTTATGTCGGACAAAGGACTCATGAAGCTGAAGTTTTTTTCTTCTCTGAGTTTTGCCCTTTGAGCATTCCATTCTCTTCCACAATGTACCTGGAGCTTTGTGAAAGAAAGGACTCTGTTTTTGTCATTCTTATATGTATTTGAAGTACTTAGCACATACCTGGGTCATGGTTCCTGATCCAAAACTTCTATTGCCTTGAACATAAGCTGTGCAGATGACTCCAAAATATGAATCAATATCTTTGACTTAACTTAAGTCCCAAATAACATTACTCACTGGGTGTACATTTCCAATAATACTTAAGATAGCCACTGCTATTAAGCCCCTGTTGTGTGATAGCCAGTCTGCTAGACATTATTTGTACTCTGCACAGCAACTCTTCAAGACACACATTTCCATCAGTACTTCATGTCAGAGAAAATTGACATCCACTTGGGTATCGAACTTAACATGGCTGAAAAGAACTCCTGCCCCAAATGGCTTGTATTAAGTCTTCTTCATCTCAGGAAGCAGCAGCTCATCTATCCAATTATTTTCCACTCACTGCTTTGATTTCCCACACCCAATCCATAAACATGTCCAGTTGTCTATAAAAAATACTCCTAATCAGTCTGATTTTCCTCATTTCCACCACCTGATTCCATGTCAGGCCAGCATCATGTTTTCCAGACCGGTGTAGAGGCCTCCTAACTAGACTTCCCTTTGATTGACCCACCCGTCATTCTCCTCGCAGAGTCCCGTGATCCTTCAATCAGATCATGTCACACGAGTGATTACATCTTGTAGCTGCAGAAACTACCTATTATTTGATTTGATGGCATTGGCAGAGTGGCTTCATTTGTATTAAAAATTTTAAGTTAGTTAAAAATATAAACAGGATTGATTCACTTGTGATGGAATTGGCATAGGAATCCATAAGTACACCTAAGAGGTGATTATTTTATTAGAGAATTGTATACTTTATAGGAACATAGAATTCCTTTAAGTAGCAGGCACTTAAGATATTAGCTCATTTACCATAATTTATTGACACAACACTTTGAGTAACATATTGATTACATAATATGAGAAACATTCATACTCACATACGGATAATGTATGCCTCTTAAGTGTTATTATCCTACCAAAAAACAAGTGCAAAATTATATCTCCTGTGGTCTTTGCATTGCTTACAATCTTGATTTTCATTGAAATGGAACTAGTGAAAGGACAAACAACCGAAGAGCAAAGTAAGGGAACCAGGGGAGCTGTCATTATGGTTCCAGGGTTCTGGCTTTTAAACCACTATTATGCATTTGGGGTCAAATGCTGCAGTGCTGGCTGTGATACTTATAGATGTCACCTGCTCTGGTTGTTTCTGGACTCAGGTACACTTATTCAGGAAGCACAGGCTTGGGTACTAAGTTTAAGTCCTGCTTATCTTGACACTATTAGAATATCTAAAAGTTTCTCATCAACATGCGTTCATGTTTATGTCTTTGCAAAAGTATTTCTAATAAAACCCAGTCATTTTTGTATTAGAAAATATGACTTTTAATGATTGATTATCACTGATTTATCAGTAATATAAATATTTATCTCTCTTTTAATTAGTGAAAACAAGTTGTAAGCCGAGAATTGTTTTAAGTGCCTATGCCTGCTGAATTGGCACAATTTTTACTTCGTTGAAAAATATTTACCAATACTTTGTTAAACGATCTGAACTTGCTCTCATGGGAAAACAAAGGTTAAAAAATGTCTAGCTCTGGCTGGTGTTGCTTAGCGGATTGAGTGCCAGCCTGCAAACTGAAAGGTAGCTGGTTACATTCCTTGTCAGGGCACGTGCCTGTGTTGCAGGCCAGGTCCCTGGTTGGGGGCGTACCAGAGGCAACCCATAGTTTCTCTTGCACATTGATGTTTCTCTCCCTTTCTTTCTCCCTCCCTTCCCTTCTTTCTAAAAATAAATAAATAAAATCTTTTAAAAAGTGCCTAAATTCTTCTCACATAAAAGTGGTTTTTGAGAGTTGTTTTGTTGTTGTTTTTGTAGTGCTCTTGTGTTTTTCCTGTAGTTTGTGACAAACCTCTGTATGTTAAAAAACACTAAAAAAACTCTGTCATGAAATTATTGACTTTAATGGAGAATATGCTCCCCATAATATCTCTTTGTTGGTTACTGAAAATAATAGAGTGACTATTCAGCTATTAAAATAGTCATATTTTAAATACCATTCAAATTAATGGGAGTAAAAATGAAATATGGGGAAATTACAAGCCAAATCTCTATCAAGAGTAAGATTATACTTTGGGAATTTAAGATGGTCAGATTCTTTATTTTGCTTACATTTTTCTTCTTTATTCCCCTTTTCCTCCCTCTGTCCCCCCTCCCACCTTCCCTCCCTCCACCGAAAAATGGGAACTTCTCTTCCTCATCTCAGCTCTTAAGCCCAACTGTTACATCTTAGGCCATGTTTTTTCGACCTCCAGATGAAATTTACCATCTCAGTTCCTTGGCTTCAACCATGCCCATGACAATGACAAGCACAGCTGTATCTTCTGACTTTACCTCTCATCAATACCTGAACTCTATTCCTAGGAGTACCTTAGACTCAATATGTCCCAAAGTGAACTTACTGGCATGCTTATCCAAACTTTGTTTTCTCGCATTCCTACCATAGTTAATGCTTGGCCAAGGGACTCATCACCTTCCTAGTGACTGGCTTGAGAAACTGTCCTCCTAAACTCCGATCTCCACCTCACTCTCCATTTCCATTTCCAAGGTCACAATTCCTGTTAATGCCATGACCGCATATCTTTTCATTTTATGTCTTCCTGTGAAGACCCACCATCATGATTAAAATTCTCATCATCTCTCCCCTGTGCTTTTGCAACAAAATAAGAGGTCTTCTTGCCTCCAGTTTCCTTGGTCTCCAAGCCATCCTTTGTGCTGCCACTAGAGTGACGTTTCCATAACCCGAATCTGATTGTATTATTTCTTTGCCTTAAAACCTTTGATGGCCTCATTCTAGCAAGTTCAAACTCTATTGTGGGACATATATAGCCCTTCACAACTCATCTTTCCTTCCTCAGAGGCAGTGCTGTGTAACAGTTAGAACCTGGGCTGCAGCATAGTGATCATAGACAACAATGCTGTGTTACAAACTTTGAGGTTGCTCAGAGACTAGACCTTTATTGTTTCCACCACAGAAAAGAAGTGGTGACTATGTGACCCGGTAGAGGTTGTTAGCTAATGCTACAGTGGCAATCATACTGCAACACAGAAATCTATCAAATCAACATGTAGTACACTTTAAACTTAACAATATTATCTGTCAATTATCTCTCAGTTAAAACAAAAAATCTGTGCTAGGGTATGGCTCTTTGTGTATGTATGTTAATTGTGCCCAAATAAAGCCTTGGGCATTTTCTTTACCTTATCTAAACTTTAGTTTTCTCATCTGTAAAATTTGTGTTATTTTGAAAGGCACTTTGAAGATTAAATGGGCTAATACATGTAGAGTGCTTGAAAGAGTAAATGTTAGCTAACTAATGTTAAATAAATTTAAAAAAAACCCTTTTCCTTCATGGTGCATATGGGATTGCACACTGTTCCCCAAACAGCCCCCCATTGTCTTGCTTCTGAAGATGTGTACATGGGTTTGTTCCTTTCAAGAAGCAGCCTAAATGTTCTTTCTCTGAAATCTTCCTCGAGATAGGCTAAATGCACAGCTCCCTCCTGTGTGTTCCAGTGGGACCTCATACAAACCATTATTACAGCCCCCGTTGAATTGTTTTGCAAGTGTTTATGTATGTGTCTCCTCAAATAGACTGTTGGGGTGGCTGGCCTGCTTCATCTTGCTATTTCCCTGAGTGCCTATCACATGAGAAGTGTTCGATAAACATTTGTTAAAAGAACAGATTAATTGTGGCACTCTCTTTCCTTGGACTCATTGTTTTAGTACCATAAAATACTTTTTTTTTCTTGGAAGACAACAGTATTCCAAACGGAGATTTAATAGTTTTCTGACTTGGAAAAAATATCTGCTGTTTGTTAGATGAACATTTCTTCTTCTCTGGGAAGTTCTATCTTGCTTATGTGAGCAAAATGTGTACCGTATTACCTGATTAACATGAGCTCAGATTAGGCTTTATTTGATTTTTATTTAAAAATATGAAATATCTAGACAAAACATTTAAAGAGAAAATTCATTCTCTTCTCTTGTATAATTCTCTTGAGGCATTATCGCCTTTTTACACTTGAAACTTGTTGATTATCAGGAAATTGCCCTATACCATTGGTTAGATATTGTGAGAATTTTTTGAGTCTGGTCTTGCAAATATCCTTACTGTTGAACTGGAGCAAAAATGTCGAAGTAGGTAAAGTTTGGGTCTGGCGCCTCTACCCTCATCCCCTCCTCTGTCTTTGGGATTCCCCTGCTCTGGTGATGGTCTCTGTTTGTTCCACCCCAAACGCCAACCACCCTCCTCAGAACTCCTGCTTTCCTAGATCTTCCTCTCCATGGAAACTTAGTGATTATTGTACTCATCCAAAATGGAACCTGGTTCTTCTGGTCCATCCCGGGTAAATGATGTGCACTGTCATGTCTAGCAAAGAAGACTTTGACCAAAAGAAACAGACTTAATGCCAGCAATACCACAGCTTTCACCAGGACTGTCCAAGAGACATTTTATGAATGAATAGTTCTCTCCGAATCACACCGCTGTGAATACAGGAGCCCCTGAGACTCAGTACTCTCAACTGTCATTGGAAACCAGAATGAAAAAGCAATGATTCCTTCGTTCATTGCGGTGTAGTAAAAGGGGCCTATACATGGGGTGAGGAAGAACTGGGTTTGAAATTTCTTCCACAAGGTCCTGTAATAATTGTCATTGCACAACTTCATTCTGAGTTTCACTTTCCAGCCATGAAATGGGAATGATGCCACCTGTCTAGGAAGCATTGCTGTAAAGGTTAAATGAGATACAATGTTGGTCAACTGCTTTGAAATGGGCCAAGTACACAGAAGTGTATCATCAGTAAAAGATATACCTATTAATTTTCTCACCCATTCAAACTTTAATTGATGGCTAACTTCATCCTGGGTATGATGTCAATTGCTGAGGTTATAGGTAATCTCATGTCTTTATTTTAGCCTAAACCTTTGTGCTTATCAGTACTGGAATCTTCTAGACATGTTCCCCAAATAACTTTCCTCTTCATGGTTCGGCTCAATTTCCCTTGGGAAGAGAGTAAAGGATGTAAATGGAGAAGGGGAAGACTGGCATTGGGACACAAAATTGATAACCTGTCCCAGAATGCAGTGTGCTTCTATGCAAATGATTTAGAGGCTATAGAATCTGTGCAAGTTAATCAAGGAGTATTAACAACTCATTGAAATCCTTTATATTTAATCAGGGGAGGGGGAGAAGACATAAGGGGGGAAAAGGAGGCCATTTAAGAGCTAAATGTTCAAAGGTAGAAATGTGAAAGGCCCATAATGTTTAGCTTGGATTATCAGCTCCAAAATATTATGAGTTGTCTCTAAGTTTGATGCTGATCCATTTTCTTCTTTGAGTAGCTCACATGAATCACTTTTTAAAAAGTAATTAAAATTTAGAATGAAGACCATAAATTCTCAACTCAGACCACAAAGAGATATTGTACAACCATACTGGAGTGCTGACTCATTTGAAAACAAAACCAGGATTATTAACATACCACCTTTAAACATTGTTTCCATCAATTAAGAATATTTGATAACTAAAAGTCACTGGAAGAATATTTGCTCCTCTTCCTACACAATTTCAGTGGCTTATTCTGTTGTACATGTTAGGAGCACATATTGCTTATACCTCTACAAGTACAATCTTTTTGAGACACTTTCATAGACCTTTGATTAGCTCTCAGTTGCTTGAAGGTTATAATACAGGGATCATTCAGGGACTTAGTCACCTTCAAAAGACTGAGTAGACTTCTCCAAGAGCAAGCTGCCAATTTTTTTTTTAATGAATTTCTTAAGCAAAGATTTCTCTAGTTTATTGATGGCAAATCACATTACTTTTCTCTATTTCACTTTTTAAAAATTATTTTTTACATTCTTTTATTGTTGTTCAAGTATAGTTGTCTCCATTTCCCCCCCACCACTCCCCTTCTACTCCAGCCATCCCCACCTCCCACCCTCGGTCCTACCCCCTTTTGGTATTGTCCATGTGTCCATTATACATGTTCCTGAAAACCCGTCCCCTTTTTCCCCCTACTTCGCTTTTTAACAAACAAATATCTCTTCCTGAAATAGACTCTACAGTATAGCGTTTGCTACATCTTTTTGTCCTTATAAGTGTGATGATCAAATTGTATGCATTAAAGGTGATATTCATATTGATGGGGTCAATTAAATGCAAGTGCAATTTTTAATTTATCACGACTACCTCATTTGAGCTTAGCTATAATTGGAAGGTTGTGACAAATGCTTAATAGTATTAAATAAAGCAAAAATTTTACATCCTCGCACAAACAATATTTAATGTGACAATGTAACATAAAAATGAATAATGAATTGGTAATGAATATGTCCACATTTTCAGGTAGAATTTTAACTTCAGTCTAAGCAGACAATTTTGTACTACATAAAATAAATTGATATCGCTTGAACCAATTTTATAATATTAATTGTTTTAAAGAAATTATCCAGAGCAGTGGCTTTCTTAAGAGTGTATTAAAATCACTTGCAGGGCTTGTTAAAACATTGCTGGCTCTCCCTTACTCTGCTTCCCTCTACCTACCCTGCCATGCCTCCCTCCGTTTTTGATTCAGTAGGTCTGGAGTGGGGCCTCAGAATTTGCATTTATTCCACGATCCCAGATGAAGCTGTTGCTGCTAGTTGAGAATCGCACATGGAGAGCCATCAATCCGGAGACTGTGGTATGAGAGAAAGAGGGGAGTCCTAGGAAACAGACTCCAGTACCCTTGGTTTCTCCACATTAAGTTGTGTAATCATAAATGAATATTCTTTTCGGGAGGGCTTATATTTTTATTTATGAGACAGGACTAAGAATGCTTGTTCTGCCCCCTTCCCATGGACAGGAGGATCAAAGGCCGCTCTCTGGGTATATACAGGACAGTATTAGCAGTGACACAGAGTAGAGCGTTCGACTGAAACCACTGGTGCTTCTCAGACTATTATTTACAAAAGGGGACTTTGAATTAATTGAGACCTGTATTATAAAATGGGAATTTAAACCTCTCAGTTTGTTAAGAGTTGTCTTAATTTACATGCTGCATAAATAATAATATTAATAGAGAACCTCAGGACTCCAATAACATAATCAGGTCAGAGGAGCTGATTAGAGACAGTAAATTAATCTTGTTTTAGTATGAATTAGTATAGAAACTTGGTTCTGAGTCTGCATTTACTTAAGAAGACCTACATCTACTTCTTTTTCTCTTTCTCATTCAGAAAGCATTGCTGAGGGCCCACTGTGTGCTGGGCACTCTGCTAGGCAGTGCATTTATAGAGATGCTTTTATTGTGCTCACAGTCTGTAAAGATACTTATAATTCAAAGTGATAACTTATTTGGAGGAATGTGCTAAGCTGTGCAGGAACACAGAGGACAGAAGACCTGATTCTGCCTGAAGGGGTCAGGGAAGGCTTCCAGTTAATGTTGCTGCTCTCTCTAAAAAGTGAACGTGGAGAATACTTTGAGGCAGTTGCAAAGTCTCACTCAAATATGCCACTCTTTTGTCCTTTATAGTAGCTCCTATAGACCTCTCTCCCCACTATCCCCTTCCCACTCCCCTCTGGCTATTGTTACAATGTTCTTAATTTCAAAGGTGGGGTGGAGGGATGGGGAGAAAATGCAGACAATTGTAACTGATAAAAATAAATAAATAAATTTTAAAAATGCCACTCTTGTATTCCAAAAGAAAGAGGAGAAGACTAGAAAGAAAACAGTGTTTGTTTAAGGAATACAAATATCTAATAGCAATCTAGAATTCCTTCCCTTTTAAATACTTCTGCTACTGAGGATTAAGCAGGTTCATTCATTCACTCACCCAATCTCTATATGATCACCAGTATCATAGCTAAACATTTCAGGGGCTTTTCAAAGCACTTAAAATAGAATCCTACTTGATTGTCATGGCTGATAAGATCATGCACAATATGGCACAACATTGTCACTTCCTTTCTTACCTCCTCCCTTTCCTCCATGCTCTCTTGAGTCACAACAAACTCTCTTGAGCTTCTTGGTTCTATTGCCAAACCCTCCTGTTTATCATCTACCTCAATGCCTTTGCATTTGGTGTTTCTTCTACCTGGCTGTTTGCATGGCTAGCTCTTCTTGTCTTCCTGGTCTCAATGCATATATGTCCTCCTGAAGATATCTTTCTTGCTAATTGAATCTAAGATCTGTGTCAGGTAAACAAAGTCAGTCAGACTCCCTCACCCAGGTATCTGGGGAACTAAGATAAGCTGTGTTATCATAGCCTTGAGACTGGTTCCGATAAATGGTTCCTATAACATTGAGGGGGACCACACACGCAGATGTGCAGAATCACTCTGTTATGCAATATTTGGCTTCCTGCCGGCTTTGTGTGCATGCAGTGTATAGGGGAGTTGGGACTTCCCACTGTGTGACACACAGCAACACACAGTGACATGCAGTGCAACATGAGGCTTGCCTTGCGGTGTGCATGGATTGCCCACACTTGAATAAAGGCAAGTCAGACATCCCAGTGGCTCCATGAATTTTCTTCTGTCGGCCCTAATCTCAAGTGAACCTGTCTGATCTTGAAAGGCTGCAATGCAATTTGTCCCCCTCCTTCCTGGAGTCCTTTATCAGGCCACTCTGTTCTGCTTCACTGTAGCATCACAAGGGTTAAATGATGTATTGGTTTACTACTTGCCTTCTCTATTCTGTTTTGTCTCCACTGTCAATCATAATGCTTTGTACAAAAGAGGATTTTAGTACCCATTTGTGTACTGAATAAATATTTTTAGAATACTGGCCAGGGTTAGAAAAGTGATTGTCAGTACTAGGCCTGAGATGAAGCTAAGAATTTTGGGGGGCTGGACTGCACAATTAAGAGTAAGCTAAATGGGGTCCACAAACAAGGGCTTGGTCTTTTGAATAGTGAGGCTGGGGTTTCAGAGCTTCTTGCCTGGGACTTTGCTCCCAGCAAGAGCAAAGGGGAATCTGCCTGCTGACAGAAGAACCAGGGCACCTGTTGTCCCTCCCTTGCTTCATTAAGGAATTCTGCTCCTCCTGTAAGGGGTGCTGCTGGAGATTTGGGCAAATAGTCTAGAAGGATCATGAGGATTCTACCTAGATAGAGACTTCTCTCTCTGGCCAGCCAATCAGCAAGAATTTACTGAGTTACCATAGCACATGGCATTAGAATAAGTAGGTAGATAGGTTATGTTACATTTTAATTCAATTCAAGAAGCTTTTTTTTTTTTTTTTAAGAAAATGTCATGTACTTAGTATTAGCCTGGGAGGCAATGAAAAGGAATAAAGGTTTTTGATATGTAGTTCCTGTCCTTAAGAAACTTCTAGCTTAGTTGGGAGACAGGTAGTATGGTAAGTAGTTGTTAAATCCCAATGTGAAGCAGTTTGTAACTGCAAGATAGAATGAGCATATTGGACTTTGAAAGCTTTAGGGTTAAATCTTATATTCTTATACAATTGCTTTTGGTCTGTTGAAGAATAGCATGGTCCCTGATGTAAAAGAACTCTTAGTCTAGGCCAAGGCAGTGTTGATTGACAGAACGTTCTGCAATAATCTAAATGTTTTGTAATCTGTGCTGTCCAATAAGGTGGCCATTATCCACATGTGGCTTTCGAGCACTTGAAATGTGGCTAGTATTGCAGGGGAAGTGAAATTTTAATTTAATTTAATTCAATTTAATTTAAAATAGGCACATAAGACTATTGGTTATCATTTTGGACAGTGCAGGTCCATGGGGAAGAACAGAATTGTGTCCATTGGAAGTTTTAACAGAACCAATTCTAAATATATCCATGTACAAGACAAGTCTTGTTATCAGAAAGTAACTTACTAGGGATAGCATTGTACACATATGTGTTTGTTATTATTATAAAATAATAATTCTAATTAGGAAATCTGGACCATCTGTATTACCTTTAAAATGAGGTGGCTTACAGGAATGTTTGTTTCTATTTATAAAGAGTATATTTTTGAAAATACTCTATTTCTTGAGTTTGCAAACTTTGGTGCTGAGACTTCTATAATTTTCAAGTACTTGTGATGACAGAAGGAAAAAAGTAATTGGAATTGTAGTTGAAGTGGGTACTCTGCAGAATTTTCTTTCGCTAATTTAAATAAATCAACATCTTTCCTTGTATGTAAAATTTTTGAAATAAATGCAAAATTGTCTTAACAAAGGGCTCATAAATAACCATGTACTCTCTGGATATCATTTAGTTAAAGGGCATGAGAGGGAAGGAGGGAGAGAGAGAGAGACAGAGGGACGGAGAGAGAGAGAGAGACAGAGATAGATAAATAGAGAGAGAGAGAGAGAGAGAAGCTATAGAAAGCTTTTGAGCTAAAATTTGGGGTTAGAGGACTATAAAGACCGTTTGCATAATCTGTTTATCACAACTGGTTCAACAAGTATAGTCTAGATCAATATCCCACCAGAATCTAATCAATCACCCAAAGGACATAATCATTCACCAACCCTACCCACGTCACCCACCAATATCTTCTTACCTATCTTGCTTCAACTTCCACAGAACACTGAGGAACCCGAACTCATTCCTGCAAAGTATCGATGTACAATATTGAGGGTTTTAGAGAAAACTTAAAATCTTTCTACAAATAAAAATCCCAGCCAATCCACCAAACAAACCTGCCTAGCATCCCAAGTTAAAATAGATCGGAATAACTTTTCTCCTGTTTTGTAGAAAAGGAGCAATGGGATTTTGAAGAATGATTCTAATTGTGATTATAACAAGTGGTCTGCCTTGTCTGAGCTCTTGATCACTGGCTTTTTGACTTTTTTCTTTTTTCTGAGATTTGTCTGCAACAAGGGCCCTTCATTAGGTTTTACTGGATTAGTTTTGATCACAGGAAGTAAGAAGGAAAACACAACGAGGCTTCATGCTCCTTGTAGGGTTATTTTGTTTTGGGGTGAAATGGTTTTTTAGTATTTCCTTAAAGTTTACCAGAGAGCATTTATTTGATTTTTAAAAATTAACTAGAAAAGGCAGAAGAAATTAAATGATTCTGGAAAACATTTATTAAAAGGTCAAAGCTGGCACTGCTGTAGCAAGTCAGGGCACAATCACAAAGAGATTAAACAGAAAAGAAGCTATAAGCTCCAAAACAGAATCACAGCTGTGCACGCCTCTCAGTGCCATCAATATCTGAGAGATGTGCCCAGCAGCCGGTGGGCCCTGGCTGGCATGAGCAGGGTAGGGGGTTTCAGAAGTCTGTCCACCTCAGAACTGCCCACGTGTCTGGTGAAAGGATACACGGGCTCCAAGGAGGAAAACCTCTTCAGAGAATATGCTATCTGAGAGATGCAGGATTTTTTCTTTAATAAACATATGGGTATCCCAAATAACTTTGATCATCTTGTCTTTTCTTTCCCACTTACTAGAATAGAAGGTTCTTAACTTGGTGGCCTGTGTGGGTGGGTTTTTATGGATGGTGGTAGGCAGTGTCAGAATGTGTTCAGTAGCTCTTTGGGGAAGGTGGCTTTCAGGTGGTGAGGTTTAAGTGCCTATGTGGTTGGAATGCAGACAAGTTTAGAGGTTTAACTGGGGGCCTTGGACAGCCATCGCAATCCTGTCTGGAACTAGGGAAGAGGAAATGTAAATGATGAAATTCACATAGAAAATTAAACTAGTGTGTGTGCTGGTGATCATTACTTATATGAATTACAAAATGAATATTTTATGCTTGACAGCTAAATTGGTTACATTTTTTTTTTTAAATAAAGGGTTTGAATCAGTTACAGAAGTGTAAATTTCATCAAAATTTTGTTCAGGAGCTTGTTAACATTTTTCACCCCCAATGCATGCAACTCATACATTACAGAGACACTAGGTTATTGATGAATCGTAAATGGCAAGCTAACTCACACCTGGATTTTAACTTATCTTGAATGTAATAAATTTACTTCTCACCCCCAGGCTTGAATTTATATGCTTAAATCAAGATGTTCTTTTAAAAAATCCTCAGTTGCTTTGAGGTTCTTCATCAGATCAGACTTACCGTGTGGTGATGTGGTGGGAGTATATGGAACATACCTCTCAGGAGACCTCGGGAGGGGTAAAGAGGTGAGCTGGTCCTGGGAGCAGAATGGCCGAGTGGGCTACTTCGCATACTGTCGACACCAGCCAGCTTGGTCTGAGAAACAGAAATTGTGTTTCCGCATATGGACACTATAAAATAGGGGGTGTAAACACTGATGTTTCCTTGGATGGAGGGTCTACCAGATCAAACAGATAAAAAGGATTGTCCAGGATCCCAACTCAGTGCTCAACTCCAGCAGGGTGAGCCAGAAACTTCAGATCAATAGGGGAAGGACACTTCATGCCTGAAAAGAAACATTTGAAGGATTATAAAAGCCACCGTTTTTGTGAACAATGGTTCCATTACATGAAGGGCTGTTAAGTGCTTTAACAGGACATTGAAGTTGAAAATGTGAAGTTGGACAGTCTATCTGTGTTCTTCAAAATATGACAACAGTTCAAATAATCTCTACCCCATGGGAAAACCTGTCAAAGACTTAAGATGACATGGTCACAGATGCTTTAGAGGTTTGAAAGGCCCTATATGCTGGTGGCCATTTGCAATTAACTTAGGTAAAGGGAATGCTTAGAAGGGGGAAGGAGCAGCTATTCTGGTGGAGATATTTAGAGCCATATTTATGCTGATGGGGAGCACTGGCTCATTTACAAAAGGAAAGGTTAGGGTGTCAGTGCAGCTGTTTATCCGAGGAGACGTATATGAAATGCTCCATAGCAGGGCTAGATCCCAAAGCATGCAGGCTCTGGGGCCAGACACCTAAGTCTGCGTCCCCACGTGGCCACCGGGTAGGTACTCAGCATCTCTGCTATGGGAATAATAAACCCACTAGGTTATCATGGAGATTAAATGACCCTTTATTAGTAAAATGCTTTCAGCAGTGCCTGCACATAGTAAATACTCTATGTGTTCGTTAAATACATACATTCACACTTGGGGTGGCATGGCATTCTTTATACTTGGGCCAAGATTGGTGTTCAGGACAGAAGTGAAGAAGATAGGTGGAAGTTATTTTTGTGGTGTGCTGTCCAGCACTGCATGCACACGTACCTTTCTCCAGAGCTCATTTTTAAGTATAATCAGCTCCTTGTCCCTGGAGCTCCCCCAGGTGGGGGTTGTGGAGATACAGGTCATCAAAAGCTGGTACAGGCTTCCTGAAGAAGCCACCTTTGGAAATTGAAGAGAGTGACAGGCTCTCCATTCTACATCTGAGAAGTGCGACTATCAGATGACCAAATAACTAGCACAGCCTGGGAATAAGAGCGTTAGTTTGGGTCAGACATGCAGAGCAAAGGGAAGCTGTGCAGTACCTCTGAGATGAGAGCCAATACTGTCTGGAACCGTTACCTTTTCTTATTAAGGGTATACCCTAGCCCTGTGTCTGCAAGCACTGTGAGATGTCCTGATGAGCCAAGCTCCATTTCCTTCTGATAAACTAGCCAGGTTTAATTCTCTATTCATAGGCTCGGTAAGGATAAATCGCTGGCAGATCAGAACCACTATATTCTAATGTCAAGATCTGTTTTTGCCTGAGGGAGACGGCTTGGATTGGAAGAGTATCATTTTGACAAACTACGTAAAATATCTCTGATTCAGCAACATTTTAGTGCCATGACAACTGAAATAAAGATGAACTAGGGCAGACTTTTACCTTTTAACTTTGAGAAAGTAATCCTGATGTTTCACTTTTATTCCCAGACAGGAGGAAACCCTTAAAGAAAGAGTCTCTAGTGCCTCAAAGCCGTGTTGGGTGCCTGGGACACAGGCAGACCAAAAGGTAACAGGATTTTGTAGTGTCCCAACAGCTTGTGAAGCTGGTGTTTGTGGGATGCATTCTGTTTCTTATGAAAGGTGATATCTCTTCGGAGAAGGAGTCCTTTAAGACTATAAAGCATCACACAGAAGCACCGTTTCAAAACTTCAGTGGCAGTGGGTAGAGTTCATGAAAGCTGTGCTTGGTGAGTAAGTGGAACAGAGAGGAGCTGGTCTATTTCGTAAAAATGAAGCCGTAAAGATGGAAAAGAGGCTTTCCCTGGATTATTTGGTGTACCCAGATATAAGGAATGGGAAATTGAAAACTCTGCCCCTAGAAATGGTATATGTTTTGGAAGGCAGGTATAGTTGGCTTTATTACCTGCAGCTTAAGATGACTCTCACCTTGACCCAGCTCAGGCAGCACTCCTGAGGAGCACTGAAAAAGCTGGTGTGCCCATGTGCCTCTGCAATGGCAGCTTTAACGGAGACCCTGTCCCCTCCTCAGTTTTTGCTTTACCAGGGATGGAGATGATCAGAACCAAACCAGCAGCCTGCTCTGTGTGAGCTGCAGAAGTAGGAGAAAAATAATGGTTTTTGACCTTGACAGAAAACCGTAAGAGATTCATTAATTATCATACTGTTTCTCTTTTCTGCCAACTTGCTTTGATCCTCTCATTTGCCAGAGCAGAACCCATGTGGGTCTTCTACATGGTGACATTTTAAATGGTTTTCAAGAAGGCTGCTTCTTAGTGGTGTGAGTGTCTAACTCAACCTGAAAGCGGTCAGAGATGCCTCCTGTTTTTTGGTTAGTGGATCACTAGCCAGTCTGAACTTCCTGTCCTCAGTATCCTGAGGCAGGGTCTTGGCTAATGCTAAGCACACCGAAGGCAGTGGGGGTATGAAAGTGCTTAGGAGTGTTTGTGTTTGAGGAGTTTTATAAGTGGCTCCCATACCCACCATGTTCATAAGTAACCAAGAGAAAGGCAAAGAAGTCAGGTGTAAGATTCAAACTCCAGCTTTATTCCTGACAGAGGTGCTGGAGAATCCAGGTGAGGTGTGTGGGCAACGAGGGACTTTCTAAAACAGCCCAGAGTGTGACTGAGTTAACCTCCTCCTCTCAGGCTACTCAGGAGAGTCACAAGCAGGACAGAGAGGTGGAGCTGAAAAGAGTTCTCGTGGTGAAAGAGCTGACTGACCTAGGGGCCAACACATGCCCGCCCAGTGCTCTCTCCTTAAATTGTTCATTCTCAAAGTACGGTCCCAGGTTTCCTGAGGTCAAAATTATTTCCATAGTAATAGTAAGAGATTACTTGCATTTTTACTCTTTCTCTCAGGAATACACAATGGAATTTTCCAGAACCTCCATACATGTGCTAGCACAAAAGAGTGATATGGGAATCCATCTACCTTCTCTTAAGCCTGCCCCTAAAGAGATTCACAAAAGTGTAAAGCAATGGCACTCTTCTCACTACAATTTTTTTTGTAAATATATTCTTTCATAAAATGTTATTTATGTTAACATATAGTGAATTTATTATTGTTATTTTAAAATGTTCTTTAAAGTTCTGTTTTAATTTGTAATGCAGTAAACATCAATAAATATAACTCATAACTAAAAGCACTTAATATTATTTATGAATTTTAAGACTGAATAGGTATTCTGAGACCAGAAAATTTGGGGATTCCTGTCTTAAATTAACGATTGGATACATCCTGAATGAGGGCAGAAGAGAAGCCAGAAGGGGTTGGTTCAGTGTATTTCCCACCGCGGAAGGGCCTCCGCCCCCCACGGTACTAGTAACCTTCCGACGCCACGGAAGCCGCTGACTGAGGTCATTGCTCTGGTGTTTGCGAATGCTGATGCCAGGGCAAAGTAGGGCAAAACCCTCTCAGCTTCAAATGTAGTGACATGAAGTTCTTTGAGATTTCTCTGGATGGGGAATAGTTACCAGCTAGGAGTGTTAACCTGGATTTCGAGGCATGAAATTGTCTTTGAGTATAGCAAGCCTGTGCAGGCTAAAGAGCAACTTAAGAAGGACCACGCAGACAGATGGTAGACCACGAAAACAGCAGGCCCTGAAACTTCCCTCCCCACCAGCGACCCTCAGTGGGCTCTGACCCTGAGGGCTTGGACACCTTTTTTCATATTTTTGCATTTCAAAAGTTGCATTGCAACTTTTTTCATATTTTTCCCTGTGACCTTTGAGGAGAAGGCCACCTCTAGAGACCTGCGGGAATAGTGATCAGGATCTATTCCTACACCAACATGGAGAACATCTTTTTCACACTGATTTTCTCTTCTCATTTGGTGTTTCTTCTTTAAAAGGTATGGATGGTTGAGGTAGGGAGAGACCATCCTTTAAACAGAGTAAAGTAATGCATGTGCTTTTATTAAGTCTGGACTAGGATTGAGAGTCATTTGCTAGAGATACGAAGAAAGGCCAAGTTTTATGCCATCCAAATAGACTGATGCTGGAGGTACTAGCATCCAGACATCGTAGGACCCAGTATTTGTTGCATAAATGATACGTTCTGAGCTTTGGTACAAAATTTCAATATCTTAGGCACTATCAAAATCCCACTGTCCTCAAATGTGAATAATTAAATAAGAATGATTAAATAAATAATACCAATGGAAAGAAATGTTTCCAATTAAGTGTTATCATGTGAAAGGACATGCACACATGTATAATAGCTAACACACTGACCTCCTACAGCAAAGCCGGAGAGGTTAAGGACTGTATATTGATGCTTAGTCCTCACAACTACCCTCTACACAGGGAATGCTATTACGCCTGCTTTATATATGAAGAAACGGAAAAACTCTGAGTGGAGGGAACAAGATCCAAACCCTGGCAGCCTGACTCCTGCGCCCAACACTAGTCCATCTGGTCAGGCCTGAGTCAGCAGAGCTGAGTCTGTTGGAAATGACTTCCCCTCTTGCACTTGGGAAAGATGACTCAGTCTCTTTTCATTATTATGTTCAATCCGGAGGATGTGTTGGTAGTGATAGGTTTTGCTGAAAGTTAAGTTTGGAAGAGTTCTTGCAGATCTCCCGCCACCCAACATCGGCGCGAGCCCACAGCGCAGATGGGGCCTACCATCCACATCAGTCTGTGCCTCTCGCCTGGGTACATCTTTTCCGGAGCGTCTCAGCCCAGAGGGGTGAGAGGTATCAGGGCCAAGAAAGCATCCCCATGATTACAGAAAACTCCTATATGTTTCTTCTTTTTCATCCACAATGGTAAGTTTCGTCTTTATTTTGCCCTCTCAATAACTTACCTGACACGTCCCCACTGAAAAACAAATCTGAACAATATAAAACAATTATAAGCAAGAAAATAAAAAATCAACTCCATTCCTACGTCCATGAGGTGGAAGCATTAATATTTTGGTGAACATTCTTTCATGCATCTCTTTATGTATACATACAAGCAGAAGATCATTTTATACAAACAGGATCATGGCACATGCTATCTTTTAATGTAGGACTTTATATTTTATTTTCCCTTATTTCTCTCTCTTCCTCTTATGTTTCTGTCCCATTACAAATCATCTTCCTTTACCTAAAGGAACACAGGCTAATAACCTGTTGTATATTTTCTTCAAATTTAATCTAAAATATATGTAACATGTAATATATAAGTCATCACTACTTGCTCTATAAAATGTATACATGTACATAGAAAGATTTTTAGCATTGTTTTACAAACAGAAAGATCAAGTCCACGTTAGGCTGTACTTTGTTTTTCTCACTTAACGAAACCTCATGAAAATTTCTTAAATCAGTTGGTATATAGCTATTTCAATATTTTGATGACCGCATTATATCCCATGAACTGGAGATAGCTAATACATTTCCAACCATACCCTACTGAGGGGCATTCACTTTTGTTTCTTTTTTTAAAAATTAATTTTAAGGTTCTTTTCAGCAACCTATGCATATCAATAATCTCGTCTCTGATGGAAAACTAGAGAAAGGTACTTCATATCTTATATTTTTGCTAGTGATTTAAAACATCTTCAATATTATCAATTTAAAGATGAATAATGCAAAATGATTAGTATACAGTATTGCTTCTGACAAAGGGAATCTCCTCCTTTGGCCCTGAAACTATATAATTTAACTGGAAGGTTTTAACAACACTGTTTACTGGAATCCTTAATAAATCACACAATTAGAAAAAGCACATGAATAAAGATCACTGCATTATTTTTTTTAAAAAGTGTGCAAACATCCAATAGGCCAGTAGTGGCCAGCAGAATTGAATTTCTTATGAATGGACTGTTTTATAAAGCAGACCAGATAAAGCTGGCCAGATGCCTGTAGCTCTGATACCGGCTTGCTTTCTCATTCATGGCTTGCAATGGGCAATAAGGAGGAGAAACAATACCAGCCTGGGTATTGTGTGTGATGCATGGGGTCTGATTGCAGGCAGAATGGTTCAAGGAATCTTGGAAATAGTGATCCCTATCTCATTGTGTTTGGGATTGGGATGAAAATGAAAGTGAGACAAGACAGAGCAGAAACAAGTGAAGTTTGGAATGAGTAGTTTTAATAGAAAGCAGAAATTGTTCAGAATAGGTGAGGACTTGATAGAAGAAAAATAAGACTGGCAATCAAATTTCTCTGAAAGTTATGACAATGCCTGAGTGAATTAGCAAATTAGCAATTTAAGAACTATAGTTGAAACAAGATGAAGGGAATAAAGAATAACATATCAGTGGAAGTAAAGATTAAAAGAGACCTAATAAAATTATAAGCAGTTAAAGGCTGTTAAAGAGAGAAAGTGAAAAAAGAATAAAACAAAATCTAGTGAGAAAAGGCATGCAGATTTTCTCTAGACACAAAGAGGCAGTTGGAGATTTTTTTGCCATGGAGATTGCAGGGCTGAGTGAAGGTTACATTTTGGAAACTGGGATCTCTTTTCTCAGAGGAAAGAAGAAACAAGCAAAGTACCAAAGAGGCTGAGATCACACTCAAGGAAACTGGGGTGTGTGTGTGTGTGTGAGAGAGAGAGAGAGAGAGAGAGAGAGAGAGATTTCTTGGATAACAAAGACAAAGTGTGTCTATTCAGTGTCTCTTCAAGGGTAACCTAAGGTCTATCAGAGAAAAAAAAATCTGTATCAAAATAAGATCTCTGTCAATGGACATTTAGGTTGTTTCTGTATCTTGGCTATTGTGAATAATTCTGCTGTTATCCCTTCGAGATCCTGATTTCAAAAAACTTTTGGATAAATACCCAAAAGTGGGATTGCTGAGTCATTGGGTAGTTTTATTCTTACATTTCTGAGGAACCTCCATACTGTTTTCTGTAGCGGCTGCACCATTTTGCATTTCCACCAAAGTGTACCAGGGTTCCAGTTTCTCTGCATCCTCACCAGCACTTCCTGTCTGTTGTTTTTCTGAAAATAGGTGTGAAGTGATATCTCATTACCATGGAGTACTTACTATGCAGCCTTTACAAAGAAGAAAATTCTTCCCTATACAACAATATACATGAATATTGAGGACATACACTAAGTGAAATAAGTCAAACGGGAAAACAAACACTGCATGATTTCACTTCCACAAAGAATCTAAAAATTGTCAAATTTATAGACACAGAGCATGGAATGATGGATGCTAGGGGCTGGGGGGAGAGGGAACCGAGGAGTTACTAGTCAATAAACATAGTTTCAGTGAAGTAAGATGAATAAACTCTCAAGATACATTATACAACATTGTACCTACAGTCAACAAAATATATTATACAATTAGATATTTGTTAAGAGGGTAGATATCATGTTGAATGTCCTTTCCATAATAAAATAATAGCAAAAGAAACTCTAAGTGTTAATGAGAAGTTCTTCTAAATGTATAGTTGAAATTTCCGTCACAAATCTAGAGTTTTTTTTAAAGGAATATAAAGATGTCCTGACCAGAGTGGCTCAGGTGGGTGGTTGTCGTCTTTCAAAGCAAAAGGTCACCAGTTTGGTTCCCGGTCAGGGTGCATGTGCAGGTTGCAGGTACCTGCGAGACACAACCAGTTGATATTTCTCTCTTACACCCATGTTTCCCTCTCTTTCTCCCTCCTTTCCCCTCTCTCTAAAAATAAATAAAATCTTTTATAAAAATATATAAAACTGTTTATTGGCCATTGTTTACCAGTATTTATAATAAAGTATATACTAGAGTTGTATAACATTCTGATTACTACAAAGATTATATATAACTATATCTCTATATATCCATGCTTACTTTATAAAATAGTTTAAAAATTGCTACAGGCCATTCTCAACTCTCAGTAGCAACACAGGCAGATTTCATACAAGGTTAAGTGAAAGTGACTATGAATGTTGCACTTTGTATATGTGGTTATAGCTCTCGATATCTTCTGCTGAACCAGTAACCCAAATACTGAGATCGAGCCTACATATAACAAATGGGTTGAGGTAAAGAGTTTAGTAAATCTAGAGTTTGTTTAAAACAAACTAGTTTTATGTTTTACAAACCAAATATAAATACCTAAATGAATACCTAAAACTGGCATGTCAAATAAGATGATCTTTTTTTTGCCCATTTTGAGCCCCCCAAATTAACAAAGTTATCATTAAATAAGTGTCAGCCGGTGCAATGTTTACTTTCAAAGTTATGGTGGCTAGCTCATGCAGATAAAGTTGTAGCTATTGCAAAAGCTTAATTAAAGAAACCTAATTTACATGATAAAATCTGCTTTAATAAATTAAACTATGATGTTTTTAACGCTATGGGATACTATGGTTTTAGTTTCTTAAACCATAAGAAGATGTAAGCATAAAAGAATTTTAAAAATTGATATGACATGGATATCTTAGACTTTCTGGCTTATATTAAGCAAAAATAAAAGAATTTGAGAGCTATAACCACATATACGAAATGCAACATTCATAGTCAGTTTTGTTTAACCTTGTATGAAATCTGTTTGTATTGCTATTGAAAGTTGAGAATGGCCTGTAACAATTTTTAAACTATTTTATAAACAAGTAAACGTGGGTATACATCTTAAATATAAAACCTGAGGTAGCATTAACGATGACAGTTGTAGAGAGAAAATGACACAGCTTTTGTGTAGGTATTTTAGCATGTAATTTTCAGCACACAATCCATATAATCAAAAGGCTTGCGATGACCTTGAGAGGTCATCAGGCCCATCCTGCTATTCTAGGGAACAGTTAACACGAGGCACTCTGCAATGATAGCATAAAGTAGGTGAGGTGAGGGCAATCCTTGCCTTGTCTAAAAATAACATTATTGCCATCAGAGTTTCAATGTAATGAAAGGCTTTCTAGCGAATACATGGCTCTTTGGAACTTATCTAAAACCTGTATGGTAAATAATTTCTATCAACTTGCATTTAGCTTTATAAATTGCACTTGTATCATCATGTGGTACAAAGAAGTAGTTTGATGTAACCATCAAGTTATTCTGATAGAGGAAACATTTTTTAATGACAATTTTTTCAGAATTTGTCCTATGGCTTAGAAAAACTTTGTATACGGCCCTTGATTCTAAATTTGATTACCTTTTGCCCTAGGTTTTTTTTTTTCTTCTTTAAAAAATATATTTTATTTATTATGCAATTAAATTTGTCCCATTTCCCCCCCTTTATTCCCCTCCACCCTGCACACCATCTCCCACCTGCATCCCCCACCCTTAGTTCATGTCCATAGGTTGTACATATAAGTTCTTTGGCTTCTCCATTTCCTATACTATTCTTAACCTCCCCCTGTCTATTTTCTACCTACCATTATGCTTCTTATTCCCTGTACCTTCCCCCCCATCCCTCCCTTCCCTTCCCTGCTGATAACCCTCCATGTGATCTCCATTTCTGTGATTCTGTTCCTGTTCTAGTTGTTTGCTTAGTTTGTTTTTGTTTTGTTTTGGTTTTTGATAGTTGTGAGTTTGCTGTCATTTTAATGTTCATGTTTTTGATCTTTTTCTTTTTCTTGGATAAGTCCCTTTAAAATTTCATATAACAAGGGATTGGTGATGATAAACTCCTTTAACTTGGCCTTATCTGAGAAGCACTTTATCTGCCCTTCCATTCTAAATGGTAGCTTTGCTGGATAGAATAATCTTGAATGTAGGCCTTTGCCTTTCATGCCTTCAAATACTTCTTTCCAACCCCTTCTTGCCTGCAAGGTTTCTTTTGAGAAATCAGCTGACAGTCTTATGGGAACTCCTTTGTAGGTAACTGTGTCCTTTTCTCTTGCTGCTTTTAAGATTCTCTCCTTATGTTTAATCTGGGCTAATGTAATTGTGATGTCCCTTGGTGTGTGCTTCCTTGGGTCTAATTTCTTTGGGACTCTCTGGTCTTCCTGGACTTCCTGGAAGTCTATTTCCTTTGCCAGATTAGGGAAGTTTTCCTTCATTATTTTTTCAAATAAGTTTTCCATTTCTTACTCTTCCTCTTCTCCTTCTGGCACTCCCATGATTCAGATGTTGGAACGTTTAAAGTTGTCCCAGAGGTTCCTAAGCCTCTCTTCATTTTTCTGAATTCTTGTGTCTTCATTCTGTTCAGGTTGAATGTTTATTTCTTTCTTTTGTTCCAAATTGTTGATTTGAGTTCCAGTTTCCTTCCCTTCACTATTGGTTCCCTGTACGTTCCCTTTATTTCACTTTTTATGGCCTTCACTTTTTTCTCTATTTTGCAACCATACTCAACCAATTCTGTGAGCATCCTGATTACCAGTGTTTTGAACTGTGCATCTGATGGGTTGGCTATCTCTTCATCACTTTGATGTATTTTTTCTGGAGCTTTGATCTGTTTTTCATCTGGGCCATTTTTTTTTTTTTTAGTCTTGGTGTGCCTGTTACATAGTAAGGGGCAGAGCCTTAGATGTTCACCAGGGTGGGGGAACCCATGCCTGTGTGTTGTGATGCTACATGTGGGGGAGGGGTCCGAGAGGGAACAGTGCCACTTGCTCAGCTCTCTGCTGGTTTCCAGTCACTACCCACAATCAAGCTGGGCCCTTCTGGTGCTGATTCCTGGGTGGGTGGGCTTGTGCACGCTCTAGGACCCTGTTGGTCTCTCCAATGAACTCTCCTGTGAGGCTGGGAGTTTCTCCCGCTGCCGTCTGAACCCCCACAGGTTTTTTCAGTCTGAGGTTTTGAGGCATTATTTCCCTGCACTGGAACCCTGGGTTGTGTGGTCTTGTCTCGCTTCCCAGTTGTTCCTCCTGGTTTATCTGCACATGACTGTGGGACTGACCACTCTGCCAGGTGCTGCCTCCCCTGGTCCACCAGCCACCACCTTGCTGTGAGTCTTTTCCACCCCGGGCTACCCGTCTCTGCCCCTCCTACCTGTCTGGATGAATGTTTCTTCTTTAACTCCTTGGTTGCTGGACTTCCTTACAGTTTGACTTTCTGTCAGTTCCGGTTGTTTTTTGTTTTAAAATTTGTTGCTGTCCTTCTTTTGGTTGTGTGAGGAGGCACAGTGTATCTACCTATGCCTCCATCTTGGCTGAAGTTAGCTTCCCTAGTTTTTATTTTAGATTTAATTGTGAACCTAAACCTAAATTTTTAATTTGGGACAACTTTTCTTTGAACGTATTTTCATAGAAGAATTTCCTCTTGAATGAAATCAGCTGGGTTTTGGAGCTATAGATGGCATAGTAGAGAAGGATCACAGAATATTCCTCATCCTAAAGCTTAAAAACATTGGAAAGAGTTAGGTCCCAAATTTCTAATAACAGTCAATTAAGGAAAAGGGTATGCTTTTTATTAATAAATTACCAAAAATAATGGTGAAAGAAAAAGATGGAAAGTTATAGTGCAGATAGGTGTCACTCTTTACTTGGCTCCCAGTTTTAAAGAAGCAGTGCAGAAAAAAGAAGGCAACTGGGAAAAAAAGAAAAAGAAAAAAGAAGAGAAGAAGAAAAACAAAACTAATTCTTTCTAATATCCTATTTTGAAGAAAAGCAGACTGAAAGCAATTTTCCTTGATAATGTCAAGATAGAACCCTCTACAGCAGAAAACTTACACAAGGAATGTCCAGAAAAAGTCCAGCCATTGTTAATATAATGAGAATTGTTTGTGGGACGTCCCTAGAACTTGGCAGCCAAGGAGAGTGGACTGGAATGTGCAGACGTGAACAATGATGACTTCACTGTACTAGTCAGTGGGGGTAGTAGATGACATTGAGTGAGCATGTGTACTGTGTGGCCATTGCATTCAAAATGACCAAGCAAGTAGAGCAACGAATTTGCATCAAATTTTGCATTAAGCTTGAACATTCCTCTGTGGAAACTATTCAGATGATTCAGAAGGCTGTAGCTATGGGCAACTGGTGACTGGCAGCTTCATAATGATAATGTGCCCACTCATGTATCATGTCTTGTGTAGAGTTTTTTGGTGAAACATCAAATCACCTAGGTGACTCAGCCCACCCAAGGCCCAAATTGGGTGCTCTGAGACTTCTGACTTTTCCCAAAACTAAAATCATCTTGGAAAGGGAGAAGATTTCAGACTATCGATGAGATTCAGGAAAATAGAACAGGGCAGCTGATGGCTATTGGAGAACTCTGTGAAGTCCCAAGGTGCTTACTTTAAAGGGTACTGAGGCATCATTGTCCTATGTACTATGTTTCTTGTATCTTATTCAATAAATGCCTCTATTTTTCATATTACATGGCTGGATACCTTCTATACAGGCCTCCTATATCTAGCAGAGATAAGAAGGATAAGAAGCCAGCTCTTGACATTTCCCAGGGATTGAGAGGGTTGTATACACTCATGACTGAGTAGAGTGACTATGACACTGGATATTTAATGGAATTAATCAAGAAATCCCAGAACCCAGGCTCCTCAACACATGTTTCACTCAACCTCAGTAAGTGTTGACCATTGCCTTATGTGATGAATACTTTTATGTCAACTTGGCCAAAGCCATGGTACCCAGATATTTGGTCCAACATTATTCTAGATGTTTCAGTGAATGTATTTGCTTAGATAAAATTAACATTTAAATCAGCAAACTGAGGAGAACAGATTACTCTTGAAAAATGTGGGTGGGCCTTACCCAATCAGTTGAAGGACTGAATAGCAAAAAGATTATGCTCCTGGGGCAAGAAGAAATTCTTCCATCACAGTGCCCTCAGACTTAAAGTGCAGCATCAGCTTTTCCTTAGGTTTCCAACCTGCTAACCTCCACAGATGAGTGAAACAATTCCATAAAAGCAATCTTTCTCTGCCGATATCCGTATACACTATTGTTTCTCTGAAAAACTCTCTCTATACAGCTTAAAAGGTAAAATCTTATTTCTTGTTCTTGCAAATGCCAATAAAGATGCTCCTAGTTAGCACATGGCCTCCTACTTATTTCATTGGTGATCCAAGAGCCTTTCATCTTGTGCCTTTAATTCTAGGGTCTTGAAGTTTTCTTCTTGAAGTTCAGGTGCAGACATGGAAAGAGAGAAGGAAGATCATTTTTGGGCATTTTTTATGGATTGGACCTAGCACCAGCATGTATCACTTTGCTCATAGCCAATTAGCCTGGACTCAGTTGTGGGCTCACCCAACTTCCAAGGAGGCTGCCAGGGAGACTGGGAAATATAATGTATCTCCGTGCCAAGGAGGAAAAGGAAATGGACTTTTGCGAACTCACAGGGGTCTCTGCCACTCTCTTTTACTTAAGATATGATCAGATTACCAAACAGGAAAGTGCTTTAAAACAATCAAGTCTTTCATAAATGTGTGCTATAATTATCATCTCAAATATTAAGATTCTTTAAAAAAAAGTAATTTTTCAATGAGTTCAGTACTTGATATAAATAGTTAAGAAATATTCAATATGGGGCATTTAAATGGAGCACTAAAATAATATTTATTGCTTTTACTGAAGATAAAATAACATGTATATTGTAGAAAATATACAAAATTGAGAAAAGCATAAAGAGAAAATCCCAGGCATTCTCCGTCTTCGTACACACAGTCTGTACAATTAAAACTCTAAATTTGTAACAACTCACCCAAACTGGTTTCAATAGAAAAGAGAATGTACTGGCTGGTGGAACTGAGCAGGCCAGGGGTCTATCTCTGGCTGTAGGTAGTTTAATCCAGCAGGACTCTGACTTCACTTTCCCATGGTCCTCTCAGCTTTGCCTCCACTTTACCTCGGCTCTGGCCTCAGGCTGGCTCTCTTGTAAGAGCAGCAATGGCTACAGAAGTTCCAGATGTCATGTTTTTACCCTCTACAAACCAGAGGAAGACAGAGTGCTTTTCTTTGAAGAGCTAGGAAGTTGTTGTTGTTTTCCTCTCAGTAAAACCATATCTCATGGACCTGAATTAAGTTGTATGCCCATCCCTGATCCAAACATGAAGTAGGGATTTGTGCAGGTCAGGCAAGGCTCATCCAGGAGCTGAGTGAGGGGGCTACTCCTTCTGAGCCCACAGGGCGCATCGGGAAAGCACGGACACCTGATGAAAGTTGGAGAATTGGTATCGAGAAGAATGAGGGATGGACACTGGATAGTCTGATGCAGCAAAGGCCTCCACACACCCATAAATACACACACATACTCATACTACTTTAAACAGGACCAGTGGTATGCTGTGCATACTTTCTCATATAGCTTGTTTTATTTTTCCACTTAAGGACACAACATAACCATTTCCCCATGCTCTTCGATATTCTTTACAATGTGGTTGTCAGTGGTTTCAATTCTTCCACGTGTAAATCTATCATAATTTATTCAACAAACCTATTATTAGATACTTGGGTAATTTCTGAAGTATTTTGATATTACATTTCAATGAACATCTTCGTACATATTTTGTGTATATCACTAATGATCATAACATTTTAAAATATAATTTTAGCTTTATATTATTAACATTTATTTCATTTACAAATCATTTTTACAGCATATTACTAGTTTCATAGCTAGCCATGAGATCTTGAACAAATTTTTTAATCCCTCTATGCCTCACATGTAAATGGTTTTAATAGTAGCATCAATTTCATAGGTGAGGATTAAATGAAATGATGCATATAAAATCTTAGTACATTATATGTTAAGTGCTCAGCATTATTTACACATTACCTCCACTTCCTTGTAGCAATTGGTAGAGTAGGTTCTCAATGAGTATTCATTTGGTGAGTAAATGAGGTAATCGTTTAAATACTTAGTTCGAATGTCATATAAATTATTTTTTTCTTGTCTTATCATTTAATTTAATCTCTGTATTTAACACCTATCATTATTTTTTTGACAGTAACATAATTTCATTACACTAATTTTATGGATGAGAATGTTGTTGAGCAAAAAGATGGAACAAAGAATACATACTTAGTTCATAGTCAAGATCCTAAACTCCTTGAATCTCATATCTATGTAAGTAAGGTTTTTCTAAGGATTGGGCTAGTCAGTTAGGAGAGAGAGATATTATCTTTTACTTCTGATATCATTCAATTTTGACCAATTCTTCTATATAATTTTCAAATAACATAGTTCACTACTCCATACACAATGACAATTTAGCATACATTAAAAAACAGGCAATCAGCCCCAGTGGGTGTGGTTCAGTGGGTTGAGGGCTGGCCTGCGAACCGGAAGGTTGCTGGTTTGATTCCCAGTCGGGGGTTGGGGCAAGCGAGAGGCAACTGATCAATGTTTCTCTCACACACCAATGTTTATCTCCCTCTCTTTCTCCCTCCCTCCCCCTCTCTCTAAAAATAAAATCTTTTTAAAAATAGGCAAACAAAATAGAGAATTATAATCTAAGAGGACATGAAACATGGATTAATAAAAGTTCACTTAATTTCTTAAAGTGAAAATGAAGTTAGTCTATGAATAAATTGTGGTATACACCTAGAATCTAATGCTGTATGTATGTCAGTGAAAAAATGGGCTACTTCTATTCATACAACACTGGTGAACTTCCCATTATAACAATGAGCAAAAGAAGCCAGACACAAAAGAGTACCTATTGTATGATTCTATTTATGTGAAGTCAAAACCAGGCAAAATTAATTTATGCTGGTAGAGATTAGGTTAGTGCTTACCTTTGAGAGGTATTGCCAGGGAAGGGCTACTAGGTAACTTTTGGATTGCTGGAAATGTTTTATATTTCTATCTGGATGGTGGTTACACAGATGTATTTATATGGAAAATATAATTGAGTTTTGCACTCATGATTCATGTCCTTTTCTGTTTTGAAGTAATACTTCAATATAAATGTTAAAATTTTAATTAAACACATTAAATTAATATGTAAATATACAACATTTTAAAAGGAATTTAAGGAGATATAGATGAAGTTTTTGGTGCAGTTGGAAAAATAAGTTATCTTGAGAAATCATACCCAAAATGTCATAAAACCTTACTGAAATACAGAAAGAAAATAATAGAGCCCTGGCCAGGTAGCTCGGTTGGTTAGAGCATCATCCTGATATGCCAAGATTGTAGGTTTGATCCATGGTCTGGGCACATACAAGAATCAACCAATGAATGCATAAATGAGTAGAATAACGAATCAATGTTTCTCTCTCTCTCTTTACCCCACTTCCTCTCATTTCTAAAATCAATGAAAAAAATTATACCCATTTAAAATATAATAAAATTCCTGTGTTGTAGCTATTGGAACAGAAACCTAGTGTAACTAAGTGAGACATCTAATGAGACAATGGATATTAAGATATGTTTTTAAATATCAAATGTTATCTATTTATTAATTAAAATTATTTTGGAAGTAATGATACAAGCAATGATCATCAGTGGCTGTTGAAAACTTTATTTATTTTAAAATATATTGTATTGATTATGCTGTGACAATTGTGCTAATTTTTTTCTCCCCTTTATCCCACCTCCACCCTGCACCCCACAACCCTCCAGCATTCTCCTCTCCTTAGTTCATGTCCATGGGCTGTACGTATAAGTTCTTTGGCTTCTCTATTTCCTATACTATTCTTAACCTGCCCCCTTCTGATTTATGCCTACCTTTTATGCTTCTTATTCCCTGTACCTTTTCTCCTCCATTCTCCCCTTTCCCCTCCCTACCGATAACCCTCCATGTGATCTCCATTTCTGTGATTCTGTTCCTGTTCTAGTTGTTTGCTTAGTTTTTGTTTTTGTATTTTAGGTTCAGTTGTTGATAGTTGTGAGTGTGTTTCATTTTATTGTTCATAGTTTTTGATCTTCTCCTATTTCTTAGATAAGTCCCTTTAACATTTCATATAATAAGGGCTTGGTGATGATGAACTCCTTGAACTTGGCCTTATCTGGGAAGCACTTTATCTGTCCTTCTATTTTAAAGGATAGCTTTGCTGGATAGAGTAATCTTGGATGTAGGTCCTTGCCTTTAATGACTTCAAATACTTCTTTCCAGCCCCTTCTTGCCTGAAAGGTTTCTTTTGAGAAATCAGCTGACAGTATAATGGGAACCACTTTGTAGGTAACTGTCTACTTTTCTCTTGCTGCTTTTAAGATTTCTTATCTTTAATCTTGGGTAACTTAATTATGATGTGCCTTGGTGTGTTCCTTTTTGGATCCAATTCCTTTGGGACTCTCTGAGCTTCCTGGACTTCCTGGAAGTCTATTTCCTTTGCCAGATTAGGGAAGTTTTCCTTCATTATTTGTTCAAATAAGTTTTCCATTTCTTGCTCTTGTCCTTCTCCTTCTGGCACCCCTATAATTTGGATATTGGAGCATTTGAAGTTGTCCCAGAGGTTCCTAATCCTCTCTTCATTTTTTTGAATTCTTGTTTCTCATTCTCTTCTGGTTGGATGTTTATTTCTTCCTTTTGTTCCAAATTGTTGATATGAGTCCCAGTTTCCTTCCCTTCACTGTTGGTTCCCTGTATATTTTGCTGTATTTCACTTTGGGTAGCCCTCATTTCTTCCTTCATTTTGTGACTGAGCTCAATAAATTCTGTGAGCATCCTAATTACAATTGTTTTGAACTCTGCATTAGATAGGTTGGCTATCTCCTCATTACTTAGCTTTTTTTTCTGGAGTTTTGATCTGTTCTTTCATTTGTACCATATTTCTTTGTCTTGAAGCACCTGTTATGTCATAAGGGGAAGAGCCTTAGGTATTCGCCAGGGCAGGGCAACCCTCTTTGCTGCAACTGTTGTGGTGCTGTCTGTGGGGGAGGGGTCTGAGAGGGAGCAATGGTGCTCACTTACTCTGCCCTAGCCCCAACAAACTCTCCTGTGAGACTGGGGGTTTCTCCCACCTTTGCAACCCCCATGTATTTTTTAGCTACAGGTTTTGAGTCTTTAGTTTCCCCATCAGTCAGCCACTCCTCACCTGGTGGTCTGCAGTCTTGCTGCAGGTTCTTGCTGCTCGCCTGGCTGCCCATTTCCACCCCTCCTACCAGTCTGGATGAGTGTTTCTTTAGCTCCTTGGTTGTCAGAGTTCTATGCAGACTGGTATTCTGCCTGTTCTGGTTGTTTATTGTTTTTAAATTGGTTTTTATTCTTCTTTTGGTTGTGGGAGAAAGCGAAGCATTTCTACCTATGCCTCCATCTTGGCTAGCCGTGAAAACTTATGTAGAAGACTAACAGGGAACTATATTTGACAAAGAAGACTGGGAAGAGTTGAACTCACTTATCAAGTTTTAACAACAAAAAGAGAAAACCAACCATTTTAAGCTTGTCGATGAGATGTATAGGTTATACACAGCAACCCGTATGAAGTATTCTTGCCCAAAAAATTGAGCCTGAACCCAATCAAGCCTCTGGGTCTAACCGCCAGTGTTCAGGAAATACTGGGGCTAGAGGACCACGTTAACAGCATCATGGGATGTGGTCAGCTACAGTCAGAATGTGGGAAACTGCAGGGCAAGTGACCCCATTTATACATTCATAAAGGGCAAGGACAAAATGAGTGAGGAGAGAGAGTACTATCACAAGAGACCTAAAGGATAATTCAACTTAATGCAATGTATTATCCTCATTTAGATTCTGATTCAAAGCAAGCAAAACACACTTAGGAGACAACTAGGGATGTCTGAACTCTAATTAGATATTAGAGCACATTAAGAAGCTACTATGATTTTTTTAGGTGTGATGATGATGTTGAGGTCATGTGTAAACAAACAGCCAAAGCCTTTTCTCTTACACACATATATTCAGGTATTTATGAATGAAACAATATGAAACTCCAATGTGTGTGTGGGAAGGGGTGTAGAATAAACAAGCTTGTCCATATTTTGATAGCTTTTGAGGTTGGGTAACAGGTATATGTGGACTTATTATACTATTCTTTCTCCTTTAAGATTGCTTAGAAAATTCAGTAATAAAGTTAAAATTCTTTGGGCCTAATTTAATAATTTAGAATGAAATTTTGAGGATCAAGTTGTGGTGGGAAAGATTTTCAATCCAATCCTTATTCACTAAATTGTGACACATCAAATGCTTATACTTTTATCTTCTATGCATTTATAATACATTTATATATTTAATATATACCAATACCTTTTATGAGGTTAGGTATCCTTCAGGTTACACTTTTCTTTAACAAATTTGCACCATATAAATTATCAGAAAAGATAAAAATGGTTCATATAAAACTTTAAAAAATAGCTGAGTTCCTTTATAATGCTAAGAGGGTCATTATATCCCTTTTCATTTTTATATTTTTTAAGCTTTTCTAACAATTCTCATTATTTAGTATTGTGAAACCTACTGATACATTTATTTGGCATTCATTATAGGTGCATTCAAAAGGAAGAATTTCTTGTCTTAAATATTCTATTAGAATTTATGTGGCAATTTGTGTGGTGACTTGTCAGTATATGAATTGCAATCTGCCCAACAGAATTTCAGTAGGTACTGGTTTTATATTTGTAAACCAAGCAATATATGTCAACAAGGCAAGAAATTAGCTTCATTATTCTCCATTGGTTGGTATGTGCTCCATAATATTCTGCTTGGCCTTTGGCCAGGCTCAAGTTTGGGACTGGACAATGTGTGTCTGCTTATAGGATGTGCTGGACTTGAGATGTTGAAATTGAGCTTGTTTCCAGAATGTTGCTGCTGCCACTGCCTTTCACATGCTCACACAGCATAGCTGGAGTTGTGCAGATCAGGGTTAGGGGGTTCAGGGAGGATTGTGAAAAATTGTTCTTATTTGCCTTCTTCTTCTCTGATCTATTGAGTCAGGGCTAGAGACTTGCATTTTGTTATGGAGATGCCAGTTTCTACAGAGGGTTGACTCTGATGGGTGTATCAATAAGCAGCATAAAACAACTTGAAAGAAATCTGGCTTTTTTCCTCTATTGCATGCTTCCTTTGGCTAAGAAATGAAATTTTTATTTATATTAATAGCAGCTCATTAAATTTCCTCAGGCAGGTGTAAATTTTAAAATGTTCTTTTGCATCAGGATGTTGCATTAATGTGTGAATATGTGTTTTAGCTCAATTAGTCTATTTCTAGAAATATTACTTTAAAATTCATCTTTTAGACTTAGTTTTCATATCATCCAAATATTCAGGAAGAAAATATTGAGTGGTATTCCTTATTTAATGGATAATCACAAATTGGAATTGTTAGTGAAACTGCATTATTAAATGTAGTCTCAAATTACTTTTAAAATATGCAGAAGCAGAGGACTAAAGATATAAATAGCTTTGATTATGGGCCAAATTCTGCATAATTTTGTTGTTTTGTAACTTGATATCTTGAAGGGGAAAAATTTTAAGTTCAGTGGACCAGGCCAAAAATAATGAGGCTGGTATTTTTTTTTTAAACAAGCATTTAAGATCTTAAATGTTTACTCAAGCATTATTTTCATTCTAAAAAGCCATCTTCAGTTTATTTAATAATGTTTACTCAAATATGTTTGGAGGTGTTTCATAATAGTCATTTTCAAATCACACCAAAAAATGAATCCAATTCTGTATCATTTTTTAAACAAAATAGTATTAATCAGCTCATTCAAACTTCTTATTCACAGATTCAGCACTGAATACATTTCATTCCCCAAAATCAAGTTGTCTCTTTCAGGACAAGGAATACAGACTTTCCAGCTGAAAATACTCAAATGGATGTGCTGCTAGCGTTTGGAGTCCCGATGTCTGGGACAGTGGCAGCAGTGTTGCAGGATAGCATTTCCTTGGAAGGGGGCAGTGTGGACTTGGGTGGAAAGCTTTTGATGAGCTTGTTGAAATCTGTCATGCAACTCTGAAGTCACATGTTCTTAGAATTTTGTGAGAATAATTTTTTAGACCAAGTTTGTTGATTTTAGTGGACTATGTCTTGCCTTCCTAAAATTCTAGGTTTTAGAACAGAAGGGATCGGTATGGCACTCACCTCTGTTTCCTTGCATTAGTTCTTGTCTCCATTTTTGAAGTAATTTTATGTACTTAGGGACAGAGGTGACGTATATTTATTTATCTTAGGAAGGAGATTGTGGCATCCAGAGGCGCAGTCAGTATGAACAACTAACCCTGTCACCATGCACATAAAGGTGCCGAGTGCCAATCAGATGAATAACATTGGAATTTGGATATTGTGCTGCAGTCACATCACTGCCCTGCTTACCCAAGTTTGTTGGGTTCGTGGAAGAGGAAGGGAAGAATTATACACCATTTTACTTAGGACTCTAGGTTGTAAGGGACAGAAAATTGAGTCGGAGCTGGGTTAAACCAAAGGGCTGTCTTATTGGCTCATGTGACAACATGGTCCAGGAATACTGCTTTTTAATCATGTCTCAAAAAAGATGATCAGAAAGTGGTTTATATCTATTGGTTTTGCTTTCCTTCTCAGACTTCATGTGGTATAAAGATGCATTCTACATGCTTCAAGGCTCAAGGCCATCTGGGCAAAATCTTTGCATCTGTCCCCAAAGTCTCATTGGATCTGATTGGGTCATGTGCTTGTCTCCAATCAGTTTGAGAAAAATGAGATGAGCAATTGGTTTAGACCAATCAGGACATATCTTTGGAATTGGAGGTGGGTTAATCCTGCCAAATACATGGGTTGAGAGTAGATTTATGATGGTTTCCAAAGGTCAATTTGGAGTATGGATGCTAGCTGGTAGAAATAACAGATGTCCCCACAAACATGAGCATCTGTTACATTTCTGCTTTTTTCCCAGGTAGTCTGCTTGTGCCTAGGTACATTACTTTATGTAGCACATGAAGTGTTTTCCTTTTGGTGATTCCATCTCACCTGTAGGCTAGTTCTGCAGTGTGTGTGTATGAAGTGGGAAAGGTAAAAGGCTATTACTTCTTGGGGTTACCTGGATATGGAGCTCCCAACCTTAGTTAAGTTGATTCTTGGTTGTGTTTCCAATGGAAAAAATTGCTTTATAACATGATTGTGTGAATTAATGACCTACTGGATTAAAGAAAGAAATGATGCTAAGTAATATTTGATGTAGGTGAAACTAGATAGCTTTTACCTTCTATAACTGTCTCTTCCCATCAACTGCAGAAAATGGGCGACACTATTTTCAAACTGTATGTATGTAATACGCTACTCAAATACAAGTGTAAGTAGTTATTTTGTGTCCTATCTACTGTCTAGCACAGAGCCAGGCACCAAATAGAATAATTGTTGACCAATGTTTCAAAAAATGTTGATGTCTAATTTTCTGACTCATAAGCTTCATGAGTGTTCTCTGACTTCAGGCTGCTATTTAAGAGGTCTGAATGGAGGTGCAGAGAATAAAGGGAAGAAGGTTTCCTGTGGAGTTCCATTTTTTTGTGGCTGGGTGAGGCATGGCAGAGGAGAGAGACATCCAGTTACCGAGCAAAGCCCCTTTTTCTTGCAGTCCTGGCCTTGAAAAACCTACATCCGCCCATGCCTTCGTGTCAGTCTCCATAGGACAGTCAGAAGAAAGTGGAGAGGATGTGGTTTTGCCCCAGTCTCTGTACAGAATTAACCGACAGGTAATATTTTAAGAAATATGTATGGTGTCAGGTCAGTAATGGAAGTATTGCAGGAGCACTTTGTAAAGTATGTAATTGTCTGGTTAGACAATACATACTGCTGGTTAGGCAATTACATACTACTGTATACCTAATATGTACAATGATATTGAAGCTAAACTGTAATTGAAAAACTAAAAAATGTGCTAACAAGCAGCAGTCACTTAGATAAATTAAATCTATTTAGTTTTTAACACCTGCTTAAAAGAAAAGAATTAACCAACAGGATAATTAATAGGTCAAGAGAGAGTTATATTTGTTTGATCAAAAAAATCTATTCTATTAAAAACTATTAGAAAACCTTATGATAATACTATGTGATATCTGCCGACAAGCTACATGCTACAGAAATTAGTGTTTTCACATTTCTACAATTTTTCAAAAAGTTGCATGACCCTGAGATTATTTTAGTAATACCTGTGCTGTGGTTGTAATGTGGCTTCTGTGAAAACAAGCCCTCCAGCCCCCTGAACACACATTCAGTCCAAGAGGTAGTCACTGAGAAGGCCGAAGTTTGCTTTCAGGGCTATAAACCAGTCAAAATTCACAAAAAGGAAGATTTAAATTTCTACATTGGGAGAGCGGTTGTTAAAACTGGCTTTTAGAGTGACGAAGCTGCAATCTGGTATTCTGAATGCATTCTCTGTTATCCCCTGCCTCCCTCTGTTTGAGCACTTGCATTTAGAAACTGGTAGAACTGTTGTCTACATTAACATTGCCTCCTTTCTCCATTGATTTTTGTTGTGAATAGGCTCCCTTGAATTCATGGTCATCTGCATCTTTAGGGTTCCCCTAAGGGATATTGGATTTCCTGCTACGAGGACTAATCAGAACCATTAATCAGCCATGAAAATAAGCACTGGCCTATAAACCAGAGGCATGAAAGAAATCAGGGCTGGCTTATTGGAAATTAGGCAGTAGGTATGAAAGAAACACACTTATTTATGAATACTGTGTAAATCCATAAGGGACCAAAAAAAGAGATTGTTTCTTTCTTTTTTAGATTGAATTTATTGGGGTGACATTGGATAATAAAATCATACAGATTTCAAGTGTACAACTCAGTAACACATCATCTGCACACTGCATTGTGCACTCACCACCCAAAGTCAAGTCTCTTTCTGCCACCATTTATCCCCGCTTTGCCCTCTTCCACCTCCCGCCACCCTCCTTTCCCTCTGTTAACCACCATACTGTTGTCTGTGTCTATGAGGTTTTTTTTTTTTTGCTTAATCCCTTCACCTTTTTAACACAGCCCCCGAACTCCCCTCCCCTCTGGCAGCTGCCAGTCTATTCTCTATATCTATGAGTCTGTCTCTATTTTGTTTGTTCATTTATTTTGTTCATTAGATTCCACATATAAGTGAAATCATATGGTGTTTGTCTTTCTCTGACTGGTTCATTTCACTTAGCATAATACTTTCCAGGTCCATTTATGTTGTCACAAAACATAAGCTTTCCCTCATTTTTATGGCTGAGTAGTATTCCATTGTTAATGTACCCCAGCATTTTTATCCATTAATCTACTGATGGGCACTTGGCTGCTTCCAAATCTTGGCTGTTGTAAATAATGCTGTAATGAACAAAGGGATGCATATATTCTTTCGAATTAGTGTTTGGGTTTCTTTGGATATATTCTCAGAATTGGAATCACTGGGCCATAAAGCAATTCCATTTATAACTTGTTGAGTTAACTCCATACTCTTTTCCACAATGGCTGCACCAATTTGCATTCCCACCAACAGAGCATGAGGGCTCCCTTTGCTCCACATCCTCGCCAACATTTGTTGTTTGTTGATTTATTGATGATAGCCATTCTGACAGGTGTGAGGTGATATCTCATTGGTTTTAATTTGCATTTCTCCGATTAGTGATGGTGAACATCTTTTTATGTGCAGATTGGCCATCTGTATGTCTTCTTTGGAGAAGTGTTCATTCAGGTCCTTTGCCCATTTTTAAATTGGATGGTTTTCTTGGTGTTGAGTTATATAAGTTCTTTACAAATTTTGGAAATTAAACCCTTATCAGATGTATTATTGACAAATATGTTCTCCCATTCATTGTGTTGTCTTTTTATTTTGGTGATGATTTCTTTTAGTTTGATGTAGTCCCATTTTTTAATTTTTCTTTTGTTTTCCTTGCCTGAGGAGATATATTGAAAAAATATTGCTATGAGAAATATCTGAGATTATGTTTTCCTCTAGCATTTTTATGGTTATGTGACTTACATTTAATTCTTTTATCCATTTTGAGTTTATTGTTGTACATGGTGTAAGAAAGTAGAATCAGCAAGAGAAAAGCAGTTAATTACTTACAGGGGACTCCCCATAAGACTGTCAGCTGATTTCTCAAAAGAAACTTCGCAGGCTAGGAGGGATTGGCAAGAAATATTCAAAGTCATGAAAAGCAGGGACCTACAACCAATATTGCTCTACCCAGCAAAGCTATCATTTAGAATCAAAGGGCAGATAAAGAGCTTCTCAAATAAGAAACAACTAAAAAGAGTTCATCATCACCAAACCATTATTGTATGAAATGTTAAAGGGACTTATTTAAGAAAAAGAAGAAGGTCAAAACTATGAACAATAAACTGGCAATAAACACATACTTAGCAACAACTGAATAGAAACTTCCCCCCCACCAAAACTAAGCAAACAGGAAGGACAGAGACAGAATCATGGATCTGGAGAGTACTTTGATGGTTCCCAGAGGGGTCAGAGGGGTGGGGGGTTGTGAAAAGTTGAGGGGATTAAGAAGTACAAATTGGTAGTCACAGAATAGCCATGGGGATGTAAAGTACAGTATAGGAAATGGAATAGGCAACTTATATGCAGGACCCATGGACATGAACAAAGGTGAGGGGATTGACTGAGGGAGTGGGGTTACTGAATGGGGAAGCAAAGGGAAAAATTGGGACAACTGTAACAGCATAATAAATAAAATATAATTTAAAAAATAAATAAAAGAAGGTGGTCTCTTTTAATTTTTTTTGCAGGTATCTGTCCAATTTTCCCAGCATCATTTATGGAATGGATTGTCTTTACCATTGTACATTCTTGCCTCCTGTGTTAAATATTTATTGACCATAAGTAAATATTTATGGGTTAATTTCTGGGCTCTCTAATCTGTTCCATTGATCTATATGTCTGTTTTTATGCCAGCACCAGGCTGTTTTGATTACTGTGGCCTTGTAGTATAGTCTGATATCAGGTAGTGTGATACCTCCAACTTTGTTCTTCTTTCTTAAGATTGCTGAGGCTATTTGGGTCTTTTGTGGTTCCATATAAATTGTTGGAATAGTATTTGTTCTACTTCTGTAAGATATGCCATTGGTGTTTTAATAAGAATTGCACTTGAATCAATAGATTGCTTTGGGCAGTATTGACATTTTAATAATGTTAATTCTTCCTATTCATGAACACGGTACATGCTTCTACTAATTTTTATCTGCCTCGATTAAAATAAAAATATTTTCATGTTTGTGTGAGTTAGGGGTTTAGAGCTTTCTTCAGAGCTTTCTTCAGGGACAAATAAAGGGAATAGAGCTTTCTTCAGGGACAACTAGAGGGTGCCAGGAGGTGCTCACATTCCCCCAGTCTGTGAACAGGGCCTCATGGCACAATGAAGAGAAGCTGGGCTTTGGCCTCAGGTGCAATGAGTTAGAATGTATGCTTTGCATGCTATTGACTTGCTGACCTCCATCTCCCTAGCTATAATTAAATAATATACTGTATTATTTTAATGTCTATAATAATTTTTCTCAGAGGGCTGTTGTGAAGATTAAATAATGTAGTAAATATCACAAAATAGGAACTCAAAATTGCTAGTCTTTGACTTAATTTGGGTTTTCCCTGAAACAGGTCCTGAGACATAAATTTGAGTATAAGAAGTTTAAGTGGGAAGTTTAAGGAATACTGGTAGGGAAGTGAGAGAAGTAAAGCAGGGAAGGCAGGTGGCTAATAGGGAGAGCTAACTATTCAGCCACTTATCACTGTTGGCAACTGCAGCTTAATCACACAGGGAAACTCTGATAAATGGGACAGATCACACATCTCAGAAATTTCTGCATAGAAGGGCGAGGGAGCTGGGGTATTTTTACACAGTGCTGAAAGGGATTGCTTAGGTGTGCTCCCAGCAAGTGTTGATTCCTTAGCATTTTCTTATACTTTCAGATTACTGGTCATGGTCAGCATGGCTTTCTGTATTTTTTCAGTATCCAGGGAAAATGTCCTCAGGCCCAGGTACAGATCCCAACACTTGGAAGGTACCTGGAGCTCACTGAGAGTGCTGAGTGATGTGAGGGGTTACTGGGTTATTGATGTCATCTGCAGCAGAGGTGAATGTGTTTGTCCTAAGGAGTAGAGTAAGTGGGATACTTCCCACAACCAATTCAGTAGAAGGATATTTGAAGATATACTCCAGGAAAATGAGAATGTGATTGAGAATGAGCAATCAAAAGATGCAGGAAATAGTAGAAGCATCACAGGAAAGCAGTGAAGGGGGTCCTAACAGGGGAAAGTGGCATGCCAAGGGAGCAATCAGTCTAGGTTAGAAAGGAAAGAACAAGGGTCCTGGGAGATTGGTTTCTGGGTAAAGGGAAAGTGGATGGAATACTCAGTGAAATGGATAATTAGAAAAACAACGATATAGTCTAATAGTGTCTAGAAAGAAAAACAATGAGGAATTCCATCTGGGAAAAAAATAAACTGTATGCGAAAGCCAATGTAATTATAGTTTATCACTGTAGTTTTTCAAGGAGCAATACTTACATGGTCAAATTTCTAACTTTTCAAGTCAGAGTCAATGCAATTATGTTTATGGTAGACCTAATTATGATATCAGAATGCAATGTAAGTATTACTAGCAAAAGTAAAAGGTTGAGCATAAAGGAAAGCTAAAGGGAAGGTTAGAAGTATTTATATTGTCCTCTTCCAAATTGAGGAGTCAAAAATATCTATGGGTGTTGGAACAGGAAATGAAGTCTGTAAATATGTATATATCTCTATCTCTATCTCTGTCTATATAGACAGAGATATAGACAAATATCTATAGATGTTAGAACAAAATGAAGTCTATAAATATTTATATATCTATATCTATTTATAGAGATGTATCTAGATAGGTCTAGATATATCTATAGGTATATATACAGAGAGATAGATATCTGTAGATATATCTAGATAGTTATAGAGTAGACCGTTGAGGTTACATGAGGAGAACAATGACTGGAAAACAAAATGGCAGGAATTTGCTAACAAACCCAATTTTTAAGCCATTATTTTACTTTTAGAGTTTGGCATCATGTATAGTTGAATAGGTTTTATTTGCTTTTTAAGAGTAATGCACAACCAATATGCCTATATGTCTAATTAAGTGAATAAAGGTAAATTCACAGAGCAACTTTTCATGAATAATTGCCTAAATCTCTGATATTAATGTTTCCACACATGAGGAAAATGGATCTAGTTTAGATCACGCTTGTGAGAGTGTGTGTGCATGTGTTACATACATGTGTGCATAACTGTACATGTGTGCACATCTTTTTCTTCCTCACGCTACCACAGCACCGTTCCATCCCATGCACAGTATCACTGATTTGCTGGGTTGTCCCCATCTCCCTTCCCCTGTGTCATAGCCACCTGGAGATCCAATGGCATGTCTTCTTTTCCTTGTAGCCTGAGCTCTGAGTGTAACTCTGGGGATTACAGGGGTCAACATATCTTTTTGAATGAATAAAAAAATATATTTTCCTTAGTCTATGTATCATCATTTATATCTCTCCTCTATTAACCCAATATGCCCTATTTTATCTATTCCAATTTATTTATTTAAAAAATCTTTTTTTACACCCCTGCAGGGCTTACTTTCTAACATTTTGCTTCTCTTCTTCACAGACTTCCCACCTGCTCCCAGACCTGGCCAGTTCTCAGGGATTTACACCCTTCCTTCCTTCACTTCCTGTCTGTCTCCAGTCTCTCTTTTGCTTCCTGCTGATTGTCTCTGCCTGTCATAGATTACACTAGTGTTCATTTCTTGTGATTGTTGGGGCTAGTATTGGTGGTCTTGATCTTCAGGGACATTTATTTCACATCTTTTTCTGTGTTTTGCTTTGTTTGAAGTTCTTGTTCTATTTCTGCTGTTGACTGCTCTCTCCTACTCTCCCTCCTAAAGAGTTTTACTGTATCATGGATTCATACACCTTTCTCACCATTTTCTCTGACCCACTTTCCACTTATTTCTTGCCATTGTCCTTAACTTTATCTTCATCTTTGCCCTTAGCCATTTCCCCACTCTTATAACTCTTTGGGTTCTTCTGACTCATGGTTTCTTTCTCGTGCACTGATCCTGCACTACCGTCCTTTGCCACTTGACATCAGCTACTTAGCAGCATACCCATCCTGGGTCTCCAGATACCAGGGCAGTGTTCCGCCTCTGCTAAGATAGCTTCAGTCTGGCAGGCTGAATCTAAGCCTGCAAATTCAGGCATACAAGAAATAGAACTTTTGTTTTCATTCCTGAACTTAATTTCTTCTTTAAATTTTTCTTTTCCATGTGGCAGAGCCTAATCTTTCTCACCCATCTCTTGCTACCCTGTTCCTTCCCCTTCAGCATCCCTCTCTCCGTGTAGGAATATTTTGCCTAGCCACTGGGTGGGGTAGCTTAGTTCTTTCTCTAAGGTCTTTCCTTAGAATTTTGTGTTTATATCCCGAGTTCCATCAGAATCCAGGCTTCTGAAATGCAGATCTCTTTTTGCCTGCCTTATATGGTAACATTCCTTCCCCAATATAGTGATACAATATAATGAATGCAGCGGGGTTGTGTGTGTTGGGTGAAGGAAACATAAGAGAGAGAAAAAAGACTTCCAGAAAGAAAAAAACAGTAAATATTTTAAACATTTTGTTCATTGCCCTGCCCTTCCCCTCTTCCATCACAAGTGCTCATCCTTCCATTCTTCCGCTTCACCTCCCTCGTCTGCTGCTACATGCTGGCTGCTTGTTCTTGGTCTTCAGAGGGAACTGCAGCCACTCACCTTTCCTGCTGCACCTGCTTCAGAGAGAGCCTCAGTCTCCCAAGGCTATACTGAATTCCCTGAGCCTTCCAGTCTTCACTGAGTCAGCTCCCTCAATGCTGGGCTAAGTGTGCAGGACTGAAATTAGAAGACTGGATCCAATCATGGCTTCAACTCTCAGTAACTCTGCGACGCAATGAGAGTGAGCTCATCTCATATTCTCTATTAGGACCTAATTTCTTTATCTGTAAACTACCATTAATAATATCTCTTTTATAATATTAGTGTGAGAATTAAAATTAATGCAAAGTGCTTTATAAATGGCAAGTATGTATAAATATGAGTTATTATTCCTTATCTGTCTCGTCAACTTTTTACAATTCCCTGACATCCTGTCCCTTGACTCTGAATCTTAGGATAAAAAAATAAGTCAATTAATGAAAAAATTCTGATATTTTCCTGAGACAAGGCAAGAATCAAAGCCTTGACTTGCCTTGGCTTTTTGTCTTTGCCATCAGTCCTGAGCTAGTAGAGAAGGGCACAGGATTGCAACGGCTGTGGCTATCCCAGGCTCAGGTTAGCACATGTCAGTATTTTTTTGGTCTCCCTCCAATTTCCCAATATCTCCTTTCTATTTTTAACCAGATATTAATCATTTAACCCTCAGTTTTCTTTTATTCCCACAGTGCTTGGCACATGATGGATGAATAAATCTTATTGGTGAATAAGCACATATTATCACTCGTTTTCTTCATTATCCTCCTCCTTTTCTGAACTGTTCTGTCCCCCTTTTCTTCCACTTCCTAACTGTAGACACCTCTTATGGCTACTTCTGACTGTTTGGAAATCATTCTTGTTCTTGCTCCAGTAGCAGACAGCTCGTGGATTTACAACTGCATGGGTAAGCCTTGCTCTCTATTCAACCCCCTGCTGAGCACCCAGACGGCTCCCCAGCACCGCACCTTCAGTACAACCCAAGCTGAAGTCATGACATTTCCCAGTTAAGCTTCCAACCCCGCTAACTCTCCTTGGAGTTGGATCATCATGTAGAAGACTTGTTTGCTTAGAGGGAAATGAGGTGATGACTGTAAACTGCTTAGCACAGTGTCCAACAGACTATGAGCTCGATAAATGTTTGCTATTGCTATTATAAGTAAGTTGAGGAGTTTCTAACTACTTAGGCTTGTGAGGTTAATATTTTTCCTTATAATTTATCTTTCATGGTGACTTTTCAAAAACCAATTATAAATAACAGCAGTTACTGTTATTTAAAATTGAGAGTTGTCATTTTAAAGAAGAGAAAAAAATGAATGTTTATGCTGAAGCACAAACTATAACATGTACATACTATTTTTCTTAAGTTCACTAAAAAAAGTCAGATCTCTGCACTGGGCGTGGCAGATTCTGTTGACTGACTACACTAGGTGAAAGGTAAAAAGTCAGCAGTCACCAAGGCAGTCACCAGGATCTGAAGACACAGTAAGGAAAAGGAGTTTTCTTAGGTTGCATCAGTGAGTCATTGGCCAGTAAAACTACATGATATCTTGGGATGAAATAAATGTAGAATATAAATAAGAAAATATTTTTTAAATTGTTTAAAAGATTTTGTAAATAACATAAAAACCTCAGGTTTTCTTTTTTTTTTTAAAAAACCTCAGGTTTTCTGATAACTTGGTTAGCAAAACACTGACATCTATTTGATTGTCTGTTGTAAATTCCAATTGTATATATATTTTAAATTGGATGCTTAAAGGCTAAGTGGTGTTAAATTCAGCACAATCATTATAATTATTTACTTATTCTAGCCTTGGAAATTCAATACATTTTCGTAAAAAAAAAAAAAAGAAAAAGCCAGAGCTATGCCTCCAGACTGCATATAGAAGATTAAATACAGCACAGAACAAAATTACCAATATTAATCTGAATTTTTAACATAAAAAATAGAAAGAGGAAAAACTATAACATTCTTTGAATCTTTAATTGGAGACTTGAGTCTTGATCTTAAGTTTGCGGAGTGCAGAGCGCATTCTCCAATGCAGCCATCAAGGTCCCCCTTCTCAGTCAATTTTATTTATGTAGAATCTTTCATCAAAAGATCACAAAGAGCTGTCTAACCAGCTATAAAGAAATATAAATCAAAAGGAAAATGAAATGCTCAAACAATAAAATTATACATTAGAGGCCCATTTAAAGCAGAGCATTTTAAGATGAGAGAAAAGTCTTGGCTGAAGTATACAGAATATAAGTTATAATGGGAAGCTATTTCATAATTTGGTGAAAAATGAAAAAGGCCCACTTCTAATAGTGGAGAGCCTATTATTAGGAATGATCACTTGCATACCAGTGCTTTAATGAAGGGGGTGAAGAGCACAATAACGTGAAGTGGAATTGACAAAGTATGGTGGCACTTTTCCTGCTGCTCCAGGGAGGAAAAAAATTCTTTCACTCCATAAATGGGCATTGTGCCCAAGTATCATGCTCTTTAGCATGCCTGTTGCCGATTGCTACTGCGCCTTGCTCAGAAGGCTGTATGCTAACGCCCCACAGTACGTATATAAAACACATATATTTGTGATATATACCCACCACACGGGGGTCTCAGGGAAGCCAAGGTGATCTTTCAATCTCTGCTGTCATCTTTACTTGCTTCTTCAGCACAGATTAATTCAGTGTCCCCCAAATCTCAGGATTTCCAATTTATAGTGAGAAAATATTCATTTTAATGTCCCCAAGCATAGGGAAAATATGAGAATCTTGTAATACCATTGCTTTAACAAAACCAGCAGAAGTCCCTTTAAGCTTGCTTATATAAAAAAGCTAAAGAATTTTGAGACATCAATCTTACGTTTTATTGGCATTATAATAAATATCAAGAAAATGTTCTCTGGCATAAAGTTTATAACATTCAGATTAAAGCCTACATTCTGAGTTTTAGAATTTCAAATATCTCTAAAATTTCAGTCTCCTTTTGTTCAAACCTGACTCTTCAGATAATTTATCTTATGGCTTCAGGATTATGCCTGACAACCTGTGGGAGTAAAATTTACGCAAAGGGTAATATTTACACCTTTGTTAACATTAAACTTCATGTTCAAAGTGATGTACCCTCAGCATGCAATATATACTGAGTTTAAATGATAATGGTACAGGTATAAAATTTTAGCTTTTTCTTCATTTTATAATCTCAAGAATATGTGGTTTAGTATTGGGGTGCTTCCCAGAAATTAAGAATTGGAACTAATAGACTAATATTCATGCAAAGGAAGAAGAACCAAGGAAAAGAGGGATGCAACATGAGCATTGGATCATGTCTATCACATGGGACCATGTCTGTGAATTAGTGACCTTTGAAGTAAGTCTTAAAAGAAGAAAAGGAGCCGGCCATGTAAGAAGGGAATAAAGAGCTCTCGGTAGAGGGAACAGAATGTAAAAACGGAGGAAAGAGACTCAAATATATGAGGAACTGAAAAGGTCTAGTGAACCTGAAAGCAGTCAACATGAGGGAGCATTTGGTAAAAATAAGATTCACAGGCCAGGTATCAGTTAGGTTCTTGGTTGAGAACAAGAGAAGGCAACCATGACTGTAAAAAGCAGAAAGGAATTTATTGTTTTGTACCATAATTGTGAAAAACATGGAGAAATAGGCTTTGAAAATGAGTGGGAACCAAGGAAGGGTAAAAGGAGAAACTATCTTTTTAGAATAATGCTGGTGTTTTTGCCTCCACTGGACGGTCAATTCTGCTAATTAATGTCTATAAGGAAGAGTTTCTTTGCTATTTCTCCAGCTTTATGGCCTTCTCTAAGGATTCAGAATTCCACCTGGAGGGACCCAACAGGGTGAACATGGGTCATGGCTGTGTGCCCTAGGTGGCCGGCACGGAGAAGAAATGCTTGGATCCCTGGCTTCAAGAAGACTCACAAAATGAGATCTGTCACCACATAGAAAGGGAGTTTAGTTGCTTGGCAGCTAAATTGCCACCAATCCACAGTGAGGAATTTGTATTTTGTTTAGGTCACAAGTGGCAAACACAAGGCCTACAGGCCGAATCCGGCCCTACATCCTGTTTTATGTGGGGGGGGCTCCACCCACAGGGCCTCCCTGGCCACCGGGGATGAGAATAAATCTACTAAGACGTGATCTGCTTGGGGAGGAAAGGTAGCCAATCTCTCAAAGGAGAAGGGCCAGGAGCCTGTTCCTCAATAGGCTTTTATTGGGTTTATTTGCATGGGAATACAGGGTGTATATGTAAAGCTCAACAGTCATTGTCAGACAGTAAGGATCAAACAATAGATAACAAACAAAGAACTATGAAGGCTTATTTTGAGTCAGGGTCAGTTAGCTAAAGGGCCATAAAACTTTGCAGAACAAACTCATTTCATGCTTGGACCCTTATCATTTAAATTGAGGACATTTGTAGCAAAGCAGGTTTCACAGGATTTTATGCATTCTTTCTTAGGCTTGATCGCCCCAGGGAACCCGCCCTTTCCAGCATAGGACAGCACCGCCCTCTGTCATTGTTTCAGGCTTAAGTCAGGCAGGGGAAGTAAGGCAGCCAAGAGATTAGGAGACTTTTTGCAGACAGGATGAGAACTCAGGCTATGTTAAAGCCGAGGGGCAGGGGTCCATCAGCCCCTTTTTCTATAGCCCCCCAAATCCTTCCCTGTGGGCCTCTTCTTGACCATGCCTATCTTAGGTCATTCCTCCCTTGAAGAATCTTACCCGTCATTGGCTAACTGGTCAGGCTCAGGGACAAGCAGGGTGAGGTGTAAGGGGGCAGAGGCGGCGCCCCTGACAGGGAGATAAGCTTTGTTTCCTAAGTGGCTTATGTTCCCAAGGTCTTTTTACTCAGCCTTAGCCATGGGGGGATTACAGCCTCTGAAACCAAGCAGGGCAGTTCCCAACAGTTTTATCTGGCCCGGCACCTTGTTTCTACCCAGCAGCAGTGCCCAGCTCCTTGCCCCTAGTTAAGGAGTAATTACATTTATGCAGTCCTAAAATTACATTTGACCCTTTGAAGGCAACCGTGAGGCTCATGTGGCCCAGGTGCAAATGAGTTTGACATACCTGGTTTAGGTGAAGTGGGAGGTCGATAACAGTTTTTGGCAGGAAGGTGGCATAGTTCTAGGTTTTATATGAAGATCACTTCTGTTGCTGTTCTTGAAGGGTCTTGGGATAAATGAAGTAACACTCTAATCTTAACCATAAAGGAGAAAAATATCCACACTAGATAGTCTAAATACGTAATGTCAATAATAGGATAATCCCTTCTTTCATATAGTAACTAGAATTAACTGCCTCTAGCTCCTCATCCTTTAAGTCGGAATGGAGGAGGGTTAGTTCCAGCTTCCAGTTTAGTGTGGGAGGACTAAAGCAGGAGGTCAAAGAACAAAATGGGGTCTATATAAAGCACTGAAGCACGCACCAAAAACTTGGTAAGATTTCAGTAAAATTCAGAAATGAAACTGGGCAGAATTTTTTTTTTTTTTAACAAAGAATACAAAGTTACAAACAAAGCTTTTGGCCCTGTGAACAGTGGTATGTTAAAAATTGCCACTCTTTTCATTGTGCTTTCTTTGAAAGCAATTTTAGAAAAGTAGAAATAATTTAAAATACCATTTTTTTCTAGTCATAGACTTTCAAATCACTGGCAGACGTGATACAAATTCATAGTGGATGTCTATGAAAGAAAAAAGGAAAATTCCAGTTAAGAAAGGACTGAAACTTGCTGCCCAGTAGTTTCTCTAAGTGAACAGTAAGGAAATCATTTATTTGGAAGGGAAAAAGATTTCCAGTTTTCGTTGACAGTGTCACAGTAGTAAAATTCAGGTAGCTAATACATTTTAAAAAGCACTAAGTTAGTAACCCTGACATAATCTAATGAATGTATTGAATGATCAATAATTCATAAAACAGTCTTTTTGTAACAAAAAGTGAAAATTTCCCTGAATTTACACTTGAGGTAAAAATAAATGGGAGGCATTTAACAAGTTCAACTCTTGCCAGAAAATCAAACTGAAATTATAGCATGTGACACGTGGTTCATCTCCCACATGTGAGCATACATGTGGGCACCTGTGCACCCAATTCATACAACCAATTGGAGTGCTTATGTGATCAATTTGTTTATTGTCCTTAAGACTGCAGTTTTTAGAGCCAATTAGATTTGCATTTAGGAAAGAGAAGAAAGTAGAAAGATAAAATATTTGTCAAATATTTTGTTCTAGGTAATGTGCTGGATGATTTATATGTGTTTTTATTTAAATCTCATGATAACCTTTCAGGTAATAATTATTCAATACTATTTGATAAGTGAGGAAATTAAGGGGTCAGAGAAGTTAAGAAGTTTTACAAGGCCACTGAGCTAGTATGCATGCAGAGCCGAGATTCTAAGCTATGTTTGACTAATTCCCTCTTCATATTCATCCCATTATTCCATGCTGCTTCCCTGAATTAAAAAAAAAAAAATTAAGCTAGTGTAATTTAAGGCTAGAATGTGTTCTTGCATTAGATCAAACTACATGAAATTCTAACATTAGATTGTTTAGCCTACAAAAATGGCAATATAAACGTTTTTACTGAAATTATAAAAATCTGCAAATAATGGTATATACCACTTCTTTGCAAATATTGGTGAAGATAATTTTGCCTTCAATCATTATCTGATGATAACATGATATTCATGCAATTAACAGTAGTATGCAAATTCTAAAAATGTTAGAATGGTTTTGTGCACGTAAAAGTGTTAAAACTGACATAAAAAGTCAGAGTAAAACAAGAATTCAAACCACCAAAAGAGATAAATTTAAGCAGATAGAGTAGATCTGTCCATGGTAACACAGCATTAGTAAGCATTAAGGGTACTTGTATGAAATTGGTAACAAATTTCACTCAGACATAAAATAGGAAACCCATTAAGTTATTAAAATAATTATTTTAAACACATTTCTCTGGAACTACAAAGGTTGAAAACAAAAAGTCGTAGATACATTTTTAAGGCAGAAATGATTGAACATTCTAATTTAAAAGTGCTAAATGATGAACTGGTGAAGTACATTCCCTTTTCCGATCAGGTGCATTAACTGTAGCAGCTTCAGTAAATCATTCATCATAGCAAGAATGCACTGTAGGAAAACTGATGGACACCTCAAAATGTAAAAAGCATATTTTCTTATATATTAAAATTTTTGAACTAATGAACTATGTAAGCTATTGGTATTAGATTAAAACTTAAAATAATGGAGAAGCAATATTTTGATTTTTGTTTAAACTAATTCCCCAATTTATCTGAAGGTATGTGTTCCAACTGTAAATCTCAAGGACTCAAAGTGGAAAATATTGAACATATTTATTGAGACACCAATTTTAGAGGAGCCCAGAATAGATAATTATACTAGTTATTGAACGAATTAATTTATCAAATATTTATTCAATACCTACTATGTGTCTCCAAGAATTCAGAGATTAATTAGACATTTCAAGGGAGTTTCAAGCTGCTAGATCAAGAAAATGTGAGTCTTTTTGTCCTTCAAAGGACACTTGATCTACGTCTAGTGAGGAAGGCAGAGAAAAGGCATTTTCTTAGTGCATAGTCAGAGCTCAGAAAATGATAGAGCTTTCTGTTAGCATATTGATTATCTATGTAATAGGAGGAAAAATTCCTTTTGGTGTTTGGACTTTGGGAAGAGTCTCAACATCACCCCCTCCAAAATGAAGTCCCCTTTTGACCAAGAGGAACTAGAATTGGAAGAAGCCTGAATATAGAAGCAGTTTCCTGGACTTTTATTTTTTCCTACAATCAAAACACATGAAAGCATCATTTAAATTGTAAGGTGTTTATAAAAATAAAAGCATTGTCATTGTTGTTTTCAGCAAAAGATATTTTTGCATAGTGGACTTGAGGCAGTAAGTGCTGCTCCAGTGACCTGTGTTATGTTGTAAGGTGACTTGACGACAGGCTACTTTAAGAAGGCCGGGAGGAATTCTGAGTGGCTCTGAACCAGTACTGGAGTGACTATTGGATGTCTGTTAGAATTCTTTAGTTTTTTATACAAGTCCTTGTCTTAATGTTACTGTCCCACAATTGTGGACACAATTGGTGTGTGTACTATTTAAAAAAAAGTTTGACACATGGGTAGTTAGAACTACCGTTTGAATTTATCTCCTCTGTGAATGAACTGGGTAGGCCTGGGGATTTAGAGGATATGACTTTCAGCGTGAGCCCAGAGGGGCCAGTTAGTTTGCAGATTCAAGGGTTGGGAAAGGCAGACTTCTCTAAGCGTAGAAGGGTGAGCACGGAGTGTTCCGATGGGAACCCAGTCTGGCTCAGGGTGAATTCTGTTATCCCAAGCACAGAAACGTACCTGCAGTGAGTCTCCTTTTGTCAGGCACTGTCTATATTTCCCAGTTCAGGAACCACTAGTAGAAATTTTCAGGTCGGTGCTTAAGAAATTCTGGCATCCTCTGGTCTTTTCTCTTCTAGTGTGAGTCTCTGCCCTGTGAAAGATTTCTCAGAAACTTGGGTCAGAAGTTAATGGCCTCAATGTAGTGGAAAATTGGGTGAGTATATCCCTGCTTGTTCTGTTTCAACTTGAATAGAATGAGATCTTCTTTTTTGATCATAGTCCCTCTAGGAACTTCTGAGGGAGTACTTTTCTGCTTTGTCACACCATGACAGATAGAATAATGATAATATTGTACAGTACTGTGGGGTGAAGTGTTGAGGCTGTTCATAGCAGGAGGTGATTTAAGGCCTTGCCCAGCCTCTCTAAAGCATGAGAGAGTCTGTATCCTTGGTATATTCATTTATAGTTCAGAGTATGCAACTTCTCTTTCAGGGGAACTATGTCTACTACCTAGTGAACAAGTGGTAAACCCTAGCTTATAATTATGGTGGTGGATATTAGCTATGTGCCAAACCCTGTTCTACATAGTCCATATGTATTAATTTGTTTATCACTTAACAACCCATGAGGTAGGTGTTATTGTTATTCCCATAATATATGAGCAGAAACTGGGGTACAGGATGACTAAGCAAGTGGCCAAAGTTCACAGAGAACTGTCATAGTAATTGACAGAGCCTACATTTGGACCGAGGCAGTCTGGTTCCAGAATGTAGTCTTAACCACTGTCCTATATTGCCTGAAGAGAGAAGTTGCAAAAGGGAGAGCTAAGCCAACAACCTGTACAATGTCGGCAGCAAGCCTTTTGAGTCCTACTGCTTTGAGAAGATTCTTGGCAGCAGAAAAATTCCATCAAAAGCAATCATCAGACCAAAGCTGGGGATGGGTTTGGGAGAAGATAAATTTTTACAGCACAAAGTTATGACTGACTGTAAGCAGAAAGAATATAAAAATTAAATTATTTAATTTTGAGCATAAAGCCTGTACCCTTCAAAAGGACACGGTGATTGGGTGCAGAACTCTTGTATGCCCTGGTTATCTTTGGACACGAAGGAGGTCCTCAGGCAATCAGGAGATCTGGACCCAGGGGCAGACAGTGTCAGGGGGTCCTTGGTCATGGAAAGATGGTTCTATTCCTGAAATTCCACTTGGCAATCCAACATAGAGCTGAAGGGAGGGTGTGGTAGGAACCCCGAGTGAGGGGCAGAGCTGGGACTTGGGAGGTGGAGTAATTATGTTGAGTCCTGGGGCACTTCCCAGTACCATACATAACTATAACTCAGTCTCAGAGCGCCAGGCTAGATTTGGTTTAGTGACCCTTTTTTGTACAGCTCCCTATGACAGAAACAATCAACCTGGAAATCTAAGGCTTTCCCTCCCTCCTCTCCAACCCCCAAATCATCCAGTTAGAAGTCCTCATTTCTTCACGCTAATAAAGATAAAGAAATGAGAAGGAGGACAGCTCATGGTCAATAGGAAATAATATCAATAGTTGATAACTTACAGTGAGTTAATTAGTGTCTAAATGGCTACATTCTTAAATTAGCTCTGAAGTTTGTTCAGGAACAATTTCCCTTGAGGGTCATGAGGTGGTTCTGGGAGAAACGAAACTAATGTATGATCACTGAAGACTTCTTGTTCCTAGACACAACTAGGCTAAAGATCCCTTTCAATTAGGTGCGACCATGTGACTTGAGTATTGGCCAATGGGATGTGCAAGGGAGAAGGGGACGCCTCTCCCAAGCCAGTACCTTAAACACTGCCCTCACTACCCTCCTTGCTTCCTGCACTCTCTTTTCTGACATGCTGGCCAGAGAAGGCCCAACAGAGGACTAGAGGGTGGCAGAGTCCAAAGATGGAAGGTGTCTGTATCTTTGAAACACCATAAGGAAGGAACCCACCCCACTGCTCCGAACACCTAAGGGGACTTTGTCAAGGCAAGAAATGAATTTCTGTCTTGTTAAACCATTGAGATTTCAACGTTCGCCTGTTACAGTTGCTAGCATAATCTAATTTACTGTTGGTAATAACAGAAACAACATACATATATAGTGTTTTTATGTGCCAAATATTCTTGACATATACTAATATAATTAATCCAAATTAAAAACCTACATGGGAAGTAATTTTATATTATTTCTACTTACAAATAAGGCACCATGAATGCTAACTTCCCCAAGGTCATGGAACTTAAGGTAGTACAGGCAATATCTGAACCTAGGCACTCCAGCTCCAGACTATACTCTAATGTATTTTATCATCTGAAGAGTTCCCTTTGATATAGGGTTCTTTTTTCTTTAAAGATTTTATTTGTTTATTTTTAGAGAGATGGGAAGGGAGGGAGAGAAACATTGATGTGTGAGAGATACATTGACTGGTTGCCTCTCACACAGCCCCATCAGGAACCTGGCTCACAACTCAGGCATATGACCTGACTAGGAATCGAACTGGTGACCCTTTGGTTCTCAGGCCAGTGCTCAATCCACTGAGCCACACCAGCCAGGGCTGGCTGATTTAGGGTTCTTTTAGAAGACAAAATATGTTTCCTTTAATCAAGGGAATGCAGTATGATTTTGACCCATGCATGAGTCTCCTGATTGCCATGGATCTCTGGACCATGAACACAGATAAGAGAACACAGGAACTGCCCCAGGGTAATGGAGAGGAGGGTCATGGGTGATTAGAGAAAAAATGAGTTATGGTCTGGGCTTCAGGAGCTTTGAAAGAGCTGGAAGTAGTGTACGGATGGGCTGAGTGAGTGATTCCCAGCGCCCCAAATGAAGCCCACTGGGAATGGAGGGGAGAGACGCTTGCACTTCGAAGGTTGCTGCAGCCACAGACCTATCCCTCAGAGAGCCTTCCCTGCAGAGAAGAGCAAGGTGTGGCAGGGAGGAGGGCAGGGGCTGGGGCATTCCTTTATCCAGCTGCTCAGCCTTAAGATTAGAAACCTACTGGTTTCTAACCTTAAAAAGGCTGCAAGAGTATCAGAACAGGTGTGAGATGACCCAAGACCCCAACTTAACAAGGACCATTTCTGAAAAAGCCAAGGGGAGAAGAAGTCTTTCTCCTTTCATTCCTGACACCTGTCAAGCAGATAATGACACCAAGAATGCTGTGGGGATTGGCCCCTCATTCCAAGTGGGCAATGCACAGCTCTTGTACTACAGAACGCTTTGCAAGAGCTTCCCAGGGCAAGACTAATGACTGGAAGTTCTGCTGTTCAAGCTGTCCCATCAAAACCAGCTGGCTGTGGACCCAAAAGAACTTGATAGAAATTTTGACAAGGGGTGTCTGTGTGTTACTGATTAAATGGGTTTTCAGAACTGCTCATTTTTTCCCCACTAACATTTAAAAAAAAAGAAAATTTATTCTTGTGATCTAGATAGAGTCTCTGCAAAACTAAAGACATACAGTGTTTCTTTCTTTTGATGTCTGTGCCCTGGAATAACTTTACTGTTTTTATATAGTTAGCTTGTATTGAGAATGTGTCCCAAGGTAGAACTTGGGTACATGCCATCAGTTGGGGGGAGTGGTGGGAAGGGGTGCATAAAAAAATAACAACACAGGATTGATTCCTTAGGAACTATTAATTTGGTGTGGGAGACAGGAACACAGCTCCTAAGATGAGGTGAGCAACAGGAAAATGAGGACAGGGAAAATGCTGAGTGTGAGGTAAGCATTAAAGTACTCTTTGTTGTTCAAGCCTGATATTTAGGAGTGTTTGTGGGTGCAGACGGGGTGGGGACGACGGGGGTGGGGGTGAGTGTAATGAGTCATATTTAAACCCTACCCAGCAGCAATCAATGGGCCTGGTAACCTGACACCAGATAAATTAGTGTAAATTGCACACCATGTGTTTCCCTTTGGGATGTTCCTGTACAAGTTATTGTACCAATCCTTTAAATAAGGAATTTTCACTGTCCTTATATTAAGTGTGAGTGGAGTTCTGTGACTGACAGAAGGCGTCGTATGCGCACACTGTGTTTTGCGAAGGAATACTGGGGAAGATATATACTTTGTGACATTTCAGGGAGGCCTCTGTGTGAGTGATTGCCGAGCACTAAATGGCTGCCACTTTTGTTTACACCATCACTGAACTACCAGTTTCAAATTCATTGTTTGTAAAGCTCTTTGGGATAATTTGTATATGAAGGATTCCATATAAAACCAGTGTTTACTCCTTTTTGTGTTATGCTTGTGGAGCCTGACACATAAGGGTGCTTTTATACGCAGCTTGCAGGAAATTAAGTACTCGACTCCCATTAACGCTGCTAGGAACTGGGCTCCTGGCGTTCTACCTAGGGGCAGTGGAAAGGGGCTCACAGCTACACGAGTAAATTGAAACAAAGACAGAGTGGAACTCAGATATTTATTCAGCTGTTGAAAGTTTTATGGGCAACTAGGCTACAAATAATGTGAATTATTTTACTGAGAATTTGTGGAGAAATAAGGCTTAAACTACCCCCTTCATTTTACTTGCTGGTGTTGTGTACACAGTGTGTGTGTGCGTGCATGCCTGTATACATAGTAAAATGTCTATTATCAGCGTCTTGTTTCCAGGAAATTTTCATTAATTGACATGATTGTACTTCATTAAGGAAATGATGCTATTAATCTGTATCATAAGCTTGAGACCCTGCAAAATCCCTAAATTGAATCTTATTGAGCTTTGATGTTTATTGTTTTTGAATTCTTTGAGCAGAGCTCATTTCTGTGACACGTATGGTGACTTCCTAAACAAAATATACATTGTTCAAAATATTTCATATTCAGGTCATGTTGAATAAAATAGTTTACTTAAAAAAGCACATAAACATATCACAAGATGAAAGTGCATAAATAGCTCATGTTTTTAAAAGACATACAAAATAACAAATTAGGTGTTTTTAGCATTTACTTATTTTCTATTTTTTAATATCTAAAAAATCTTTTTTCTTTATTTTTATTGTTGACACTATTACAGATGTCCCTATTCCCCCCTTTGCCTAACTCCATTACATATAATATATTGTATAATATGTCATATAGCATGATCTATATTATACATACATGTATACACACATACATATATATGATGGGTTTGTGGTTCATTTACGACACAGTAGATCAAAAGGGTGTTGGTTGAAGTTTGCAAAATTATGGATGGTTTTTCTTGGTTGTAATCTAATTGTTAGAAAACCCTTTAGTTATAATAAAAAATGGTAATACAGCAGCTCGTAGGTATTAATGGACTATAGATAGAGACCAGAGGGATTTAAAGTTTGCACACGTTGTGATTCCCCAAAAGTCCTTCCAGCACATTGCAGCCCCTGTGGTGGATACTGAAGTCTGTGCGCACTGCGGGGTTCCCGCTTCTCACTGATTTTAGGGCAATAGACCCTGATTTTTACACAATGACCTTGGGAAATGCTATTTAACTTGCAAAACCCCACAGTTTGCAGACCTCATCAATATGTGGGTTCGAATGAGGTCACTTATTATTGATGCTATAATCACAACACTTGTGTGACTTTGGGAAGTTACTTAACCTTTTGAAAACCTGTTAGCTCATCTGTAAAATGGAGATAGTGATAAGAGCAACATCATTTTGTCTGCGGATTGAAGGTGATGACCCATGCAAATACTTCAACAGAGTGCCCAGCACACAGGAACTTAAATGTTAGTAATAAAGATTTTAACTTATTACTGATTGGTTTACACTCTATTTTTAGAAGAGTATTCAAGGTGATAAAATAAAAATCAAAGGTAAAGTAGGAATTGTATATTAATTTTATTTATTTCCAATGAAGTCTCTTCAGAGAAAAATACCTGAAAAGAAAACAGCAGGCATTGTTGATATTTCAAAAGTTCAATTCAAAAGCATCTTAAAAAGTTGAATCTTAAAAGGGAAACCATTTAATGTGTCTTTAAAAAGTCAGTCAATTTTTGTTTTGAAGATACAGTTTCACTATTCTTTCTTGGCTGCCACACAGCTAAAATATAGAGTTTTCATTTTTTCTCTCAGACTGAATTGCAATCAGATTTTTGTAAACCATTCACTCTGGAAGAATGCTTTGTTCTGGAAAACACAAATGCTGGCAAAAACTCAGCAAGACCACATAGCTTATTATTTGAAAACTAACACTTGATAAGGGTGTTAACTTGACATGTAATTCCACTTAGTAAAGGGATCATTGAACAGAATGGATGCAGTGATTAAACCATAATTATACACTGTAGCCATAATTATTTTGCAAAGGAAAGGTACACATAACAAGTAAAGGAAATATTTAAACATAGGCATAGAGACCAAGAAAAATCTATTATTTGGATTAAAAAGTGTAAATATGTGGGAAAATCAATGGAAAAGGAAGCAGTTTGGAAATATTTGCATTGAAATAATTAGAAGAATAGAGAGCATCAGTTATGACTCACTTGTCCCAGAAAAACTCTTTTGGACAAGATAGTTTAGAATGCAAAAATTGAGGACATGGATAGGATAGATGTTTGTTGAATGAATGAATCAGCAAAAGCTGACTGAATTGAAGAGGTCAGAGACCTTTAAAAGAGTACCCTGTGCTTGCTATCAGGGGAGCATGACCAAGTAAGACATAGAGTTTAGTTTAAAGCTCATTTTACCATGTTTACGGTGTTGAGCTAAGTGCTTACATCTTCTCTTCAACAATAGAAATAAAGAAAATAGTAAGCATTACTGACATTTGAAAAATAATTACCAATGAAGACTTTATTACAAATAGCCATTAGATTATAATGAATAAGGGGGAAACAGTAATTATTCACTTTGCTATAGGAAGGCTTAACTGTAAGAGACTGGGTCAGCCTTAAGGAAACTTGAGTCCAGGCTAGGGGTAAGGCCTGGGATGTGAAGGGGAGATGGAAATGCCAACTGTGGGAACACAGTTAAGAGACTGCATCGGAAGTCAGGAAGGTTCAGTATGGAATAGTGGGAAGTGGGTCTTTGGGTCTGGCACGTCACACTTGCGGTAGGGAGCTGAAGGGCAGACTGCCAAACCGACTCACTGGGATAGGCAGAATCTGATCTGAACAAGGAGGTCGTGGTTTTTTAGAATCTCTAATGGTCCACTTTTTTATGACTATGATCAAGAAATCCCAAATACCTTTCAAATTTTTTTTTGTGTGGGTCTTAATAGATCTTGAAGTATATATGGCATTTGGGTTCTTCCCAGTTGCATTATTAAGATGTTATTTGCACTTAGTTTCTTTGTAAAGGAATAAAGAATTTTAAACCGGGATGGAATTCTGGTCTCTAGATGTCAAGGAGTTAGTTTTCAATGTGGATAATCATTAGCTTCCAGGTGCTTCCGGACTCTTACCTGACGAGGAAACTCCCATTCTTTACCAGGCCTCACTTTGCCTGATCCCTGGAACTTGTAACCTTGTTCCAAAGGGAGCTACCTAGCCAACCGTGGAGGTCACTTCTGCAGATCCTGTTAATGTTCATAACATGCTGTCAGTTACCACATTCAATAAAGCCAGCAGGGTTTTGTGTCCTTAAAACAATGACAGAAATGAGTTTACAGATATCTCAACTGTCCTGTGCTCTGCAGCCATTATCCATGACCCTCTCCGACCAGGACCACACAGCTCACCTCTTGGATCTCATGATTTAGAAGATCCGGCCGCCCCGGGAAGTGCAGCACATGCCTGCCGCCTGCGTCTCCTCCTTTTGCTGCGCCTGGAGAGACTGCAAAATTAGAGCCTTGCTGCGGCTCATTCTGGTCGTTTTACAATTTGCCAATTTCTTGCAGGGCTTCGGATTGCTACAATCTTACCATTTTCAAAAACTCATCGTTATTGGTTCTCTCCGTGCAGATCATTTGCAGTTATGAGGAAAACCTCCCTGTGCTTTTAATCTCACACTGGGGTAGGGTTTCACGTTTTACTTTTCAAGTGCGCTTCCACAAAAGCGAAATAAATAGGCATTCTGATTCTCTCAAGACCAGAATACTATCATGACTTTTTATCTTTTACTGGTCTACACTCAAGCATGGGTAGAGAGGTGTTTTTATTTTCACACTGAATCACTATTAAACGTGTTAAATTTGTATTGACCAGGCAAACAGGCAAAGAAGCTCAAGCAATCCCTTGGATAGTCTTTGTCATCCACAACTGCTTACACTAAACAGAGAAATATTTCTGAAATGTAAAGTTACAATTTCAAATATCATATATGTCACATAATCATATGTATGCATACATATATACTTATGATATGATGTGGGTATATATATTATTTTGCAAAGGAACAAAATATATATTCTTCATATTAAACTGAAGCCTGCGTCTGCAGATAGAGGCTGTGGAATAAGCTTATACAGTTCGGGTAACAACAACGGTACAGTCAAGGTAAAACTGACGTGAGGGGCTTCAAACGTTCGGCCCTCCGCTGGAAATTTCACTCTGCAAAGCATAGCATCTAATCTGATGCGCTCTTTAGTGGGCTCACAAAAATCAGGTTCTGTTTGTGAGGTTACAGCTACAGAGAACCTGACTGGTCCTTTCTTTTCCTGACTGACCCCAAGTATTTGGCCTTAGTCGAGAACATTTGTTTTGGGGTAGTGTAGGGTTATCATAAAACACAGACAAACGTGTGTGTGTGTACGTCTGTGTGTGTGCCTGTGTATTGGGGCCATTTAGGGAGGCTGAGGAAGGTGGGTTAAGAAGGAACTATTCAGCCTCTTGTTTGGATTAATAGGGAAGAATAGTCAAGAATGTGGAAATGAATGGAACTGCAGGAAAAAGTCCTGTTCATCCTAGCCTTTTCATATGATAAAGGGCTAGGAAACTGCACACTGGGAGATGTAGACTTTGTGAAAGTTAATTTCTTTAAGCTCAGACTAAATGCAGGTATGATTCTCTGATCAAAGACACTAAAAGATAGCGACTTAGGTGAGATGAGAGGTTTTGTTAAGGAAAGTCTGATGTGATATTAAAAAATTACTTTCATTGAATAAAGGGTAGGAGCATAATAGCTAAAGCGACAGCAGCGGCTGCCCAGGACCTCTCAAATGAGCTCCAGGCTTGGGCTAAAGATGAGAGTGACAGTGATAGGGTCTTATAAACTAGAGCAGTGACTTGCAGAAGACAGAAAAACAGAACTACAACATACTTGAAAAATAATTGTTTACTTTTTAATAAATGATTGAAAGAAGAATAAACTAAAGCTAAATTTCCCTTGCTCCTTCTTTGCATCTTCGTTCAAGGGAGTAACTTCCAAGGTAGGGAGGATGGGAGTTGAGAACTGAGGCTGGGAAGAGCCACTTGCCCTTGCAGGTGATTGGTAACTTGACGTTTAGAAGTTAAGGCCTGGCTGTTTTTGCCGATGCAACTCCTCTGTCTTCCTGCTAATAAACTGCCTATGTCCTGGTATATGCATTGTTTAGTACATTTCTTTCAAAAGGAGTGTTTTTAATTTTTAATTTTTGTTATCAGCAGCCGTTATGTTCAAGCACATTCTGTGTTGGCTGTGGTTTTGAAGACTGATTTTCCTTCTGTTTTCACTTCTGCTTGGACAGAAAAGTCTAAAGTTTAATCTTTACAAATCTGAGATAAATGGCCCAGCATCATCGTATGATTATTCTGATTGCACCCTGGCCATTGAATTGATTTCTCGTTGCAGACGAGGATTACCCCAGAAGCAAATGGAACTCGGGTGATAACGACATTCTTCAGTTTGATAGTTAGCCAGCTAGGCAGGGCTTGGTGTCCGGTCAGACTAGGAATGGTGGCATGAGTGTACAGAACAATAAACAAAACGGTCCAGAAAATCAGAGGCCTATGAACTTTATGTTCCTGCCCAACTGCGGCATTACTCAGAATTTACAGTTATGCCAGCCTGTGCACCCTTAAAACATTTTCTCAAGTAGTTTAGGATTTTCACATAAATATTTCTGCAGTAAGTATCACCTACATTTAGTAGCTGTTTTTCAAGAATAGCTGAGAGACATTATTATGGTCTGCCATCAAATCAGGGGAGATGTGGAGGGGAGCAAAACTGACCATTGCAGATAAAGACAATGTACACAGCAGAGTTTATGCCACAGAATTTGTGGATGTTTCAACATATTAGCAGCGTATTTGAGTCTTCGGTCTGCTTTTGATACAGTGCTTCTCATACATTTTCATCCAGACATTTGCAATGAGAGAGGTGAGTGAATGTATATTTACCTTATAGATAATTTTTTTGAAGTCTTGTGTTTATTTTGAAAAACTTGTGTGGATTTTGTATTCAATTAAAATGATTGTAAAATAATATTTTGCTCTTGCACACTTCCCAGTTGCCTTAGTGTATATAAGCATCACCTGGAAAGCTTGCTAAAACATGAATTCCTGGTTTCTACCCCCAGGGCCAGCTAGGTGCGTGTAAGGTAAGGCTTGGAAATAAGTGTCCCAGGAGATTGATTCTGTTTAGCTGACCTAAGTAGCATGCTATGAGAAACCTAGCTCTAGGAAACAGCCTTGGGGTGTCTCGTTACCTCAATTTGAGAAGCACCTTTCTAACGGCTCTTAGAATATTCTCCACAGCAATGAAAAAATCAGTCTCAGCTTTATTAAGCATTCCTGCCCTTCACTCATCCTGTGGGCAATCCGTCTGAACTCCTAGCTTCCTCACGAGACCCACATCTGTCCATCTTCAGTGCTTTCACTAGATGTGTTCTCTCTCAGCCAGTCCCTATATTCGATGGACACATCTTCAAATTACATTGGTCCTTCCAGGCTCGCAAGTGCTGACTTCCCCACAAACAGTCCATCCTTTCCTACTCACTCAGCTTGCCATGACTTTTCTCCTGAGCCCTGTTCAATGTTTCTATACATGTCTTATCACTTCTAACTGAGCACAGGTTCCACAATGGAGTCCATGTTACACATACTCCTAGGTCTCCAGTAGGTCATACCTACCACGACCCTTTGTATGCAACAGCTGCTCAGTAAGCATCTATTGAATGGATAACTTCAGGAGAAAAACTGTTATGTAGAGTCAAGAAGTACACAAAAGCAGAAGAAACAATATCTGCTGCTTAGTTCTGGTAATGTCATTAATTGGCACATGTTCCTTTTCTTTAGAGATATTTCTCTTAATCAGGAGGAAAGAGAATCTAGAAATGATCATGATTATTATACTAAAAAAATGGGCACGTGGATCCACAGAATGTACAACCCAAAAAGTGAACTCATGTAAATTATGGAATTTAGTTAATAATTATGTATCAATATTGCAACAAATAGAACACACTAATGACAGGTGTTAATAATGGGGAAACTAAATGGGAGGAATTTGAGGGGATAGATAAGTCTATACTTTCTGCTCCATTTTTCTGTTAACCAAAAACTGTCACCCAAATAAAGTTTATTAGTTAAAAAAATTAAAAAGTGGGCATTTGGTAATAAGAGAGAGGAAAAGGAGTAAGGCGAAATGATAAGAAATTAAACAGAATTCACCCAATGCTTGTCATGAGTGGTATTTCAAGAGTAGGAAAGCAAGGCCTGCCTCGCTATGGTTGGGAACACTCTTTTCCTGATTGTTTATACATAACACTTCTAAAGAATTCTTTGAACTCAGCTTTTTTATTAGTGCAATGAGATTTGCATGTTTAGAGACATGTGATAAAATGCAAGTATGAATAAGCAAGCATGAACCTTATAATAACCATTGCCCAAGAATTCACCTTGTTATAGATTTGAGTAGAATGGGTAAAGCAAGTGTATTTATGAGGGCAGAGGTGGAGCAGAGCTGTAGGGAGGATATAGTCTACCAAGGAGTTTAAAGAATACTTTCAGTTGAATGAGGAGACATACTATGGCATCAACTAATCATGGTTTGACAACAAGAATGAAAAGACAAGGAGAGGAGAGAGCAAGCAAGCTTTGTAGAGCTGGGCTCACACATATTCAGCAGTTCATTTCAGAGGGACAAAAATAACAATTTCCAATTTATGCACAGTGTAAGTATCAAAATGATACGATGTAGAACTCCTGCAATGTTGATACATTGCAAACGCCTTCAGAATTACGCAGTCAGCACAACCTGCAAATTTGAATTATTTTGTTTTAACTTTTATCAGGGTTCTCCACCCTCCCTTTAGTGTTGTAGCAATTGAGGATCTGCCTCTATTTTGTTGCTAAGCCATTTTCATGTAGATTAATATATATATGAAATTCTGTGCACTTCACATGCATTTCTCCATAAATAGAAAAGAGACATTTGCACCTAGTAAGTGTTTCTAGTTGACCTTCTCTTCCTCTGCTAATATGGAGAATACCATTTGTAGTTCACCGGGGCGTTTAGCTACACCGGACTCAGTTGTTGTGTGTGATCTCAGGACAAAAGTTCTAGATGCAGCTGGTTCAGGCTAAATCTTTTCAGAAACTGGGACAGCACCGCAGTGCAGTGAGTCTGAAACTTTAACGTGAAAACAAAACATCTGGAGATCTTGTTAAAGTGCAGATTCTGAATTGGTATGTCTGGGAAGGGGCCCGAGATCCTGAATTTCTTTTCTTTAAATTTTTTTTTTATTGTTGTTCAACTACAGTTGTTTCCATTTTTCCACCACCACTTTCCTCCGCTCCATCTACCCCCACCTCCCACCCTCAATCCTGCCCTCCTAGGCTTTGTCCATGGGTCCTTTATACATGTTCCTTGAAGACCCTCTCCCATTTTTCCCCCAGTTACACCCTTCTCCCCTCCCCTCTGGTTACTGTCAGTTTGTTCTTTATTTTAGTGTCTCTGGTTATATTTTGCTTGCTTGTTTTGTTGAATTTCTGACAAATTCCCTGGTGATGCTGATGCTGCATAGCAGGGGTGCAGAGGGGCTGCCTCTTACCATATGACTGTTATCTGACCTAATTAAAAACCCCAAATTTTAAACTGTGAAACCTCCAGAGATAGGGAGGAAGTCTGTGTTTTTTCAATGGTCTAAGGAAGGATGAACAACTCGTTTGTTTCCTTTCTTTTGAACACAGGCAGGTGCGGTGGGTATAAGAAGTTTTCATAAACACCTATGGATACCGCACATGCTACAACATGTGGTTGTGTAAAAAAGGTTGTGAATAGTCAAGGAGTAAATACAGTTGCCAGGGAGAAGGCTTCATACTTTCTCAGAAAAAGATTATACAGTTGCCAGGGAGAAGGCTTCATACTTTCTCAGAAAAAGATTAAGGGCGGCAAAACTGGCATTTGGTTATTTTATTTTTTAAAATAATTTTTATAATGTATTAAATTAAAGTTGACATACATTATATTAGTTTTGGGTGTGCACCCCTGTGATTAGACATTATATAACTTACTAAGTGATCATCCTGATAAATCTTGCACCCATCTGACACCAGACATAGTTATTACAATATTATTGACTCTATTCCCTGTCCTGTACTTTACAGCCACATGACTATTCTGTAACAACAAATTTGTACTTCTTAATCCCTTCACTTTATTCACCCATCCCCCCAAGCCCACTCCCATCTGGCAACCACCAAAATGTTCTCTGTATAAGTCTGTTTCTGTCTGCTTGTTCATTTCTTTTGTGTTGTAGATTCAATTGCTGATAGATACGTGTTTATTGCCATTTTATTGTTAATTTTTTTCTCCTCCTCCTCTTTCTTCTTCTCTAAGAAAACCCTTTGACATTTTATGTAATACTAGTTTGGTAGGATGAACTGGCAGTATTTTCTTATCTGGGAAACTCTTTATATGTCCTTTGATTCTAAATGATAGCTTTGCTGGGTAGAGTAAGCTTGGTTGTAGGACCTTGATTTTCATCACTTTGAATATTTCTTGCCAATTCCTTCTGGTCTGCAAAGTTTCTGTTGAGATATAGCTGACAGTCTTATGGCAGCTCCCTTGTAGGTAACTAACAGCATTTCTCTTGTTGCTTTTAGAATTCTCTCTTGGTTTTTAAACTTTGGCACTTTAATTATGATGTTTTTTGTGGGGTCCTCTTTGGGTCTAACTTGTTTTGGGTCTCTTGTTACTGGATTTGTGTGTCTATTTTCTTCACCAAATTAGGGAAGTTTCTTTCATTATTTTTTTTTACACAGGCCCTCAATTCCTTGCTCGCTCTCCTTTCCTGCTGGCACCTCCTGTGATGCGAATGTTGGATATGCTCGAAGGTGTCTCAGAAGGTCCTTTTACTATCCTCATTTTTTTGGATTTTTTTTTTCTTTTTGCTGTTCTGCTTGGGTGTCTTCTGCTTCCTTATCTTTCAAATCTCTGATCTGATTCTCTGTTTCATCCACTCTATTGTTGATTCCCAGTTAATATCATTAACTGGTAATGAAATCTTCATTGCAGTTAATGTATTCTTCATTTCTGACTGGCTCATTTTTATGCTTTGTAGTTCCATTGTTATATTTCCTATCTCTGTGTTGAAGTTCTCGTGAAGTTCATCTACTCTTTCCCTAAGTTCATTGAGCATCCTTATGACCAGTGTTTTGAAATCTGCATCTAGTAGATTGCTTGTCTCCATGCTGTTTAGTTCTTTTTTTAGCCTTTTGTTCTGTTTTTTCACTTGGGACATGTATCTTTGTCCTCTCATTTTGACAGCCACCCTGTGTTTGTTTCTATGTATTAGGTAGAGCTATGTTTCTTACGCTCAACAGAGAGGCCTAATATATTAGATGTTCTGTAGGGTCCAGTAGCACAGCCTTCCTGATCACCCAAACTATGTACTCCAGGTGCCTCCCCACAACCCCCCAGTGGCACCTTCCTGTGTACACCTTCCTGTTATAGTTGAGCCTTTATTGCTGTTGGCACACCAATGGGAGGGATTTACCTCCAGGCAGTCAGCTGGAAGGACTGGTTCTGACCACTGACCCTTGACCTCTGATGTCTGTGGAGGATAAGCTCTGCAGGGGGCCACCCCACAGAGCAGGACTTACTTCAGCAGGGCTCTGGTGCCTGCTGCGTCCACCCCTTGAGTGTGTTGCTTGTGGAGTTGGTTGGGTGGTGGTGATTCAACGTGGTCTGAAGCTGTTTACTGGGTGTGCTGGCTCTGGGGCCTTCTGGGAGATGCAGGCCAAGGTCAGTTGCCATCTGTGTTCTGCTGAGGCCACCTGGCATCAGAGATATAAAACAATCAGAGATGGCTTCTATGTGTGCTGGTCTTGCAGATGCCCAGGCGAGGCCAAGCTGTGAACCAAGGCTGGCTGCTGCTTGTGCCAGGCCTGGGACCACTTAGTGAGAGGTATGGGGCTTGCTAAAGCTAAGTGCTGCTTATCTGAGAAATTTTAGGAAAATCTGAAGCATGAGCCAAGACAGGCCATTAGTATGGAAAAAACACTGGGAACAGCTTGGGTGGGCCTGAAAGTTGGGTGGCTGAGTGGGGTGTGGTGGGGTCTCAGGGAATCACCACAGTGGGTCAAACAGTGTGGGCCAGGTTGATGGAGTTTTAGATATGGTGCCTACCTGCTGGCTCTGTGGCTCTGTGGCAGGAGGGCTCATCAAAAGAACAGTGGCCTCTGCCAGCACTTCTGTCTGGGAGAAAGCTGCTCCCCCCAGCTCTCACCCTGATGTTGGACAATTCAGTTCTTCCCAGTATGTATCTGGTGCCTTTCAAACTGCTGCCCCAGCACTGGAGCCTAGAGGGAGTGAATCTGAGTAAGCTTGTATGTATGTCCTTTAAGAGGAGCTGCCTGGGACTCTAGAGGCCCTCCATCTCCCTCAGCCTCAATACCTGCTGATTTTCACAGCCAGGAGATATGGGGACTTCTCTTTCTGGCACTGGAACCCTGGGCTGGGAGGCCTGGTATGGAGCTGGGACCCCTCCTTCTTCAGGGGGACCTCTGCAGCCAAGATATTCCTTCCAATTTTTATCGACTTTACGTGGTATTGGACCAGCCCATTGCATCTCCACCCCTCCTTCCAGTCTTGTTGTGGCTTCTTTTTTAATTCCCTGGTTGTAGGACTTCCATTCAGCCAGATTTCAGGTGGTTCTTAATGATGGTTGTTCTGTAGTATAGTTGTAATTTTGATGTGGTTGTGGGAGGAGGCGAGGACCTTGTTTACCTACACCACCAGCTTGACTAGAAGTCACATTTGGTTATTTTAAATAGCAAAGGAGTTGTTCTTCATGATCATTTTTTAAAAAGGCAAAGTGATGATGAACTGGCAATTAAAAATTGACATTTAAAAAAAAAGATTGTATTTATTTACTTTTAGAGAGAGGGGAAGGGAGGGAGAAAGAGAGGAGAGAAACATCAATGTACAGGAGATACACTGATTAGTTGCATCCTGCACACCCCCAACTGGGTACCTGGCCCGCAACCCAGGCATGTGCCCTGATTGGGAATTGAACAGGTGACCGTTCATTTTGCAGGCTGGTGCTCAATTCACTGAGCCACACCAGCCAGGGCAAAAATGGACTTTTTCATGAGGTTAGAGATGATTTTTCTTTTTCTTTTCTTTTTTTTTTTAAGATTTTATTTATTTATTTATAGACGGAGGGAAAGGGAGGTAGAAAGAGAGGGAGAGAAACATCAATGTGTGGTTGCCACTCATGCACCTCTGGGTGGGGACCTGGGCGCTAACCCAGGCATGTGCCCTGACTGGGAATTGAACTGGCAACCCTTTGCTTTGCAGTCCAGTGCTCAATCCACTAAGCCACACCAGCCAGGGTTAGAGATGATTTTTCAATGGTCCTTTCATATGGATCCTCTGCCCTCCGTAAATTTTCTCATGGTTTCACGACTAAGCTCTGTAATAGAAAATATAAAACACCTTATATCATTATTTGTTGTGTAAACACATTTAGCAAAACAGATGGATCAATGAACTCATGAAGATTGCCTGCAATTCCAGATTTTTTTTGCCTGATGAAAGCTTTAACCTTCAGAAAGCACTTTGCAGAGCAGCTGAAGTCAGAGTAGGGGAGGGGTGGGAGAGAGAATAATGGGAAGGAAAAGACAGCTTCAGCTGGGGGAATTCACTGTGGAAGAGGAAAATGTGCTCTGCTCCCCAACCTTGCAGGTAGCATGTTTGGCTGCCACAGGAGCACATTATTTGTTCTTTTTCCCCGACACTGAACTAAAGAATGCATTGTGGGAAAACCCATCGTGACATATGACACACTGCAAAGGAAGATCACAGCATGAGGCAGCATCAAGGGATTGACATGGCCTTGATGCACTCGGGCACAGCACGGGGCCGCCTGGATGAGTGACTCTTCCAACGGAAGCCCGGGTGCAATTTGCACAATTCTCCTGAGAGCTCCGGGTGAAGCCCCAAGCTCCTGCAAACTGGGCCAAAGAGGAGAGCAAAGACCCTGCCCCCTGCCTGGAGATACACAAAGGGAGGCATTTCAAAAGAAGCTTAGTAAAAAGAGGAAAAATTATACACAAATATTAGAGGAAAATTGGAATGGATTCTTAAAAAGAATCTAATAGTAAGAACGAGAGCGAAAAGGATGGGGAGAAAATGGAAAGTGCAGGAAACTGGTTGGCAAAGCACATATCAAAGTGATGTGTGAAACTTTCCTCTTTTTCATTTTCTTTTTTTTAAGACAAAGGCTCTTGGGAATGCTACAAATGAACCTGGTTTGTTTTGGTTAAACTGTCTTCCCTCTCCTCACTCTCTCATAACTTTTCAGTGGTTGCCCATGTCCAAACAATAGTAGCATTTTGAAAAAAAGGCAGGGGTGGGGGAGCCCTGCAAACCAAACTGGTGTTTCTTTCTGTTCTGTCTCTGAGCAGAAGACCCCCTCCTCCCTTTTACCCTTGTTGTTCTTGCTTACCATAATATACCACATTTTGTCCATCAGATTTACATTTCAAAATTTTTGTATTGCTGCCATTCATTAATTATTGATCTTCCACCAGTCCCCTCTGTAGAAGCCTTCTGAACTTTGATTTCGCTTTCCGTTCTGAGGAAGGTAAGCTTTAATCATGACTCCTTTCTAGTGAGTATTTTCCTTTTCTCACACTGTGAAGAATCTACCCGATCCATTGCTGGATAACTACTTAGGAAAATCTCAGAGATTTTAAAAAGCAGTGTACAAGTGTTTGAGATTGAGAATGACCATTGTTTTTCAGCATCATCGAAAGCTCTTTCGAAGAATCTGGTTATATTGCAAACAAGAATTTTATTAAGATTTAATTGGGGTTAGGGTCGTAAAAAATTAACCAGTTTTGTTTTGACTCAATTAACCAGCTACCTACTGCTTAAGCCAGCCCAGACTGCCAGACCGGCCGTGTGTGGCCCTGCCTTTGGCAGAGGCTTCCCCCTGCTTGTGACCCTGGAGGGGGCATCGGTGTTGCTTATCGATTTTATTTCACATTTAATCCCAAGAAACAAACCAAACTTACTATTTGAAATTGTATTTCAATATGACTACTGAATGGTCGTGATTTTTTGTAACTTATTTCTGTCTCAAAAATTGACTACCTATATTGTCTGTTTTTAATACTCTAGGAGGATCACTTACCTCTCTAATAATTTTATAAAAGCATATGTGTGTGTGTACTTTCTTTATACCATTTCAAGGGGTTCCTAGGGCCCTGAAAGATTATGCATGAACCCTTTCAGATTTTTGGATCTTAGATCAAGAATTCATGATAGTGATATCGAAGTTCCTGAGGTTTTTTTATTTTTAAAGATTTTATTTATTTTTAGAGAGAGGGGAAGGGAGAGAGAAAGAGAGGGAGAGAAACGTCGATGCGTGAGAGGTACAACGACTGGCTGCCTATTGTACACCCCACCTCTGGGGTCCTGGCCGGCAACCCAGGCGCGTGCCCTGACTAGGAATCAAACCAAAGACCTTTCAGTTTGCAGGCCAGCACTCAATCCACTGAGCCACACCAGCCAGGGCAGAAGTTCTTGAGTTTTGCTCCCTTAGTTTTTTACCTCTACCCACAGGAATCCCAGCCAAAGGCTGTGCTGTGTTTACTATCACATATAAATGGTCCCAACACGGTGTCTGTGTCAGTTGTGCTGTTTTAGTGGCTCTGCAGAAGTTTGGGTGACAACTCTGTTACTTTGTTGTTGCAGCTGGATTTACTTGGCGCTACATTCCACTCGTGGTCCTCTTGCTTTCACTGCTGTTGTTAAGCAGTGTGTTTGATGTTGCAAAGTACAGTTGAAAGATCACAGCTCATGGAGGAAAAGCCATGAAATTAGGAGGCAGGTGAGAAGGCTCTAGGGTTCTCCTTGCTATGACATAACTGCATAACCTTGAGCTAGTCACTTCGTCTTTCTGGGCTTCAGTTTCTTAACAATAGCCACCAGTTATGGAGCACATGCTAGGTGCTGCCTAAGGGCTTTATATAATTCTCACAAGGACCCTTAGAGGCAATTTCTCTTAGCCTCAGTTTAGAGTTGAGGAAACTGGGATTTGGAGAGGTGAAGAGAGCAGACCCTGGATTTGAACTGAAGTGAGTTTGACTGAAGAGCCCAAGCTTAGTTTTCTACAGTCTGTTCTACACAGCTTTCTGTGTAAAATGGGGTGGTGAGACTCTAAACCAACTCAAATGTTCCACAGTTCTAAAAGAGGTCACTGGGAGCCACTGACTATTAAATAATCTAATTTTTTTGTAAGTTAAAAAAAAAGACTGCTTGATTAAGGTATGATTGACAAACCATAAACTGCCCATACTGAAAGGACATCTTCTGCTGAGTTTGGACCTGTGTGTGCAGCTGTGAGACTGTCATCACAATCAACATAATAAATATATCCATTGCTCCCAAAAGTTTCCTCTTGCCTTTTTGTAATCTTTCCTTTCGACCTTCCTGCACCTCCTTTCAAGGCGATCGCTAATCCACGTTTTGTCACTGTAGATTAGTTTTCATTTTCCACAACTAAAAAATAATAGTAGTCTCTCATTGTGGTTTAATTTTCATTTCCCAGTGAGTAGTGATGCTCTGCATATTTTCATGTGAATATAGCTTCTTAGTGAAATGCATTTTCAAATAATTCGTTCATTTTAAAAATTGATTGAACTGTCCATTGAGTTTTGAAAGGGCTTTATGTATTCTGGATATAAGTCCTTATTAGATATGTGATTTGAAAATATTTTATCTCAGTTTGTGGTTCTTAGAATCTTCTGCTGAGCAGAGATTTTTCGCTTTCATGAAGTTCATTTATCAATTTGTTCTTTTATTGATCATGTTACAGTTATATCTAAGAACTCTTGGCCTTACTCAAGGTCACAAAGGTTTTCTTCTCAAAGTTTTATAGTTTCAATTTTTACATTCGGGTCTATGATTCATTTTGAAGAAACCCTCGTATATGGTGTGAGGTATGGATTGAGGTTTCTTGTAGTGAGAGAGTGCAGTGCTTTCAGAAAGGTAGACTAATGCTTCTTATAAGGACATTTGGTCCAAAGCAATGGAGGCTGGGACCAGGTTTATCTATTCAACTAATGTATCTTCAGGGTCTCACTGTGCTGAAGAGTGTTAGACAGTGGGTAGACAGAGAAACCTGTGTTTCTCTCCCCAGGAGATCATCTTTACTGCAGGCACTACAGGTGGAGCAAAGCCCGGATTCAGGAGTTTTTGCTTTATTCCTTAAAAAGAACTGTCTGCTTTTGAAATGAGAGTCATGCTTTAGCAGCAATCTGGCAGTTGTGTGTTATATATACAAAGCAGAGAAGAGCCTATGAAATTCAGCAAAAACTTTGAGGATGGGATGTGAAAGGCTTGGTTAGTGGCAGTGGGGGTGTGTGCAAGGAAGAAGCAAGTTTCAAAAAAGAAGAGTTGACTAGATTGGAAAAGAGACTTCACATACAAGGTGAAGGCAGGAGGCAGCCCACGATGACTTGAAGGCTTTGAGGAGGCTTGATTGATAGAATGCTGGTACCAGGAATAGAAATAGGGATGACAGAAGAGAAGCTTGCTTCAGAGTGCAGATGACAAATTTATTTTTAGGTGTTTGAATTTTGAGGAGACAGTGGGATACCAAAGTAGATATGTACAGCTGTTGTTAGAAAATATGGGACTGAGGGAGAGTACAGGGCTCAGGATGTAGATTTGGGAGTCACCTGATAATATTATAGTTCAATTAATTCGCTTACCAAATTATTGTTATAAACAATATAACTGTTATTGTTATAAACAATATAACAATATAAAAAATATATATATTTTTCATATACTGACTTTGGATGTAAAGACACAGAAGTATGGTCTGTGTCCTTGAAGAGCAGGTGCACAGATGATGTAACACAGTCTGGTAAGGGATAGGATAGTCATACCCATGGTAGAACGGCAGCACAGTGTACTGATGCCCAGTTGAGAGTAGGGGGTGCTGGGAAAGCTTCCTGGAGGAGGTGTCATCCAAGCTGTGTCTTGGAACAAGTAGAAGTTAATCAGGAAAAGAAGCAGGTAAAGGGTATTAGAGACCAAGGAAACAGCATATGAAAAAGTAGAGGCAAGAGAGAACATGGACTACTTGGGATCTGGTTGGAGAAATGGGTATATGTGAGGGAGAGAAAAAAGATAAAGCTGAAGAGGGAGGCAGAAGCTAAGGTATGGGGTGCCTTTTAGGGCACTTGGTGACTTTGAGTTGCTTTGCAGAACTTCTAAATGGGTATGCCCAAAAGCACTGGACTCCATCCTGTGGTTAAGGGGTTTCTCTGATGACTTTTAATTTGGAAGCAATGTGATTATATTAACAATTTTTGAACCTGTAAGACATTATTCCAAATGAAATAAGCCAGACACAAAAAGAAACAACTGCATGAATTCATTTGTATGTGGAATCTAAAAAAAGTCAACACATAGAATCAGAGAGTAGAATGGTGGTTGCCAGGGGTAGAGAAGTGGGGGAAATGGGAGAGAGTGGGTACAAAGTTGTAGTTATATAGGATGGATAGCTCTAAAGATTTAATGTACAAAATGATGACTATAGTTAATCAAATGAATGGTAGAAAATTGCTAAGATTTCAGGTGCTTTCATCACATACACGAAAGGTAACTGAAGAGAAGATATGCTAAGTAGCTTGATAATCATTTCTCTCTCTATATTTATATATATACACACACGGGGGGGTGGCTAAGGTAAGTTAAATTACCAGCCATCATTACCTAAAAGATAAATCATACGTAAGAAATAACAGCAACAACCATAAGACACATACAAGGGGGAACCCCCAAAAACAAGAATTATCTTTGGAGGGAGGGTTTCTTTGTCGTGCAGGCTTCCCCCACTAGGTTAGTGTCCTAGGAACCCATCTGTATCAGTGTACCAGTTGGCATTGTTGTGAGAGGCTGTGTTTGGCTTCAGTGAAATTTTTTTTGCAGACTCTTTCAACAGTTTGCCCATTTCATGATGGGTGATTTACAAGCACACCTGCCCACACAGTGCTGAGTGTTCAGCAGTTTTTGACCAAAAACAGCATGACCCTCCATGCCCCACACTGCCTATTCACCAGATCTTGCCCTGAGTGACTTTTTTTTGTTTCTCTGATGAATAACGTCCTCAAAGTGAAATGTTTTGCTGATGTGGAAGAGGTGGAACAAAAACCGGCAGAAGCACTAAAAGGCATCAAAATCAAGAGTTCAAAAACTGTTTTGAGCAGTGGAAAAAATGTCTCCATAGGTGTATTGCATCAAATGGAGAGTGCTTTGAAGGTGACTGAAGTTTAAACATGTAAGAATAAATATACAATTTTTAATAAATAAATTCCATGTTTTGTAACATGAATAAATATAATAAAAATAATAATATTGCACAATAAACTTTGTGTTTCATGTACTCACAACTGTAAACCTACTTTTACTCACCCCTGTAGGTCAAATCATCATGTTGTATACCAGAAATACATGCAATTCTTATTAAAAATAAAATCAAATAAAGGGAAAGACAGCTCCAGCAGTGGTGCGATAAATCGATTGGAAGGGCTAAGGCTGAATTCAGGGGGACTAGTTACAATACTACTTTCGTTTTGAAGGAGAAATGAAGAGGTTCTGATTTAAGGCAGTGTCAGTGGGAATGGGGAAAAAGGGATAATCAAAAAGATTGAAGAGCTGTAACAGGCAGGATTTCATGACAGATCAGATATAAGAGATTTGAATATGGGGTTTCTCAGCATGCAAGTGATGTTTGAGATATTTGAAGGGAAAAGCTGTCCCTAAGAGTGTGGTGATAAAAAATGGAGTCTGGAGAACCAAGATGGCGGCGTAGGTAGACACACTGTGCCTCCTCGCACAACCAGAACTGACAGAAAATCAAATGGCAAGGAAGTCTGACACAAAGTTGATAAAAAAAGAAACATTCATCCAGACAGGTAGGAGGGGTGGAGATGGAGATGGCAGCCAGGGCAGAGAGGACTCGCGTGGCTGTGGCGGGACTGAGACTGGTGGAGTGTGGGACAAACGGGGCAGGCAGTCTGACCACTAGCAGACCCTGCGGCCCCACATTCGCTCACAGATAAACTGAGAGGGCCAGACACAGAGTGGCCGAGAACGGGACAGGCAGAGCTGCAGGTAGCACCCCGTGGCCCCACACTCCTGCACAGATGAATAAACTGGGACGAACGGCGGGGAGCGAAGCAGACCGTGTGGCCCAGGGCTCCAGCGCGGGGAAATAAAGCCTCAAACCTCTGAGTGAAAACACCCGTGGGGGTTGGGGTGGCAGCAGGAGAAACTCCCAGCCTCACAGGATAGCTCGTTGGAGAGACCCACAGGGGCCTAGAGTGTGAACAAGCCCACCCACTAGGGAACCAGCACCAGAGGGGCCCAATTTGATTATGGGTAGCCGAGGGAGTGACTTAAATCCAGTGGAGAGTGGAGCAGGCGCCATTGCTCCCTCCTGGCCCTTCCCCACATACAGCATCACAGCGCAGTGTCACAGTGCAGCTACCAGCGTTACCCCGCCCCGGGGAACACCTAAGGCTCTGCCCCTTAAAGTAACAAACTTGCCGAGACAAAAAAAAAAAAAAATGGCCCAAATGACAGAACACTTCAAAACTCCAGAAATAATTCAACTAAGCAGCGAACAGATAGCCAACCTATCAGATGCACAGTTCAAAACACTGGTAATCAAGAAGCTCACAGAATTGGTTGAATTTGGTCGAAAACTAGATGAAAAAATGAAGGCTGTGCTAAGAGAGACAAAGGAAAATGTACAGGGAACCAATAGTGAGGCAAAGGAAACTGGGACTCAAATCAACGGTGTGGACCAGAAAGAAGAAAGAAACATCCAACCAGAAAAGAATGAAGAAACAAGAATTCAAAAAAATGAGGAGAGGCTTAGGAACCTCCAGGACATCTTGAAACATTCCAACATCCGAATTATAGGGGTGCCAGAAGGAGAAGAGGAAGAACAAAAAATTCAAAACTTATTTGAACAAATCATGAAGGAGAACTTCCCCAGTCTGGCAAAGGAAATAGACTTCCAGGAAGTCCAGGAAGCTCAGAGAGTCCCAAAGAAACTGGACCCAAGGAGGAACACAACAAGGCACATCATAATTACATTCCCCAAGATTAAGCAGAAGGAGAGAATATTAGAAGCAGCAAGAGAAAAGAACACAGTTACTTACAAAGGAGTTCCCATAAGACTGTCAGCTGATTCCTCAAAAGAGACCTTACAGGCAAGAAGGGGCTGGAAAGAAGTATTCCAAGTCATGAAAGGCAAGGACCTACATCCAAGATTACTGTATCCAGCAAAACTTTCATTTAGAATGGAAGGGAAGATAAAGTGCTTCTCAGATAAGGTCAAGTTAAAGGAGTTCATCATCACCAAGCCCTTATTATATGAAATGTTAAAGGGAGTTATCTAAGAAAAAGAAGATAAAAAATATGAATAGTAAGAATGACAGCAAACTCACAGTTATTAATGACCACACCTAAAACAAAAACAAAAGCAAACAACTAGAACAGGAACAGAACCACAGAATGGAGCTCACATGGAGAGTTGTCAATAGGGCAGTGAGAGGGGAAGAGGGGGTGAAAGTTACAGAGAATAAGTAGCATAAATGATAGGTGGAAAATAGACAGGGGGAGGGTAAGAATAGTGTAGGAAATGTAGAAGCCAAAGAACTTATAAGTATGACCCATGGACATGAACTATAGGGGGGGAATGTGGAAGGGAGGGGGTGGGCAGGATGGAGTGGAGTGAGGGGGGGGAATGGGACAACTGTAATAGCATAATCAATAAATATATTTAAAAAAATGGAGTCTGGGTTGAAAACTTAGATGCCCCAAATCCTGAGATTCCTGTGACTTGATGGGTTTTCTGAGAAGGTAGGAGGAAAGACCTGAAGATAAAGGATGAGACTGGATGAATATGACCCTTGCAGGAGCAGGAAGAGGACAGGAGTTAGCCGAGGAAAGACCAGGAAGCTACGATGGAGTAATGTCCCAGAAGCTCAGGGAAAGTCTCTGTGGAGAAAACATGCTCAGCAATGCTGCCAAGGAGGCCAGGCAATGAAGGTGCCCATAACACATTATGGACATCAGGAGGTCCCAGGTGACACTCACCAAAGCTGGTGAGAGAACAGGCCAAATAACGCTGAGAGGACTGAGGGGATTTTGTGGAAGTGGATGTGGTAAGTACAGATGAAACCAGTTACAGGATGTTGGGCCCCAGCCTGCCTAGTCATTCACATAGTAAGACTCACATTTTAAATTTAGCTGTGATCCTTTGTGGTATGAACACGATGGTAGAACATGACCACTACGGTGCTTCCTGAAAAATGTGTCTTCTGAAGTACTAAGCATACTTGTCAAAGACATTTTACAGAAAACCATCATAAAACAATAAGAATAAATTTCCTTAAGGAATTGAAAATAGTTTAAATTGGACTTTGCATCACTAGCCTTATTTTCTGACCTATTAATGGCCCACTGTTCCTGTTTCTTTTTAAAAAAAATTTTTTTATTGTTATTCAATTACAGTTGTATGCCTTTTCTCCCCAACCCTCCACCCACCCACTGCCGAACCCACCTCCCTCCCCCACCCCCACCATCCCCCCCGATTTTGTCCATGTGTCCTTTATAGTAGTTCCTGTAAACCCCTCTTCCCACTGTCCCCACCCCACACCCCCCTGGCCACTGCTAGACTGTTTCCAACCTCAATGTCTCTGGTTGTATTTTGTTTGCTTTTTTCTTTTGTTGATTATGTTCCAGTTAAAGGTGAGATCATATGGTATTTGTCCCTCACCGCCTGGCTTATTTCACTTAGCATAATGCTCTCCAGTTCCATCCATGCTGTTGCAAAGGGTATAAGCTCCTTCTTTCTCCCTGCTGCATAGAATTCCATAGTGTAAATGTACCATAGTTTTTGGATCCACTCGTTTGCTGATGGGCACTTAGGTTGCTTCCAGTACTTGGCTATTGTAAATTGTGCTGCTATGAACATTGGGGTGCACAGGTTCTTTTGGATTGGTGTTTCAGGGTTCTTAGGGTATAATCCCAGCAGCAGAATTGCTGGGTCAAAGGGCAGTTCCATTTTTAGTTTTCTGGGGAAATGCCATACTGTTTTCCACAGTGGCCTCGCCAGTCTGCATTCCCACCAACAGTGCACTAGGGTTCCCTTTTCTCTGCATCCTCTCCAACATTTGTTTGTGGATTTGTTTATGCTGGCCACTCTGACTGTTGTGAGATGGTACCTCATTGTGGTTTTAGTTTGCATCTCTCTGATGGCTAGTGATGCTGAGCATCTTTTCATGTGTCTCTGGGCCCTCTGTATGTCTTCCTTGGAGAAGTGTCTGTTCAAGTCCTTTGCCCATTTTTTAATTGGGTTGTTTGTCTTCCTGGAATAGAGTCATGTGAGTTCTTTATATATTTTGGAGATCAGGCCCTTGTCTGAGGTATCATTGGCAAACATGTTTACCCATACTGTTGGTTCTCTTTTTATTTTAATGCTGTTTTCTTTAGCCATGCAGAAGCTTTTTATTTTGATGAGGTCCCACTTGTTTATTCTTTCCTTTATGTCCCTTGCTTTAGGAGACGTGTCTGTGAGGATGTTGCTGCATGGAATGTCTGAGATTTTCCTGCCAATGTTTTCCTCTAGGATTTCTATGGTGTTATGACTTATATTTAAGTCTTTTATCCACCTTGAATTTATTTTTGTGTATGGTATAAATTGGTGATCCAGTTTCATTTTTTTGCACAGAGCTGTCCAGATCTCCCAACACCATTTGTTGAAGAGGCTATTTTTACTCCATTTTATGCTCCTGCCTCCTTTGTCAAATATTAATTGACCTGTTCCTGTTTCTTTTGAGGGCCGTTTATTTTCTCATGATCTCATGACAGAGATTTTCCTAAGCAGGAAAACAAAACAAAACAAAACAAACCCTTCTGTTGAGAATAATACTTGAGTAAGTGGAGTCTATGACTGAGAAACCTAGTCTTTCTCATTGGACAAAATGAGTATAATGGGACCTGGGGTTTTGCTGGTATGTTATGAATTAAAAGGAGTTCTACCAAAAAAGTGTAATGCCTTAAAGAATACTGTTAAATTAGAAAAATTAGAATTAATGCATTATGACCTACTAGAAATTATTAACCAGCAGAAGACCAGCCAAAGCAAAAGTTAAGATTTATGGCTAGATGGCATTTTTTTCATCGTCAAAATATCAATTACCATCAAAATATCAAAATGTCAATATCATTAGTTTGTCACTCTGGTCATTTTAACCTCTACCCAAATAAAATTAATCTATGTTAAATATATCCTTTTTTAAAAATCTCAGATGCCACCATGTGCTTAAAAATATTAAAAAAATACTAAATTCTAATCCAATGTTTACTCCTTTTCTGATATAGATACTTCCCCCCACATATTAAAAAATAAATGAGTTGTTTTTGACACAAATTACAAACATACACAATATTTCCGGGATTGTTTCAGTCTGTAGTTTATGTGCTGTTATAATTAAGTAGATATCTTCAAAAGAAAGAAATCTAGTTCAGGGCTCAAATTAAGAGCAAATAACTATAAACGGAGTGTTTGATTCAAAAAGTAAACAGCAAATATGGACTTCTGATGCAGATATTATACTCTGAAGTGTGCTCTGGTTTCTTCTCGGCTAAATAAGAAACAAAATCCTCCAACAAATAGATGTGGAGTAATATGTGTGTCTGTTACATTGGAATGCACTCCGTGTATAAATAAGACAATATCATTTGCAAGTACACTTTTCTAACCTCTGAAAGTAATGTTGGTCATATTACTTCTGGCTTTCTAGAGAGCAGCCTCCCCCAAAGCCTGCAGGTTCTCTCTCTCTCCCATCACTCAGTCCTAGGGTGCTTTGTGCTTGTACGTAGTATACACACACATATATGGCCTTTCTGGGGGGAAAGATCAAGAATGGGCATTTTATTGAACACTTAAGACATGCAATTTTCTTTTACCTTCATTCAGTTACCATTTTAAATAGTTTAGGAGAATCCCCAAGCCCAGATATTTGCATAACTTTTCTTTTTCCATATCGTAGTGACTAATTTGCAAAGTTAATGTAATCCTTACCATACCTCTTCCTTCTGCCAACCCTCATTGAATATCTACTCTGTCTGTGCTTGATGAGCGGGTGTCATTAGCTTTATTGTTCCCGAGGAGCAGACAAACCCTGAGAGGCTGGGTCTTGTGCACGGAAGCACAGCGAGGACTTACATCCAGGTCTGTCTGACACTCAAGCCTCATCTCTTCCTTGAACGCAAATTATGGGATAACCATACACACTCGACAAACTGTCCTAGCTGCATAATAACTGTTCTTTCTTCCTCCTATGCTCTACTAAAAAGTCAGGGATAAGAGATCCATAGAGAGTAAAGTGAGTAGGAGGGTCTGGCTACCGACTCTGTTTCTAAAGTGTGAAAGCCCCAAAGACCTAATTTCAAAAGAGAAATTTGTTAGTTACAAGCATGTAGGGACTACCCCTCTCCTTAAAAAAAAATGTTTTGGCCTTGGCTGGGTGGCTCACTCGGTTGGAGCATCGTCCCATACACCAAAAGGTAGTGGGTTCAATTCTTGGTCGGGCACATACCTCAGTTGCAGGTTCTATTCTGGTCAGAGAGAGTATGGGAGGCAATTGACTGATGTTTCTCTCTCACATGGATGTTTCTTTCTGTCTCTGTCTGTTCCTCTTTCCCTAAAATCAATAAACATATCCCCCAGTGAGGATTAAAATCTTTTTAAAAAAGTGTTTAGTCAGAAAGACCAGCAGGACTGCAGTGGGATGGAGCGGGGAGCCCTTGCTGTGGACATACAGGGTCCAGATTTCAACAGGCATCGGCAAAAATCTCGTGAACAGCCATCTTTATAAAAGTCAGGGACCCAGAAATACCCTCCAACACTGGTACAGGTACACACGACATCAATAAATTTTAGGCAGTTCAGTTTTGCTGATTGATTGGTAGCTAGAGCCTACTGAGTTTGTAAACTTGGATGCTGTCCTACTTTAAAAAATGCTTGGGATGGTTTACAGATTAAATCTGGTATGGTGCTTCAGGATAGAATGAACTCTCTGCAGGCAGAAGACATCAGGGGTGTCAGGCATTACAGTGGCTCTGTTTTCTAGAAGCAAAGGCAAACAAAGACATTGGTTTATTAAAGTCCTACTTTCTGACAGCTCACAATGTACACAATTTTTAAACAGGGATAATTAATACATGGAAGATATTTTCTTTTCTGTAATTACATTTCAGCAGGACTCTGTTGGGCTCTGTGTGTAGAGCACACACGAAGATGCTGTTTAGCATTAGTGTCTTTAATCAGACCGTCCTAGGTTACTTGGCTTCCTATAGACCTCGTTTGCTCCCTGACCAAAAGTAGGATTAGAAGACATATTCAACCATCTTTATAAAAGACTCCTGAAGGGGTCACATATTGACCCTCTACAAGGGCAGAGCCACAGCATGGGGAATGGCTTTCAGTAATCAGATCTCTCAGGTGAACAGCCCTCATTTCATTCCTGATGAGGATGCATGCCTTAACAAGCAATCGTATATTTTGAACTGTAGATGCAAATGAGTTAAGAATCGAGAAAACCTAGGGTATTATGAACTCTATATATTTGTTTTTCTCAAAATCTTTGACTTACTTTTTGATACTTTGATATGTAGCATTTCTCAGGTTACTGGTTTAGACATTGGCTAAAGAAAAAAGGGGCAGACCAGCGAGGCTGACTTACTGTATCTAGTAATTGCCCTTTTAGCCCTTCTATGCCTGTTGTCATAGAGGAGTTCCACAGGGCTCTTTCTTAGCTCCCAGTGTAGAATTTAAAATTCTATGAAACGTTACGGGACTGAAAGGAGAGCTTGGGAGAAACAGCCATTTCTGAGTTCAGGGTGGGTGTGGGGACTGAGGAAAGGCAGATGTTTTTGTTAACTCTTTCTGTGTAACAAACCATCCCCAAACTTAGTAGCTTAGAACGCTTACTTTTCATTATCTCTCAAGGCTCCTTGAGTGACTGTGCTCAGTTCTTCTGCAGTTGCAGTCAGATGGAGGCTGGGACTGAAGACGTCCAAGATGGCATCTTCACCTCTGTGTCTGGTACCTCCGCTCGGAGTGCTGAAACAGCTGGGATTGGCTGGGACTGGCTCTCTCTCCCAGGAGCCTCTCTATTTGGCTGTGTTGGACTTATTCAAAGAAGGTGATTTCAGAGTAGCCCGATTTCTTACCTAGTGGCTGGCTTTCCTCAGAGTGAGAACTCCAAGAGCTGCATATCTTCTTACGACCTTGTCTCTGAGTCATGCAGCATCACCTCTGCTGCATTCTACTGGCCAAAGCGAGTCACTTGGGCTGGTCCAGGTTCAAGCAGAGGGGATTTACACAGGAGGTATAAAATCCAGGAGGCATAGTTCATTGGAGAGCCAACTTTGAAGACTAAAATACACAGCAGAACAAGGATTTTTTGGGAGAATTTCCAACTAACCTGGGTTTTTTGGCCATTGGTAAATATCTAAAATGATACTGAGGGGATCTCCAGACTGGAAATGGGTGTAGTGACCCTATTCTACAGACACAAACCACTGATTGTCCCAAAAGTAACTGTAAAAGGGACATAGCAGACTGGGTCAGTAGGGAGGAAAGCTTGGGTCCTTTGTCAGAATTTGTTACTTTAGAACTGGCCAAAGCAATCATCCATGGGAGTGATTTGGGAGACACTTCAGGAGAAGTCTGGGCCTGTAAACAGGTAAATTGTGGTTCTGAGGTCTATACCTGGGCAAATCCCTGCCCTCATAGACACTCTTTCTTGGCATTAGATAATAAAGAAAATACAGAGAATACAGAGCTATCTCTCTGCCCCCCTGGTCCATCGTGACGTTGATTTATATCTCAGTGTGGAAGAGTTCATATGGAATCAGCTTGTTGACACCTTGGGTCACCCTTAGTGCTCTGTCGGAGTGTGAGCGGTGCCAGACAGATGGGTCATATGTGGGGCAGGGCTATACGGCACTGTCCAAGACACAGCTTTCCAGCCCTTCAATGTGCATCTTGTGTCTTTCTTCATAAGCCACCTCCTCCTCACTTCCCCTCCTTCTTTCAAATTTGAATAATGATAATAATTATAAGAAGAAACATAAATATAACAAAGATTATAACAACAATAGAGTAAAATGGAACAGAGCCACTTAGGAAGAATTGCAGATGATAAGAAATGTACTTAAAGAAAAGACAACTCTACACATGTACAGTTTCCGGACACCTTAGCCCTGATGAATTTAGTTCCAGGAGTGTTATTTAAAATCAAAGAAACAAGCAACCTGGGATGGTCACAGGAGAGTGGGTAGAATAGAGAGCAACTTAATGACTGCATTGTGTATGTAGTCCCTGGGGCTGTGATTTCAGGAGAGAAAAATAAGGGACAAAGCAAGGAACAGAGTGTGGCAGAGAAGATAATGAAAGGAGCAGATGGGGACAGAACAGCAGAGAGAAGTTTAGAGAAATCTACGAAGAGGTTGCTCCTGGGGAGGAAAATACAATTACTATCAAAAGTGCCCCTCTGCATTTAAGTGTTGCACATCAAATGATACATAAAGTCTACAGTCGCAATTTTTCTGAGAGATAGAGGTAGAGAGAAGATGAAGGGTCAGAAGGAGATTGTAGAAAAAACATGCGTAGTCACAGTGATAAAGGGAACAGGCCAGCGAAGGTCAAGGGCAATGTCCTCTCCTGTGCTAACTAGGAAGCAAAAACCTCGTGGATTGGGCTCATCCCCACACTTTTCCAGGCCAGTAATTTTTGCTAATAGGATCACAATAAATTCTCTTACCTGAAGAAGAATTTTTCACTAAAAGAGACTCGTTTCTGAGAAATCCCTTTGAATGAAGATGTAACTAAGAACGTAAGGGGTGGTATGATTCATCGTGCGGCTTTGGAGTCAGTTCCTCGCTCTACCTCTTACCAGTCCTGTGACCTGAGCAAATTAGTTATTCTCTTTCAGCTTCAGTTTCCTCATTTATAAAATGAGGGATAGCAGCAGAACATGCCTCATACGGGTGCTGTGAGGATTAAATGGAACGTGTGCAAAGACTGAGCATGTTAATGTAAGGCAGTAGCTGGTGTTATTATTACTCTTCTGTTATTAGTAATAATAACACATTTCAACTTTCTTGTATATTAAGTCCCTCCCTTCCCCCAAAGCTTCCCTCTTTGACTGTAAAATCAAAGTGTATTTTTTTGCATGGTACATGGATGTTAATGAAAAGATTTGGAGAGGCCACAAATGAAAAGGTTTTGGCAGAGATGCAGTGTTTACTCAGATATACTGGTTAAGCCACACACAACTTTTCCATTTTCTTGCCTCTCAATTAGCTGTAATTCTTGACTCCACTGCTCCTGCTTTTGGAGTGAAAGGGTTTTCAGTGGTCCAGTGGGCCGCTGGATTAAGCTGTACTTAAGTTACTTATATGCAGAAATAAACTTGTCTTCTTTCCTCTTATTCTTCCTGTACAATGGCACATCCCTACTAATTACATTATTTTCTGCTACTATCCAGAGTCCTCCAGATAACAAGAAGCAGTGATGTTACAGGACATATGCTTTTACGCTTTACTGGCTACTGTTATCCACAGGCCTAACACGGAAGCTGAGCAAACAGTCCAGACCCAAATGTGAAAGCTCGCCGACTGTCAACGGCATGAAGTTGGAATTTGATTAGAGTGCCAATTTCCAGCCCTTTCCTCTGTGCTCATAGAGAAAGCAACAGCTCTTAAGTCCCTAAGAGATGCTGCTTGATTTAAGCCCTGTGAAATTCTAACCAAAAGGTAATAGAAAGGAGAAACCAAGCTTATCAAATTTTCCTTAGGACCATTGGTCTGTTTCACCTGTGGTAATTGGCTGAGCTCGGGCCTGCACTCCGACAAGCTATAGGAAGTTGCCAGAAAGTACTACTAATAAATAACCCGGTGCTTTGGAAAATGCCCATTTAAACTCTCGGTATTGATTTAGATGAGGTCTAAGAAGAGTATAGAAATACACAGGGCTAGTAAGTGAATTGGAGTGGCTGTTGGGGGAAGTAATAGCTATTGGTTAATTACAAGAAGAATTTTGATGCAGTGGGGTTAATTGGATGAAGGACACTGTGTGGAATGAAGGTTGGTTTCTATTAAAGCAGTGTAATAGAGTAAGAAGCCAGCGAGAGAATTACCTTCTTTTTCAGACACAGATAATTTAACCTATTTATTGGAGCATTTTATAAGAAACAAAGGAGAAAAAAAAAGAACCTTACAGGTGTCCTTTTAATTTAATCAGTGCAGTTGGTATTGTGACCAAAATTGCTTAGGCTGCAGGGCCTTCTGCTGAAAGGGCACTGCACAGAACCGTCCTCTGGAAAGGTGTCAGCAATGAAACTGTTTATGGCATAAACAGGGAGATGAATCTTAAATAGTTTACTCTGAACATCTGATATGAAAAATAAGAAAAGCCATCAGAGCGTTTCAGGCAGGCCTCACAAGGCATAATCCAGCCCATGTCAGCTTCGCCAAGCCTGATGTTCGCACGCACACACCAGTTCATCACGGCTCTGTGGGTTTTGGTGAAATTGAAAATTGAAGACAGAGTTGAAGATCACTTGATTCATAGAGAGGACCAAGAGATCAAAGCATTTCTGTTGTCAGTGTCCAGGAGTCTGGCTGCTCCTGGGGACAGAGCAGAGAGGGAGTGTGGGGAGGATGGGAGCAGCCACATGTCATGCAACTTTGCCCACCAAGGAGTAAGGGAGCAAGACAGAAATTAGCATTGGTTCTCAGTCCTCAATCAGAGGGAAATGTCTCTTCTGGATCATCAACTCAATTTTTTCTTTTGTTTTTAAAAAATCTTTTTGTTTTATTTCTTTTAATTTCTTTTTTTTGTTGTTCAAGTACGGTGGTTTCCATTTCCCCCCCGCCACTCTCCCCCACGCCAATCATCCCCATTTCCACTCTTGATCTTTGATATTGTCTGATATACAAGGTGCGCTTCGCATAGAAGCAAGAAAGAAATCCCAGAAAGGAGTTTTGATTCAAATCCACAAATATTTATTGAGCACCTAAGTTCCAGACACTGCTTCTGGATCTGGGCATGTTGGCAGATAAGAGATGAAAAGCAAAGATTGAGAGCAGACCATCCTTGTCCTCTGGGAGGGGGAATCCAAGTTCCAGATGACTCCTTCCAGAGGCCATCCTTGTGGCTCCCCCCAGTGAGGTTTCACAAATGAAGCTGTTTTCCTGGCTTCGTGCTAATTCAGGCACAGCCGAGATGCCCCTCCGAGAGCACTGGTGCCCCTTGTGTCATTTTCAGTCTCAGCAAATATTAGGAGAAAATGATTTCCCCTCATCGCAGAAAGCAGTACTGTGAGGAGCTGGGGAGAATGGAAAAACAGCCGCTATGCTATTAGCAGAGTCAGATCCTCCTGCTGTCCAAGGCTAAATTCAGAGCTCCACAACCAGGAGCTCTCTGGCTGTTGTCAGCTGCAGTGACACTACAGTTCCTTTGAGGACTGGGAGAACGTGCCCAGGGTAACAAAGACGCCCATGTAAATAGGAAGCCACTGGGGTTTGCAGGGTTTTGACAGTTCACCAGTGACCATTTGTTGAATTCTGTATTAGTGAAACAATGTGAATAGATTCTGACCATTGTTATGAGTAAGAAGACCAACTGGGGGCCTGAAAAGTGCGTAATGACAAATTGGCAATGATATTAACAATAAAACTTTTGAGAAATGGGCTTTTGCTTGGTCTCTCCCTGGCCTGTTTCCCATTGCTGGCCTTGGCTCCCGGGGTTGGAACTGCTTGCATTCCAGTTTTGTCCCCCTTGAGAGCCACGTGGTTTGTGAGCCGTTGCCTCTGGGTGGATTGGCCATCTCTCTTCTGGTTCTCCTTGCAGCTTGCCTGAGGAGCTGCTATAAATCTCCTGGGAAGGCACTGTGCCCAGTTCTTGGCTTTGGAGCCCTTTTCAATTAATAGGAATAATAGTTCTGAATTGGGAGTGTGCCTCAACATTTTAGCATTTTTAAGATTGGAATCCAGAGAGCACAGAAGTTGACGCTTGCACTTCTTGAATAATAGCACTCATTTGACACTTAACACATAATACTTTGTACTATTAGCTGTTTGGAAATAGTTTTATTATTTGTGTGATTGTAAAAAGAACATAGCTTACTGAAAAATCATAGAATATAAAGAAAAAATGTAAGGGATGAATTAAAACTCCTTTGTTGTATCGTTACCTAGACATAGCCACTGTTAATACTCTTGTATTTATTCTTTAAGATTTAACTTTAGATTGATACACAATATTCACTCCTTAAAGATCCAACTATACTATACAAACTGTTTAGCAAGCTTTTTTATTTTTCCATATCAACAAATATAGACCTCAATTACTTCTTTATGGTCTCATAGTATTCCATAATGTGGATGAGCCATAAGCTGACTCAAGCTGTTCATTGTCGGTGGGTATTTGGGTTATTTCTTATTTTGTAAAAATCTTTGGTCTTAGACAAGTACAGCCTCAGTGAACATGCTTGTACACACACTTTTTCACTTGTAACATTTTTCTTTAGGATAAACTCCTAGAAGTGTAATTTCTGGGTTAAAGTGAGTAAGCTTTTTAAAGACTTGGAATGTGTTGTATATGTCAGCCGCCAGAGAGATTGCCCCCATTTTCTCTGCCGGCAGCAGCCTGTGATTGCCCACTTCCCCAGCATTCACCAGAACTCCATGCCTATGTCTTTTCCATTCTACGGAGCTAACAACATTTTGATTTTTGTCAATGAACTTGTTTTGTTTCACTTTCTTTCAATTAAAAGTGACATTTAAGGTCTTTTCATTCGTGTAGTAGCTTATTTTTTTTTCATTCATTTTTAAATGCCTGTTTGAATGACTAGTATATACAGGCACCACACTATATTACTTGGGCAAGTAAGAGTGAGGAAAAAAAACTTCTCAGCTTCATGGGGCTTAGAGTCTCAGGAGACTACTGTACTCATTTCCCAGGGCTGCCATAACAGTTACACAAATTGGGTGGCTTAAGACAATAGAGATGTATCGTTTCAGTTCTTTAGGGTTTCTAGGAAGCCTGAAAATCAAGGTGTTGGCAGGACCCTGCTCCCACTGAAACCCGTCAGGGAACCCTTCCTTGCCAATTGTTAACTTCTGGTTGTTGGCAGCCTGTGGCATTCCTTGGCTTGTAGATGCTTCACTCCAGTCCTCCATCTTCACATGGAGTTCCCCCCATGTCTCTGTCTTCACATGGATGTCTTTTGGTAAGGAAACCACCATATTGGATTAGGGGCCCACCCTAGTCTAGTATAATTCCACTGTAACTAATTACTTCTGCAAGGGCCTTATTTCCAAGTAAGGTCACATTCTAGGGCAAGGGTATCAAACTCATTTTCACCAGGGACCATATCAGCCTTGCAGTTGCCTTCAAAGGGTTGAATGTAATTTTAGGACTGTATACATGTAACTACTCCTTAACAGTTAAGCGAGAGCTTGGCGCTGCCGCCTGGTAGAAACAAGGTGGAAGGCTGGATAAAACAAGATGGAGGACTGGATTTGGCCTGTGAGCCTTATGTTTGCCACCTGTGTTCTAGGGTTTAGGATTTCAATATATCTTTGTTTTGGTGGACATAATTCAACTCATAATAGAGACCCAGGCATTAATGAAGCTGCTAGTCAACTAAATAATTATATCTGGAGTCACTGCCATGGTGGAGTAGTACAAGGGGCTATAAGAGAAAAGAGGCTTGCCAATGAGGAAGCTCAGACAAGGTGTCCCCAGGAATTTGTGATGTGTCTGAGATGTATGTTGCAGAGGAGCTGAATTAGCCAGGCTGAGGGGAAGGTGTGGAGGAAGAGCAGCCAGCAGGGGTCCCTGCACAGCAAAAGTATCTGGAAGCCAGGTTGGGGCAGTTTGGGCACTAAGGACCAGTGTGACCAGAGTGTGGAGAACAGGGGCCAGGTGGGTGAGGCAAGGCAAGAAAGGTAGGTGGAACCTGGCATGTGGACCAGAAGCCTGATTCTGGGAACAAAGGGAATGCACTGACATGATTTGTCTGGAGTTGGGGAAGAGATGAAAGGGTTGGATTTGAGTTTCTATGGTTTCACTATGAGAAATGGATTGGAAGGTTCTTAGTGGATGTTGCAGCCAGGTAGAAGCTGTTACAAAGTGTGGGTGAGGGACAGTAGTTTGAACAAAGGGTGGTGACAATGGAGAATAGGCAAGAGGACAGACCTAAGAGATGAGAGGGAGGCAAAAGAGTCAAGAATTGCAGGTAGATGAAGTCTAGGAGGTGAGGGGAAGGCAATGCAAGAATAAGCCTACGGCTTCCAGTTTGTGTTCAAGATAGAGGTTACAAGATAGCGGTTAGAAGCCCTCACAGAGAAATCAGCCACACTTGGGAGAGATGCAGGGATCCAGGTTTTGTATATCTTACTCTGAGGTGCCATTGAGATGTATAGGTGGAAATGTTGAGCAGATAAGCAAAGAACAGGGTCTGGAGCTTAGAGAGAACAGAAGCTGAAGGCAAAACTCAGGGAGTCATCTGCATGTGACAGACCTGGTTACTAGCGCCGTGGGTGAGGGTGAGGTGGCTCTGGGAGAGGTTGAATAAGGAGGATCTTCATGGACGGATTTGCCCATTTTCTTCTCTTTTTGGGGGGGGGGGGTAGTGTCCATTACCATTTTTGTCCATTTTCTGTAGACGGGAACTCTTTATATGTTAAACTATTTGAAATATACAGGGTATACCACAAATAATGCCCCTTTATTATTACAAAATATTTTATTACAAAATCATAAGCATGTAATTCTGTAACATAACAATATCACACTCAAGCACACCATATGACATTTTAGGTGAAATGTTCAAATTAAAACTATAAATTATTACACCCATATTATTACCTTTCAAACCACACTCTACCAGGCAGTATTTCTGCTTGACCCCATCTGTATTCCCCCCATCAGTTTGTTGCTTGTGTTATAACTTTGTTCATGGTGTTGCTGGTATTGTTTTTGGCCATTAGGAAGATTTTAGATATTTATATAATTTTAGGTATCAATATTTTCATTTATTTATAGTACAGTGTTGAAGAACTCAAGTTTTTAAATCATATTGCACAAGTTTGAATCCTCTCTCTGCCGCTTTTTGCCTATGTTATCTTGGGTAGTTTATTTATTTGCGTGTCAGTTCCCTTACCTGTAATATGGGGACGACAGCTGCATCTACCTCCTAGTGAACATTAAATAAGATAATACATGTAAAGAATACTATCTTCTATTGATTATGTTCCAGTTAAAGGTGAGATCAGAGAACCAAGATGGCGGCGTAGGTAGACACACTGCGCCTCCTCGCACAACCAGAACTGACAGAAAATCGATCAGCAAGGAAGTTCGACACCAAGGAAATAAAAAATAAACATTCATCCAGACCGGTAGGAGGGGCGGAGATGGGCACTGGGGTGGAGAAGACTCGTGTTGCCATGGCGGGACAGAGACTGGCAGAGTGTGGGATGAACGGGGCAGGCAGTCTGACCACTAGCAGACCCTGCGGCCCCACATTCGTGCACAGATAAACCGGACAAATGGTGGGGATCGAGGCAGACCACGCAACCCAGGGCTCCAGCACGGGGAAATAAAGCCTCAAACCTCTGATTGAAAACACCCGTGGGGGGTTGGGGTGGCAGCAGGAGAGACTCCCAGCCTCACAGGAGAGGTCGTTGGAGAGACCCACAGGGGCCTAGAGTGTGCACAAACCCACCCACTCGGGAACCAGCACCAGAGGGGCCCAGTTTGATTGTGGGTATCAGAGTGAAAGATTGAAATCCGGAGGAGAGTGAAGCGGGCGCCATTGCTCCCTCCTGGCCCCTCCCCCACATACAGTGTCACAGCACAGCAACCAGCATTACCCCGCCCTGGGGAACACCTAAGGCTCTGCCCCTTAAAGTAACAGATGCGCCACAAGACAAAAAAAAAATGGCCCAAATGACAGAACACTTCAAAGCTCCAGAAAAAATACAACTAAGTGAGGAAGAAATAGCCAACCTATTGGATGCACAGTTCAAAACACTGGTTATCAATATACTCACAGAATTGGTTGAATCTGTTCGAAAACCAGATGAAAAAATGAAGCCTATGCTAAGAGAAACAAAGGAAAATGTACAGGGAACCAATAGTGATGCGAAGGAAACTGGGACTCAAATCAATGGTGTGGACCAGAAGGAAGAAAGAAACATCCAACCAGAAAAGAATGAAGAAACAAGAATTCGGAAAAATGAGGAGAGGCTTAGGAACCTCCAGGACATCTTGAAACATTCCAACATCCGAATTATAGGGGTGCCAGAAGGAGAAGAGGAAGAACAAAAAATTGAAAACTTATTTGAACAAATCACGAAGGAGAACTTGCCTAATCTGGCAAAGGAAATAGACTTCCAGGAAGTCCAGGAAGCTCAGAGAGTCCCAAAGAAGCTGGACCCAAGGAGGAACACACCAAGGCACATCATAATTACATTACCTAAGATTAAAGGCAAGGACCTACATCCAAGATTACTGTATCCAGCAAAGCTATCATTTAGAATGGAAGGGAAGATAAAGTGCTTCCCAGATAAGGTCAAGTTAAAGAAGTTCATCATCACCAAGCCCTTATTATATGAAATGTTAAAGGGAGTTACCTAAGAAAAAGAAGATCAAAAATAGGAACAGTAAAAATGACAGCAAACTCACAGTTATTAATGACCACACCTAAAACAAAAACAAGAGCAAACTAGGCAAACAACTAGAACAGGAACAGAACCATAGAGATGGAGATCACATGGAGGGTTGTCAATAGGGGAGTGGGAGGGGGAGAGGGGGGGAAAGGTACAGAGAATAAGTAGCATAGATGATAGGTGGAAAATAGACAGGGGGAGGGTAAGAATAGTGTAGGAAATGTAGAAGCCAAAGAACTTATAAGTATGACCCAAGGACATGAACTATAGGGGGGGAATTTGGGAGGGAGGGGGTGGACAGGATGGAGTGGAGTGAGGGGGGGGGAAATGGGACAACTGTAATACCATAATCAATAAATATATTTTAAAAAAGGTGAGATCATATGGTATTTGTCCGTCACCGCCTGGCTTAAAAAAAAAAAAAGAAAGAATACTATCTGGCACAATAGTATATGTCAATAAGCATTAATTATTTTCTTGTTATTGGAGAGTCAATATGACAAAGAAAATTGCAAATAGAATATATTTGTAAGTTTAAGTTCAAATAGTATTTTAGAAATAAGTGAAATTAGCCATCTGGGGAAAAAACAAGTTGTACAAAGTATCAGGGCCAAAAGTATAAAGAGAGTAGAAAACAGATTTTGGTTAAATACCATCTATAAGCTGTAATAGGAAATAACCTCTGGTACTTGGAACATCCTAATCACAGAAGCAAAATATGGTTTAAACAAACTTGGGGAAAAAACCAGCCAGTATTGGCTCCTAGGAAGAACCTGGCTTTTTCCTAGGAGAAAAAAGTAGGCTTCATGTAAGAAAATCTAGGGCATGAAACATGTCGCATATTATAATGAAAAGATCATAAATAGAGGTAACTCTATGAGCCAACTTGAGGCAGAGCAACTGGCAGTGCCGGGGCGGGGGCTGCCCAGGCTGGTCAAGATTGCATCAAGGGTGGGATTCCTAGGTAGACGTGGTGTGGAGTCAAAAGTGGGAACAGAAGAGGTAGGTCTGGTTTAGAGTAAATAAGTAAATCAAGTATGTAAGCATGGTTGAGCATTTCTCATCTGCTGTATACTGATAATTTCTCCTTCTGATTTTTTGCCCAGTTGATGTCATTACATCAGAACCCTGGGTGGGACCAGGTAGAGGTACCACCCAGATGCATTAGGGGTGGCTCAGGATTAAGGTGATTTACGCTCCTCTTTGCTTCGATTGCACTGTTTACCCTTGCTATCGCTGGAAGGGCTGTGCCTGCTCACAGCGAAAATAGAACGGACAGTCTACAATTTTTTAAAGTATATTATATTGATTATGCTATTACAGTTTTCCCAATTTTTTCCCTCTTTATCCACCCTCTACCCTGCATCCCCCAACTCTCCAGCATTCTGCCCTCCCCCTTAGTTCATGTCCATGGGTTGTACATATAAGTTCTTTGAATTTGCTGTTTCCTATATCATTTTTGACCTCTCCCCATATATTTTATGCCTACTAATTATGTTTCCTCTTCCTTGTACCTTCTCCCCCCATTCCTCCCCTCCTCCATCCCCCCCGCCCACTGAAAACCCTTTGTGTGATGTCCATTTCTCTGTTTCTGTTCTGGTTGTTTGCTTAGTTTTTGTTTTCGTTATTTTTCTTTCTTTTTTTTTTTTAGGTTCATTTGTTAATAGTTGTGAGTTCGTTGTCATTTTACTGTTCATAGTTTTTGATATTCTGCAATTTCTTAGATAAGTCCCTTTAACATATAATAAGGGCTTGGTGATGATGAACTCCTTTAACTTTACCTTGTCTGGGAAGCACTTTATCTGCCCTTCCATTCTAAATGATTGCTTTGCTGGGTAGAGTAATCTTGGATGTAGGTCCTTGCCTTTCATGACTTCAAATACTTCTTTCCAGCCCCTTCTTGCCTGCAAGGTTTCTTTTGTGAAATCAGCTAATAGCCTTATGGGAACTCCTTTGTAGGTAACTCTCTCCTTTCCTCTTGCTGCTTTTAAGATTTTCTCTTTATCTTTAATCTTGGGTAACTTAATGATGATGTGCCTTGGTGTGTTCCTCTTTGGGTCCAACTTCTTTGGGACTCTCTGGTCTTCCTGGACTTCCTGGAAGTCTATTTCCTTTGCCAGATTAGGGTAGTTCTCCTTCATTATTTGTTCAAATAAGTTTTCCATTTCTTGCTCTTGTCCTTCTCCTTCCAGCACCCCTATAATTTGGATATTGGAGTGTTTGACGTTGTCCCAGAGGTTCCTAAGTCTCTCTTCATTTTTTTGAATTCTTATTTCTTTATTCTGTTCTGGTTAGATGTTTATCTCTTCCTTTTGTTCCAAATTGTTGATTTGAGTCCTGGTCTCCCTCCTGTCACTGTGGGTTCCCTGAATATTTTGCTTCATTTCACTTTGGGTATCTTTCATTTGTTCTTTTCTTTTTCATTCAAGTTCAATCAGTTCTGTGAGCATTTTGATTACCAGGGTTTTAAATTCTCCATCAGATAGGTTGGCTATCTCCTCATTGCTTAGCTCTCTTTCTGGAGTTTTGCTCTGTTCTTTCATTTGGGCCCTATTTCTTTGTCTCAGTACACCTGTTAAGTTGTAAGGGGGAAGGACCTAAGGTATTCAGCTGGGCAGGGCAACCCTCCTTGCTGCACTGAGGCTCTGCCTGTGGGGGAGGGGCCAGAGACGGAATAATGCTGCTCCCCTGCTTGGCTCTAGCCCACTTTCTCTCCTGTGAGACTAGGAGTTTCTCCCACCACGGCAGCCCCTGTCATCCACAGTCAGCTCTGAGGCTCAGTTTCCTGTTCAGCCAGCCCGCTTGCACAGTCTGTCGACTCGCCTTGGGTTCTCTCCATTGGCCTGTGTACCGATCTGGTTGGTCTGGTTGACTGTTTCTTTACTTCCTTCATTGTCGGAGTTCCATGCAGTTTGATTTTCTGGCACTTCTGATTGTTTATTGATTTTAGATTGGTTGTTATCCTCCTTTTCGTTGTGGGAGGAAGTGAAGGGTTTGTACCTATGCCTCCATCTTGGCTGGAACTCAACAATTTTTTTCATTGTCATCAGTAATATACTAATTGTCAAGATAAATATTATTAGTAATGGTTTTTGTCTTTCATGCCATGCTTAGGAGACCTTCATCATCCTGAGACTGAGAAATATTGGTCTGTATTTTCTTTCTCGTACTTCTATGGTTGCACTGCTTTGCTTTAGAGCTTCAATGTTAATCATTTTTACATATGTGTTTTACCTCCGAAACTTCCTTTCTAAGTTCCTGGAGGACAGAAAAAAAAATGTGCTCATTATTTTGTAGCTGGCCTAGCATAGAGCCAATCCTGGTGGAGCTTCAGAAAGTGTTTTTATGAAAATGAGTGTGACATAACATTGATTACAAAAGGCTATTTTTCCTTTGTGATTTTAGGTTTGGTGAGGTTTGGGTTTTGGGTTTTGGATGGTGCTTGCTGTGACTGTGGGGGCCCAGATCGGGCTGTCTCAGCGAGCAGTCAGCACCCTCCACAGTTAGGATAGGCTCAGGAGACCCCTCGAGGATGGTCTTGACAGGTAATAAACACACAGTATCACTCTAAACTATATGACAGTCAGGAGTTCCTAATCATTACCCACTTGCCCGCGTACAGAGCTTTTTTGTGTGTGGAGATGGCCATCACTTCTATTGCTTCTTAGAGATGTCGAGGACTAACAAATGATAAGGACCCATGGACTTCTGCCCTAAGCCCGGAGAATTGGCTGGCTTGCTTGTGAACTCTGAGGACTCTGTTGCCTCCCTGACCTCTTTTCCCAGCTTGGCTGAACTATGGGGAGATAGGAGAGTCAGGCCAAAGGTAGAGAGGCTTTCTTTGCCCCAAGACTGGAGCAGACCTGGCTGCAGGAGCCACAGGAGGCTCTTAGTGGTCCTAAAGGCCCTTGTCTCCTCCCACAGCCTCATGGGAAGAGAGGGAGGAAAAAGTGAACTCAGGTATAGCTCAGGGTAGTGTTCCTAGACCCTCTTCTTTTTTTGTTCCCCTTATCACTGCTTGATATAATGATTTACTTGTTTGCTTATATGTTTAAATGCTCCTGCTGTAATAGGCTGTGAACTACATGAGAGCAGTGGCTTCATCGATCATGTTCACTACTTTATCCCCAGCAGGAAAAGTATGTGGCACATAGTAGGTATTTGATAAAGGCGTGTATTAATTAATAAGTGAACAAATTTGCATTGAATTATTTTTGACAGCACTAAATCAGTTCACTTACCTAAAGTGTCTAAAAAGTGCTAGAAAGCATCAAGGACACATAGTGTTGTTGCATCCCTTTGTACCCACATAGTCTTTGGATGCCCGCACAGAACACGCAGGACGCTGTGACTTAGAAGCGGCAGAGCCATGTTCTCTGCACACTTCCCCAGGTGCTGTTTCCGGGGAACTGCAGTTCCTTGGGTGGACATATAAGAGTTGCAGGTAATTAACTGAAGGTACAGGCATACAGTTTATGCTGATCTAATCATTACTCAGGTTGGGATCTGCTTTCATGATTCTAAATGTCACGTAGTAACGATCACAGGGACTGTTGTCCAACATGCACTGTCCTCACTCATTCGGGAACCTCATCTCTGCTGGCGTGTTCAGATCTGTGCCACGTGAAAGTGAGGGCTCTGTGACTTTCTCCTCCTCCCATTGTAATCTCCACAATTATTCGTCCTTAAATTTTGGATCTCTGTTAGGGCTTCTAGTCCTGGGAGTGGAGATGTGAGGGTAAGGGAAAAGAGAAAATATTGACATTTGTTTATGTAAGCAATACTCATTAAGTGCCTCCCAATGCCAGAGACTGCTGGCTCAGTGTTGAACGCAGATGAGCTAAGGTCATTTAGCTAGAGAGGAATTAATACTAGCTTTCTAGTACAAGGTGAGATGGATGAGATGCCTGTGAGGTGGAGGTGAGTGGCTTTCTCCATGTCAGCTAAGGATAAGGCAAAGGAACCCAACAACAACCCAGTACCGTTTTGGTTGGAAGCAACTGTAAACAAGACGGATGGAAACACAGGGGCCATATTTTCTGAATTAGAAACTGAGACACATGGTCTGACACATGGAGGGAAAATTTTGGATTATGACTGTCCTAGAAAAATCTCTTACAGATGGCATAGGTGTAGTACACAGCCATCGACATGTGACTTGAGGGGCATGGAGAAAATGCTGTGTTCTTCCTTAAGATATCTTTCCCAGTGCCATATATTCCTCTATTAGAGATTTATTTCTGTGTCCTGTGGAAGCTTTTAGATATTCCAGCTTGTCTTATTCAAATGGAAATGTATCTAGTATGTAAGATCTTAAACATATTTAAGTTAAATATTTTGTGGTTTCGGTTTTGAAAGCAGAGATACGTAGGAATGGGAACCTGTGGGAAAAAGCTCTGATAGGAGGGAAGGGAAATATTCTTACATTATGCCTAGAGCTTGCTTCATCTACAGGAGTTGCCAGATGGTGCCACAAATGCCCAGGGAAGTGGTGAATCTCTTCCTTGGACATTTGAAAGAAGAGATGGTGGGCCAAGGGGCAGTCTTGCCTGGCAAGCCGGAGCCTGAGCGAGTGCTGCTCATCTCACACTTGAGCGATGACTATGATGCACTGAGAGGCACTCAACCCCCGTGCATATCCAATTGTGTGAATCACGAAAAGCCCCAGTCTTACCGTTTCAGCAAAGCAAACTGTTGTCTTTAAATTGGCAGGATTTTAGGGGGCAAACTTTTGTGTGAGTTCATAATGGAATTCCATGTTCTTGTTTATTCCCGCTTAAACTTTCAAAAGTTTCCATCTGTTAAGTGGGCATCATGATGCCTGCCCCTTAAGGTTTTTGAGGGAGTGAAATGAGATGCAGCCACAGCATCTAGCACAGTTCCTGAGACAAAGAGTCAGTGCTGGATAAGTGTACTTACCCTCTCCCTGGCTCAGGTCAGAATTGGAGTGTATGGCAGATACTGTTAGCTGCACACCGAATTTCCCCTCTTCCCTTCTTTCTTAGTTCATGCCAAGTCCAGTCCACGAAACCTGCATTTTTCAATTTCCCTTGTGGTCACGAGTGCCATTTAATTTTCCATCCAATGTGACATAAGTGGATGCCACGTTTTCATTGCTAAATGTGTCATGCTTTTCTCCTTTTCATTTGCTGCTTCTCTCTACCTGGAATGCAGATTCGATGGTGACAGTGGTAGCAACCATTCTGGGACTGTGACAAAATGGATAAGAGGTCTCAGCACAGATGCCCTTGCACTGCTGAACCAACACTAGTGATTATTTTATTAAGACAACTTCTGCCTGAATAAAAATAAGCTTCTGTTTTCTTAATCTACCATTTAATCAAATTTTGTCAGTAATAGTCAATTGCAACCCAAATAATTTAGGGGTTAAATTTAGTCAAAATTAAATGTGATTTTTAAAAAATAAGTTCTGTTAGGAATGTTATTGACTATCTCACAAAGCTTCTCTGTGAACATTGGTGACTGGACAGTAATCTGCGGCACGTCACCACAGCCCACCTTCACCCACTCTCCATGCCCTGCTACTTCCGACAGTTGCCAAAGTCCAGTGAATCTCCCCCCTTACCTCTTGCCACTTCCAAATCTCAACTGCCTTAATTTCTATTCAAGTCACCAAATTATCTTTCAACTATTAACCTCTATTCTTGCATGCCAGAAGAAAAAAAGATTGATTTTTTTGCTTTCACAAAGATAAATTTATATATTTCTATAATATTTAATTCAGTTTTCTAAGAATAGAATTTTATGCCCTCTATTTGAGGAACACTTAGAGGTTACACCTCAGATACCAGGCACCAGCCTCTGAAGCAGTACAGCTTTTGCTGGTCTGCAAGGAGATGATATAGACATAGTGAGCAAGCATCTAGGAATGTTCATAATAATTAGACGTGACTGCAACATTTATTTTTATTGCATTTTACTAAAGTATTAGTTCATCATAAATTGGAATTCTGAAAAAAGTTTTCTTCTCTCTCTCCCATAGATTGAAAAACACTGTGTAATGGATAAATATCAAATGATATAAAAAGTCACTATAAAGTGTATAATTATTTTCAAAATTAACCTCTTAAAAGTGATAGCCTTCTTGTAGTGTGAGATAAAAACCTACTGAGTATTTGAAAACATGCAATTTGTCAGTTGTTTAGTTCACACACACACACACACACACACCCCTCTTTTGTGGTTAGGGACCAAAATGAATCTCCCTAGAACAATGGCTTCTTATTTTTCTTAACTAAATGCGATTGCCCTTTGCTTATGTCAATTAATACTTCAACATGCAGAGTGGTAACAAATTATTCTCAGAAGTAGGACATAATAGTATCTACAATACATCAGGAGAACTTTGGAAATAGGAATATCTAAGATAATGAGAGGCAGTTGGGAGTTTGGGGAAGAGGAGAATTTGACATATGGAAGTAATTATGAATTTTAAATTATTTGCTAAGTATAACAGCATTGAGATGCTTTTATCAACCAACTTAGAATTTTTTTAAAAGACTACCAAAATATAAAATGAACACAGGTATTTTATATTCTAAAACTATAAAATTAAAATTAAAAACATCCTTAATGCCATGAAGCTCTTGAAAGAATCTAGAACTGACCCTGAATGGATGCGCTGGAATGTGCTTGCTGTCAGCTAATGCAATAATTGTTCCAAGAAAAACTGAACCGCGTCAGCTGGGTGATACAGGGTATTTTGGTTTGCAACCTTTTGCCCAGTGCTTTCTTGTTTTTCTTTAAAAAAATCTGTGTGCTGTTTATAAAGATTTCAGGGTGCTGCTTACCATTTTAGCTACTAACACAAACAACCTTGACAATCATAATCTATTTTTTTTATCCCTTTTCACCCAGAGAAGTAAGCAGTCATCAATTATAGGCTCTCGCATGAAATACAAATTTAGCGCCCTGGAAATGAAAACTAAAGCAATTTGTACCTTTAGTATTCCAAGGGGAATCATTCTTGGTCTATTTACCATGAAATATTCCCTCTATCTTATACTCCTCTAAGTTATATCAATGTCATCGACCATAACTTGAATCATAATGAGTAGATGATACCCTTGCATGACTGGAATCATGTCATCATTATTAGATGACCTAGTTAGCATACGTGGTTAAAAATGCCATTGCCTTTTTATTTATTGACTTATTTTGGAATGGCACAGGTTATATCCAGACCAGGCTC